>NC_089491.1:221834292-222465830 GCF_036850765.1 Saccopteryx bilineata | reverse complement strand
AAATGTGTAGTGATGGGCCTGTCCTCTTCAGGTTTGGGATTAATTGTATACAACCTACGTGGTAGTCCATAGTGCAGTGCCACACAGCCTTGAGACTAGCATGAAAGTAACCACAGGCTGGCACTACAGCTAGGAATCTTCCAAAGGCAGACTCTCTCAGTCAAGGCACATCCTCAGCCCTGACACAAAATATTCCCACAACTAGAGCCCTGCTGAAAATGAGCTTGTAATCCAAAACTATAGAACACAAGGATACAGCCTGATGGGTGGTGGCACAGTGGACAGAGCACCCACCTGGGATGCTGGAGCCCCAGGTTCAAAACCCCAAGGTTGCTGGCTTAAGTCCAAAGGTCACTGGCTTGAGCCCAAAGGTCACTGGCTTGAGCAAGGGGTCACTGGCATGGCTTGAGCCCTGGAGTCAAGGAACATATGAGAAGTAATCAATGAACAACAAAAGTGACACAATTATGAGTTGATGCTTCTCATCTCTCCCTTCCTGTCTCTCTCTTGCTCGCAAAAAATAAAAATAAAACACCACACACAAAAGGAAACAAGCCCCCAGTAGTAGACTCAACAAACAAAAATGAGACCTTTAAGAACCTCAGATAGCAGGGCTATCAGGTAATGGCTTAAATAAGCATGTTTAAAATTATTATAAATGTAAAACAAGGAATTGAACACAGACATTACTGGGTGGGGAGGAGGCCGACTTAGAAGCAATGAAGTGGAATGTCTAGAAATGAATATGATAGTGAATGACATGACAATTTGAAGGGAGGAGGTTGCCTGCAGAGGGGACACAGCCGCAGGTCCTGCAGTCAGCTCCCCTCAGCAACTGAAAGATACAGCCCCTGCTTCCAGGTCAGCTGAGCAGAAACTGGCACAGAGAGATAAAAACATGGGAATCTGAACTGGGGCTTGGAAATTGTAGGAGAAAATTAAAAGGAGTTCTAGGTAGAAACATCACTTTATCAGAATGTCGATGGCATCCTTCTCTGGTCTTCCAGCTTCTCATGGCTGTGCTAAAGTCTGCCACCTCTGACTCAGAGCTCTCCCCTCCACCCTCTGGAAACTAGAGGGTCACTTCTCCGCCCCCGTCCTGACATTCCAGGGTGCTGTGCTCCCAGTTGTCCTGCACGGTGGCTTCTTTATCTGAGACGCGTGCCCTTTAGTTTGGGGATGTTATCTTCTTTCTCTGTTTCTGGAGCTCCTGGCATTGGGATATTGGGCCTCCTGTAATAATTCTGACCTTCTTTCTATCTTTTAAAAGTTTTATTTCTCTCATCCTATATAACATTTTTTCAAGTTCTATTCTCTAAATATATATACACACACACAAACAAACACACTCCTGTTCTGGTTTCCATTTATTTTAAATCTTTTTTTTTCTGAAATAATTGTAGATTTTTAAAAGTTTTCTCCTGATCCAGGCCCTAGCCAGGTAGCTCTGTTGGTTAGAGCTTTGTCCTGATATGCTGAGGTTACAGGTTCGATCCCCAGTCAGAGCTCATATAAGAATGAACCAATGACAGCATGAAGAAATGGAATGAGTCATTGTTTCTCTCCCCCCCCCTTCCTCTCCCTATAAGAAAGTCAATAAATTAAAAATATTTCCTCCTGATCCAAGTTTCCTCTGATGTTTTTCTCCCGCTTGTTGGGTTGGTGGGGGACGGTGTCTTTGTGTTCCATGAGAGGGACATTCTTTGTGTCTAGTGGGCTCACTGTTTATTTTCCAGACATAAGTTAGTAACAGACATTTGGAAATTCTGTGTGCATAGGTGAAGCTGATCAATGGGTGAGTGTTACTGCAGGCGGTTGAGGGGTGGGAACCTTTGCCAGGGCTGTACATGTGTTCCAGCTTAGAGGTGCCGAGTGCTGAGAGAAGAAAGAGAGGCACATCACCAGCATGGGTCCTCCAGAGTTATCCCACATCATTTGCCTCTCCCTTCCCCCCAAAAGCCAAGATGGGGTCTCACACTGCCCTGTGCCCTTCCCGATGCTACCTGGGGCAACCCTCACCTAGCGAGCCCTTCCTCCTCGCTTGCTCGACTGTGTTCTTGGGAGGCACAGAGAGGCAGAGAGGCAAGGGAGGATTCTGCTCCCAGGCCGGCTGGTTGGCCTTCATTCATTGCCGGCTTTCACTACGCCTGGCCTCTTTCCCCACGGCCATCCAGGAAAGACAGCAAGACGCAGCAGGTCCCACGGCCACAGCCAGCAGAGGAAGCAGCCGCCGCCCCCAAGTCAGCTTTCTCCCGGAGCCAGGGCCAGCTCCCCACTGGCCTGCTCGCAGTCCCGCCAGCTGCTGCCTCACCCAGGTCTCATTTTTCTGGTGGCCCAGCTGGGTCCAGGCAGCGACGCAGGTAGGAAGAAAGACACCCGCAGGGAGACTGAATTCTTTTTGCTTGCTACAGAGGGAGCAAGGCTGGTTGAAACCTCCATGCTCTGTTCCAAGTGTCAGCATCCAACCCAGATGTTGTCGTACAAAAAGTGGGGTGTCCCCAGCACCCTAGATCCACACTCTCTGGGCAGTACTGCTCCCATTCTGGGGAGTGTCTTACTGAAGAGCCACACACACTAGGTATTCACTCTCTGACCATGCAGCCCTGCGTGAGGTGAGAAGGCGACATCTGCTGCCCCGCAGGCTGCTTACTTCCCATTACATTGTGCTCATCCTAATCCAGCATCTAAACACACTCTTTAAATTTTGAGCTTGTTTCTTTTAGTGCAAACATTTGTAATATAGGTGTTGGCACTTACCATTAGCCAAGGAGACACTCTTTGTAGAGCCCTTCAGCAGCCGTTACCTGGGCAGCTCCAGAATATTTTTTCCTTTCTGCATAAGCTGGAGGTCACCTGGCAAGGAGCTGGTTCTGACAAGCTTTTCCCCCTTCCTCAGTGGCTTTATCCCCTTCAGGTAAGTGGGTGCTTTTTAGGTCCCCTTTGATTTAGGATTACTTGGGTGTGCCCACTCTCCTTGACAGGGACCCTGAGTCCCTGTAAAAACCCTGGGTCTGTGCTGCCTCTTTCAGGTGGAGCTCTGTGACTGGGGATGGTCCTCCTCCTGCCTCCGGACATGGTTTGGGGCCTCACAACACTGGAGCAGGGGTTCTTCTCCCAGCTCCAATGCCTCTAGCACGTGGTCCCCAGATTCCCTCTCTGACCTACCCACTCTGTCTTCAAAGCCACTGGGTAACATCTCCTGCCCAAAACTGCTGGGTTGGTGGGTGGTCCTTCTAGAACACCCAGTGTTCTTCTCCCAGTGTTCCATGACGGGCACTGTGGACTGGGGAGCCCTCTATTTGCTGTCCTGAGAGAATGAAAATGCAGACACACATTCCACACACAATTCCAGGTTGCTTGCAGGTGGTTCTGCGGGCTCTCCAGGGAGTCTCTGTGTAAGAACACCCATGGCTGTGACTACCCTGCCCATGAAGCCTTTTTCCCAGTAAGATCATCCTGATTTTCCTTTAGAAACTCTCTCTCTGTCTCTCCCTTCCTCTCTCGTTAAAAATTTAAGAAAATTAAACAAAGAAAATAACCCATGTTCAGAGGTGAACCAACTGGCCTGGTAGACCAGAACATTCTCTTCCCACAAATGGTTTTGGGAATGGGCACAGTCAGGCAGATGGGCAACCATATGGCACCAATTCTGAGATGCCATGACTTAGAAAATATATTGTTATCTAAATAAAGCACCTCCAAAAGCAAAAAAGCTGATGCCTATTTTGAAAAATGATGCCAATTCTCAGAGCTATTCAAATGTGGGGAGGAAAAGAGTTTAAGAATCTATGAATTATATTTAATTTGGGGTTTGGGGAGGGAAAAGAAGCCCTCTTCCTCTGCTGGGATCCTCACACTGAGGTTATTTAAGCTTGGAGATGTCAGGGCCATTTTCCCAAGGTTCTGCCCATTGGTGAAACTAACACTGAAGGTGACACTGTGTGAACACCTAGATCCAGCAATTCCTGACACTGTTCCTTTTTCTTTGCCATGGGCTCTAAAGCAATGACTAGTATCATCATGAGAAACAGACTGCTCACTCAGTCACCATCAATGCCTCTGTCCCCTTGATCAAGCACAGACATAAAGAAGGCCTAGAACTTAGCACCTGAGCTTAGCCTTATGTGGTGGAGTTATGAACCTCTGACTTCATATGGTAATTAATGAATAAGGGAGGGAGGGACAGAGGAAGAGAAGGAGAAGGATAGCAGGAAGGTGGGATGGAGTAAGGGAAGGAAGGGAGAAAGAGTGAGTGGAGAAGAAGTCATTCAGAATCAAGAAACCAACTTCTCCAGAACCTGGCCACCAAAATATAAGCTCAGGGGCGAAGATTCTCTCTCCTCTGAATGGCAACTTCTGCAAATGCCTGCTTCCTTTCTGCTGCAGCCTTAATAACACCGCCTACCACACCCACGTTTTTAATATGCAGCTAGTACTTGGCACAGTGACATACATGCCTGCGGCAAAAAAAAGGCCCCAGAGAACTGGAATCAGGTTCAAAGACCTGGAAGAAGATGGCTACTCTTAGGTAATCAGCACTGGGGAGTGGAGCAGCCAACTAGTAAATCAGTTGTTTGCTGGGAAGCCCTCAAGTACACAAGTATGCATGCTGTCAGTCACCAAAGTAAGAGCACCAGGGGGTTGATTGGTGGCTGCCCTCTCTCCGATAGGGACTTCCAAAGGACTCCATTAAAATTTCTAAGATTTGCGGCCTTGGCCGGTTGGCTCAGTGGTAGAGCGTCGGCCTGGCGTGCAGAAGTCCCGGGTTCGATTCCTGGCCAGGGCACATAGGAGAAGCGCCCATCTGCTTCTCCACCCCTCCCCCTCTCCTTCCTCTGTCTCTCTCTTCCCCTCCCGCAGCCGGGGCTCCATTGGAGCAAAGATGGCCCGGGCGCTGGGGATGGCTCCTTGGCCTCTGCCCCAGGCGCTAGAGTGGCTCTGGTTGCGGCAGAGCGACGCCCCGGAGGGGCAGAGCATCGCCCCCTGGTGGGCAGAGCGTCACCCCCTGGTGGGCGTGCCGGGTGGATCCCGGTTGGGCGCATGAGGGAGTCTGTCTGTCCTTCCCGTTTCTAGCTTCAGAAAAATACAAAAAAAAAATAAAATTCTAAATTTGATGGACATGGAGTCATTGCACCATAGAACCAGAAGGGGCACACCATTCACAGGACAGGTGTCCAAGCTGTTTGCTCTTGGGACAGCATGGCTGCTGGGTGTCCCCAACCTAGACATCCTGGTGCTGTGTCCTTGGTTCTGTGTCCCCATCCCCAGGCTGCCAGGAAGCCTGCAGTGAACAAGACGGTCTGTGGATGTGGATGCCAGTGCATGAGAGCACTGCCCTGTGCCTCGCTGGCTGCACCAGGGGAATCACTTCTCTTGGGACCTGCCATCTCCACGTGCCAGGGCTGCTGCAGGAGAGTTGGCATGCCCTCTGCTGTGGCCCTGGGCAGACCCAGGAGGGACTGGCTAAGAGTGTCCTGAGGAACCCTCTGCCCAAAGCAACAGCACAGCACAGGAAATTTAAGGCTCACTTTTATTTCCTCCTAGGGATGAAGGGGCAGTTTTGACCTAAAATGAAAGGTCTCAGAGAAAAGCTCATGCAAGTCCTCAAACCAAAAGATGCTCTTAAAAAAAAAAAAGGCATGGAATGGGGTTCAGAGAAAAAAGGGAAAATAATAATGCCCAAATTTTCTGGGAAACAAAGAAAAACTGCAACCTTGTTAAACAATTGCAATCTCAAGGCATAAAGGGAAATGACGAAGGTACCTTATGGAAAAAAGGGAAAGTTAAGTCAAATGGCAGAGATTTAGTGAGAAAAAGTCATAGGTCTTGATTCCTGGTAAGGAAGGCTTAAAAAAAAAATCTGTCATTTCACAGGCCGGGGAACTTAACTGGCACACTGCTGGGCCCAAAGTTGGCTCAACCCATATGAAGGGACACATAGAATGAGGCCACCAGTTTGGCAGAGATTCCTTGTACACACAGGGATGGATCAATTGTGCACACATCTTGAGGATGACAGGGACCAACCAGCCTTCTGTCAGAGGGTGTAGATACAATATGGATAAACTAGAAAAACCCTGGGGAGGTATATTGTGACTGAAGGCACTGGTGTCAAATCATTGCCCTTAATAAAAATAGAGAGATGTGTATGTGTACACATGGGCAAGTCACACATACTTCCTGGCTCTGTCTGCTGATTGGACCTAGAAGCTGTGACACCCTGGGCATAATGAGCACATCTAAAGGCCCAGACCTTGGTTTCTAAGTACCATTTTCTACTAAAAGAAACCGGTGACCTTGGAGAAATGGCTGCTTCAGAGACTGGGGTGGGGAAAAGAGCAAGATGAGCCTGGAGCTCTCATTGTGTCAGAAAGCAAGAAATGCTCAAAGAATGATAGGGGTGTGAAAAAGGGATGCAAAAACCAGTGTGAAGGCAAACTGGCCAAATCAGGATGAACTTGAACATTAAGATCAATAAAAATAATAAGAGTAGAATCCACTGATTAAGAAAGAATCCCTGACTGCATACTGATGGACAGGCAGACCTCAGAGTAATGTAGGTTCAGCTCCAGACTATTGCAGTGAAGCAAGTATTGCAATAAAGTGAGTTTTAACCTTTTCACTGGTGGGGGAGGGTCTAGTCTTCAATTTGTTAAAAAAAAAAAAAAAAAAACACCTTAACATCAGTGAAGCACAATAAAACAAGGTATGCCTATAAATTAAAAAAAAAAAAACTCATCTGGTTTGAGCAAAAGTTCACCAGCTTGGGCCCAAGGTCGCTGGCTCGAGCAAGGGGTTCCTCAGTCTGCTGAAGGCCCACGGTCAAGGCACGTATGAGAAAGCAATCAATGAACAATTAAGGTGTTGCAACACGCAAAGAAAAACTAATGATTGATGCTTCTCTTCTCTCCGTTCCTGTCTCTCTGTCCCTGTCTATCTCTCTCTCTCTCTCTCTCTCTCTCTGTAAAAAATTAAAAAATTTTTTAAAAAATCAAGGGGAGAAGGGAGAGCTGTATTTTTATATATTATCATGTTTCTGGTATTTCTGCTAAAAAATTGCATAACCTAAATCAAATCCTAGGGAAAATTAAGACACACCTAAATTAAGGAACTGCTACAAAATAACTAGCTGTACTTTCCTCAAAAAAGGCAACATCATGCAAGATAAGACTGAGTAACAGCCTGACCAGGCAGTGGCGCAGTGGATAGAGTGTCAGACTGGGATGCGGAGGACCCAGGTTAAAGACCCCAAGGTCGCCAGCATGAGCGCAGGTTCATCTGGTTTGAGCAAAGCTCACCAGCTTGGACCCAAGGTTGCTGGCTTGAGCAAGGGGTCACTCAGTCTGCTGTAGCCCCCCAGTCACACGGCACATGTGAGAAAGCAATCAATGAACAACTAAGGTATCACAATGAAAAACTAATGATTGATGCTTCTCATCTCTCTCTGTTCCTGTCTGTCCCTATCTATCTCTCTCTCAGACTCTCTCTCTCTCTCTCTGTCTCTGTAAAAAAAAAAAAAGAAAAGAAAAAAAAGAAAAAGACTGAGCAAGAGTACTGAAGACTCATGACACATCCGTACACTGGGTCCTGGCCCAGACAGAGGGAAAGGAATTCAATGGTTACCGCTGTTGGTTATTGTTGTTTTTCCCTATAAAGGACATTTTGGAGACAATAAAATTATAAATAGATTTGTGTCAACATTAACTTCTTGATTTTGAGGAGTACCCCATGGCTACATAGGAGAAAATCCTTGTTTATAGGAAATCCACACAAGTATTTGGAGGTCATGGGGCACACCATTTGCAATCTACTTAAACAGATGGTTGAACAAGTAAATGGGTGGATGAATAGATGGGTGGGTGACTAGATGGGTGGATGAGTGGGTAGATGGATAGACAGATGGACAGACGGAGAAGTGAATGGCTGAATGGGTGGGTGAGTAGATAAGAAAACAGTGATCGGGCTAATGAGCTGAAATGTAAACAAATGGGAACTTTGGGTGAAGATATACCTGTGGTCTTTGTACTATTGCATAACTTACCTATAATTTGAAATGACCTCAGAAGGTAAAGGTAACAAATGAAAATAAGAATTACAAACACTTAAGAAGAGATAAAAATCTTTGATATTGGGGGCTTCTTCTATCAAGACTAGGTCATCTTGCCTGACCAGGCGGTGGCACAGTGGATAGAGATTTGGACGGGGATGCAGAGGACCCAGGTTTGAAACCCTGAGGTTGCCAGCTTGAATGCAGGCACCACTGGTTTGAGCACAGTTCACCAGCTTGAACCCAGGGTCACTGGCTTGAGCAAGGGGTCACTCGGTCTGCTGTAGCCCCCCCCCCCCCCGTCAAGGCACATATGAGAAAGCAATCAATGAACAACTAAGGTGCCACAAAGAAGAATTAATGGTTCTCATCTCTCTCCCTTCCTGTCTGTCTGTCCCTATCTGTCCCTCTCTCTCTGTCACACACACACACACACACACACACACACACACACACACACACGGACTAGGTCATCTCTCTGCTGGTTCACACACAGGTGGCAGGGCCCAGATAAGGAGGCAGGAAGCCCGTGTCCACCCTGCCCCTTCCTTAGTACAGTGACACAGTGCCCCCATGTCACTAGCTAACTCAGTGCCCACGGACTGCCCTTCTGGAAGGGCCTCTCCACACCACCCACGATGGCCTTAAACCTCTGGTTTTCAGAATCAGAACGATTTGAGCTCTTTTATAAGAAAAGGTAGTCTCACTGCCTTTGAAAAAGTATAAGAGACCTAAGCTTTATTAACATTACAGAGCTTTCATTTTCCACACACTTTATACACCAGTAATTCTATAGTACAGTCATGAGGCATATTAAAACATAGCCAGTTCTAAGCAGCCTGGATATTTCCTGTCATAGAAAAGAAATATCCAACCCACTGATTCACATTAACATACATAGTATGTTAATATCAATCTCTATCACACAGCACAAGCATGTTTGCAAACAGGGCCACCTCCTGTAACAAATTCATTCTAACAACTGAATTGGGGCGGGGGGATGCCACAGGGGACACATGACAATGATGAACAAGTCTTAGACAACCATATCTTTTATAGCCAAGAATGTTCAGAGGTCTCCTGATCCGCCTTGGGGGTTACAGTATAGAGGTTTAGAAAGTAGGTCAGAAAGCCCCTCTGAAACCCCAAAACAGCAGCACCCCACAGAGACAACCACCTTACCAAAAACCAGAGCTGGAAGAAGCCTCCAAGTTAGGTGGTTTATCTAACCAGGTACTACTTACTGTCTTGAGTCCACAACTGAGGTTCCAAGTGAATTTTTAAATGACTCTTATATATTCAGCTCTAGAGTTCAAAACATTTTATGGGACAAGACATGACAGAGAACAAATCTGAATGTGTCAGTGCTGGTAAGGTTACTATGTCACAAAAATCAATCTTAATACTTCAGCACAATGATCCCAGACTAGGCTATCCACTGATACAAACATTTCTAAGAGGTTTAAGGCAACAGTTGATACTGTATTCATCCAATGACAAACAGTTCCATAAAACAGGAATTCCACTACCACATTCCAAAGGAAGCTGCTCGTCAGCTGCTGCAAATGAAGATAGAAGCCACAGCTCCTCCGGCCCCTGGGTCCTCAGGCTGGTGAGCTCCCAGGGCTCCGCTCAGGACAGGATGGATTTGATCATGCCCGTGACCATCACCAAGGAACTGACCTCAGGAGGAGGAGCACAATGAAATGATTTCAACCCATCGTCCCTCAGACACTGGGCACACTGATGGGTGGATGGGTCAGTACCTTCTAACCACCTTCATTTGGAGGGTAACCCATCAGCAGCCTCTTGATGGCTTGTTTGGTCAATGAGCCACCAGGCCATCAACAAAGTGAGAGTTGTTGACCAGCACAGTATCATTCTGTCTCCAACACAGGCCATGACAATGGGACAAGAGCCCCGCATGGGGCCCCGGTCTCCGTGCACAGCAAGCTATGTCTTGCTTCGCCGGAGCAGCGTGGCGGCGGGGCTGGGGCTGCCCTGGAACTTGAGGCTCTGCAGGTTGACGTGGGCCCCATGCTTCAGCAGCGTCTCCACCGTCTTGGCGTGTCTGCCCTGGGCAGCCAGGTGCAGCGCACTGAGCCCCTGCTCATCAGACAGGTTCAGCACATCTGCATTGACCAACTCTTCCACCACCTCCGAGTGCCCACCAGCGGCGGCCAGGTGCAGCGCCGTCTGGTTCCGGGGCCCCCGAGCCAGCACGTCAGCCTTCTCCTCCACCAGCAGCTTAACGGTTGCCAAGTGCCCATTCTGGGAAGCCAGGTGCAGGGCAGTACAGCCCTCTGAGGTCACTGCCTCCCTGCTGGCACCCCGATGCAGGAGCAGCCTGGTGGTGCTGGTGTGCCCTGTCTCGGCAGCAACATGCAGGGGCGTTTGTGCCAGCAGGTTGCAGACATTGACGTCAGAGTGCAGGTCAATGAGGATGCGAGCCACACGGTAGTGTCCTCTCTGGGCGGCCAGGTGCAGGGGTGTTCTCCCATCCAGCGTCTGGGCATTCACACTCACCCCTAGCTGCTTGGCCAACAGCTTGACGATGGGCAGGTGGCCCTGCCAGGCGGCGTAGTGCAGCGGCAGCCAGGCATCCTTGCCCTGCAGGCCCACGTCGACCCCGCGGCGTAGCAGGATACGCACGACGCTCTCCTGCCCGTGCTGGCAGGCCACGTGCATGGGCGTGCGGCCCTCAAAGTCCACCTCGTTGATGGAGGCGTTCTTTTCCAGCAGCAGACGTGTGCTGCACTCGTCCCCGTTCTGGGCCGCAAAGTGGAGGGCCGTCCACTGGTCCTCATCCGTGGCGTTGACGCTGATTTTCCGAGCCAGCAGGAGCTCCACAATGCCCCGCACCCTCTTCTCAACAGCCAGGTGCAGGGGGGTGGAGCCCTTCCTGTTGGTCAGGTTGGGGTTGGCGTTGTTGAGGAGAAGCCACTTGACACACTCCTCCTGCCCGGCCTCCACAGCCAGGTGCAGCAGGCTGGTGCCACCATCCAGGACCAGGTCAACGTCCTGGGGCTGCAGGATCTTCATCAGCCGGCTGGTATCCCCATTCACGACGGCGTCCACAAGCTTCTTCCTCTGGATGTCTGTGGTGCCGAGATCTGCAGAAAAGCAGACGTGAGGGTCAGACGAGGCTTCTGCTGCAGGCTTCTTGTGAAGCCAGGCTGGTGCCCTGAGGTGGCCCGCACCTCCTCATGGCCTCCAGGTCACTTTTTACCTTAAGTTGCTTAAGTGTCCTTTTATCCCTGCTGATTTAGTTTTAGATCTAGTGGACAGACCGTGGGCACTAGACCCCAAGAGGCTCTTTTGGTGATATGCAAAATAAAAATTCTAGCCATCCTGTAGGGTTGTGATTAGGTGAAGGATGGAAAACTCAGGCCCCTCCTGGTCATCAGAAATGTCAGCAGAAAGGGAGGGAAGGAAGGAGGGCACAGACCAGGCCGGTGCACCCACCCACTGAGATCTGGCAGCTCCCATCCCAGGGACACCCCTCCAGGGCCCACCAGCCTGCTCCTAGCCAAACCTCCAAATGGGGCCCCATGTCCTTAGTCCCTACAATAATCCTCAAAGGTCTGAGTCTCCCATTTCAGGAGGAACCTTGAGATAAAAAGGTTCTCCTCAACATAAAAGTTCTCTACATTGTGTAGAGTTCTGGATCCCTCAGAACAAGACTCCCTCAAGAGAAACAAGCTCAGGGGCCTTTGCATAGGAGGGTGAAGTCCTAGGTAGAGGTAAGAAACCAGAATCAGCCCAGTCTAGACTGTTTGACCCTGACCTCCGGGGTGGGCCAGTAACTGACTCTCTAAGCATGAAGACAAAATTGAATTTGGGAGCGTCAGACCAAGAGAGAGAATTCACATCTTTCTCTGCAGGAGGTAGGTATTTCTCTCCTTTTCGCCCTCACCACCACTGCTTCCTCCAGTCAGGCTTTCCAGCGGGCCTTTCCCACCTGACTTTGTATGTTTTCTCAACCCAAAATGCCATCTTTCAGCCCTAATATTCCACTCTCAAAATCCCAGAAGTTCCACAGCATCCAAGGAAAGTCCTCCCCCTTCCAAAAGGAATTCCCTGATCCACCAGGAAAAGAAAACTCCCCATCCTCCCAGGGTCCTCGACCCTCTGGCACCTGCTTACCCCTACTCTGGAGCCCTGAGTGTGAATTACCATGTTGTCTTTATGGGGCTACAGCACCTTAAGGGGGAGTTCAGGACCACATCTCATCCTAGCTGGTGACAGCGAGGGAGCTAAGGACCAGCCCCCACACCCACCGGCCAGCAGCACTGGGGGCAAGGGCAGGGAAAAGCACCTTCTAAAACAAAAAACCCATCACAATTAACATCAGAAGATGAGCTGAGCTGAGCTGAGAAGGGCCCCTCCAACAGGCAAGGTTTCATAACCTCCAAGGATAACTCACCCATTACAGTGCATGGCCACAGTAAATGGGAAGCCCCTGAATAAGAAAGTATGGGGGTGTAGGGCTGGCCTCCACAAGAGAGCTATCCAGGGTGTGGCTTTCAATTCACCTGCTGGTGTCACTTGATGCCACTCAGGGTTTTCCATCTGAAAACCTGAGGTCAACCCCTGCATGGGCATTGGCACAGGTAAGACTCTCCTGGCCCAGCCAGGTGTGGGGCCCGTTAACACTTAAGTGTCACCAGCTTGGCCAGCGTGCATCTCTGGATTCCGGCTAAGTGATCCAACCGTGACAATGACCCAAAACCAGTTAGTGAAGGGAATGAAGGGAAGGAGAAAACAAAGGATTACTGTCACATCAAGCACCAGGATATCTTGTTCTCTTCAGCTGCTGACGGATATCACCACACCCTCCCTGCCTGCTGCCAGCCCCCTAATTATGCCCATTACTTCCCAGGGCACAGGGCCCTCCACTCACCGCCCGTGGAAGGCTCCCGCTCAAAAGACAGGGACAAGGACCCTCTTGAGGAAAAGGCAGAATCGACCGAGGACACCCCTGACAGCCGCTTGCCACTGTTTGCCGATGGAAGCTTGGATTCGGAGGAGCTGCGGCTGAGCTCGTCCGGGCCCTCGAGTGTCTGGGAGATGCCCGAGTCCAGCTGGGACAGCAGCTCTGAAAGGCTGTAGTCCTTATCGAAGGCAGGGGCCGAGGCCCGCTTGAGGGGCGTGGACACAGGCGCCTACGAGAACGAGCAGAAGGAGATGAATGAAGCTCCATCCACCACAAACTCAGGGCAGGCAGAGGAAGGAAAGGGAGCATGTGGTCTTCAATTTGTCACACAGGAAATCTACGACCTGTTATTACATGTGTGGCACCATGGAGCCCAATGACACTGCACTGGTCCACAGGGTCATAAAGACCTCGTAAGGGAAGACTGACTTGATAAAAAATGGAAAGTCCAGAGGCAGGCTGCCTGCCCCCCGCCCCCACCACCCACAGCAGGGGCATGGTACACAGTGCTATTTGGACAAAAGGTGGACTATGAACAGGCTGCAGAACATGAAGCTGAGTGCTGGGCTGCATCCACCAAACAGGTCAGCAGGTAAGAAACAAAGACAAGACCTGGGACTGGTGCTACTGGGGATGCTGGGGCTGCCCCCCACCCCTGGTCACACTGCCTACAACCTACGACCTCTCCTTAGAGCTGTGCAAGTCTGGCTTGGGGCTGTGTGTGGACTAGGGTGGGCATAGGGCCCAGTTACATGGACAACACTGTGGCCTAGCCTTTAGAGCACCTCCCCTAACAGATGATGACAAAAGCAGATTTCTGGTGAGTGAGCAGAGGCTGAGAGTGACCCAGGACCCTTCCTGACTCACACCCATCTGACCCCAAATATCTTTCCTCTTCTGGGGAATTGCTGATCTGCTCTGATTTAACGGTTTGGTGCAACGAATCACACTCATTTGTTGGGTGACTTTCGTTTCCTTATTAATAGGGGATCCCAGTCACCTCCCCGGGGCACCTTTGCTCCCAACCTCATGCACATGCTGTTCAGACACTGGAAACACTATAAATGTTCACTTATCACAGCCTTACACCAACAGCCTGAGGGAAATTGCCCAACACCAGATAACATGGTATAAGGTTAGTTATCAGGCTTTACTTCAAGAGGCTTATTACTGTACAGGCATTTTGTGTGCCCTGACACTGGGAGGTTCTTATCACATCTTGCATTACTCATGTGACACTCACTGAACCATTTATGAGACAATTCCCAAGCCAGGCAGACCCCAGAGCCCAGGTCCCCTGCTTATCAAATGGGCCCAGCTGGGGCCTTCAGTCCCCTTGGTTCAAAGAGCATCCACCTGGCAGTTTTAGCTTTTTCACGTCACACATGCGCCCACACTGCACATTCCGAACCAGACAGGCAGTGTAGATGGGGCACAGCCGGGCAGGAAAAATCTGGGGCCACCACGACTGACACAGGACCTGCCCTGCTGTCACTGAGCATAGGACTCCCGTGACCATCTGGTGCGGAATGGGGCTCAGAGCGGAGGCTGGGCCTCAGGATGAGGGGACGGGGACTCAGGGCAGTTTGCAGAAAAGAAACCTTGGGTTGGAAAACTCAACCCCATGCAGCACAAAGGGCAGTGCGGGGCCCCGTACCTCACTCTTGGGTTCTGGGGGCTCTTTCACATCCAGGTCTTGACTCGTCTCTCTCACCTCATCATCAGGCTTATCGCACAGGTCCTCAGTGTCAGAGGTTATTTCTTGTGAGGAGAGAATAAAAAAGGGCATGTCACTTGGACAATGACTTCTGTATGCACTGCACATAAATATGCCACCTGTGGGGGGTGGGATGGAAGAGGCGACACCCCAAAGCATCTACGACTCAAGGACTCAGTTATCACTGTGATTTCCCATGCTTCTGGTCCCGGACTGGACTCACAGGCCACCCCCATGGTCTGTACACAAGCCAACTCAGGGCCCCCCTTCAGCAACCTTTGGCAGGTCTCACCAGATTCAAGCAGGAGTCGTGGTGGTGCTTGAATGACTTGGGGGTGGAGGGTGGGTACAATATCCACCAGCACCCAACATAGGAGGCACCAACCTCAATCATGTTATACCCCTATGTTTTAAATGCAATGGTCAGTTTCAATTCCATCACAATTGCTTCCTAACCTAATGGCACATATGTTCCATGGGGCTAAAACCCGGAGAAAAAGGCAAAGAAAGCCACAGGCTGGTGGTTACACCAGCCTCTAAAAGATGCATCACTGTATGTGAGCCTGAAATACCAGCTACAGGCTCCTCTGGGCAGAAGCCTAGCCCTGGGCTGCAGTGGAGGTGGCTGACTTGAGTTGACCTACAAGTTCCAGCTGGTCCTCCCAGCCCTTTGTGCAGAGGCCAAGCTGTCCCTGTGGGGCTTGCCTGGGGGCACTGTCGCACAGCCTTCCCCTTCCAGGCCTGCTCCCTGACCCGGTCCTGGTCATCTCTTCTCTCCTGGGACACCAGCAGACAGACCCGCCAGCAACACGGGAGGGAGCACTGCGCTAGGAGCCACCTCCGCTGCTCACCTTGGAAGCTGGGCCGTTCACGTGGGTCCTCGTGCCAGCACTTCTGCATGAGGTGCAGGAGGTTGCTGCAGGCTCGGGGCCTGGCTCTGCAGGGGGGCGGCAGCTCTGGGCGGTGGCCCTTCACCACTTTCACCATGATGTGCAGGATGTTTTTCTCATCTGCAAAGGAAAGACACACAAGTCAGGGCAGCTCTGTGGCCAGGGGCTGGCTTCCTTATCTCTAAAAGAACACACGGCTGTGGGAAAGTGCCGAGGGCCCATCAGAGGCACACCCCTGCAGGCCTCACGCTGTGGCCTGAGACCCTGTGATTCCTTCTTCAAGCAAGGAGCCTCCGTTATCCCCCCCCCCCATCTTCACAGGGCATATCTGTCCTCCACCTTCCAGGTTTTAGAAACCACCTTGCAGCTCCCAAATGGAATCCTTGTGTTGTACAACACAGTAAATCTTTCTGGGCGCCCAACTCAAAGGAAAACAGAGTTCAAAGGAGAAAAATATCCAATGAGACATGTTCCAAAGTGACTGTGCTGCCAAAAGGGAGGCAACGCATGCACATCCTGGAGCCCCAACCGCGCCCGCATCTCCCTGCGGTGACAAAGTCTTCCTGAATTCCAATTCCTGTCCTGAAGTACAGCTGCCAGACTGGTCTCTGCAGTGCGCAGGTCTGGGGTCTGCAAACAGAGGCCTTTCCCCTCAAATTTATAACGTGGGGCCCTACCTGTCCTCCTTCCCAACCTCCTTCAGAAACATGTTTGGGCTCATCATCATCTTAGTCACATCACAGGCTGAGGGGCCCCGGAGACCCTCAGCGAGCCAGACTTTTTTCTCTGCTTAGCCTAAAACCATACTGTCCTTCAAGCTAGACTCCAAGCTTCTTGCTCCCAACAGACCCCTCCACCCACTACAGTTCCCAACACACCCACAGCCAGGAGCTCAGGAGAGTCTGAGCAGATCAGCAGGTGTGGAAAACTGGCCCAAAGTCACCAACAGCTGCCAGGATCCCACTCAAATGTTCTGTTCCACTTTCCCGTTACATCTTGTGCAATAACTATCTTAGGTGTCTACTCATTATTTCCATGAGAGCACAGACATCCAAAACCCAACAGGGATCTCTGAATACAAGGGAAGTCAACTAAACACCCAGAAGATATTCCGCTGCCAAACGCAGATGGAAGAGTCCATGAGACACCCTCTGCTCCTGTACCTTGAACTCTCCTATCTACCAAGCCACAGAGTATACGGGCCTCGGCATTAACATCATGCACCCGGCCTTGGGTGGCACATCCATCAGAAAACTTCTTGTCAGACTGGCACGCTGCCAGGCTACAATAATCCAGACCGTGTCCTCCCCAGAGGGGGAGGAATGAGGGAACACGGCTGAAGAGCGGAACGACACCATGGACACGACTCTACAGTGGCCTCGTCTGTCTCAGCCAGCAAAGGCTCCATGACCTGGGGCCACATGTTGACTGTGACCTGTATTTTTAAGGATTTCTGGTCAGGCCACAAGATTACGAGTGACCCAGATATGCCCACAGAGAAGAAACTCTCCATAAGGCAAAAAAGTACTTGACTTTACTGGAAATTTTAGCTTCCTAGAAGTAGAGGAGGCACACAAACTCTGAGGACAGAAACCAGAATGGTGGCTGCCTAAGAGGGGGACAGCGCTGAGCGGCGGTGTGACAGGCCCCCCAGTACGTGAGTGTACTTCACATGACCAGATTATACACTGTAAAAATGGTTAAGACTGTAAATTTCATGTTGTGTGTATATTATCACAATTAAAAATTAGGAAATAAAGAAAAACTAGCTGGAAATAACCACAACAGGTCAATCCATAAACACAGAAAGCAGATTAGTAGTCGTTGGGGGTTGGGGCAGAGGAGTGACTGCTTAATGGGCACAGGGTTTCCTTTTGGGGAATGAGAATGTTCTGGAACTAGACAGTGGTGGTAATTGTACAACACTGTGAATGTACCCAATGCCACTGAATTATATACTTTAAATGGTTAAAATGATCAATTTTATGTTTGTGTATTATCACACACACACACACACACACACACACACACACACACACACACACAGAATTAGCTGGCACCTAAAAATACCACTGACCAGACCCTTTCTGATCTGTGCTTTTCCCTGCATGTGAATCGCCCTCAAGAACACTCTGTTGGTTGCCTAACCAAGGGCGGCACGGTGGATAGAGCATCAACCCAGAACCCGAGGTCACTGGCTTGAGCAAGGGGTCACTGGCTCAGCTTGAGCATCTCCCCCACATCAAGCACAGACGAGAAGCAATCAACATACAACTAAAATGAAGCAACTACAAGTTAATGCTTCTCACTCTTCTCCCTTCCCATCTCTTATCTCTCTCAAAATCAATTTAAAAAATAAAAATAGAAAGCATTTTGTTGGCATACAGGATCACCTGGAATGAGGTGGCCATGCGTTTCCTAGTGGGCAGGACAGAGCAGCCCCAATCCCTCAGGACGGTCCCCACCCGTGGGAGTATGGACCACAAGCACTGATAAAGCAGAGAAAGTGTGCCCTCCGCTGTTCCAAAAGACAGAGGCACTGCCCCCCAAAGAGAAGCCCACTCACCTGCAAATGGCTTCTTCTGTGTCAGCACGCCCCAGATCACGATGGCGAAGCTGGAGGGAAACCGGGCAGGTTAGTGTCTGTGAGCCAGACCCTCCAATAGAGCAAAAAGCTCTCCCATAAAGTAGCACACTTCAAGAAAGCCCCTCCAGTCTTCAAATAAGAAAGATGACTCCAAGACATTTCTCATGAACTTTTTCAACAGGTGAACACACAGATTGTGGAACACATCCTGTTGATGGCTCAGATGTTAAAACAATGGGGCAAACCCTGCCAACTTAACTGTAAGTTCCAGCTCCACAAGGAAGCCCCTGAAAATACTGCCACTGTCAGCTCGTGGGTGGAAGGACCCATGCCAGCTGACTTCACCATCTTCCTGCAAACATGAGGCGTCACATGCTGTCCGCAGCTCTGGGCCTGGCGGCTAACTGGCCCACGGATAGCAGGCCAGGGAAAGTACAAGGAAACTATGCCGGAAACCCAGCTGAGATTCTCTGAGCCCCATTTGGTTGCTAGAAATTATATACAGAGTGGGGCAAAAGTAGGTTTACAGTTGTAAGTACCACGAAACAATTTATTCTTATTATTGATTATTGAATTCTTTTCCATACAAAGAACTGTAAACTTATTTTTGCCCCATCTGTATATGTGATAATATATACAATTACTCTGGGTACACCAAAAAATAGCTCAATCTGAATTAAACAAGAAAAAAGCACCAGGAGTCCACACACTGAGCCACCATCATGCATTGAGTTGATAGTGGCTGTTTACAGAGACCTAAAAATTTTTCATTGAATATTAATTGAAATCTGAGTTAAAACATTCAAACTCTCCACTCTAACTTAAACAGTCTTATTCTCCCCAAACTCTACAAGCTGTGACTAGCATTGCAAGTACCATTCGCCAGCAGCCTACAGCTCAAAGCCCTGCTAAGCACATGCACAATGGGTACTGTCAGCCCAGTCGGCCAGACGCCAAGCAGTGGCAGTGACAAAAGGAAAAGCTCCAGTGCTCTGGGGCTCGGGGTCACAGTTACCCTGCGTAAGACAAGAACCACAACGAGGGGCTTAAGTGCATGTTTGCATCCTCCCTCCCTCTTTTCTCCTCCAAGAAGTCTTTGTCATCAAGACCTTTACAAAGAGAGGCCCGAATGAATCAGGGACTGTGCTCTAAGTGCAGCTTTTCAAACCAGTGGGCCACAACACACTGGTGTGCTGCAAGAATTTTCAAATCACGTAATACCTGAGTCAGGGGCACGGACCTCTTTTTACTTTGATTGTCAAAAACAAACAAACAAACAAAAAACTGCCAATACAACAATAACTGCCCCTAGGGGTGGGGGGGGATGAATCAAAATTATAACTATTGTTTTTCAGAGTGGCAAAAAATATATTTTTTGGTGTGTTTCAGAATCTTAGTAATTCATGTACGTGTGCCGTGAGATGAAAAGGTTAAGAATCACTGCCCTAGTGCATAAATCCCACTGACACTAGTTTATGCACAGCCTGTAGCTGTCTGTGCTGCTCTGTCCAGTGTAAAGTAGCATTAGGAAAAATAAATAAAATTTAAAAAGTGACATTAGGAAGTAGAAGCTGCTAGGCCAGAAGGGATTGGATTTGGGTAGCCTAAACCCACAGACCACTTAAAGCAGCAGGCTCTTTCAGCGGACAAGCCATACAACCCACATTTTAGAACACCAAGGCTTTTACAGTAAGGAAGCTGTCAGTCTGGTTACATAACTGGCCCTAATGGTACCAACCATTCCCCTCCTCCACCCTCAGCTGGCTATACCTAGGGGGGCCGTGTACCCGGGGCAGCCTGTACCAAGTGGCTAAAAACTCCAAACCCTTTCCTTTGGACTGAGCCTATCTGATGGCAGCAAGGAGCCCTTGGGGAAACTGCCCTTCAGAGCATGAAGAACTGGGGTACAGAGCCCGTATAGGGCCCGGCATTCAGGGCCCTGGGGGGCTGCACACCTGTACGCACCTGTACACGTCATGCTTGGTGTCAAAGAGCCGGCTCTTCTCTCGGATGCGCTCTGGAGGGAGGTAGGCAATGGTGCCGAACAGGCCATCCATGCTGAGGTCGTGTGAGTGGGACAGCCCGTTGCACTTGGCCAGCCCGAAGTCGGAAATCTGTAACAGAGCAGTCAGAGGCAGCTTAGCCAGCGTCAGGGCGCTGTGCCAAGGGCAGCGCTGCGGGCTGCCATCTCAGAGGCTTGGTCACATCTCCATGCAATGTTTGAATGTGCGGGCCCCTGAACCAGCTCTACGGGCACACTCAGGAGTCACACTGAGAGCCATGACACGTGCCCCCTGGGGCAGGCACACAAGCACAGCAGCTTAGGAAGAACTAAGTCTGGAGCCATTAAGAGCTGAAGGGTGGAGAGAAGATTACACTGTAAAGAAGGAATTCACTGGGAGAAAGAACTGCAGAAGAGTCATCACCTTCCTGCCCCCAGCATCCAGCCTGCCACTGTGGTCACCAGCCCTAACCGGCACAAAGGGAAAAGGCAATGCTTAAAGAGCTTCCGGGTTTCCAGCCGACATGTGAACATGAGGCTGGCCAGGCTGGTGCTAGGGCAACCCAATTATGCAATCACGCCAGCTGGGCAGGCGGGCAAGTGGCAGCAAGTTCTCTACAGGAACTGCACTTTCAGAAGCCCTTTAAAGCAAGCAAAATACACACCTTGCAAACTCGCCCTCTACCTGGAATGTTCTGTGATCAACAGACGCTTGCTGGCTCCTCCACCAAACACATGGCGGCCAAACTGATACACATCTCCGTCCCCGGGGTCTGCCAGCCTGCAAGAGCTCCTGGGTCCCACACATCGACCTCCTCATCTCCTTTGGGTAAAGGTGTCCTGACAGCTCACAGACCCACACATGGGGGAAGTGAAGCCTTAAAGACTCAGGGTTGGGGAGGGCAGGGAAGGGAGGCACCAGCCGTCCCTCCAGCCCCTCACCTTCTCCAAAGCCGCTAAAGTGTTGTGTGTGGGATGAGGCCATAGGCACTGGCATTAATGGGCTCAGAATCCACATGGCAAACAGCCCCCTTATATTCCTCCTTCGATGCTTACGGATTCCTTTAAGCCTTCCTAATCAACTCCAGGCTCCAAACAAATCTATGGAGCGTTAGGAAATGGGGCTGAGTCAGGACTTAATTCTGGGCTCAAGGTGCCAGCTCACAGGTGAGCCAATGGCCTGGTGTCATCATTGCCGCCTCAGGCAGGGAGAAGTTATGACTGGCGAAGGGGTCTCTGGCCGCAACAGCTGGGAGGTGATGGGAAGAAAGCCTGTAAGACTGACCACACCTGGCCCTCTGTTACTATGGCCAGGCTGTGCCAAGACAGTGTGGGTCCACAAGGGAAGCCAGCTTGGGCATTTCTAGGCCCCTGGCAGCTGTCCATTTCCTGGCCTTAAAGAAACTCCCCACTCGCTAGTTCTTCAGAATGAACCCATTACCCCCACCCTGCAGATCCATAAAGCAGCTCACGGCCATGCGGAGACCTTGACACCTATTGCCCCCACTTCATGGGCAGCCTTTTCTCTTCGTTTCTGCCATTTTCAGACATAGCCATCTGTTTCCAAGTGTACTTGGTGAAAGAAAATAAGCATACATTCTGTGTAAAAAGCTCTGATATCAAAATGCAAACTCAGAAATCAGAATTCTCTGAAGGCTACTGACCCTCCAGCTGAAAGTTCCTCCTGCCCTTTCTCTCAAGGGTCCTGAAGGGTCCTGTCTCACGTGCCCTCACCTCCTCCACAATGGAACCTGGGGCCGCTGGACCAAGCCAATGATGGGCCTGGTCAGGGCTGTGCTGCCTCAGAGAGCAAGGCCACTATAGACCACAGAGACTGGAAACCTCAGACTCTATCCGAATACAGTCTCCTCTGGGCAAATTGGGCCAGTAATGAGTCCGAGATTTTAAACTAAGTTATTTCATCTTCAACTTGAAATGGGTCTACTAAGGCTATATTAGAATTAGCATTTTAATATTAATTCTTGCCATTATTATCAAGTATTAATTTACCACTCTCTTTAATGCACTTTGGGAAATAGGTGGCGCTATAAAATTTCCTGTTCACACCATCCTATCTGTTAGCCCCAGAAAACGGGGCAGGCTGACATCTTATTTCAAGATTTTTTGTTTTTGGGTTTTTTTTTAATTTATTTATTAAATTTAATTTCAAGATTTTAGAATAAAGTTTAGTGCTTCAAGTAATCACTAACCGATAAGTGCCCAATGGGCCAATCAATGACTTAGAACCTCAAACAAGGGCTTGCTAACCTCTCACACCCTATAAGAGATTTCTGAGAATGAAATACAGGCATTATGTAAATATATTTTCTGTTTGTTTGGGGCTATGCGAGATGACTAACCTGCCTGATTAAGAGAGAGTCACAGAAAAGCTGTCATACAGGCCTTTCGGGGTGCCCTGGGCCTGGAAGTAGCAGCATCACCTGGCTCCCTGTCATGGTCCATGCAGACTCTACTCCACTCCCTGCTCAGCCATCTCAGGATCATTAATAAGGCCTCTGGGCTCTCTAAGGAACCTTCACCTGTCTATTAAAAAGGCACACAGCCTCGGGCCTGCTAAGCCAGGTGCTTGTGTGGAGGGAGAAGAAAGGTCACACGGAGGTCCCTCAAGAGCCAGCGTAGAAATGACCTACCAGGAAAGCAAGGCCACAGTGCTAGGCAGCCAGCCAACAGCATGTGCCTCCTTCCTAATTGTCAAATGCCAGCCGTGGACCCAGCACTGGGGACCATCTCTGATAAATGTCATCATTCCAAATGTGGAAAAGATGATTATCTACTGCCCACAAAAATATCAACACCAAGGACACAAACCCTCACCGAGCACTTCCATGGGTCAGGAACTTTATTGTCACTGACCCCTTCAACAGCAGAGGTGTTACCCCCACCTGCCAGGTGACAGAGCTGGGGGAGGGCTGTGCTTCTAAGGAGTGCTCTTAAAGGAAGATGTCACTGTGTTCTTCCAAGGGATGTCCACATGTCCCACACATTCCACATAACCTGTTAGGAGAGTGGAAAGGATCTAAAAGTCCAGCCAGGCCAGTTAGGGCCCGTGACTCAAAGGCACCTGGCTGCAGACATACCTGTCCAAGAACGTGGTGCCCCCCTAACAGCAGCGTCCCTGAGAAAAGCGCATTCCCACAGCCTTCTACTACAACAGCGTTCAGCAGTCCTTAGCACCAGGCGGGGAAAGGCCTTCTTGAACCCTCTACCCAAATCCAACTAATCCTCCTGCTCCCCTACCCCAAACCCCAAAATTTCCCAGGATTTTGCTTGGGCTGTTTTCTGTACACTCCTGATAGCAGAAAAACCTGATGCTCTGTGAAGATCCAGTCTGACCAGTAATAGTCCCCATACCCCAAGCTGGGCAACACTGACGCATGATTGCTGCTCTGAGCCTCAGCTTAGCAGGAGCAGGAGGACCCCATCCACTCGGCCTCCTCCCACTTTGAAGAGCAGGGCCGCTCCTGAAGGCGGAGCCTCCAGCACACAGCAGGGACCTGTCAGTACCTTCCCTTTCTTGAATGTAGTCAAGTGTGAGAGCAAAGGTCTCACTATTCACTGGGTGCCACGGGACTTCACACTTCTAGTGAGATCTGTCACAGCAGTTAGGGCAGAGGGTCCACATGTGCAACAAGCACCACTGAACACAAGGAAACAGGACAAGACACTGCTTCCATCTTCAGCTGAAACCTTGTTACTAAACAACACCTACTTAAGGGACAACTTGTAATTACTGTCCAAAGTGAAAACAGTATTTCCTCACTGGCCTCAGGCTGGCTCAGCCAAGAGAAAGGTGCAAAGACTGGGCACAGGGAGTGGAAACTGAGGCCCAGAGGGAGCCAGGGCACCTGGCCTGTGGTGGCTCAGTGGATAAACCACCGACCTGAACGCTGAGGTTGTTATTTCGAAACCCTGGGCTTGCTTGATCAAGGCATGTATGGAAGTTATTATTTCTGCTCCCCTCTTCTCTCTTTCTCTCTCTCCTCTCTAAAATGAATAAATAAAATCTTAAAAAAACAAACGATGGAGCCAAGGCAGAGTTGAACTGCATTCAGGCCCCTCTCCTCAGCCATCAGGGAGGGGTCCTATAAGTGCAGCCAGACAGCGAAAGGTCAGAGCACACAGGCGAGTCACTCCACCTGTCCCCAGTGTGAAGCAGAAGGGACTCAGGCCATCGTTCGTGGACTGGTTCGTTCTCGCTCACACACAAGCCGAAGGGAAAGGGCCTCCTGAGCATGTGAGCGTCAACCACGTAAGAAAGAGCCATGGCGTGTGCCCCCACGGTGTGGGTCACAGAACAACCCAGCACCCAAGAGTCGCCAAGGGAGAGACATGTTCACAGGAACAGAAGCCTGACAACATCCTGACTGCCAATTCTAGGTGGCAGCACCTGGTTTTTAGTTCTATCAGTCTTCATACTTTTCTGTTGTATATACTTATCAAAAACATAATAAAAAAGAGCAGCCCCATCAGAGCCCCTTGCCGCAACTCTGCAGCCCCCATCTCAGAGAATGACATATCCCCATCCCCCCACCCCAGTCCCTACAACCACAGAGCGGGGCAGCCCTCAGCTATGGTCTCACACAGAGACAGCTGACCCCTGGCCTGACCTCTCACCCAGTTTCCTAAAGACATCCACTAAAACCAGATCTGCAAACCCACGATCTCTTTTTCCAGAGTGCCCAGAATTTAGATCCAGATTCCAGGATTTGGAAGCACAACCCATGTCCAGAGTTCATTTTCCAGCCACATATTTTGGTGTTTTCACTAATCACCATGACAAGTTTAGGGGTTTCAGACATTCTTATGCTGAGAAAGGCCTCTCTGCCACAAGTTCTTTTCCACGAGAAACATACCCTCTTCCTCCCTTGCATGGCCCTGAAGGTTCCTCCCCAAACTTGTACCCCCTGGCCTCTCCCAGCATTCACCCCCCTGCCACCCAGGCCCCACGCAGGAAGTCCCTACCTTGACATGGTAGTGGGCATCCAGCAGGATGTTTGCAGGCTTCAGGTCCAGATGCAGCAGCGGTGGGGACATGCAGTGCAGGAAGTTCATGCCCACCGCCGTCTCGTGGATGATGCGGAAGCGTAGATCCCATGGCAACGGCTCGGAGGCCAGCAGCTTCTCCAGGGAGCCTGTCTCCATGAACTCCATGACCAGGCCAACAGGATCTCGGCAAATGCCATACACAGGCAGGATATATCGGAACTTGGCCATCTCCATCTTCTTGGCTTCTTCCAAAAGCTCCATGCGCTCCCTGAAAAAGGTCAAAGACATGAGGAACATGCCCTGGTCACCTGGCCACTAACAGAAAGCACCACGGCCAAGAGATAACCAGGTCCACAGAGCTAAGAAAATTACTAAAACATGCATTCATGTGTACAAGTGCCTGTGTGTGCGCGCACATACATGGATCTCACGTTACCATTGCATGATTAGATTTTGAGCTGTCCAAAATCACCAGTCCCTCAGCTATTCAGAAACCAAATTACTATCTGAAAGCCCACACACAGCACAGCCAACTGGCCTGAGTGAGGAAGTGGATGCTAAGAATCCCTTCTGTGGGGATGAGAGAAGAGACGCTTATGTTCCACTAAAAGTTTGAACAAATCAGCCATCTAAAGAACCCACCTCATCTTCTTTGGTAAGGCCAAGACTTTAGCTAGCCCAATGATTCCTGAATCCTTTAAATTAACCGCCCTTAAATTAATGGCACATGCATCTAATGCAGGGGCCATAGAATGTTGCCAAGAACCACTTTCTGTAAACCACTTTTTTAATTTATAGCAAAATATATACAACATACCATGTATCATTTTAACCATTCATATGTATACAATTCAAAAGCATTACACATAGTAACAATGCTGTACAACTATCACCACTACCTACACACAAAACTTTTTCATTATCCCCAAAAGAAACACTGTACCCATTCAACAGTAACACTTCTTCCTAGAACCCCACCACCACCACTTCCCTGCTTTCTGTTTCTGTGAGTCTGCCTACTCTAGGGACCTCACAAAACTGGAATCACACAATATTTGCCTTTCAAGAACTGGACTGCTTCACTAATCATATTGCTTTCTTGAGGCCTATCCATGTTGTGGCACATTCCAAAACTTTTCTTTTGTCATGGCTGCATAACATTCCATTGAATGAACACACCACATTGTGTGTGTCTATTTAACTGTTGATAACCACTTGGGTTGTTTCTACCTTTTTGCTACTGTGACTAATGCTGCTAGGAATGTGTCATGTATACTCAAGTGCCTGCTCTCACTTTATATATACACCTAGGAGTGAACTGTTGGGTCATGTGATAGTTCCATGTTTAACCTTTTGAATATTGGCCAAACCACAGCCTGTCCATCTTTTGTAAAGAAATTCAGACTGAAAGAGAGAGAATCTCACCCTTCTGTGAGGCTGTGGCTACATTCACACTAAAGGCAGAGAGAGCAATTGTGGCACAGACCCTATAGCCTGCATGGCCTGAAATATTTACTCTCTAGCCCTTCCAGAAAGTGTGCCACCCCTAGTCTAAGGTCACTTCCTGGGGCAGCCTGTAGATTTACTAGATCCCAGGGCCTTGGTCAGTGATAGCATTTTAGGTCAGAGTCTTCGAATACATTCAGGAAAAAAGACCGAGCCCTGTGAGTACTTGACCATGTGCGAGCTATGCTGGCGGTTCCCATGCCACAGTACAAAGCACCTGGGAAGCTGGCTGGAATGCAGGTTCCCGGGTACCACTTCTGGAGAATGGGTTCTGGGTAGGTGCTGGGGAACCTGCTTTCCCACAGCTCCTAAAGGAAAAGCCCAGACCCACAAGCCCAGACTTGCAATATGAAGTGGGAACTGAGAGCTCAGTGCTCACATACAGGCAGCAGGCTGGGCAGCCCAGGGGACCCCTCCCCGCGCCCCCCGCCCAGAACGCAGATTCCAGTACAAGCAGCACTGCATATAACCTGAAACAGGCTAGTTCCCACCAAAGGGTCTTCCAGAGCTTGGTTGAACTTGTCTGCTCACCTGCATCTACTCGCACTCCCTAGACTGCCGTAAGAATCCTGCTGGAGAATTCAACACTGTACCAACACACAAGTCACTGTCTTATTGATCTGTCTCCTCTTTGAGACCACAACATGCTCCAAGGTTCCCTGACAGTTATGAAAACACAGCCCAGGGAGAAGGTGGCTGGAAAAGAGGGACCAGGATTACACTGTTTATTTACCAAAGGCTGCAGCAGCCAAGCTCAGCCTACAGTCAGCTCTTGCTGGGAAAGAGGTGCAGGCACAGGCTGCAAAGAGGACTATTTTCCATTTTAAACAGACATTCTTAAATGAGTACTCTATGCTAAACCTGACTGATAACAAACTAGTCTGAGAGCACAATTATCCAGAGGCTGAATATATTTTTAAGCGAAAGCTCCCAGCCACTCTGCAAATAAAGTTTTCCTCCATTTGCCCGAAGGGCTTAACACAAAACTCAGGTGACTTCTGATCATCACTTCTCCCTTCCCACCACCTCCAAGTTCAGCCGGTTAACTGCTCTCATGCCTGGCCCCAGGCCCTTCCAACAGACAGAGAGCCTATTTACCTTAGTTTCAAAAAGTAAAATAAAAAGAGCCCCTGCCACTGAAAGCTAGTCATAGCTTAAACCTTCCAAGAAGAGTCCGTACCCTCTTTGGAATCGATGCCAGGCAGGCTTTGCATAAATGACACAGGACACTTTGTCAAGGAAAACCAGTCATTGTTTCCCGGGACAAATCACCTTCCTCGTGACAGCTCAATAAGAAATGCCTTACAGCAGAAGACCCTGCTGTTGCCACACGTGCTAGGGGGTGAGGAAGGGGGTCCTGGGACTGCTCAGTAGGAGATTCAAGGGGATTCTGAGCCTAGCCGTACTGTACCAGCCGGGAAGTCGAGTTGGCCAGGACCTCCCCTTAAAGGGTCAGCACACACAAAGCTCATCCTGTGTATATTTCAGTAACTGCCAAACCCAAATTCACACACACACACACACACACACACACACACCGCCATGCTTTCAGCCTCTCTTCAGTTGCTCTTGGGTGCCCTGCAGGGACTAGCCTCTTCACCCCCTCCACCCCTGCTGAGAAGCCCTAAGGGCCACCGCCAGTTTAGAGAAGCTACAGCCCTTCCTGGATAGGATATCTCAGCAGCATTTGCAATTCAGTAAGCCTGAAGGGGGGAGGGGGGAGGCATGCCCTGGAAAAGACAGAAAAATGTCCCTAAAATGGAAAGATTTGTTTTTCATCAATGGCTATTATTTTTTTTAATATTTTCCTCACAGCAGTGTTTCTGACTTCTGTTGACAACACATAGGAACTGTAGATTTACAATGATGACTATTATTACTATTATTATATTAGGACCTGGAAAGATTTTCAAAGCAGTCCTCCCTCCCACCCCTGGAGTCCCAATGCTGGGTGGGGGCCGAGGAGAACAAGGACCTTTGCAGTGCCAAACGCTGGTCACGGTCCCTGGTCATAGTCACACGGTCACCAGTTCCCATTCTTCACTGTTGGAGTGAAGTTCTGGGCCATCTGAATTCACTCACATCAGTCTTAATCAAAACACCCTAAATATTGCACCATGCTAAAAGTTTAGCTACAATAACACATAATTCAGTAGGGACTGGCATGTTTCTTCTCACCAATAATTTCAAAACATCGTCTCTCTGACCTGTGGCGGTACAGTGGATAAAGCCTCGACCTGGAATATTGAGGTCTACGATTCAAAACCCCGGGCTTGGCAGGCCAAGGCACATACAAGAAGCAACTATTATGAGTTAATGCTTCCTGCTACCCCATCCCTACCTATCTCTCTCCTCTCTCTAAAATAAAAAAAAAATCTTTTGTAAAAAATCTTTCCCCATCTGGGGAAGAACCGCAACTCCCCCATTTCCCAGCAGGAATGGAGAAAGGGCTGCTACCCTCAAGGGCCCTCCTTGGTCCTGGATGGAAAATCTCTGGGTATTAACAGGACCAAGTTGAGACTCAACTTGTCAACGATCTTCCTCAACAGCACTTATATTAATTCTACTTTTTCTCATTTAGGGTTGGTCAAAGAGCACCCCTACCCCAATCCCAGGCAGGGCATTGGGTGGGGAGAAAAAGCAGAAATACCAGGTGGACCATTTCTAAGATACTGGCTAGAGAAGTCTTAAGGCACAGTCAGAATTTCCAAAGATCAAAGCCTTCCCAGCCTTCCTTCCCTTTCCGGAAGTATTTGCTTGGAAAAGAAGTGGTCCTATCCAGGGCAGGCTGCAGGCCTGGGAGAAGCAGTCAACTCTGGGATGAAGGGCCAGGACAGGGGAGGTGAAAGGTGCTTAAGTAACAAAGCACTCCTCAGAGGGAGAGACCTGGAACCACATTTGGGAAAAGGCAGCAGGAAAATGGTGCAATCCTTCGTTAGCGATGCTCTCAGCTCGGCATGCTCGCCTCGCACCAAACCAATTATGTTCCCAGGGAGCCGGCCAAGGTTCCCACACTGCTATTTTTAAAACTGCAAGAAATGGGCTTGTCGGATTGTCAGCCCTGTACTTACAGACCCGGGGGTTGCTCAGGCTCGTCTGGAGGAGCTGGTGCCAAAGGCGCATTAGCTGCTGGGATGGCGCCCAGCCAGACGCTCAGTTACTCAGGGCTTCCTCTTAGCCTGAGGGCTGGGGCTGGAGGAAAGGGGCCCTTGAAGTCACCAGTTAGTTCTGGCCGAATGGTAACACCCTCACTCCTAGACTCCACGTAGGCCTCCAGACCCCCTAATGACAGTCAGCCACAGCAGAAAACATAGATCAAGGAGACGCCACCTGTCCTTCAGGGGCCCTGGAGGGTGTCTGGGGCTGGGCAGCAACCACCTTCCCATAATGAAGTACAGGCTCACACGGCCTGAGGCAGCCTCCTGCTCTGAGGAGCCCCAGGCAGTGCTGTGGCTAAGGGGTGGCATCAAGTCCGTGCACACCTGTGCCTGTAGTGGACCCTGAGGCAGCCCATGGAGGGCCTAAGAGACTCCAACAGCCTGGGGAAGGGAAGGCCCAGTGGGGAAAGACATCAAGACCAGGGTACATGACTGACCATTATGTGGGCCTCTACATAAACTTTTAAGATTTGGTGAGCAGGTGTCTAAAACTACTTGTCTTGAGATCACTCAAGGCAAGCTGAAAGTTCTCTTGTTTATAAAATCTACCCCTTCCCCAACTGGAGTGGTCGGCCATTTTTCTTCGGTCTCTCCCTGCCCTCCATGTATGGCAGCCAATTTCAGATTATACCTGGGAAGCTCCTGAGGGGGTTGCAACCCAGGCAGGAGTTTGAGGTGCTGCTCTTCAATCAGAAGAGTAGTCTTAGCCTAGGGATACAGAGCTGGGGGCTGTACCCAGGAGCCCTGGAAAATCCTATTCCTCACTCCAGAGGCTAGGTTGGCAGGCAGCTAGCTCATTGAAAGAGCTGTGAGGCTAACCTGCCAATATTTGGGCAGACAGGTAAGAAAAAACTATTTCAAGGTCTAGCTGCAACCCTGTCAGACTACACTGCAGGGGGAGTGGCACAAATCCTAAGAAACTCGAACTGAATCCAGGCAATAGGTTTGACCATCTTCTCAATCTGAAAATTCAACTTCTGCTGCAAAGGCAGAGCTCTAGCCTGTTCAGCACAGCCGGCGGGCAGAGTGCAGGAGGTAAATGGTTTCCTGTTGGGTGATGCTGACCTCGACCTAGCCACCAGGTGCATGCCACCACCTGCCTGGTGAGGGCAGGGCAGGAAAGGCTTCCAGTTAAAAGACAAAACACTTTTCAACCAGGCTATGCAAGATCCTAAGTGACCCACCTCAAGTGGAGAAACCCTACCTCCACTGGGGCCACACAAGAAACAAGGGCCTCGTTGCTGGAAATAACAGATTCTGGGATGCAGGCTGACTCATCAACCTGGGACGGGCTTGTTTACTTTGCTCTTCCAATACAAGAAACTGGTGGTAAACCTTCGCTGATGAATAAAACTTACTTCGACCAGAAGACGCCATCACACAAATATCCCCAAGAGCATAAAAACATCCAGAGGGAGAAGGTCTTGCCTTTCAGTATCTGACCACTGGTTGCCATTCAAAATGGTTTGCATTTAATCAAAATAACCACAGTGCCCCTCCCGGCCTGTGCAGTTCCCAAGATCCATGGCAGTGAGGAGAAAGAGCTTGCACAGCTTCTCAAGCACCTCACCCTCCAGTTAGATATTGTCACCACCTTACTGAAGCTTCCAGGAAACACTGGGTTTGAGGCTTACAGCAAAAAGCCACCAATCTACTGTCTTATTCCCTAGGCCAAGATGAAAACATAAAGTCCGTTGAGTACACTGGGCCCATTCTCCCCAGGCTTATTCATTACTACACTCATTCCTTCCCTTCCCCTTAGTCCTAGGGACACACACTGTCACCTAAGACATCACCATCATGCAAAAAAGAAAAGACACCCCCTCATGCAATAAGCCAAGGATTACAAACAAGGTCTCTCTCTCTCTCTCTCTTTATTATTTTTTTTTATAGAGTAAGGAAGGGATAGAGAAAAAGAGACAGAAACATCGATCTGTTCCTATACATGTCCTAAGTGGGAACTGGACCACAACCTTTGTGTATCAGGAGGATGTTCCAACCAACCTAGCATCCGGCCAGGGAAACAGGTCTCTGTGCCAGCAAAGGCTAGGTGGGGTTTAAAAGGAGCTGCTTTTCTGAGTCTATGTGTGTCTATGGCTTACAGTATAAGAGGGATCTCCATACAGAATACAAACACAACTTCCACATAAAACGCAAACTTCACCCAATAAGTAATTTATTCAAATATGCTTAATTGGAGGGTGCATACCAATTATGAAAACGCGAACGAAATTAGTGAAAACAGAAGAGCTACTTCTCAAGACCCTCTGCCCATCCGCACGCCCAAAATTGTGCAGATCACAATGGACCCACCAAACACAACTGGGGAAGCCTGGCCCAAGTGCCTACCGAGCTGGCCCAGCCAAGCCGGTGCTTCCGACCGAAATAATTACCGTCTTACACCAATTTGTGCTCCAGTGTAAATTACTAAGTGAGTCGAACGGAGTCTAACTAACTCACAAAGCCCAGATCCCACACTGCAATTTTGCTAAGCCAGGCGCAGACCGCAGAGCCCAGGCAGGTCCGGGGAGGGCTGGACGCGCCCCCATGGGGCATGGGTCCCCAAATCAAGATCTCGCGACCCGAAAAATCCGGGGTTTCATGGGAAGCCAGTTAGCACCACTGGGCACAATACACCTCAAACGCGGCCCGCGGAGGTCACTCCTAGGAGCCGCAGCTCGGAGACCCGGCGTACGCAATTAGACCCGGAGCTCCCCAAACCTCCCCACAGCGCCGAGGGCTTCACGGCCCCGCCCGGAGCGTGGTTTTCCCTCCGATGCTGCTCCGTAGGCGATGCAGGTGGAGAGTAGGGGACTCCCAGAACCCAAGCGCCCCGACCCCAGCTGGGCCCGGCCGCCCTCCCCGGCGCCCCCGCCTGGGCCGCTGACCTGTCGTCGACGTGCAGGCTCGGCGAGCACTTGATGGCGAGCCACGTCTTCCAGTGGACATGGCGCACCTTGTACACCTGCCCGAAGCCGCCCGAGCCAACCTTCTCCCAGCCTGCGAACTCGCCCGCGTCGAAGGTGCGCAGCAGCCCCAGGGACCACGGGCTCCCGCTGTCGCCCTCCATCGCTTGCCTCTCGCCGCCACCCCGAGCAGCCCGGAGTTTCCGCGGCAGCCCAGGTGCCCAGGAGCCCAGGTGCGCGCCCCGCCCTATATGTCACTTCCGCCGTGCGCCGCGCCCCGCCCCCTGCCGGCCCCGCGGGGAGCCGGTTCCCGCGGACCCTACGGACCCTACGAGGGACGCGAGGGGTCTCGGCGTTCTACCCGTGGTGTGCAGAGCGTGAGAAGGGCCGGGCGCAGCACGCAGCCGCTGTCTTGAGGGCGTGTATTTTTAGATCTCGGTAGAGTAGCATGCAGTCTGCCATGTTTTCCCCAGTGCTAGCGCTTCCCAAAACTTTGCAGAAAGGCGGAAAGAATATTACAAACCAGGATATTGATTTTGATACATTCTACCGATCTTATTCACATTTCCCCAAATTTACTTGTCCTCCTTTTTGTGTATTACCTCTTATACAAAGTTATCGCCTGCATAGGTTTGTGTCTACATAGAACATTCCATCATGCAAGGACCCTCCTGAGGTATCTTTATAACCGAACTCCCCAGCCAGGGCCATCACTAATCGTTTCTCTAGGTCTAAAATTGTGATATTTCAAAATATGTTGTATTTGCACCTAGAAGTCATCTAGTGTGGGGTGTTTGGATGGCCTTTAACGCTCAGCATAAGTCCCTGAAGATTTACGTCTCGCTTTTTTACACCGAAATTTTCACTTTGGACGTAACTTTTTTTTTTTTTTTTTAATTATTACTCAACAGCAAATCTAAAGTTTGTTCTAAGGACAACAGGATTTCCCCATCCTTTCCTAGAACACTGTGTCTTTTTTACTCATAGAACAGATCACTTGGAAGATGTTTTTCCACCTCTGGGGAGAAAAAATTCCCACTCTTGGGACGATATCTGTGTCAGAGATGGAGAAATATGACGGCAAGCATTCACACCTAAAAGCCACTCATTTTTGTACGACTGTACAGTGAGCAAAGGCTTATTCTTGGCCAACAGGGATGAATAATGAGGGCAGGATGGGGAGATAAAAAGAGCAAGCATTTTAAAGACATTAACTGTATTTCTGCATTAGTCATGCGAAAAAGAGAGGTTGATCCTAGCCCACATATGGAAGCCTCAGACTTAACTTCTACAGACCTGACCTTCCACCTGGCACATGATAATTTTATATTACAGATAATAATTGAGCCCCATTTCTGCTTTGTAAACAGCCCACTGGCGCTCCACCCCCACCTGACTTCCCTTTGGAGAGGACTCATTGGTGAGAACAGGACAGTGCTTGTTTCCTGACCTCTTAAGGAGACCTGGCTACCACATCCTTTCCCACATAATCTATTGATATCAAAATCGACCTCCTGGAGACTGGAATGCGAAATGTTATTTTCAAGCTTGCTTGTAGCAAATATAACTAACATTTAAACTAACATTTTTTTTTTAATAATTGGGATTTTGAACATATAAAGATAACTTGAAAGTAAACATTGTCATTATTTTGGTGGGGGAAAAAATGAATTGACTAGAAAATGAGTCATTTGCACTGATTCCTGTGTTCTGTTCTGGGCACCTTTCTCTGGACTCCCTGTAGACCTTAGAGTCTCACTGCCTGAAATTCAGCAACACTGGTGACTAACAGTTCACACCAGTCTAGTAATAAAGCACACCAATTTTATTTATTTAACCACCTGCTTGGTTCAATTGACAAATATTTATGGATTAATTGTTGTAGGCTCAGTACTGAACTCTGGGGCCAAGGAACCAGAGACAACAAAGGCCTTCACAGCCAACCTTGAGCTGCAAGTGGAGAGGGGACAAAGGTCAGCCAGGGCTGGGTGGCACTGACTGACTCCTCCTCTGGACTTGACTGTGTTCCTCACACAAGTCAGTCAACCCTCTCTAAGAGTCAGCTTTTTTAATCTGTCAAAAGAAAATCAAGTCCCTTGGAGGAATTGTGAAGAGGAGCAGTGTTCTAAAACCTCTGGGATTATAGGAGAGTAATTGTTATTTAGGTTAATGGTCATTGGTTATTGGCAGGTAAAGTGACATTTCCAAGTACAAAGGTGACTTACAGTGGCAACATTTTAATAATTATTTTAGCATTGTTTATTTTATAATTCCTGGGGATGAACCTTTATGGTTATCCCATGGCCATCTAAGAAACCCTCACAAGAGTATAGGTATAGATAGAAGACATCTTCTCATTTTTGACAGAGAACACTAGGTATTACATTAAGTTATGAAACTAAAAGTGTTAACAGAGAATTTAGTCTTATTTTGATATGCAAATTTAACATAATAAATGCTTAGCAAGTAGCAGTGACAAATAAGTGAAAAGATTTAAAGTGAACACAATAGATCATTTATTTGAAATTATTTAAATCATTTAGAAGGCACAAAATATAAAGATCTGTCATTTTTGAACTGAAGATGTTTTACTTGTAACCTTTTTAAAAAATAAATCCTAACAGCAATTTTGTGTGATTAAGCACATACAAATTAAAAGTTAAAGCTTTCAGTGTTAGCTTTAAAATACAATAAACCTTATCGAATACTAAATAAGACACACTGAGTATTAAAATGAATTTTCCATCTTAATGAGCTGTAGCAATTTTTAAACAAAAGAAAGTTATCCATAATTTTGTAAACGTTCATGTTCTCGGAAATGATTGAGCTTACTACAGTAATGACAGTATTTGTATCAATGAAAACCTTTAAACAGGCCCTGGCCGGTTGGCTCAGCGGTAGAGCGTCGGCCTGGCGTGCAGGGGACTCGGGTTCGATTCCCGGCCAGGTAGGAGAAGCGCCCATTTGCTTCTCTACCCCCCCCCCCTCCTTCCTCTCTGTCTCTCTCTTCCCCTCCCGCAGCCAAGGCTCCATTGGAGCAAAGATGGCCCGGGCACTGGGGATGGCACCTTGGCCTCTGCCCCAGGCGCTAGAGTGGCTCTGGTCGTGGCAGAGCGACGCCCCGGAGGGGCAGAGCATCGCCCCCTGGTGGGCGTGCCGGGTGGATCCTGGTCGGGCGCATGCGGGAGTCTGTCGGACTGTCTCTCCCCGTTTCCAGCTTCAGAAGAATACAAAAAGAAAAAAAGAAAAAAAAAAACCTTTAAACAAATACAGTTTCACTTTTAATACATTTTAAGTAAAACAAAATTGACCAAGTTAAAGGAAATTAGGTGAATAATAGTGCAAGGTTTGCATCTCGAACGTAGGAGGTGGCCGTTGTGAGGATGAATGCGACCGCGTTTGAGAAGTGCCGGGGTGGACAGTGCAAGGGACAGATCCGGAGCGCCGCAGGGGCCCGAGGCCAGGAGGTTTGGGACAGGTGAAGCTTGAGGGCAAGACGCTCACACTGGAGGCAGCTGAGTGAGAAGAGGAGAACCAGCCGGGAAGAAAGTGCCCGGCGTTTTCGCTAAGAATTCCTAAATCCTCCTCCTCCCGCACTGCGCCCCCAGACAGCGCATCTCAGCAGGCGCCTCTGCCGTCCAAGTCTCCGGGAGTGCCCGGCTGCGAACGACGTCCCCGTCTCCACGTGGGCACCGAGCACCGTGCGCTGACCGTGCGAGCCGGAAGAGGACCTGGAAGCTGCCTCTGCGCCCCGCCTTGGGGACCAGACCGACGCTGCGGGCCTAGGAGAAGGCAGGTGCGAGGCCTACCCTGGCGGAGTTTGCCGGCCCTTGAAATACAGGGACAGACGTTCCTGCTCAGGATGGCGGTGGGGCTCGACGGAGACAGCGCGCCTATCCTGTGATACCGGTGATAACAATGCCGTTAATTTGTCACTTCTGGTGGGTGGGCTGAGTGGCGTGGAAACCCATCTTTGTACTCTTCAGGGTCCCCAGAGTAGTGCGTCCCCGACACAGCCCTCTTGGCGAATGGCTTACTTAGTTCTTGCAGCCAAACTGGGACTGACGGAGCCCACGACAAAGCCAGCACCGCTAAGGTTATCCTGCATAACAAGCCCACCAGAAAAGGCAGTGGAGGGCCCGGCCGCTCCGGGCGTCCTCCGCGCCCAGCGCCCCTGGCCCCCCTCCTCGTCCTGCCGGCCCGCCCCACTGGTCCTGCTCCCTCCCCGCCCCTCCGGCCGCGCCTCGCAGTTCAGCCCCCTTTTGTCCCGCAGGCTCCTCCCTTGGAAGGAGGCCTTGCCCTCCTCGAAGGACAACCTCTGCCGCAACTCGCAGGACTGCTTTTGAGAAATTCCTGCATGATCTGAATGTTATTTGAGCAAAGAACATACTTTGATCAGTGCCGCGATTCTGCCCTCATTAATTCTGAAAAAGTGATATGGGAGAACAAGGCACCAGAAAGGACATGGGTCTGAGGGAGACTGACTCCACCTTCTAGCTTTTCTCAAGCAAATATTTACTTGAACACAAACCTCCCTTTTCAGAGACACCTCTCTGGCCCCAGTGCTCCTATATCTGTCCTCCCTGGGCATCTTTATATAAGATCATTTGTTCCCTTCCCTGTAGACACAAATTCGTGAAGCTCAGTGTCTCCATGCAACAAAATGGCATTAAGCTGATGCTTGTTGAGTGACACTTGGCGCTCTTCAAGTCCTCTGTCCTCATTCTGCACTCCCTGGTCTTTAAGTGTTAATCCAGACCCTCATCTCTCTCACTGTGGCTTTCCTCTTTACTCCTAGGTGATCTTGTCCAGTCCTCTGCCTCAGTTTCCACCTGCTCAACAAAGGCTCCAGGCCAGACCTCTCCTCTGAGCACCAGATCCCAAAATTCAACATGGATGTCTTGAAGGCACTTCACTACGTTTGAGATGAAAACATAAAGCCTATGCGTTTTAACACCAAGCTAGATCTATCCAGAGACTCCCATCTCTGTGCATAAACCATCTTCTATTCTAAAGGCCAGGAACCCAAAAGTGTCTACAGTACTTCAAAAAACCTCCATCTCAGGAGATCCAGTCCATCGCCAACAGTCCCACCCTAGGCCTGGACGGGAGGCAAGTCCACACTTCAAAGGGCTCCAGTCTGGTCCTAGCTATAGGAGGTGCCCACCATCCTAGATCAAGCTGCGAGTACCTTTGACCCTGGAATTCCCAGCCCACCCTCCAACCCCTACATGGGTTGATCCTCCAGAGGGGTCCCCACTGCTGGTGTGAGTGCCCCAAGGCCAAAGGTGTGTCCAGAGGAAGCAGGGCATGTAGATGGAGCTAGAACGAAGCTGGGATGCCTACCAATATGCCCAAGCTTTGAGAATTCTAGGTTGGAATCTGGCCCCCAAATTGTTATGAGGTTGTATTTGTCAAAGCAGGTGGATGAGACATATTTTATTCAACATTTTGTTACTTTGATTTAGAACTTTCAACAATTTAGGCATGTGGCACATGGGCCTCAATTTGTACCCTTCCCTGATGGAAATGTCAGCACAGTCTGGTCACTAAGACACGAACTCTTCCCTCCATAGGATAGTTTGATGGGACTCTTTCTCACATGCTAGCCCCTGGCCTAAGTCATAGTCATTGTCAGTCTAGGTCAAACACAAATCTCACCTCATTCAGTATGGAAAAGGGCCTATCTTCATCCTCTACTCTCTGCTGCTCTAGGTTTTCCGGCCACCCTTCCCCACCCTGCTTCTCCTAGGTCCTCTGACCCAGGCTCCCCAGGCCCTTTGCACAAGCTGTCCTATCTGTTTGGAAAGTTCAGCTAATGCTTGCCTTACTCCCAGTCAGCCCATCTCTCTGTCTTCCCCCCCAAGTCTCAGACTCAGTCAAAGTCTTCTGTTATAAGCTAATAAACATATGGCTGAGTGTATCATTGTGTTTGTTGGGGGGCTGCGACTGATACCTGGCTTCTCCACTCTGGGCCCCCCAGGGGAGTGTCCTGCACCTCCCTGGCAGAGGTGCTTGTGTGGTCCCAGCCCACCCACCTGTCCAGGTCCATCACTAACCACCCACACCCCTTCTCTGTTCCAGCCACATTGGCCTTTTTGTTCTTCAAAAATGCCAAGTGTATTCCTTCCTCAGATCCTCTGCATGTGTGACTCTTCACCTGGGACTCTGTCCCTAATCCTCTGCAGGACATACCTGCCCTTACCACTTTCTGCTCAATGTCACCACCTCACTTTGGCCTTCCAAAGTGACCCATCTGTAACAGCACTGAACCACCCCAACTCCATGCCACCCCCTCTCTGCTGTCACCACAAAACACTGGTGGTTCAGCCCTGGCCAGTTGGCTCAGAAGTAGAGCATCGGCCCAGTGTGTGGAAGTCCCAGGTTCTATTCCCGGCCACGGCACACAGGAGAAGCACTCATTTGCTTCTCCACCCTTCCCCCTCTCCTTTCTCTCTATGTCTCTCTTTTCCTCCCGCAGCCAAGGCTCCATTGGAGCAAAATTGGCCCTGGTGCTGAGGATGGTTCCATGGCCTCCACCTCAGGCGCTAGAATGGCTCTGATTACAGCAGAGCAATGCCCCAGATGGGCCAAGCATCGCCCCCTGGTGGGCATTCCAGGTGGATTCCAGTCGGACACATGCAGGAGTCTGTTTGCCTCCCCCGACTTTTCACTTCAGAAAAATACAAAAACAAAATAAAACAAACAAAAAAACAATGGTGGTTCAGTTACTCTGGAGTGAGTCCTACTTGGGTTGCCTTCAGAGCACCCCTGTGGTGCCTGGACGCTACAGCAAGTGATCCCTGAGAGGTCTCCAAACTCCCCCTCTCATAGTGCGCTCTTAGTATCTAGTAATCTGTCTACAGTGTCCCTAGACCCAAAGGAATGCCCAACAGTTTCCTTTATTGGGTTAGTTAAAATTAGACAACTTAAAAAGCGTTTATAGGAAAACAGTCTGGCGGTTCCTCAAAAAGTTAAACATGGACTTACCATATGATCTAGCGATTTCACTCATAAGTATACAGCCAACAGACCTGAAGTCAGGTAGTGAAGGTGGTGAGCAGTGAGTAAGTGCCTGAGTGCTCTACAATAACCCAGGGCAGGTGGTGTGAGAAAGAACCTTTAAAACTTACACTCCCAGGTATGTCCCAGAAAGGTATTTCATTTTTCATGGTGGGCCTGGGCCTAGAACTTGAAGCTGAAGACAAAGTTGTCTGTTCTGGGTTATCAAGAGCAGAATCAGATCTTGTGTCATTAATGGTGGTCTCAGGTAAAGCAGTGCCTGGGCCCCTCTTATCTATGGCTAGAGGTAAGGTCCAGAAACAGAGCTAAGTAGCTCCTTTCAGCATCTGGAAGCCTATTTCAGGAAGTAGACAGCAGAGCCGACTTCAAAAAGCCTGTCAGTTGGCCCTGGCCAGTGGCTTGTTGGATAGAGCATTGGCCCAGCTAATGGATATCCTGGGTTTGATTCCTGGTCAAGGCACATAGGAGAAGTGACCATCTGCTTCTCCGCACTCACACTTCCCCTTTTCTCCCTCTTCTTCTTTTCTCCCTCTTCTCCTCCCACAGCCAATGGCTCAATTTGTTCGAGAGTAGCCCCAGATGCTGAGGATAGCTCTGTTGTCATGCACCAGCTTCAGGTGCTAAAAATAGCTTGGTACTCAAGCATTGGCCCCAGATGGGGTTGCCAGATGAATCCCAGTCAGGGCACATGCAGGAGTCTACCTCACTATCTCCCTTCCTACCACACACACACACACACACACACACACACACACGGCACACACAAAAGCCTGTCAGCAGAGTACAACTACAGAGTGGTACAGGGACCAGAAAGTGACCCACAGCCCTGGTTTGTTTTTACAGAACATTTGGGGAAGATCTGACCATTAAAGTGCTGAGAACAGCTGGTTAGCCTACCCAGAGCTCATAGCCTTAGGGGTTGGGAGGGTAGTGATGGCAGACCCCCAGCCCCAAGTTCTGAATGATAAACCAGGCAGAACTGTAGGGAAGAACCTATCTGGGAAGGGCCTACACTCAGGGTTTGAGGCTATCCTAGATGGTGGGACCTGTGGTGCATAGGGCCAGGGCCAGTGAACAGAGACTGGGCAATGCTTGGTGCAGCAAACTCCATGGACTCATTCCTGGGTTCGAGGAAGACAGAGCTGCAAAAACAATTGAATGTTTCACTAACTCTTCTAGGTGTGTGTGGGAAGCATTAGATATTTTGTCAGGGTTGTCTTAAAGCTATGAGTTGCGCATGGGACCTTCACAGCTGTTTCGAGGGTTTTGAGAGCCCATGCAGCAGACAATTCTGCAGGATCAGAGGACAGAGGTAAGGAAAGTAATGCAGATGGCCAAATGCCCAAGACTTCGCCACATCCACCAGGAGTGGCTGGGGAGGAATCTGGGGCCTTAAATGTTTTCTGTTTCACCTTTATTTTCTAAAGCCAGAGAGTCATTTTGTTGGCAAAACTGGTAGACTTGGCCCTGGCTGGTTGGCTCAGTGGTAGAGCGTCGGCCTGGGGTGCAGAGGTCCGGGGTTCAATTCCCGGCCAGGGCACACAGGAGAAGCGCCCATCTGCTTCTCCACCCCTCCCTCTCTCCTTCCTCTCTGTCTCTCTCTTCCCCTCCCGCAGCCGAGGCTCCATTGGAGCAAAGATGGCCCGGGCGCTGGGGATGGCTCCTTGGCTTCTGCCCCAGGCGCTAGAGTGGCTCTGGTCACAACAGAGCGACGCCCCGGAGGGGCAGAGTGTCGCCCCCTGGTGGGCGTGCCGGGTGGATCCCCGTCGAGCGCATGCGGGAGTCTGTCGGACTGTCTCTCCCCGTTTCCAGCTTCAGAAAAATTAAAAAAAAAAAACAAAAAAACCCTGGTAGACTTGCCTTTTTGCAGGCTGTTTTATGGTTTCTATCAATATATTATTTATTTTTTAAAAGCGATTTCTAAGCTCTCAGCTATGACAGTGAAGGCTGCTGCTGCTGTTTAAGGTCAGTGAGCACAGTCAGGGCATGAGCCTCCCCTTGTCGGGACAGGTCCTCTGACAAAAACAAGTAGAGAAATGAGGCTTTTTTTTGTTTTGTTTTTGCAGCTGAGCTGGGTTGCATTAAAATGATCTTAAAACAAGGTGTGTGAAGGGTGTGTGTGTGTGTGTGTGTGTGTGTGTGTGTGTGTGTGTATGGAGGGCTCAGCTTTCACCGCTTCCTCCTTATGCCCACCTGGGACAAGGTCGCCCCCTCCCCTCCCCTCCCCTGTCCCACCCCAGGGCTGTCATGCTCACCTCAGGACTGGTGTCCTGCCTGCTTGTTCTGCCAGCGGGGTCCCTCCTATCGGTGCTCCAGATCTGACATCACCAGCCAAGACTTTTCTTCCCAAGATGTCTATTTGGAAAGGAATTCTCCTTGAGTACTTCTCACACACACCCTGGTACCTTTGCCAGATTCTCAAGGGAGCGGTTCCATGAGGTAGCCACCTGCCATCTGTGGGCCGAGCATGAGAACTGCAGCGTGGCTGCTGGGGAATCAGGATGACCCTACTAGTGAGCCAGCCCAGTCCCAATCACATGGTCACTCGACAAATATTTGTGGTGCTCCTGCTCCATGCCAGGCACGGCCCTTGTCACACATGGGCCTGCCCTCCTATCTCTCAATCCAGGCCACAGTGAAGTCCCAGGAACCCAGCCCGATGGAAGCAGACAGCAGGCTGCAGTGACCATGGCAACCCATGGCATTCCAGTCCTGCAGATCACTAGGTTTTTTTGCCTCAGTTTCCTCTCTGCAGAATAAGGAAGGTAAAAGTAGGGTTTCTACTTCACAGAATTGTGAGAATAAGGTAACGTGTCTTCAGAACAGCATCTGCATGTCCTGTGCCCTGTGTGGGTCAGCTCTGCCTGCTTTTAGTCTGGGTTGCTTTCGTGAGCTTTCAGTGATGCACTGAAAATGTCAGATCTGCCATTAATCCCATCTGGTGTATTTTTCCACCAAAGTGGACAAATATAACATCAAATTATATTTAATGAAAGAGCAAACTACAACATTTACATAATGAGCCCCATTTCTGTTAAAATATCATACAGTTTGTAAAAGCAAAAGACTGGAAGCAACCCAAATTGCCATTAATGGGGCATTGGGTGAGTTATCATCACTCACCCACATGAAGGAATATTATGCAGACATGAAAAAGGAGAAAAATCTCTGCAGTGATCCGAGAGGTCCCTATGAACAGAGAAATGTAGAGGAAAGCACAAGTGAACATTATCTTTTATCCTAGACAGGCAGGGACTGGGAAGGCTGCCAGGTATCTCTCTCTCTACCTTTTTATCTATCTGTTGTCTATCTACTGTCTATTATCTATCTGTCTGCCCATCTATCCTTCTATCTACCTAAATAATCTGCTTCTATTTTAAAAGTTATCAATGGCAGACTAAGTATTTTGAAGGATGCCTCTAGGGATGGGGAATGGAAGGATCAGGAATGGAAACACAACTTCTTCATATGTGCCTTGTTTTATTGATTTGACTTGGGAACCATGCAAATATTTTACATACCTTATAAAGCAAACTAACTAAAATAAGTTAAATAAATAAATAAGTAAAAGCAACCCTCTAATATCAGAAATAAAATAAGACAAAGGAACCAATTGTGTATCCATTGGGTGGCCTGGCCATACAGAGCAGAGCTATTCCAAGTAGCTTTAAAATGTGGAAATTTGAAAGTCACTGCTAGTGGAAAATACATTAGGGGCAAAGAGAACTACAAAAAAAAAAAAAGCGAAGTCTTAGGGCTTTTCCAGTGATAATGCTGTGGATGCTAATATTTGGAGACAGGTGTGTATATGTGATCGTCAGAGTCTGTCATTACCTGTGTCACAAGGAATGGAGTATACAAGAGAACAGGAGTGGAGCTCTGAACTTGAAAGGGAAATATCAGCATAGAATAACCAGCAAAATTAATACAAATGGATAATGCAAACATTCTGTAAACGGACTCATCATCCATCATGGTCTAAGTATATATTGTAGGGTACTGCTCTCTGGTCCTCCTCTGTTCCTCCTGCCAACAAATTTTAGATAAACACGAAAGTTCCATGTCTACCAAAGTGACATGTATTGTTTAATGTAGCTGACCTTCAGGCCATTCTAAGAACAGAAGGTGAAATATATTATTCAAAGTTTACCTACAGTTTCTTAAAATGTCAACCACCTCCCCAACTGATCAGCTACTTCCCTTCATAAACAACAATGAGATTATCATGATTTCTTATTTTTTACTATTAATTTTAAAGGTCAGCCTGACCAGGCAGTGGCGCAGTGGATGGAGCATTGGACTGGGATGTGCAGGACCCAGGTTCGAGACCCTGAGGTCGCCAGCTTGAGCGTGGGCTCATCTGGTTTGAGCAAAGCTCACCAGCTTGGACCCAAGGTCACTGGCTCCAGCAAGGGGTTACTCGGTCTGCTGTAGCCCCATGGTCAAGGCACATATGAGAAAGCAATCAGTGAACAACTAAGGTGTCGCAATAAAAAGCTAATGATTGATGCTTCTCATCTCTGTCCGTTCCTGTCTGTCTGTCTGTCCCTATCTATCATTCCTCTCTCTGACTCTCTCTGTCTCTGTAAAAAAAATAAAAAAATTTAAAGGTCAACAAAAGATATTCACTTTTCTATAGTCTTATATCATTTTAAAATTGTGAAACAGTAGGTCCAAGTTATATATGGAACTAATAAAATAAGTTCTGCAGAAATCAGGGTTTTTGTGAGTTTAGGAAGAGCCCCATTCCGACTCCCTGTTGGAGGTCTGGAAGGTGCACACAGTAAGGTCACCTACTTGATTCCAGCAGGTGAGTCAGGTCACATTCCCATGTTCTTACCTGTGGAGCATACACAGTTCTAAAGCTGGAGTGAACTCGGATGAAAGTGACTTTAATTAATGTAATCTTTAAGTTATTTTCAAACATACTTCTGCTTTGTGACTACTCATTTCATTTGTAAATCAAAGCTTAAACAAGTGATGCATTATTTAAACACTCATGTTTAATTTGTTGAGGGAGGGTGGGGGGAGGGAGGGGCATAAAGAGAAACAAATAAAAGGTGACAGAGGGCAATTTGACTTTGGGTGATGGGTATACAACATAATCGAATGTCACACTGATGTGGAGATGTTTTCTCTAAATCTATGTACTCTAATTGACCAATGTCACCCTGTTAAATTTAATTGTCTAAATAAAATAAAATTAATTTGTTGAGGGAAAAGTCAATATTTAGTATTGAAGAATATGGCTCAAATATGAGACCTATCTAGTGGGAAGCAGAAAAGCATCAAAGGTATCATTGTACAATAACAAAAACATTAATTCACTTTTATTAAACTTTATCCTCAGGCCACCTCTCCTCCTAAGGCTAATGCACTTTTCTTTACCCTGTGTGCATGTGTGCATGAACCAGAGGCCCCCACTCAACTGCACCAGACCCCCCAGAGCACAGTCAACCAGCTGTACCCACACCCATCACTCACCACATGGGAGACCTGCACATTGTCCATCCTGGCATTTGGGGGCCTCTGGGGAAGTGACCAGTGAAGTCCAGGGGTCCCCCAGCCAGCCCTAACTGTACCAAAAGAACTTCAGGATTGGCAGAGGTTTGAAGAAAGCCTCCGACGTGAAAGGCAGAAGACAATCATAAAAGAAGAACTCAGAAGGAACAGCGACAGTTCAGAGGCAAGGCAGGGGAGGAGATCCCTAAACCCAAACCATGAACTCTCAGAGGAACAAGATGAAGGGGGAGCAGAACAGATTAAAAGAAGAGGACTGGAGAACCAGAAAGAACTCAGAAATTAATACCCAATAGTCAAAACTGAAACTTTTTAAAAGCCAAGGAAATCTTTCACTGATTACAACAAAAGGCAAAGAGAGAAGAAATTGAAGGAAAAACTAAGGTAGTTCAGCAGAAGAGGACCAACATCTAACTAGCAGGAGTCCCAGAGTGAGGTGAGAGGGTGGGAACCATCACGGAACACAGGGATTCTCCCAGGCTGACTGAAACACCCACTTTCCAGTGCCTACGGGGTGTGTATCACAGCAATGAAAGTGAACACTAGTAAGAAAGAAAGCAGGGAGGGAAGACAGTATAGCACTCATCTTCTCACACCCTCATCTCCCACCCCCTGGGGGTGCACCCACATTAAGGCACCTCCACAATGTGATTTTGTTTCTTTTGGGTAAAGACCTAGGAGCAGAATTGATAAACTGCGGGGGAGAGATGTGTTAACTTTAAAAGATACTGACAAACAGCTCTCAAGGAAGCCAAACCAAGGAAGCTCATCAGTGCCTGCTATATGTCTATATACCAGCACACTCCCAAACCTATGTACATATGCACACACACATGTGTATACACATACACAAACACATACACATCAATACACACATACATATATACACATGCATACCCGCATATACACATATACGTAAATACACAATGGATGTGGACATACACATATATATGCATACATGAATATACACATACATATAATACATATATACATACATAGTCACATACACATATATACATACACCAACTTTGTTAAAAGATAATTATTTTATATATACATATTTTATATATAGACATAAATAATATATTATGTGTACTCATATACATATAGTATATACATATTATATGTAAATAATATATATAAAATAGATATAATTATCTTTTAACAAAATTAAAGACTTCATTGTTTAGATCTGTTTTAGATTTACAGATAAATTACACAGAATGACAGAACTTCCATAGACCACCCCCTCTCTCCTGGACTCCCTGCAGCTATGAATGTCACTATTATTATTATTTTTTTTTTTAAATAATTTTATTTTTTTAATGGGGTGATATCAATAAATCAGGATACATATATTCAAAGATAACAAGACCAGGGTATCTTGTCGTTCAATTATGATGCATACCCGTCACCCAAAGTCAGATTGTCCTCTGTCACCTTCTATCTTGTTTTCTTTGTGCCCCTCCCCCTCCCCCTTTCCCTCTCCCATTCCCCCCTCCCCCCCGTAACCACCACACTCTTATCAATGTCTCTTAGTTTCACTTTTATGTCCCACCTACGTATGGAATAATGCAGTTCCTGGTTTTTTCTGATTTACTTATTTCGCTTCGTATCATGTTATCTAGATCCCACCATTTTGCTATAAATGTTCCGATGTCATCATTTCTTATGGCTGAGTAGTATTCCATAGTGTATATGTGCCACATCTTCTTTATCCAGTCATCTATTGACGGGCTTTTTGATTGTTTCCATGTCCTGGCCACTGTGAACAATGCTGCAATAAACATGGGGCTGCATGTGTCTTTACGTATCAATGTTTCTGAGTTTTTGGGGTATATACCCAGTAGAAGGATTGCTGGGTCATAAGGTAGTTCTATTTTCAGTTTTTTGAGGAACCACCATACTTTCTTCCATAATGGTTGTACTACTTTACATTCACGCCAACAGTGTATGAGGGTTCCTTTTTCTCCACAGCCTCTCCAACATTTGCTATTACCTGTCTTGCTAATAATAGCTAATCGAACAGGTGTGAGGTGGTATCTCATTGCTGTTTTGATTTGCATTTCTCTAATAGCTAAAGAAGATGAGCATCTTTTCATATATCTGTTGGCCATTTGTATTTCTTCCTGGGAGAAGTGTCTGTTCATATCCTCTTCCCATTTTTTTATGGGATTGTTTGTTTGTTTGTTGTTGAGTTTTATGAGTTCTTTGTATATTTTGGATATTAGGCCCTTATCTGAGCTGTTGTTTGAAAATATCATTTCCCATTTAGTTGGCTTTCTGTTTATTTTGTTATCAGTTTCTCTTGCTGAGCAAAAACTTCTTAGTCTGATGTAGTCCCATTCATTAATTTTTGCCTTCACTTCTCTTGCCATTGGAGTCAAATTCATAAAATGCTCTTTAAAACCCAGGTCCATGAGTTGAGTACCTATGTCTTCTTCTATGTACTTAATTGTTTCAGGTCTTATGTTTAGATCTTTGATCCATTTTGAGTTAATTTTAGTACAGGGGGACAAACTGTAGGCCAGTTTCATTCTTTTGCATGTGGCTTTCCAGTTTTCCCAGCACCATTTATTGAAGAGGCTTTCTTTTCTCCATTGTGTGTTGTTGGCCCCTTTATCAAAAATTATTTGACTATATATATGTGGTTTTATTTCTGGACTTTCTATTCTGTTCCATTGGTCTGAGTGTCTATTTTTCTGCCAATACCATGCTGTTTTGATTGTCGTGGCCCTATAATAGAGTTTGAAGTCAGGTATTGTAATGCCCCCAGCTTCATTCTTTTTCTTTAGGATTGCTTTGGCTATTCGGGGTTTTTTATAGTTCCATATAAATCTGATGATTTTTTGCTCTATTTCTTTAAAAAACGTCATTGGAAGTTTGATGGGAATTGCATTGAATTTGTATATTGCTTTGGGTAATATAGCCATCTTGATTATATTTATTCTTCCTAGCCAAGAACAAGGTATATTCTTCCATCTCATTATATCTTTTTCAATTTCCCTTAACAATGGTTTATAGTTTTCATTATATAAGTCCTTTACATTCTTTGTTATGTTTATTCCTAAGTATTTTATTTTTTTTTGTTGCAATTGTGAAGGGGATTATTCTTTTGAGTTCCTTCTCAGTTGTTTCATTGTTGGCATATATAAAGGCTATTGACTTCTTAATGTTAATTTTGTATCCTGCGACCTTACTGTATTGGCTTATTGTTTCTAGTAGTCTTTTTGTGGATTCTTTGGGGTTTTCGATGTATAGGATCATATCATCTGCAAAAAGTAATACCTTTACTTCTTCTTTTACAATATGGATGCCTTTTATTTCTTTGTCTTGTCTGATTGCTGTGGCGAGAACCTCTAGTACCACATTAAATAAGAGTGGAGAGAGTGGACAACCCTGTCTTGTTCCTGATTTAAGGGGGAAAGCCTTCAGTTTAGTGCCATTTAATATGATGTTAGCTGATGGTTTATCATATATGGCCTTTATCATGTTGAGATATTTTCCTTCTATACCCATTTTGTTGAGAGTCTTAAACATAAAATTGTGTTGTATTTTATCAAAAGCCTTTTCTGCATCTATTGATAAGATCATGTGGTTTTTGTTCTTTGTTTTGTTGATATGGTGTATTACGTTAACCGTTTTACGTATGTTGAACCATCCTTGAGATTCTGGGATGAATCCCACTTGATCATGATGTATTATTTTTTTAATATGTTGTTGTATTCGATTTGGTAGTATTCTGTTTAGTATTTTAGCATCTGTATTCATTAGAGATATTGGTCTGTAGTTTTCTTTTTTTGTGCCATCCTTGCCTGGTTTTGGTATGAGGGTTATGTTGGCCTCATAAAATGTGTTTGAAAGTATTGCTTCTTCTTCAATTTTTTGGAAGACTTTGAGTAGAATAGGAACCAAGTCTTCTTTGAATGTTTGATAAAATTCGCTGGTATAGCCGTCAGGGCCTGGACTTTTATTTTTGGGGAGGTTTTTAATGGTTTTTTCTATTTCTTCTCTACTGATAGGTCTGTTTAGGCTTTCTGCTTCTTCTTGACTCAGTCTAGGAAGGTTGTATTGTTCTAGGAATTTATCCATTTCTTCTAGGTTGTTGAATTTAGTGGCATAAAGTTTTTCATAGTATTCTACAATAATTCTTTGTATATCTACGGTGTCCGTGGTGATTTCTCCTCTTTCATTTTGTATTTTGTTTATATGAGTTCTTTCTCTTTTTTCCTTGGTAAGTCTTGCCAAGGGTTTGTCAATTTTATTGATCTTTTCGAAGAACCAGCTCCTTGTTCTATTAATTTTTTCTATAGTTTTTCTGTTCTCTAATTCATTTATTTCTGCTCTGATTTTTATTATCTCCTTTCTTCGGCTGCTTTTGGGTTGTCTTTGTTCTTCTTTTTCTAGTTCCTTAAGGTGGGAAGTTAAGTGGTTCACTTGGGCTCTCTCTTGTTTGTTCATATATGCCTGAAGTGATATGAACTTCCCTCTTATCACTGCTTTTGCTGCATCCCATAGATTCTGATATGTCGTATTGTCATTTTCATTAGTCTGTATAAATCTTTTGATCTCTGCACTTATTTCTTCTTTGACCCATTCATTTTTTAAAAGTATGTTGTTTAGTTTCCACATTTTTGTGGGAGTTTTTTCCTCTTTTTTGCAGTTGAATTCTAGTTTCAAGGCTTTATGATCAGAAAATATGCTTGGTACAACTTCAATTTTTCTGAATTTGCTGATGTTGTTTTTGTGGCCCAACATATGGTCAATTCTTGAGAATGATCCATGTACACTGGAGAAAAATGTATACTCAGTCACTTTGGGATGAAATGTCCTGTAGATGTCTATCATATCCAGGTGCTCTAGTGTTTTGTTTAAGGCCACTATGTCTTTGTTGATTCTCTGTTTGGATGACCGATCTAGAGCCGTCAGCGGTGTATTGAGGTCTCCAAGTATGATTGTATTTTTGTCAGTTTTTGTTTTAAGGTCAATAAGTAGCTGTCTTATATATTTTGGTGCTCCTTGGTTTGGTGCATATATATTAAGAATTGTTATGTCTTCTTGATTCAGTGTCCCCTTAGCCATTATGAAATGGCCGTTTTTATCTCTGAGTACTTTTCCTGTCTTGTAGTCAGCATTATCCGATATGAGTATTGCTACACCTGCTTTTTTTTGGATGTTATTTGCTTGGAGTATTGTTTTCCAGCCTTTCACTTTGAATTTGTTTTTATCCTTGTTACTTAGATGAGTTTCCTGTAGGCAGCATATAGTTGGATTTTCTTTTTTAATCCATTCTGCTACTCTGTGCCTTTTTATTGGTGAGTTTAATCCGCTTACATTTAGTGTAATTATTGATACTTGTGAGTTCCCTATTGCCATTTTATATCTTGCTTTCTGTTAGTTTTGTGTCTTGTTTGATCCTTCTCTTTCGTTTTTCTATCTTTTGTTTTTATTTGGTTGTATTCCATACATCTTTCCTCTGTTGCTATCTTTTTTATCTCATGTGCTTCTGTGGTGGTTTTTTCAATGGTGGTTACCTTTGAGTAATGAAAAGGGTCCCTACCCTGTTCATTGTAGCAAACTATTTTGTGAGTACTTTTGCACTCCATCGTCCTTTGCTACTGTTAATCTCCATCTTCTCCCCCTCTTTCTTTTTGTTGTTGTCACAGTTTAAATTTGGTTTTATTGTGTTCTTCTTGGAGCTTTTACTTGTGGCTCTGTTTTTTTTTTGTTCTTTGTATCTGATTGGAGAACCCCCTTTAGTAATTCCTGGAGTGGGGGTTTTCTGATGATAAATTCCCTCATCTTTTCTGTATCTGTGAATGTTTTTATTTCTCCTTCATATTTGAAGGATAGCTTTGATGGGTATAGAATTCGTGGCTGAAAGTTTCTCTCTTTCAGGACTTTAAATATTGGGGTCCACTCTCTTCTAGCTTGTAGAGTTTCTGCTGAGAAATCTGATGATAATCTAATGGGCCTTCCTTTATATGTTGTATTCTTCTTTTCCCTGGCTGCCTTGAGAATTTTTTCTTTGCTGTTGGTTTGTGTCAATTTCATTATGATATGCCTTGGAGTAGGTTTGTTGGGGTTAAGAAAACTCGGTGTTCTGTTTGCTTCTTGAATTTGAGGCTTTAGTTCTTTCCACAGGCTTGGGAAGTTCTCATCTATTATTTGTTTGAGTATGTTCTCCATTCCATTTTCTCTCTCTTCTCCCTCTGATATACCTATTATTCTTATGTTATTCTTTTTGATGGAGTCAGATAATTCTTGTAGGGCTATCTCATTTTTTTTAATTTTTGAGTCTCTTTCTTCTTCTCTCTGTTGTGCCTCAAGTTGCTTGTCTTCTATTTCACTAATCCTCTCTTCTATCTGACCTGTTCTATTAGCTAAGCTTGTTACTTCGTTTTTCAGCTCGTGAATTGAGTTTTTCATCTCTGTTTGATTTGTTTTTATAGTTTCAATTTCTTTGGACATATATTCTTTGTGTTCATTGAGTTGTTTTCTGAGCTCCCTAAATTGCCTTTCTGTGTTTTCTTGTATATCTCGGAGGATTTTTAGGATTTCTATCTTGAATTCTCTGTCATTTAGCTCCAAGGTTTCCAATATATTAAATTTTTTCTCCATAGATTTTTCCTCATCTAGCTGTGTTACCTCTCTTTCTTTTGTATCCATGATATTCGATTTTCTCTTCCTTAATGGCATCTGAGGGTGGTTTTGTTGATAGTATTAATGAGATTTAATAAAGAATAAAAAGTTAAAAAAAATAAAAAATCAAAAAGAGTTGTTTTTTTTAAAAAAAAATTAATAATGAAATAAAGAAAAATAAAATAATAATTTTTAAAAAAAAGGAAATTATTCCCCCCCTCCTTTTTTCCTCTACTCTCCCCTTTTTCTTGAGAAAATCTTGTGGTGAACTGTGAATTATAACAAACAATGCCTGTGATGGAGGTCCTGAATTGGGCAAAAGTAATAAAGGGGCAAAAAAAAAAAAAAGGGGGGGCGGTATGGACCCACAAAAAGCAAATAAGGAAAAAATTTGGGTCAAGAATAAAATGATTTGCTTTTAGGTGTTGGTGTTGTCTAAGAGTTATGATGAGAGGAATAAGAGAACAGAAAAATAGGGGGACAAATTAAAAAAATACTATTGTATTTAGTGGAACAGGAACTAGATAAAATGGAGAGCCAGGGATGGGAGCACTGCTAGTGAGTTAAAAAGGTGAAGTAAAAACCCCCCAAAATGCCACAAACATAAGTTTGAGTCCCAGATAAGATAATTTGTTTGTTATTGAGGTTTGAATGAGAGGAGATGTAAAGGAGAAAGGAAGAAACTAATATAGAGGGAGAAAAGAAAGAGAGAGAGAGAAAAAAAGAGGGAACCAGTAAAAGAAGAAAAAAGAAAGGAGAGAGAGAGAGTTAAGGGTTTTGGAGTGCAACCCTCATAGAGAGAAAGGAAGAGGAGAAAAAAGATAATGGGAGATGTAACACTTATGGGTAGTGTAGTTCAAGGAGAGGAGAGAGTAAGACCGGCAGAGAGTTAATCGGCCAAATTGGAGGAGGAAAAAAAGTATCAAGAATGAAGATAAGAGAAACAAACGAACAAATATAATAAAATGGGATAGGTTATAAAGTCTGCAGATTATTCTTGATTTTGAGAGGTTATCTTCTTGTTTTTTCTTTTCTCTCCCTCTTCCTGGTCGGTGACTGTGTACCCCAGGTTCTGCCCCTTTGGCACGCTCAGGTAGAGGTTTGCAGTTGATAAGTCTCTATGGCAATGTCATGTATTGTGCTTTAGTCTCGTTGGGAGTCAAGGCTCATTAGCTTTCATAGGCTCCGACAGTGAGAGAGTCCGTGTTCCTGGAGCCTTTCTCCTAGTCTTTCCTTCCTCAATTAGTAGCCTGATAATCCAGCTATGGGGTTGTTGCTGCCTCTGCCTGGATAGTAAGAGGTTCAAAGAGCTGGCAACTCCCCACTCTATTTCCACTCAGCACAGGGCTCTGGGTAAGGCTCAGTCAGTCAGAGCTGCTAGCATAATCAGGCGGGCTTTCTGCCCACTCAAAGACCTCTGGCTCTGCCACTCTGTCCGGTAACACAGGCGGGCACCCACTTCCGGGGTGCTTGGAGGAAACTCTCATTCACTATCTGCGCGCGCAGACCAGGATATCCGGCCAGTAGTCTCACGCTCTGAGGAATGTCACTATTATTAACATTAGTAATGCGGTACTTTGTTATAATTATGAGCTAATATCAATAAATTATTATAAATAAAAGTTTAAATTAACATTTAAATTAACATTAACATTTAAATGACTTAAATATTTAAAATATGTAAATGACTTTTTAACAAGCTTCCGGTTTTTTCCACATCTTTCGATCCATTTTTAAAAACTTTCAGTTTCTGTGGAAATACTATTTTTTTGCAGCTGGCTGGTATCTGTATACATTCTGCATGCGCAGAAAGGCAGAAAAGTATGCGTGAGAAGGTGCAGAGTGCACCCCTACTTGGTAAATATCACAAGGCAGCACCCGATGGAGACAGCTGCCATGCGGTACCAGTTCCCTAAGCTCCGATGCACCCAGCTGTTGAGTTCAAGGAGATGTGTCTGCCTCTCATGCCAGAGAATTCTGCATGCCAGCTTGAAGATTTTTTTGGATCTATTACATAAAACCTTTGTTTGCTTTCCTTCAAGATAGTGAAAGACTCATATTGTACTTGAGTACTCAACACCCGGCAAATGCATGTTATACATGGTTACTACCAACGTCCTCTGATTTACCGCCAACCTGGAGAATCCCTGTCTCTCTTCTGAGTGTCACTCATCTGTTATCACACAAACCAGGACAGAAGGGCCATGCATCTCAGAGATGAGATGATTAACAATCTCCGGTGCACAGTGGACAGCTTGTATGGCTAACTAAAAAGAAATCAATAGGAACATTAAAATAATATATATATTTTTTTTAATTTGGGATTTTAGTTCTTCAATTTGCAAGGCAAAACAAAAGCCTGTGCAAGCAACTGTCATGATATTTGTATCTGTATTACTTATTAAAAGCAAAATTTAGTGTCAAATATTTTCAAACTCGTATGTACTCTTTCCAACAAACCCTAACTACTTGCAGGGTATTTATGACATGTTTTAAAGCCCTAGTTTAAAATATTTTAACCTACAGCCCCAGTGGGTCCATAGTTCCAGGATGGTCTCTTCAATAGTAGTCAGGACAAGCGTCATGGCCCCTCTGTGATGATGTCCTATTCCCTTTCCAGCACGGACAATGGCAGGCCCACCAGGATGGATAGTGCCAGCTGGCGGGGACTCTCCCTAGCAACTCAAATGTACAGGGAGAATGGAGTGCCCCCACATGGCAAGAAAATTCTCAGAGGTAGGAAGAGAGAGAAAGAAATAGCAATTGTGAGAGAGAAATAGTCTAGCTTAGAAAAACCTTACATTTTTCTAAGCTAGACTATTCATGAAGCATCAGATCATGGGCCATGTGCCAACAAATGAAAACCAGCACAAAAAGCCTCATTATGAGGGAATTCAGAATATTAAGAGTCAATTTTTTAAAAAGATGAATTCTTCAACCTCTCTGAGAATTCATCTGTTTTCCTCTCCTTGACTACATAGACTCTAATTAACCACATTATAAAATTTAACTTATTCTTACATTTTTCAGAGTAGACTATTATCTAGTTATAAAGTGACATATCTTAAGTCTAAAATCTCCACAAAGTGATCTGTGCTTATAGGGAAAGTATGAGGAACTAATTTAGCATGCATTCTGGCCAAGCTCCTACTGGCAAAATATTTTTTGCAATACTGATAATACACGTTCTAAAATTAAACATAAACTCATCAGTAAAGTACAGTTTAATGGAAGATTCTTAAAAAATATGATTCATATTTTCCCTGGAAACCTATAAGAGATAAAAGTAAATAAAGATGAAGCCCACATATAAAGCAAAGAGTGGAGCTCAGATGAGAGGAGTATAAATAAAATAAAATTGCACTTAAAAAATTTAGATATAAAATTGCAATAATAGTCATTCAATATAAATATTTCAGAAGACATGTCTATTTATACTCCTTGTACTAATGTTAAACACTCTTTGGCAAAGACAAATTAAATGAATAATGAAGATAAAAATCTATTTGAAAATGCTAACTAAAAATCTCGAACTTGAGGTGTGTGTAAGATTGTGTGAGTGTGTAGTGTGAATGTATGTATGCGTAAAAGTATTTTGTATATGAGAGAGCATGTGTGTGTGTGATAGGCTGCATAGAAAACATTTTCTTATTTCAATTGATGTTTTCTATGAGAAAAGCTTCCTATGAACAGGGCCCCCGTTTGGAAAGCAGAACAAGGCAGACTTTATTATGGGTCATGAGAATCCAGCCATGTTCTGCTTGATCTTACTGCTACACACACATTCTTCCCACTTAGAAATGGAGAAATCAAGGGCATTCTGGCTCCTTCTAATGCAATAGAGATATTGAGACAAAGCAGTTAATAGTTTATGACAAAGGACCACAAGCCTCCCCACCCCCCCATATCAGTACAAAATTAGGAAAGTTCCTAAGAGTTAATGCTTTAGAAGAATACTGCTAAGTTTTTTCCTTGCTACTGTACCCAAGTGCCCAATGTCTCCCTGATTCCTTACATAATCTGAGACTGCCCCAAATTTATCAAAACAAAAGAAGTCTGTCACCTTTTAAGTCACCCCAAATTGTGATAAGATGTGAAAAACAAATGCCTACAAAAGCATCTTAGATTATTGGTAAAACATTTCCATATCTTATATATCCAGAAAAAGATCTTCAATAGCAAAAAGATGTCAAGGAATTTTTAATCTAGGATGAAGCTATTCATTGAATGGGTATCTGAAAGTAAACACACTAGATTGCTAAAGGAAAAAAATCTATTTCTTTCAATGAATTAGAAACAATAACCATAGAAGAAATACACCATTCTCTTAAAAATTCTAAGCCTATCTAAAACCTTCAGCTTCTAAAAAATAAAAACTCTTCAATTTCTGACCTTCCATTCTTGCTGTCTTAACAATAAGCAATGCCTGTTCTAAACCTTTCTTAAAAGAACTTCAAATTGAAATATAATTAATTGGAAAAAAAGTGCTTCTACCAAATCTCGCACAACATGTTTACACAGTGGCAGGTGAGAAAAAAGCCAAACTGCCTGGATTCGGAGCCCATCTGACGTCAGGATTGCTATCCTTGGTATGAGATTTCATTGTCTAATGGCATGATGACATTAATGTCACAGTCTTGTCAATTTGGTTCAACCCTAAAAGAAGTTATTAAGGACTTACTAAAGATCAACTGAGGAATTATCTTCTAACCTGTTTGGAACAGTCATACATATATACATACATACATATATCTATACATACACACATCATATACATATACATATACATATACATACACACACACAGAACTATCACCTAATTCCAGATTCAGAAGGAAGTAGCAGTTCATAGCACATTACTATGATTCAAAAACCTTCAAAACTTACAGGTAATAATTGTCGTCATTGAATCCAACCACAGGGGGGAAGAAAAAAAAATTGCAAGAATACGGCATTTGTCACAAGAGAAAAAAAATAGCAATTGACATACTATCTTCTGGAATCTGTTGTTTCACAAGATCAAAACTTATATTTTTGGAAAACATTCCTGGACATGAAGGGCAAGCCAGAATGCTGTCTCAAGGGTGTGTCCTGAGCAGGTGCCTTCAGTTCTTCCTGGCCCGACCCTGAGGGCGCGCCCTTGTAGGTGATAAAGGAGCTCCTTCAGCAGGGCCAGGGGGTACAGGTAGTGTTCCTTTTAGCAAAGCAACCCAAAAGTGAAAGAATGATGATTAACGTGAGCAGTGTTTACAGGCTCTGTCTAGTAAAGCACTCCATTGACATCTACTTAACAGGAAGAGAGATCGTGTGATTTGAGCTGCAGGACGCTGGAAGCCTCATATCCCATCCGGTTATGATGGGACTGGTATGACCGAATTTGTCCCTGCTGGTAGAAGCTCTTCTAAAGAACCAGAAAAGACTAAAAGAAGCCTAGTTTAGTATTAGCTTGTAAAATACACTCAGATTTGATGCTTTGGATGCCGGATAGGTTAAAAAATTAAATTCCCCTGGAAAACTGATCATCAAAGAATTTAAGTTCAAAGTTTAGTATGTGCTCAGCTAGAAAATGAAACTGTAGAAATGTACTGTGTTTGTATAAGGACAAGGGATGAAGCTGACTGCATAAACCAGCGTAGTATTAACTGGCATTAAAAAACAGAACCTACAGTGAGCAGCAGGCAGTGTTCCCTTTGCTGTGTTTATTATTAAGCATGTGAGGACTCTGTTTTTGAGCAATGTCCTTTGTACAGGATCTTTTGGGGGCATCGTGCGCTGTCCCATACGCCATGCTTTATTCCTGTATATAGACATGTGCCACCATGATGATTCGACATGTGTGTTCTTTTGTTAGGTCAAACCCCGCTTAATCATTGTTTTATCTGTCCCATGAACACAAGGATTTTTTTAAAGGTTGTCATTTCAGTGATGTTCTGTGAACTTTATCACCAAAGATAATACAACAGGCAATAAAGTCTAGAAAATCTCTAGGTACTGAAGTCACGTTTCATTGAGGTAAAATGATTTGGTGTTTCTACTAGGCTTCAGTCACACATACATAGACCCTTAACTAGATGAACTGCGCACAATAATACCTCAGGGTTTGCAGGCTGTCCTTTAAAGCTGAGTCAGAGAGGAAGAAAGGGCTGGAGAAAATGCTGAAGGACCAGGACTGGCCAATGAATTAGCTCATGAGTTTACAAAGTGAAAGGTTATCAGACATAAGGCTCTAATCATCTCTTACTATTATTATTTTTTTATCACAAGCAGAACAAGAAGAAAAACCCTCAATCATCCTATATGCGGGTGTTTTGGGGCAGGGACACTTAGATGATTATGTGGTGTTGTGAAACGTCTTCCACTTGCTTCATTAATAGTAAAATAAATCATGTCGGGGAAGTTAAGCTGTGCTTGTGTTCTTTGCTTGAAACAATGGCACCAAATTGCCACTGAGGGTTGTAAAATTTGAGTTGGTCCCAGGTTAAAGAAAAAGATGCTTTGCTCAACTGAGTCACTGGACAGCCAGAAATGAGCTGTCCCCCAAGTGGAGGTTCTCACAGCACTTAACCCTGCAAACCAGTGGGGCCACGAGCCCCACAGAGCCAGATGTCTGTGGCTAGTGAATAATGGATTAAATAGTTTAGGCTTGAAGGCGGGTGTGGGTGGGGTTAAGTGTAGCCAGAGTGAGACAGCCCCCTTATGCCCCCCCCCATGACAGGGCCAGTTAGGAGTTGGCAGTCATTTAAATTATTTGTTGCCTTTTAAGTTAAAAAGGGGAAAAATAGATCTCTGGTTAAAAAAACAAACACACCCAAAAAAAGGTCTCCATACTATTTGGTGTCACATTTAGATGCTGGTTATTTTGGGAATATCTGGACGAATCCAGGTGGGGCGCTCTCAGTCATGAGAAGTAAGACATTGTTTGGCTCAAGAAAGGACCCAGTCACTCCTCAAAATTCACAATTTCTCTAAAATTGCTCATACTATTCTCAATGCAAAAGAAAAGAAACCCAATTCCACAAACACAACATTTCCGATTCATTAAGACATTGTTTGATAATCACTGTATCTCATGGGCAGCAGGTTCTCCCTCTTGTTGAGAAACTCCCCGTCGTCTCATGGTGAGATGACAGCCACCTCAGGGCTCCCAGGGGGATGAGCTGAGCTAATGTTGGTAGAAGCCCTGCCTGAGCTGTCTCTCTCCTTATCCTAAACTGAGAAGCTGGAAGGTTAAGTATGATTTCTTTCAGTGATCTATTTTTACTGCTGCTCACAAGACAGACTCAAGAACTGTAAATCTAGCTGCTCACACGCCTCAGCTTTTAGATTCTAAGGAACTAGAAAAATCAACGTCCAAGCTACCAAAAAGATACCCAAGAGTGATAGAAAAAATCTTGGCTAGGGATACCACGATAATAAGACTATGAGGCAGAGTAACTTTTTTCACTATGAAATTTTAGGGGAAATTGCCATTGTTTTTTAATTTCACATATGAGCCTAATAGACTGGTACAGGAAAGATCCTAGAAAGTTGTATAGATCTCAGACATTGTGCAATGTGTGGGGTGATCACAATTAAAGGTCAGGGTTTCCAAATGTCAAGTGAAGGCTTAGAAATTTCAAGTGATAATTCCAAGTGGATATAAATTCAGGTGTGTGTGTGTGTACTTCAAAGTTTTGGAAGCCAAAGAAGTATGTTTTCCACAACACTTAGGAAAAACATCTTAGCATAGGTTAAAAATAAAAGGAGGCAGTCAACAGAAACACTTGAGGCCAGAAGGGAATGGCAAGAAATATTCAAAGTAATGCAGAACAAGAGCCAAGACTACTTTATCCAGCAAGGCTATCGTTTAAAATTGAAGAAAAAATAAAAAGCTTTCCAGACAAAAAAAAACTCAAAGAATTTACTACAACCAAACCAAGGCTGCAAAAAATGCTAAGGGGCCTGTTATAAATAGATCAAAGGAGAAAAAGAATATAGCAAAAGAGGAATACAGTTTTAAAGAATAAAATGGCAATAAACAATTACATATCAATAATAACCTTAAATGTAAATGGATTAAATGATCCAATCAAAAGACATAGGGTAGCTGCGTGGATAAGAAAACAGGACCCATACATATGCTGTCTACAAGAGACACACCTTAAAACAAAAGATGCACATAGACTGAAGATAAAAGGATGGAAAAAAATATTTCATGCAAATAGAAATGAAAAAAAAGCTGGGGTAGCAATACTTATATCAGACAAAATGGACTTTAAAACAAAGGCTATAGTAAGAGATAAAGAAGGTCACTACATAATGATAAAGGGAGCAATACAACAGGAAGATATAACCATTATAAATATCTACACACCTAACATAGGAGTACCTAAATATATAAAGCAGACTTTGATGGATTTAAAGGGTGAGATCAATAGCAATACTATAACAGTAGGGGGTTTCAATACCCCACTAACATCACTAGATAGATCCTCAAGAAAGAAAATTAACAAAGAAACAGCAGACTTAAAGGACATACTAGATCAAATTGATTTAATAGATATCTTCAGAACCTTTCACACTAAAACAGCAGAATATACATTCTTTTCAAGTGCTCATGGTACATTCTCTAGGATAGACCACATGTTAGGGCACAAAAGCAGTCTCAAGAAATTTAAGAAGATTGAAATCATATCGAGCACTTTGTCTGATCACAATGGCACGAAACTAGAAATTAACCACAACAGAAAAACTGAAAAATACTCAAACACTTGGAAACTAAATAGCATGTTATTAAATAACAAATGGGTTAACAATGAGATCAAAGAAGAAATTAAAAAATTCCTAGAAATGAACGATAATGAGCATACATCAACTCAAAATTTATGGGACACAGCAAAAGCAGTCCTGAGAGGGAAGTTCATAGCATTACAGGCATACCTCAAGAAGCTAGAAAAAGCTCAAATAAACAACTTGACCCTACATCTAAAAGAACTAGAAAAAGAACAGCAAGTAAAGCCCAGAGCTAGTAGAAGGAAGGAAATAATAAAGATCAGAGCAGAAATAAATGACATAGAGGCTAAAGAAACAATACAGAGGATCAATGAAACCAGGAGCTGGTTCTTTGAAAAGGTAAACAAGATCGATGAACCTTTAACCAGACTCACCAAGAAAAAAAGAGAGAGGACTCAAATAAATAAAATTAGAAATGAGAGTGGAGAAAAAACAACTGACACAACAGAAATACAAAATATTGTTAAGAAAATACTATGAAGAACTGTACGTCAAAAAATTAGACAACCTAGATGAAATGGACAAATTCCTTGAAACATATAATCCTCCAAAAATTAATCTGAAAGAATCAGAAAACCTAAACAGACCAATTACAACAAATGAGATTGAAACAGTTATCAAAAAACTCCCAAAAAAGAAAAGTCCTGGGCCTGATGGCATCATAAGTGAATTCTACCAAATATTCAAAGAAGAACTAACTCCTATCCTTCTCAAGTTATTTCAAAAAATTCAAGAACAAGGAAAACTTCCAAGCTCCTTTTATGAGGCGAGTATAATTCTGATTCCAAAACTAGGCAAAGACAACACAAAGAAAGAAAATTATAGGCCAATATCCCTGATGAATTTGAATGCTAAAATCTTCAACAAAATATTAGCAAACCAGATCCAGCAATATATGAAAAAAAATCATACACCATGATCAAGTGGGATTTATTCTTGGGAGGCAAGGCTGGTACAATATTAGCAAATCAATCAATGTGATTCATCACATAAACAAAAGGAAGGAGAAAAACCATATGATAATTTCAATAGATGCAGAAAAAGCATTTGATACAATCCAGCACCCATTCATGATCAAAACTCTCAGCAAAGTGGGAATACAGGGAATATGCCTCAACATGATAAAGGCCATCTATGACAAACCCACAGCCAACATCATACTCAATGGGCAAAAATTAAAAGCAATCCCCTTAAGATCAGGAACAAGGCAGGGGTGCCCCCTTTCACCACTCTTATTCAACATAGTTCTGGAAGTCCTAGCCACAGCAATCAGACAAGAAAAAGAAATAAAAGGCATCCAAATTGGAAAAGAAAAAGTAACACTATCATTATTTGCAGATGATATGATATTGTATATAGAAAATCCTAAAGTCTCAGTCAAAAAACTACTAGACCTGATAAATGAATTCAGCAAGGTGGCAGGATATGAAATTAATACTCAGAAATCAGAGGCATTTTTATACACTAACAATGAACTGTCAGAAAGAGAAATTAAGGAAGCAATCCCCTTTACCATTGCAACCAAAAAATAAAGTACCTAGGAATAAATTTAACCAGGGATTTAAAGACTTGTACTCAGAAAATTATAAAACATTGATAAAAGAAATCAGGGAAGATACAAACAAGTGGAAGCATATACTGTGCTCATGGTTAGGAAGAATAATCATCATTAAAATGTCTATATTACCCAAAGCAATTTATAAATTCAATGCAATACCAATTAAAATACCAATGACTTACTTCAAAGATATAGAACACATATTCTAAAAATTTATATGGAACCAAAAGAGAACACGAATAGCCTCAGCAATCTTGAAAAGGAAGAATAAAGTGGGAGGTATCACACTTCTGGATATTAAGTTATACTATAAGGCCATTGTACTCAAAACAGCCTGGTACTGGCATAAGAATAGGCATATAGATCAATGGAACAGAACTGAGAACTCAGAAATAAACCCACACTTTTATGGACAACTGATATTTGACAAAGGAGGTAAGAGCATACAATGGAGTAAAGACAGCCTCTTCAATAAATGGTGTTGGGAAAATTGGACAGGTACCTGCAAAAAAATGAAACTAGGCCACCAACTTACACCATTCACAAAAATAAACTCAAAATGGATAAAAGACTTAAATGTAAGCCATAAAGCCATAAGCATCTTAGAAGAAAACATAGGCAGTAAAGGTCTCTGACATCTCTCGCAGCAATATATTTGCCAATTTATCTCCACAGGCAAGTGAAATAAAAGACAGGATAAACAAATGGGACTATATCAAACTAAAAAGTTTCTGCACAGCTAAAGACAATAAGAACAGAATTAAAAGACAAACTACACAATGGGAGAATATATTTGACAATACGTCTGATAAGGGGTTAATAACCAAAATTTATAAAGAACTTGTAAAACTCAATACCAGGAAGGCAAACAATCCAATCAAAAAATGGGTGAAAGAAATGAATAGACACTTCTCCAAAGAGGACATACAGATGGCCAATAGGCATATGAAAAAATGCTCAACATCACAAAACCACAACAAGATATCACCTCACACCAGTCAGAATGGCGCTCATCAACAGAACAACACAGAATAAGTGCTGGCGAGGATGTGGAGAAAAGGGAACCCTCCTGCACTGCTGGTGGGAATGCAGACTGGTGCAGCTACTGTGGAAAACAGTATGGAAATTCCTCAAGAAATTAAAAATCGAACTGCCTTTTGACCCAGCTATACCACTTTTAGGAATATACCCTAAGAACACCATAGCACTGTTTGAAAAGAAGAAATGCATCCCCATGTTTATGGCAGCATTGTTCACAATAGCGAAGATCTGGAAACAGCCCAAGTGTCCGTCAGAGGACGAGTGGATTAAAAAGCTTTGGTATATATATACTATGGAATACTATTCAGCCATAAGAAATGATGACATCAGATCATTTACAACAACATGGATGGACCTTGATAACATTATACTGAGCGAAATAAGTCAATCAGAAAAAACTAAGAACTATATGAATCCATACATAGGTGGGACATAAAAATGAGACTCAGAGACATGGACAAGAATGTGGGGGTTACGGGGCGGGGGGGAGGAGAGGGAAGGGGTTGGGGAGGGGAGGGACACAAAGAATACCAGATAGAAGACGACGGAAGACAATTGGACTTTGGGTGATGGGAATGCAGCATAATCAAATGTCAAAATAACCTAGAGATGTTTTCTCTGAACAGATGTACCCTGATTTATCAATGTCACCCCATTAAAACTTAATTTTAAAAAATAAAATAAAAGGAGGCGGGAGTCCTTCCTGTCTATGATGCATCTGAGACAGGCAAACTCTTTACCTTATTCCCCAAAACCATGGCCTCAGATTTCATGTTTTGCTCTTTAGAATACAGTGTGGATAATTCCCACCACCTCTGCACCTGATACTAGTTACATGGAAAACACAAACCACGCTTGAAACAACTTGACCTTAGCTATCAGGCAGTTCCACAATCATTGCCCTGATTGACCTATATACTCTTAGAAGGTAGTAACTGCACTCCTGGGCATGCATCCTACAGAAATGAAAACTTACGTACACAGAAATATTAATACACCAGTGTTCTCAGCAGTTTTTATTCATTACAGCCCCAACTGAAATCAACTCAGAAGTCCTTCCGTGGGTGATGTTAGTTAAACAAACGGTGGGTACACCCACACAATAGGCTCAGCAATATAAAGGGACAACTTGGGTAGATCTCAAGGGTGTTGTGTGCAGTGAAAACAAGCCAATCTTAAAAAAGTAACATACTTAATAGACTGACTATGGTGGTAGACACACAAAGGACACAGGTGATGAAGTTGTACAGCGTTAAACACACACACACACACACACACACACGCAGTCCCTCGAGCTACTATTAACAGAATACCATAGATTGGTTTATATCTTCCAGCAATTTATATCTTCCTAGTTCTGGAAGCTGGAAGTCAAAGATCAAGGTGTTGGCAGCTTTGGTGTCTGGTGAGGGCTCACTGGTTCATAGGTGGTGACTTCTTGCTGTCCTCACATGATGGGAAGGGCGGAGAGCTCCCTGGGGTCTCTGTCATGAGAGTGCTGATACCATTCACAAGGGTCGCATTCACGAGTTACTAAAGGCCCCACCTTTGTGGGTAACACTCAGGAGAGGGGAGAGACTCTGGAGCTCAGGCCACGCTCCAGACTGTCGCTCAAGGGGATGAAACAGTTCACCACATGGAACAGGCTGAATTCAGCAAGCATGAACTCCTGGATCCTCCGTCCTCCCTCTTTCCAGGGGAGTGTATTGGGCCAGGCTCTCAGTGAAGACACACGGTAGGACTATGTCCCAATGAAGGGACACCTTCCCCTGTGGGTCTCCCTCTTTCTGAAACAACTATGGGAAGCAGACCTGCCAACTGGGAAGGAGCAGGCTGCGTGGCTCCAAGGCAGTGTGGATGCAGGGTGCTGAGCCTCATGTGTTATCCAGGAGTGTCAGCTGCCTGTACTTGGGACTGTGAGGCATAGGGCGGGAAGGCCTCCACTCCACAGGGAGCAAGGCTTGGGTGGGAGGGATGGTTTCCGTCAGCTCTGTCTGGGCAATGCAGGGCATCTTCTGAATAACTGTGTTGACTGCATCCCCACACACAAGTACAATCATGTGCCCCTGTCATTGCAAAAGAAGGATCCCTTTGATGTTGATACACTCAAGCCAGACATAAAAGCTGATGAGATGAAGCAGCCATCTCCCCCTCTGTCAGAATTGTTTTTAATGTGTGTGAAAGGACTGTTCAGATGGATGCTTCATGTGGTTGTTAGTGATTGCTATGTGGTCATCTGACTTCACCAAGAAGCACAGGGTGTTGGCTCAGCGGTAGAGCGTCGGCCTAGCGTGCGGAGGACCTGGGTTCGATTCCCGGCCAGGGCACACAGGAGAAGCGCCATTTGCTTCTCCACCCCTCCACCGCACCTTCCTCTCTGTCTCTTTCTTCCCCTCCCGCAGCCAAAGCTCCATTGGAGCAAAGATGGCCCGGGCGCTGGGGATGGCTCTGTGGCCTCTGCCTCAGGCGCTAGAGTGGCTCTGGTTGCAACATGGCGACCCCCAGGATGGGCAGAACATCGCCCCCTGGTGGGCAGAGCGTCGCCCCATGGTGGGCGTGCCGGGGGATCCCAGTCAGGCGCATGCGGGAGTCTGTCTGACTGTCTCTCCCTGTTTTCAGCTTCAGAAAAATGCAAAAAAAAAAAAAAAAAAAAAAAAAAAGAAGCACAGGGTGTTTATGATGTGAGTGGATGAGACACTCACCACCCCTACTTCCTGTGGAGTATACTGGAAGGCTGACCATGTGCAGGAACCAGGCAGGTCTGGTGCACCCAAGAAGGTACTCAGCCGTTGTTGAATGTGAAATGAATGAGCCTTTTACTGGCCATCTTAACTGCTACCCAATGCTACTAAAAATATGACTCACGTGGCTAAGACATTCTCAGAGTTCAGATCCTTAGAAGATTAGATAACATTTTACTTGTTGCACAACTTTAAAATGACCAACCCTAATATACATACATCAGAATATCTAATTTAATAGTTGATCACTGGCCCAAAGAAATGTCTGGCTACTTTCCCTTCTCTGGCCACTCATCTTGTTTCGTGTCTGTTCTCTTCATCTTAGTTTTGCAAAAAAATCCTAGATGTACCTTTTTTGCTGCCTTTTTTTAAAGTTTCTGAGACCTCACAGGACATTTCAAGTAATCCAAACGTTTTACAGGCTCCAGACTGTAGAGAAATCAAAATGTCATTGGCAACAGGAAATATAACTGCTCTCAAAATATCTCTAACACATCAGTTTGAGAACGGGCAGTTTGAGAAAGAGCCAATGATTGGAAAACACAGGTCACAGCACCTTTTATTTGTTGTTAAACAAACTGATGGGACACGAAATATACTCATCTTCTCCAAACAGTCTTAATTCCTTCCAAATTCCAATGGCAAAGTCACTGATGCCACTTCGAGTAGGGAACCCATGAGTTTCCTGCCTTAGGATACTGCAGCTGGACAAAAACCATGTGAAGTCCGTGAATCAGCCTCCCACACCTGGAGTCTCCAAAGCAGTTTCCTGTGGGACACAGTGAGGTGGCACCTGGCACAGAGAACACACCCCATGGGACAGCGGAGTCAGAAGCCCAGTCCCTTTCTGCCCACGGAGCTTGGAATTCAAGCCTCTGAACTGGTCCAGCTCTGCAGGGTTCCCATCGTCTCGTGGCCCAGAACTACACAACAAAATGAATTCTCATGATTTATAACCATGATTGATTCACAGAGCCTGGTGGCCACAAAGGCTTGATCTAACTTCCTCTTAGGATTACAGCTGTGCACCTGGGATCAGTTAAAAAATAAAACATTTCCATCAGTAAAGTGATAAAGGCGCAGAACAATCTACAGGCACTGACTCTCCACTGAGGAGAACATGGTGCTCTGGTCCCCCAGTTTCTTACATGCACATTCAGAGCAACTGTCTTAACACAACCAGAACTCATTCTGCCTCAGAGAGTAAGACTCAACCCATTTACAGAACACTCAGAAGTAAACTGCATTTTTTATTTGGAGTTCTTGATTATTATAACAAGAAGTATTATTATGCATCTGTTCTTTAAATAAACAGTGATAGTACACCAGGCCACACAACCTAAATTAGGCTCTTTAAAAACATTTGATGCATTCTTACTCTAGGCACAAAAACAACTTCTTTAAAAAAATAAAACTGTGATTTAAAAGGCCTTTGTTTCATAGGGAAGAAGAATAAAAGATAAATGCTAATGTATGTTCAATCATGTTTGGATTATTTTCCTTGGTCATTCGCCCTTTATATTCCACAAATGCAAGAAGAAATTGTCAGTGATTTATAAAAAAGTATCTTAGGAACCCTGGCATTCTGGATGATTCTGTGAATATCTAGACCCCTTATATTTAGAGAATGGAGACACTATTTTTAGAAAATCTATCACCCCTCACCCAAGTTACTTTGATGAAACTATTATGTAAAAAGCAGTTAATTATATACATAAATAACATAAAAATAATTATCATAAATTAAAAAGTCAATCTCCCACACTTTGTTCAAATGAGGGGAGAACCTGGGGAGTGTATGACTGAGCCATGTGAGTAATGGGGACTCTGAAGGCCCCTGCCACCTGCTTCCTGGCTGATGGATCTCCTTAGTTCATGAAAGCAGGTATTGCACAAAACAGATTCTAGCCCCATCTTCAAAATCTTGCTATTTGGAACACAGTGAAGTGCTGAGAAAATTCATTTTGAATAATAAATCGTTCTTAACCTCTCTGGCAACACACGGTAACTCTGGCCTCATCTCCACACGACTTACTCACATTCAGTATTTCTTCAAGAGGGTCTCCTGCATCATATAGGATCAAGGACAAAAATAAGGCAAATTCATCATTTCATTCTGCACAGCGTTAAAAAAAAATATGAGGAAAGTAAAAGTCAGAGTTCTTTCTTTTTCCCTGGCTGAGCAGCAGGAGGCTGGCTGTGGGCGTGTTTCGGCCTCGCCCACTGTCTCTGAAGTGGGTACACGTGTGAAAGGCGTGTCCCCAGGAAGCAGAGCTGGTTGGTCCTCAGCCCGTATATTAGGGGCAGTGATGCTTCTACGAGTGGGCTCACCTCTGCTTTCAGGAGTGCCTGGCAGGAAACAGCAGTGCCATGGTACTTCACAGAAACCTATGCTTTCCAAATGTACTTAGCGTTTTTACAGAAACCTGGTCTTGAACCACATCAACCTTTGGAATTAAAGTTTAAACAGAAAGGAGCATGAATTTCTTCCCTGTTCTTCAGTTCAGGGAATTTTGGCCTAGCCTCAGACATGATAAATGTATCTGATGGCAGGGACTCCACAGCTGAAGGTGGCACCAGCAGGGAGGGCACCAGACTTCCTTGTTGCACACAACTGTGTATCCCTTTGCATTGGGGCAATTGTTAAGAACTGGACATGGACTGTTAGTCCTACAGTGCAAACGACTTCAGCATGTTAAAAAAGCAAACAAAAAAACTACCCAATATAGACGCAAACAGAGTCTTGAAAACATAATATATGCTTGAAATAAAGTTAAAAAAATTTTTTAAATGAACCTGAAAATCAATTCACATATAAAATTAATAAGAGACCTTTATGCCTGAGTCAGCAACCTCACATGACCCCTTGCCCGTGATGACCTTGAAGGCCAGAGGAGGGCAGTGGGCTCTTACAACCATCTTCTCACACGTGATTTTAGCCCAAAGTTGTGAAACAAATTCAACTCAATTCAGATTTCAAAAAAGAGATTCACTGTTATTTTAACTTCTACTTGCTCACTTGTAAAAGATATCCAGAAACAAGGAGAAAGCTGCCTGTCACTGCAGCTTGTTGCCACACGTGAAGATTATGTTTTGATATAGTAACTGAATTCTCAAGGAAAAACAAAACGAACTGCTTATGCTCCCAATAACATAGCACTCGCCTCTTAGGATCCCACTTCTATTTAAGTCCCACTTTGCCTGGCGTGTGTGCACAGCCCGACTAGCTGCCTGGCGGAGGCAGTGCCGGCAGCCTGCTCACATCCACCACCAACCCGCCAGGGCTACGTCCTGAATCAAGCTGGCGGCCGGAACGGCTGCTGGGGGATTTGGAGATAGTTCTGCAAAAGCTAAGTCAACCTTACTTATATCGCAATGTATGATTCTTTTTCTTCCTTCGTTTGGTATCCAGCAAACCAATCTCAACAATAAACAGAGAACCCTGTCTGAGGTTCCCTCTGAAAAGTCTGCCGCCGGGAGCCTTAGTAGCTATACATCTGCTGCTGCTGCTCAGCCTGCACCTGGGGCTGCGCCGCCTGTGGTGGGGGCGCCTGTGGCTGCGGCGCCGGCAGCACGTCAGTCTGGGGCACTGCCCGCCAGGTAAGCGGGTGCTGCTCACTGAGCTGGTTGCCCAGGGGTGTGATGGAGTTCACTAGTGTGGTCAGATTGATGAAGTGCGCCACTGACTGCGGGTTCGAGGTTTCCGGCTGGGGGTGCATCTGGATGTCGTTCTGGCGGTTGTGCAGCATGGCCGAGCCACTGACAGTGTCAAAGGTCACGGTCAGGATCGAGTTGTCCAGCTGCAGTTGACGTTCTGGGGTGGTGAGGTGTCCAACGGCTACTGGCTGGAGGTTGGTAAACTGAGTCCCGGCAGCAGTAGTGATGGGCGTCACGGTGATGTTGGTCAAGCCAACTGAGCTTGATGGAGTGGTCACATTTGGGTCACCCAGAGTCACCACCACCTGGAAGAGACATAGACAATGTAAGTTAAACAGTTTCTGTAAAATGGGGGACGACAAGAGCTTCCCTTGCCCCATGTGTGACGTAGGCAATGTTATCATGCTGAATAATCATATGCCCAAAGGAGACGGGCAAGGTATCTTTGGGTAAAAGACTAAATCAGATTACTTTTGTCCTCAAACAATAACTCTAGTGAAAAAGAGAAGTCACAGACATGATCTTAGAGGTCAATAGGTAGAACTGAGAAACAAATGATTTCACTGGCTGGAAAAAAACAGAGAAAAGTTAAAACAAGAAAGACAGAGTGTATACTCTTCATGGTATGTTCACTCCACTGGAGCGCCTTGCTGTTGGTCAATGAAAAGCTCAGCTAGAAAGCTAAAAGGGCCATGAACAAGTCTGCAGTAGTGACAGCTAATAAGTAACAAAGCAGCTTTCTTCCTCGTGCACACAGATGAAAGAAAGGCTAAGTAAGTGTAGGATGTCTGTGTGGTTCGGACACGCTGTAGGAAGGGGGCCCCAAACCGGAGGGATGGAGGAGGAGCAGATCAGAAGATCTCACTGAAGATCGCAGACTGGCTGACCTCGCATGGCCTGACCTTCCTCTGCCCTCTCTGGACGGCTCCCGCGGTCTGCAGGGCCCGCTCTCCCTGACTGGTGGGCAGGTGCACTGGCCCCACTTCTGCAATGAAGGGATGCACATAGGCCATTTACAATCTCCCCATTCCCAACCCCAAAGCTGGCTCTCCTTAACATTCAGAATGTTGTGCCACTGCTCACAAAGCCAAGTGTGGCTTGGGCGACACCAGGAACCACTCAGGTGGGAGAGTGCTGAGGTGAAAAACGGGCATGTGCTGAAGGCACCCACAGGCTCAGGAGACAGGGGAGGGTGCAGGTAGACGACCCCCCACGCCCTGTGCCCGGGGCAGCTTCCCCCCCCCCACGGCAACGGCGACGGGGCCCCAGCACAGGAGCAACGACCTGCTGGATGCTCTGTACCGCAGAGTCAGTCTCATCGCCCACGCTGCCTGTGAACACGGGCTCCTTCTCCGAGTACTCGCTGAAGGTCGCGTCCTCTGGCACGTGCGCCCCCGCCTCCTCCTCTGGCTTCTGCTTCCTCTTGTGACTCCTCTTGCTGGCTTTCATGGGCTTCCCTTCTGCCAAATCCTCCTGCTCCAGGCCCAGTTCAGGCTGCAGAAAGAGAAGTTTCAACAACACGTGGGTCACTCTGGCCGGTTGGCTCAATGGTAGAGTGTTGGCCTGGCATGTGGAAGTCCCAGTTTGAGTCCTGATCAGGGCACACAGGAGAAGCACCCATCTGCTTCTATACCCCTCCCCTCCCCCCCTCTTCTCCTCATGCAGCAAAATCTTGAATGGTTTGAGCAAGTTGGCACCTGGGCACTGAGGATGGCTCCTTGGCCTTGCCTCAGGCACTAAAATAGCTCAGTTGCCAGAGCAATGAAGCAATGGCCCCAGATGGGCAGAGCATTGCTCTGTAGGGGGCTTGCCGGGTGGATCTCGGTTGGGGTACATGTATAAGTCTGTCTTTCCTCCTCTCTGCCTCTCACTAAATCAATAAATCAATAAATAGCCTGACCTGTGGTGGCGCAGTGGATAAAGCATCAACCTGGAATGCTGAGGTAGCCGGTTCAAAACCCTGGGCTTGCCCAATCAAGGCACATACAGGAGTTGATGCTTCCTGTTCCTCCCCCCACCTCTAAAATGAATAAATAAAATCTAAAAAATAAATAAATAAGCACACAAGCAAACAACATGTGAGTCAATGGGTTGGGAGCCCATGGTAGTCAGCGTGGTCCCAGCACAGTCCCCGGACACACTCCAGGATCAGTAGTGAGGCTCTCAGGCCACCAAATTGCCACAGGAAACAGTGATGACAGCTTATCTGCTCATTTGAATTTCTAAAGATTGAGGCATGTTTCAGAGTATTTTTTTAAGTGGAGGAAATTAAATACAAGTTATATTTTTAAAAGTAATATTTTGTGCTAAAATATAAACAAACAAAAAAAACCCCCACAAAGTTTTAAGCTACCATCTCAGCCCTAGTGAGCTCAGCCCAAGGCTGAGAATGTTTCCACGTTGGGCTCTCATCCCCAGAATCAACCCTGGGTCATAACGGGTTTAAGCATAAGAACTAGATGGGCATCTCTTTCTAGCTGATTGCTAGGCACATAGGGTATGGCCATTACGCAACCCCAGATAGTACACACACACTTCTCTGGGAACTGGTACACCATGGCCATTCTTCTGACCCACACTGGGCTCATGTAGAATCACAGAGGCCACTGGTGGCTACTGAGGGTCTTCACTCTGGTCATCCTCTACCCCTCCTGGACCTCTGGTGCCACCCCAGGAGACTTGGTTCGAACAATGGCAGACCCACAGGAAGCCTGCCAGGGCATGGTCATCGTGGGACTGCCCTCGCCGGGGGTGGTGTGGGCCTCTGGGGCATCCCAGGCATCCTCACTCTCACTCAGTGCATCTGGCAATGGACCGCTGTGCTCAAAACACCATTTCCAAAGAAAGAGGTATAAATGTGAGTTTAAAGTAGCTCAGTGTAAAAAAATAAAAAATATAAAAAATAAAATGCATATGGTAAAGTGATTGCTTTCAGACACCAGTCTTATGTTGTATTTTGACTGCTCTAAAATGATTAAACAATCTTCACTTTGAAATTAAATTTTATAAAAATAAAAAAATAAAGTAGCTCAGAGTATGACATGTTCTTTTTATAATAAAAGGAAATTTTTATAAAGATAGTGATAGAGATACTTTAAAAAAGTTAAGCTCATCTAATACATTTAAAATGAATATTTTTTAATTTCTAATTAAAAAAAAATTTAGTGAGAGAGGAAAGGAGAGAAGAGAGAGACAGGAACATTATTCTGTTCCTGTATGTGCCCTGACCGGGAACCAAACCAGCAACTTCTGCACTTCAGAACAGTGCTTAACCAATCAAGCTATCTAGCCAGGGCTAAAGTGAATTATCTTATAATGATATAATTCGCTAAGGTTTTCTGGAAACTACCTGCCATGGTTCATTTTAAGTGTTCACTTGGCTGTGCTAGGGTACCACTTGTCTCGTCAAACACCAGTCTAGATGTTGCTGTGAAGGTATTTTCTAGACAAGATTAACATCAAAATCAGTGGTGCTGAGTAAAGCCGATTGCCCTCTACATTGTGGGTGAGCCTCCTCCAATTAGGTGAAGGCCTTAAGAGAAAAGACTGAGGTCTCTGGAGGAGAAGGGAATCCTGCCTCCACTGGCCTTTGAGGCTTGAGTTGTAACATCAAGTCTTCTCCGGGTCTCCAGTCTGCCCTCTGTCCTGCAGATTTTAAACTTACCAGCCTTTCACAACACATGAGCTGATTCTTTAAAGTTCTAGAAACTTACATAAACTAAAAGGCTCTTAGGGAGAAGACTGACCAAAAAGACAGAGTGTGAAACAAAAAGTGAGACAAGAGGCAAGGGCTACGGGGCTTCCCAAAGTGCTCCTGACACCTGCCTGAGCCCTGGAGGCCCCGCCCATGGGATGTGTGTATCTAGAAGTCCCATGAAACACCCGCCTGCAGGGCTGCTCTGTGCTCACCTGCACAATGCCGATGGAGGAGGCATCAATGGTGGTGGTCTCTGGGAGGTGGTCCAGGTCATCAATCCTCACGGCCAAAACCTATGGGAGAGCATGGGGCAGTGAGCCAGGGATGACTCTCTTTACTCCCTCATGGGCATCCCCATGTTTCCACTTTGGCTCCACTCAGGGCTGACCTTGAAACCTTGCTTCCAGAATCTCATGCACACCTGTCTTTCCCTCACACCACGTGTCCTCATCTCAAGTGTCTTCAATGCTCTTGCAAAGTGGAGAATGCCCTTGAACCTGTCTAGGCATCGATTCATGCCCACCCACCCATGCCCAAGAGGGAACACTGTATTTCCTCCCCTTTTTGCCTGCTAATGTGCTTTCAGTAAGTGAAATTTCAGTGAATCTTGCTATTTCAAACCAGTGTTGGGCAAAGAATCACCAAAACTAAGACATACCTTAAACTCTTTGCTTTTTTCCTTGCCCCATATGCAAGTACTTTTGCCCCCACCTTCCCTCTGAGAGGCACACTGCCCAGCCCTGAGTGTGTGGGCCCACGCTGTGCTCACTGCCTCCCGTGGCCCACACATCTATCCCTCCCACCAGTCCCAGTGGCCGACACCTAATCCCGTACATGAACCTGCCTATGCCAGAAGTCCCTGTGACTGTGATTACTTAAGTGAATCAAGTCATGAGACAACGGAACACACGTGCAGAGAGAGCACGAACATTCCAAAAAGATGCAATGACAGCAAGTTACTAAAAAATGGCAAGTAGTTGTGGAAAAACTATATAAGATTAGGGAAAACTGTAAAAGTCTGCAAGTGTTCTTCATCCAAACAGCTTTGCAAGTATCTACATTTCTGCTCAAATAAGGAAAACAGAAATGGGAGACTATGTACTGTAGAGTCTGGGTGTGGCTTATTTAAGAAAGATAATAGAAGCAGCTTTGGATGGATGGGCTGGGCCTGTCTCTGACAGGATGGCAAACAAAGTGGCATGTATGTTTCAGGTTGACATAAATGCTGATTGTGGCACTGAAGACCCAAGTGCAACTGCGATACTGCAAAACTCAGTAAAAGCAGCCAAAAGACACTGAAGTGTTTTCCATCCCTGTCACCATAATCACTGTCACCATGATCACCATCACCACCATGACTTTTACCATCAACACTTCCACCACCACCATCAACAGTGACATGCTATCAGTGTCCAAGAAACACAATCCAGAAGTTGGTACACAGCATTCATAAGAATTTCTTGTGTGTTTTAATTTTTAAAATGCAAATTCATTCAAAGTAGAGAGAAAGACCATCCCTTGAAGCCCTCACAGACTATCAATTTGAAAGATTCCGAAGGTGTGAAAATAGTTAATGCCCGGCATCTAAACGTCTTAGTTTGCCTCCGGTGATCCCGGCCCCAGAGCCTGCGCTTATTTGCAGGACATGCTGTGAGGCTCAGTGACACTCACTTTCACCTAGCCAGGCCTCACACCATAGCAGAGCCCACCCGAGTCCCTGCCCACCCTTCCCTCTGCCATGTTCTCTGATGCACCTCCTCCACATCATCGGTTCTTCCCTGTAATTACTTAACCGCTTGTCTCCTTCCTCGTTCTGTCTCCCATCCTGGGTGGGGCACCTAGCTGGCCAACTCCACAGGGTTCATCACTAGCAGATGCTTACAATGCATTTGTTTGGACCAATATATAGAATGGAATGACAGCGACATGATCCAAAGGGATGGCCCAGAGAGAACAGGCTAAAGGCTTGAGGCTAGAAGCGCCACTGTGGCAGCTTCTCTACTCTTCATCTGCCAGTCGACCCCTTCCAGTAACCAGATCTGCCTGGGGTCGGCATGCTGGAGGAGTGGATGATGGGGAACACACTGCCGCAGTTTGAAAAGCAGGTACAAAGGGTGATCCATGAGGAAGTGATCATCAGCCCAGGAAAAGAACTCGGTAGACAATAACATCTATTGAGCACAGAGCTCTGCATTGGCCTGTCCTCTCTCTCCACCCTGTAATGCACACCCAGTCAGTAAACATGAACTTGCACACTCTGTTTATTCCGAAGACCCACAAAGGAGCAGAAGGGCTCAAACTTCAGACTCCTCAGTGCCAATGGTGAGTCTGCAGTGCCTGCTTGAGCCCTCTCAGACCTGAGATGCCATGTTTGCTGACACTTCAGGGTCCTGTGCAAGACTTTGTTTTTCTGGGTGAAAAAACACTGGCTGGGGGCGGATTGGGAAGAGTCCTGCTCCATGTACGTGTGCATGGCCTGGGCCCATCGGCCTGGAGGAGCTGGTGCTCCCTGAACCGCTGGAATAGGCTGCCCGGGAGGGCACAGCATGGATCCAGAGGGGAAAGGTACACTTCTCACAGTGAGGCCAACTGTGCTTTCATGACGGCGAAGGTAATTCCTGCACATTAAATGAAATTATTAAAAATGGAGAAAATAGGAAGAAATGACCCATAGCTTCACCACTGAGAGAAAGTCACTGTGTACTGTTGTTTTCTTCCTTTGCTCACCTGTCTCTCTTACATTATAAAGGTGAGTGTTGTACACACGTACAACACACACAACATGTATGACTATATATACCCACACAGAGCATCCTGGGTTTTTACAATGAGCAAGTCGCAATTTTATTTAGAATTCTCTGGTTAGCCTGACCTGTGGTGGTGCAGTGGATAAAGTGTTAACGTGGAACATTGAGGTCGCTGGTTCGAAACCCCAGGCTCGCCTGGTCAAAGGCACATATGGAAGTTGTGATTCCTGCTCCTCCCCCTGCCCTTCTCTCCCCCCCACCCTGCCACCTGCACCTCTCTGAAAGGAATTAAAAAAAAAAAAGAATTCTGTTTATAGAATCAAGCACAATGCTAAGCCATCACTAATTTAACCCATTCTTCTTGCTTGACATTGAGGTATTCAAAGGATCACTCCTAAAACACGGGGAACACTGCCATGCTGCCTTCCAGAGGACACCTGCGGCAGTGTCCACCTCATGCCAGCCAGCATGGTCCCTCTGACTCTAAAAACCTCCTGCTCATCCAGTGGAGAGAGGGTGTTTCCAGGATTCAGTGAGGGCCTTTTCCTGTTCTCCAATCACGTGCACTTCCGTTCATGAACTGCCTGTAGTGAACACACTGTGAACCCCATGTTCTTCTCATTGAATGCTCCTCATCTCTAATAGTAGTCACCATCTGTGAGTGACAGTAATATCTTACACACACAGCTGGCCTTTGCCTAGTCTTTTAACTACATCAGTTCTAAGTGTTATGCTGCTTATATAGTCAAATCTGTTGATGTTGTTAGTGACATTATTTGTTGCTTTTGTGCTTAGAGTCTCTCCCTTTCAGTGCTCTGAGAGCTATTTACCTGCATTTCCTTCTAGTTTTGCTTCTCAGTCTGTTTCTTTTTAAAACACAATGAATTATTTAATGCTCTGAATCTTCCTTTAGAACAAATTCCCAGGCAAGCCGGGGTCTTCTTGCCCCTACAATTGCTCTTTCTGGGTCCTCAATGCCACCCTGTGATCGGCCCCCCAACACCACCTGGACACTCCCCATTCTGCACATTTTATTAGCCACTCCAAAGGAAAGAATGGGGCGAGGGAGCAGGGCTGTAATTCCATCTTGCTGTAATTCCAGTGAGAATTAATTTATAATCTTAGCAAATAATAGGTGAGGCTCTTCTATTCTGTTCATTCATTCAGTGCCTCCCTCCTACGTGCAGTCATTGCAATTCAGAGGGAATGTAAGACCCAAGCCCTGCCTCGAGGAATTCTGGGTCTGCAAAGGGAGACAGATTAGTAAGTCAGGGTGGTGGGGTCTGAGGGCAGTGGCGCACGCACTAGGCAGAGGGCAGAGGGACCAGGTCGGTGTGGGCTGTGGGCAGGGAGAAGGACCCTCACCTCTGGGTGCTTGCGTCGCATGTGTCTGCTCATGGAGGCCCTGGTGGACACCTTGGTCCCACACAGCTGGCAGCTCTGTGCCTCAACCTTGTCGTGGGTAAGCTGCACGTGCTTCTGCAGCATGTACTCAGTGACATATTTCTTGTCACACACGGAGCACGTCCACTGCTTGCCCACTTCACACAGGCACACACATACAGACACACACATGAGGAAGAAAAGACAAGCACAGGTCATGAGCGAGTTTGTCCCACAGAACGCAAGAAAGGTGGGGAGGGTGCTTACCCCTTTCCACATGCTGCTGGGATGGTCCCCTATGTCAGTCCATGGGAACAAGCACAGCCTGAGATGAGTATGACAGTGGCCTCCTCCCTCCCTGAGTGTGGAGCCACGTATTTGCTCCAATATTTGAAAATTCAAGAATAGATATTTGAAAGTTGTATTGGGCTTAATGGGGGCAGTGGACTACCACTAAGGTAGGATGGCACCAAACATTCTAAAGCAGTCTACATTATAGGGTCACACAGCTGCTCCCACCCAACACTAGGACTGCAGCACGTGGCCAGCACATTCCTTCAGGCTGCACCCTGCTTACCTGTGTGGATGAGCTTGTGGGTCTCCATCGTGTTTCTCTCACTGAAAGTCTTTCCACACAATTCGCACATGAAGTCTTTAATCCCTGCAGAAAAAAAGCACATTTAATTTCAGATGTTTCATAGTGCTTTACACACAGCAGGTGTCTTGTCCCTGACACACTTTGGTGTTTGGAGAGGCTGTGGGGGAAGGAAGATTGCCTGCAGACAAAGTAAGCACACTTCCAATCAGCAGAAGACTGGGCTTGGAGAATTTTCCCTCTGTAGGTGACTTAGCAAGGACTTGCTTCAGAAAGGGGGGCAGGTCAGTTTCAGCCTGGGGCCCACAGGGCTGCCAGACATTCTGAATGAGCAGAATCTGATTCACTGAGTTTTATACTGCATTAGTTCATGACAAGGGGAGGCAGATACCGCATTTATGAAACTTGGGTGGTTACTGTTAGGGGTTCCATCAGTTCATCCTAGATCCCAATGCTCCCACTGGTTGGTCACTTGGTCTGGGGCAATCTTGCTGCTTGCCTGCAACCTTGTGAGCAAGCATTGGGGCATCAGTCCCATTTACTCCCCAAACTGACAAAAATGTGGACCCTGAAAAAGTCTCTTAAATGAAGTTTCCCCCAAAATATAACAAGACAAGTGAGTTTAAGGGTCCAGCCAACTTGGTCCTGTGACTATGTATGGAGCCCCAGTAGGCGCAGGGCTCTGGGCTCACTGTGGCTGGAGAAGGGGCAGACAGGAATAGAAGTCAACAACATCCCCTAGCAGTGGGTGCTGAAGCAGGCGGAGTGTGGAGGATTGCAGAACCTAGAAGTGGGTCATGGCCCAGTCCTGGGGGAATGAAAAAGCTTCCCAGAGAAAGCAAAACAGGTGATGGGTGAGCTTCCCCAGGAAGAAAAGGACAGCACATGTCCATACAACCCCAGTGACATGGGGAGCCTGGCACACCTGCGTGGCAGTCTGGGGAGCTGGGGCGAGGAGGGAGGTGGGTGTACAGGCAGACGGGCCAGGCGGTGGCAGGACGCAAGGCCATTTCAGGGAGGACACAGACAAGGTGGAGAGGTTCTCACTAGAAATGTCATACTCAGATACTCAAATTCCACCATTGAGATTAACTTCCTTCTGTTTTCATGTCTATCTTAATTCCCTCTTACACACACATTTACCTGTATATAAAGATTGTATAAACAATGGCTCATATTTGATGTTGCAGAGGCTGTTTTTCCTCTCATTGTGTCAATAACCCTATGCACAGTAACACGTATCACATCACTTTTAATGGATGCATTCTTCTCTTTTGTGGATGCACAATTTAGCCTTTGCCCTACTAATGGACACTTAAGATGTCCAGATCAGCTTGTACACATTTCTGGGCCCCTATCTGATCACTCCCGGGGCACACATTCTCGCAGACCAATGGCTACGCGGGGTAAGGACCGGGCTGAACTGGCAGGTGTCACCCAATTCCCGCTGGCGAGCCCGGCAGCGACTGGTTCCTGTGCGCATGCGCAGTGACGCGAGTTACTGGGCGCCTGCAGGAAGGCTGCTTATCCGCAGCTCCCGGAATTTGGAGCTCTCGGAGCTCGCTCAGACTCGGGCTTATTGGGAGCCAAATACAGTGAGAAACCAGGAGGCACTCTTTTCGGTGCCGTTTCACCACATGGCCCGGCGGTTACCACATGCTAGCGCTCCAGCCAACTCACCAGTGTGCCGCTTGTAGTGCTTGAGCATGTTGACCTTCTGCGCGAACTTGCGGTGGCACTCCTTGCACTCGTACTCCTTGATGCCCTTGTGCAACTTCATGTGGTGGCGCAGCGCATGCTTGGTCTTCATGCCTGCCGGACAGGAGCAGGTGGGCGCCTGCCACGCCCCCCTGTGCCAGTGCCGCGCCCCTGACCTGCACCTCCCACAGTGCTGGCGCCCGGATCCCCGACTATGCCCGTACCCGGGACCCTCTGGCAGACACAGCTCTCAGTGACCACAGAAAGAATGAAGGGGAAAGACGGGGCTGAGGGGTTCCTCTTAAAAAGGCTCTCCCACCAACTTGGGCAGCTGAGCCACTGAGAGCCCTTAGGATTTACAGTCAACGTCTAGAGACAGTGCCTGTCCCACCCTGATGGTTAGTGCTCGGAACGATGAGACCTCTGGGTAAATGTCCCAAGTGTATATTGTGATTCAGTCCAGTCACGGGGGAAGAGACCTATAAGCCTCCTGCAGCTTCCTGTTGATACTGGTGATGTAAAAGTAAGGAAGGTCAGGAATAACACCCTGGGACATTCTAGCTCTCCAGTCTAAGCAGAGACTTTAACTTCACCAAGTCAACCTTTACTATACCACCTTACTCAGGCCAGTGGACAAGGGACTACCCAGTACAGGATGTGACTCTGGCTGAGGGTTTTGGCCTGGGACACCCACTAGGTGGCGATGCTGCACAGGAAGGGCCAGTGTGTGCCTGTTGGGGCTGCAGGCAGGCGACACTGTGGAGCATGGGAGCAGCAGCTCATGAGCTCACAGCAGACATCCAGTCCCACTGGCTACAGGCTGAGCCAGCAAGTGACACTGGATGGGTCACCACTAACTCACCACCACCCAGAAAATGGCCTCTGCAAGGGGGGTGATGGGGACAGATAACTCTTACTGCCCTTAGTAACAGCAGTGGGAGGACTACTGTGCCCTAAGATTCCTCTCTTCAGCTGGTCATCAGCTCCCTTCCAGGTTTTCCAGAACACCCTCTGCAGCGGTCAATGGAGATGTGAACTTAAACCAGCTCCTGCTGGGACTCTAAACCCTCCGCTCAGTGAGCAGCCTGGCTGCGTTCCCTCATCAGCCATGAAACTGCCAGGCCAAGATAGCCAAGGGAGTGGAAGTCCCTGAAATGCTGTCCTCCTGTCTTGTATGTGCAGAAAGGGGTTCCTCCGCCACAGGGTAGGAAGGACATGTGTGGGCTTGACACCAACTGCAGGGCAGGCGTTTTCCCTTTAGAAAATCATTATGGCCCTAGCTGGTTGGCTCAGTGGTAGAGCGTTGGCCTAGCGTGTGGAAGTCCCGGATTCAATTCCCGGCCAAAGCATACAGGAGAAATGACCACCTGCTTCTCCACCCTTCCCCCTCTTTCTATCTCTCTCTTCCTCTCCTGCAGCTGAGGCTCCACTGGAGCAAATGTTGGCCCTGGCACTGAGGATGGCTCCATGGCTTCTGCCTCAGGCCCTAGAATGGCTCTGGTTGCAACAGAGCAACGCCCCAGATGGGCAGAGCATCGCCCCCTGGTGGGCATGCCGGGTGGATCCCGGTCAGGCGCATGTGGGAGTCTATCTCTCTGCCTCCCTGCTTCTCACTTCAGAAAAATACACACACACACAAAAATCATTATATAGTCCTAGTGAAAAAAATTACAGGTGACCAGAGGTTAGCCCACAGGATGGCGCTCCAGCAGCCTGCCCTTCCAAGTCATGCTGGCGATGGGACACACACCTGGGTACATCCTGGCCATGTACCCCAGGACCTTCTGGACCCTCCTGGACCTTCTGCTGCCCAGTCACTTCTGTTAACTCTACCATTTGATATCACTTCTACCTCAGGTCTGGTCTGACAACTGCACTGCTTTCAACAGTGCATCTCATACAACTAATGGCTTATATTTGTCCTTTATAGACAGCTGAGCTCCTACCACAGCCTGACACTGTTCCAGGTGCCAGAGGCTGAACAGAGAGCCAAACAAGGTCCCCAGCTTCATGGGGGAGGGACAGACAAGCAAAGGCAAAGTGTCACATGAAAAGTCATAAAGAGAAGCAGGACAAAGCAGATGGGGATGGCAGGAGGGGAGGCGGCCAGAATGTTGGCTCATTGTGGGGAGGGACATCAGGGGATCCCCCTCAGATGAGGCATCTGAAGGAGTGCCTGGAAGAGTGTTGTGTGGGGGGGAGGCCAAGAGCTACTTGGGGAAATAGCATTCCTGGTGGGGGAAACAGCGTGGAGGCTCTGAGTCCACTGTAATTAATTTCTCAGTGTTTTAAACTATCCCATCACAGACAGTGCAGCAGTGAACACATCTTTACATAGCAAACACATTCTGTAGAGCAGGTGGTAACAGGACAGGTTTCCAGCTGCAGCTAACTGCCCAACTGCCCACCCAATTATACCAGAGTCTGCGAGCGTGCCTGCCTCCTCCCCTCTCCAGCACTGGCTGTTCCTCCAGGCTGTGCCTGGGTCAGCGGCACCTTGGCTTTGACCCTGATGGGAAGGTCCTTGCAGGGTCAGCACCCAGTGGATAAATGAGCAGAAGGGAGCTAGCTGATTTGTGTTGTTCTGCCCCAACCAGCACCTCTCTCCCATATACTTCCAAAATACACTTATTCTAAGTCACAAAAGTAACACAAGGTCCTGAAAAACAAACGAAACAAAATGCTCAGAAGTAAAGAGATGATAAAGTCCACCCCCCATTCTGACCTCCCCATCTCAGCCAATGTGGGTGACAGTCATGTTTCTCTTTCCAGTTTATAAAAGAAACCTGAGAACTGTTTTTGAAATAGACACGACTGCCACACAGTGGACATTTTAAGACTCGCCACTATAATTTGGACTCAAGTCTACATCTCATTTACAACTTACTTTGGGCAAATAGGTATTTTTTAAATACTAAGAATGCCCTAACCCGGAACAAGTCCCTTTGCATCTCTCTAAAGGCCTGGTGTGGTGGTGTCCTTCATGCAGGCCACACGCTGTCTCACCAAAATTTGTCCTGTGCACGTTTCATGATAGGTGAAGTGTTTTTGAACAAGATATCTTCCTGTTATCCTCAGCTACTATTGCTGTACATGGAAACCCAACAGGGATGGTACACTGGCCCCCGGTTGCCAGGTTTCAGGACTCCCATTACTTCTAACAGTCTCTCACTTGAAAGTCCCAGTCGGGTGTTGAATTTCTAAGGAAAAATGTAAAGGCATACTATGCAACAGCGTTCCCAGCAACATCATTTGTAATGATAAAAGACTGTATACATGGTAACCCTTAATACATAAGTAAAAGGGTCTGGTTATAAGATAGGGTGAATCTTATCAAGGTTTTGAGAAAAATCAAAGTAATCTTCACCTGTCATGCTAAGATGGATTTTATATATGTATGTGTGTGTGTATGTGTATGTGTGTGTGTGTGTATCCCCCCCCCTCCGCCACTAGAGAGAGTAGGGGGTGGGAATAGACAGGGACAGACAGAGAGATGAAAAGCATCAACTCGTTATTACAGCACCTTTAGTTGTTCACTGACTGCTTTCTCATACATGCCTTGATTGGGGGACTCCAGCTGAGCCAGTGACCCTGTGCTAAAGCCAGCGACCTTGGGCTTCAAGCCAGCCACCTTTGGGCTCAAGCCAGCAACGATGGGGTCATGTCTATGATCCCATGCTCAAGTCAGCAACCCCGTGCTTAAGCTTGAAGTAGATGATCCCAAGCTCAAGCCAGTAACTTTGGGGTTTTGAACCTAGGTCCTCAGCATCCCAGGTCAATGCTCTATCCACTATACCAACTGGTCAGGCTAAGATGGACTTTTAAGTAAACAAAAAGCAAGGTATGGAAAGAACTGATAAGCATGAGCATCTGCTATTAGGGGCTGATGGCTGTGATATGAAGGCAAAAGGACAGTACCAACATTTCAGGGTTACATGAAATAAATGTGGCAGCCCAAGAATTAATACTAATATTTACTGAAAGTATTCAGGACTCATAAAAGAAATCTTTTAACATTAAATACATTTCAAATATATAAATAATATTATAAGATGTGGCTCTGACCTCAGTGTCTGCCCTGGCACCCCTTCCTGCCCAGCCAGGCCTGCTGAGCAGCACTTGGGTGGGTGGGGGTTCCCCTCTGAGAGCCTAGGTATGGCTTATGGTTTCTCCATGCCCACCTGGAGAAACATGGGGGGGGCAGCAGGTGGGGAATGGGCTGGAAGAGCTGCGGATAGAGCTGAGCCAGCACGATCATCACTAGACAGGCACAGAAACTGTTAGAAATGTTCCTAGCAAATGATTAACAATGGACCTATGGAAGAGCACAGCGGAGGTGTGAGGTGGGAATCACAACTTCATCATGCACGGCTGGGTGCGTGTGTTACTTTTTCAATAAAACAATTTGCATGCTGCCCTTGCACAAAGTTATTTTGGGAGACAGATGAGAACTGTTGCCTCTGGGGGAGGGAACTGAGGACTAGGGGTGCAGAGAAAAGGAGCTCTTCACTCTGCTCTTCTCTGCAGTTAATTCTTTAGCCTTTCACATGTGATTTTATTTTAAGTGGGCTAGGGGTTCTCCCATGAGTGGAATGACAAGGCACAGTGTTTTCTTCATACATTTCTATTTGATTTTTTTAATGTTTTTTTTAAAATTCATTTTAGAGGGGAGAGGGAGAGACAGAGAGGAGAGACAGAGAAGGAGGGGAGGAGCTGGAAGCATCAACTCCCATATGTGCCTTGACCAGGCAAGCCCAGGGTTTCGAACTGGCGACCAGCATTTCCAGGTCGATGCTTTATCCACTGTGCCACCACAGGTCAGGCTCTATTTGATTTTAAAAACCAAATAAAGGAAGATGGTTTCACTGGTGATTTCCACCAAACATCTGAAGAATAATTAACACCAATCCTTCTCCAACTCTTTTAAAAAATCGAAGAGGAGGAAACACTCCCAGACTCATTTTATAAGGTCGGCATTACCCCAATACCAAACCCACACAAAAACAGCACAAGAAAAGAAAATTACAGACCAATATCCCTAATAAACATAAATGTAAAAATTCTCAACAAAATATTAGCAAACTGAATTTAACAGCACATTATAAGGATCATTCACCATGATCAAGTGGGATTCATCCCTGGGATGCAGGGATATTTCAACATCTGCAGATCAATTAATGTGATATACCACACTAATAGAATGAAAGATAGAAGTCATATGATCATCTCAAGAGATGCACAGAAAGCATTTGACAAAATACAACATAATTTCATGATAAAAATGTTCAACAAATTAGGTATAGAAGGAATGTTCCTCAACACAATACAGACCAAATTTGACAAACCCACATCATACTTAATATGTTGAAGAGTTAAAAGCCTTTCCTTTAAGATCAGGAACAAGACAAGGATGCCCACTCTTACCATTTCTATTCAACATAATAGTGGAAGTACCAGACAGAGCAAATAGGCAACCGAAAAAAGCATATACAGATCAGAAAGGAAGAAGTAAAATTATTTCTGTTCATAGAGGTATGATCTGATATACAGAAAACCCTAAGCACTCCACTAAAAAACTGTTAGAATAAATAGAGTTGTACAGTACAAAATCAACATACAGAAATCAGTTGTATTTTTATACACTAACAACAAATTATATAAAAGAGAAATTAAGAAAGCAACCCCATTTACAATAGTATTGAAAACAATAAAACACTCAAAAATAAATTTAACTAAGGAGGTAAAAGATCTGTACACTGGAAACTGTAATACATTGCTAAGACTGAAGAGGACCAAATAAATGGAAAGATTTCCAATGTTCACTAATTAGAAGAATTAATATTGTGCAAGTACACTAACCAAAGTGATCTACAGATTCAATGCTATTCTTATAAAAATTCCAATGATATTTTTTCATAGAAATAGAAAGACTATTCTAAAATTTGGTTGGAACCATGAAAAACCTCAAGTAGCCAAAGTAATCCTGAGAAAGAAAAACAAATTTGGAGCATCACTATACCTGATATATTACAGTACATATCAAAAAGCTATAGTAATCAAAACAGTATGGTTCTGGCATAAAAATAGATACATAGATCTGTGGAACAAAATAGAGAATCCAGAAATAAACCCTCACAAAATATAATCAACTAATTTTTGACATGGGTGCCAAAAACACACAATGGGAAAAACACAGTCTCTTCAATAATCATTGCTGGGAAAACTGGGAATCCATATGTAGAAGAATGAAACTGTAAGCCTGTCTTACCCCCTCCAAATATTAACTCAAAATGGATAAAAATATTTAAATGTAACCTAAAATTCCTGAAAGAAACCATGGGGTAAAAGATCCTTGACACTGGTTGAGGCCATGATTTCTTGGATAAGCCACCAAAACCAAAGGCAACAAAAACTAAAATAAACATGTAGAACTACATTAAACTAAAGAGCTTCTGCACAGCAAAGGAAACAATCCAAAAAAAAAAAAAAACTTACTGAGTCAGAGAAAGTATTCATAAACCATATACTAAATAAGGGACAAGAGCTTATACACTCAATAGCAAAAAAAGAAGAAAATAATCCAATTAAAAATAGGCAAAGGACCTGAATAGGCATTTTTCTAAAGACTTATAAATGGCCAACAGGTAATGAAAATGTGCTCAGAGTCACTAATCCTCAGGGAAATACAAATCAAAACCACCATGAGATACCACCTCATACAGATTAAATGGTTTTAATCAAAAAGACAAGAGATAATAAATGTTGGTGAGGATGTGAAAAAAAAGGAACCCTTGTGTACTGTTGGTGGGAATAAAAACTGGTACAGCCACCATGGAAACCAGAATGGCAGTCCCTCAAAAAATTAAAAATTGAACTGCCATATAACCCAGCAATCACGCTTCTGGGTCTGTATCCAAAGGAAAGGAAAACAGAATCTTTAAGAGATATCTGCACTCCCATGGTCACTGCTACATTAGTCACAATAGCCAAGAAAGGAAACGACCTCAGTGTCCATCACAGATGAATGGATAAAAAAGATGGAATATATACAATGGAATATTATTCAGCCACAAAAAAGAAGAAATCCTGCCATTTGCAACAACATGGACAGACTTTAAAGGTATTATGCTCTGTGAGATAAGTCAGACAGAGAAAGACAAGTACTATGCATCACTTATATGTACTTTCTTAAAAAATTAGACTTGTGAAAACAGCAGAATGGTGGTTATCAGAGGGTGGGTGCGGGGAATTGGGGAAAGGTTACTCAAGGGCACAAACAGTAGATGACTAAGTCTTGGAGATCTCATGCACAACATGGTTAAGTATAGTCCACAGTACTGTATTATAAACTTCAAAGTTGCTAAGAATCTAGATCTTAACTGTTCTCAACACAAAAAGGAAATGCTAACTACATGATGTGGTGAAGGTGTTGGCCGACGCACTGTAGTAATCATGCTGCAATTATAAATGCATCAAACTAATGCACTGTACGCTTCATACTTACACTATGTTATATGTCATTTAAGTTTCCATAAAAAAAGGAAAAAAGTAAAACCCTTATGGAATATAAAATTTTAAAAAGATCCTAATGGCAAAGCAGATAAACTTTCTTTTAGGTGAACGAGGGTGGGTCTGGGGCTCTCCAATATGTGGCCGCTTGGAAGAACCAAGGATAGTTTTGATGGTTATTTCAAAAGCAGAAATGGGTTAGTACTCGCTTCAGCAGCACATATACTAAGAACAGAAATGGATTAAAATGTTAGCATGTACTGGGATTATCTATTTTTTAATTTCACTTACTGATGAGATGTTTCACAAATAGGTTTATTATTTAACTAATTTCACCTGATTAATGTAAAGGTCACAGTGATCACAGGTGACAGCAAAGCACTGTCTATGTACAAAGTTGGCTCTAGTCAGTAGCAGTTCATAGCTGAGGACTCTGCATCTCCCTTTAGACCACATGGCGATTCTTAGTATTTTGTATTTCAAACAATTACATGTTGTACTATTTCCCTGCATTTAAAACAATTTGTTTTAAATCAAACAAATTCTTCGTGTCTTTGTGCCTTTTGGACTACTTTGTTTTCCTTCTAGGTCACTCCTTTAAATGCTTACTTCCTGTCTGGTCTTTTTAAAGTATACGATTAGGTCTGGGCAACCTTGGACAGCCGGGTGCCCCCCTCTCACTTCGATGTGCCAGGTCTTGCACACCCTCTGCTGAGAGCTCCATGGCGGGCGGCAGGCCCGTGAGCCAGCTGTCTGTGCGAGGCTGGGCACCCCGCCCACACATACCTTTCCCGCACTCAGCGCACAGGTACTCCCGGATGTTGTCGTGTACACGCATGTGCTCCTTCAGCATGTCCTTCCTGGCAAAGGACTTCCCACACTGCTCACAGGCATGGCTCTTCACACCTTACAAACAAACGTATCCAAATTTCAAGCCCATGAAGAACTGCATCCACGGTCACAGCACACAGGCAGGAACTGGAGGGAAGGTGGCCCCCCTACAGCCAGAAGCACAGAGCCATCCCTTTCCCGCCTCCTCAGAACCCTCCTCGGACTCTTTGGCAAGGAGGAGGTACTGAGGACCTGGGAGAGACATGCTGGGAGCAAGTGGACAGAAGAATGCACTGAGAGGGGCATCTGCAGAGAAGGCCGGCCGGGCAGCTCAGCCTGGGCCGTGTCCTGACAGGAACACCTACCTGTGTGGATGAGTTTATGCCGCTCCAGGTTCCCAATGCTGTTGAAGATCCGCCCACAGATCTCACAGGGGTGAATGTACCTGAAACCAGACAGAAGCCTCAGGCGGGCCTCACAGCCACAGGGACCATAGGCAGCAGGCACACTTTCGCTGCGCACCATGATCGGCAAAGGTGAGGCCAAAAGGTATAATGGAGATGACAAGACACAAAGATTTCAGGGCTATCATGAGCTTAATGTGTTCCCCCACTCAAATCCACATTTAAGCCCCAACCCCCAGCTCCTCAGAATGTGACTGTGATTAAGTTCAAATGCGGTCACTGGAGTGGGCTCTAATCCCATATGATTGGTGTACTTATGAAAAGAACGCCTTATGAAATTGGAACACAGAGAGACAGGTAGAGTCGACCATGTGATGACACAGAAAGAAGACGCCATGTACAAGCCGCGGAGAAGGGCCTGGAGCAGATTATCTCACAGCCCGAAGGAGTCAGCCTGCGACACCTTGATCACAGACCTCTGGCCTCCAGCACTGAGACAATACATTTCTGTTGTTCAGGCTGCCCAGTCTGTGCCACTTTGTTACGGCGGCCTGAGCTGGCTACTGCAGCCTCTACCTGTCCACTTGCTAGGCTCAGAGCACTGACTCTGGGCTGCAGCCAGGTGTGAGGCATTCAGGGGCTCTAATCACTGGAGAAAGGGTTTCTGGTGGCTCCACAAGCCTGGAATGTGGCTGTTCATGCTGAGTCCTAGCAGGGTGTATGTGGGCCCGGGAGAACTGGTGGGGGACAGAACAAACAGGCAAGGTATTTCCCAGGACTGGCCGGGCTCATAGAGAGACAGAGTGCCCAATTGAGCATTGCCTCTCTGCACCTCCCCTGGGCACCACCCAGCCCCGCGCTGCACTAGTGTCCTGGGAGCTCCAAGAGCCTCACTTCTGCACGTTGGGGTCCGGCAGGTTCTCGCGGTGGATGACCATGTGGGCATGGTAGGTGGCCTTCAGGGCGAAGCGCCGGTTGCAGGTGCTGCAGCCGTAGCCCTTCTCCTTGTGCACCTCCATGATGTGCTTCAGGTACTCCTTCCCACGGCCAAAGGTGAGCTGTGGACAGGCACATGGCTCACCCCACGCTCAGCCCGGCCTCTGCAGCTCAGCAGGCACTACTGCACACCGAGGCGCAAGGATGCCAGTAAGGGCCCGTCACCCTGAGAAGGGGACTCCTAGGGGCAGGGGCAGGGGCAGCACTGAGTAAAACTGTGCAGCGGCAGCAGGGGGCTGTGAAAAGTGGACCCCAGCTCCTCCTGGGCCTCCCAGCCTCCTCTCCAGAACAGTAGTGCCCTGAGCTCCCAGTCTCTTGCCCACCCCACAGCCCTGACCGGTGAATGCTCAGGCGCTGGGATGAGTACACAGGGGCGGTGCTCAGAGAACACAGGCACCTGTGCCTGACAGGGAGTGAGCTGCGCTTTCCCGAGCAGTGGGCTCCAGTGCAGGGACCAGTGCTTGTGTAGCTGCTGCTGAAAATGGAGCCCGGTGCCCCTTGAGATCAAAACCACCCCTCTGAGCAAGGTCCCCCTTCCACACATGGGCCAGGATGTGGTGAAGGGCCGCTGGTCTGAGGGACAGAGAAGGAGAGGGGAGAGAGGGCCCCCATGCAGCTGACGTTCACAAAGCCAGATCCCCACCCAGTTAGTAGCCACACCATCATGCACAGACCAGTCTGGAGACCAGTTATGAGTGTGGTCCACGTGAGACCATGCTCCATCCCTAAGAACATACGTGACATTGGGCAGCCTTCCAGGACACCTGTGATACAGGGCCAGCCCACACGAGTGGCCACCACTCCAGACTCAGCCCACGGAGCCCAAGCCTGCTGGGTCTGGCAGCCTCTGGTCTGAGCTGCCTTTCCTGACGTTCCTGAGCCGTTACCTGACACCTTTTGCAGCTGTACTTGTGAGGTTCCGAATCCGCACTCTCATCAGAATTGTCATCGTTTTCTTCTGAGGAGATCCCGATCTTGCCAATAAACTCTTCCCTTTGGTGGTCATCCATCAAGGCGATGTCCTGGGAAAAGTCACAAAGTTCAGTTTCTAACACACTTGGCAAGCCTTCAATCAGTTATTTATTCCACAGCAATGGGGAGGTTCGCCCCACAAAGGCAGCGCCTCTCTGATGGGTAGGAGTTCTCTGGAGCTCCCATCTACTGCATCCTTTGTGAGACAGGCACTGACCCCACTTCCCTAAGGGCAAACCCACCAGGCCCCTGCTTGCATTCAGATAACCCTGACGCCCACTGAGGGTGAGGGCAGGGAACAGAAAAACTCCTGGCCTCATGTGCCTGGGTTTGAGCCGGGTGCTTCCTGAACTTGGGAACACATAACGTTCTTGTCTTTGACAGTGACTTCTGTCAGTGGGGTGGGATCAGTGGACTCTAAGGCTTCCTTCTGTGTGACGTGACCGGGATTGCCTCCTAAAGTTCTATTTACATCTTTGAAAAATACGGCAAGAAACACTCCAACAGTCATTCCACAGGCCAGAAACACTCAGGGGTGAACAGGTGTGTGTCTGTGTGTGTGTGTGTGTGTGTGTGTGAGAGAGAGAGAGAGAGAGAGAGAGAGAGAGAGAGAGAGAGATGCGTGCGTGAGTATGCATGTGTGCATGCATGCCTAGAAGCAGAGAAAGCAGCATTGCAGGGAGTCACCAGCCACAGCTGAAATGGAGCAGGGCTTGGTATGCATGGTGGTTGGCTTCCTGTCTTAGTAACTCCCGACGGCCACAGGGGACGGCTCTCCACTCTCCCTGTCACTGCTCATTTTCAGGCAGAGGCTGCCAGGACGCACAGCATTGCTGGCCAAGTTCCATCAATAAGCAAAACTTAGAACTCTGGGAAGGGAACAGGGTTGCTTTGAAGAGTTCGTTATCCTCTCTTCCCCTCCTCCCTCCGGCCAATGCAGAGGTTTTCACAAAGGTTGAAGATCCATTTCTACTACTGTAAATTCTCACATTTACTGAAACTGAATCCCTATTTTCCATTAGCAAAGGAAGGATAGCACTCTTTTTGGAAGAGAACATCCCGAGGAAGACAAGCACCTGCTTAAGGGCCACTGCTGTGGGGTACTCAGACCCACTAGGCCCTTCACCTCTGTTTGGTCAATTTTGTCCTCCTGGAAACCCACTTACTGTGACAGGGCTCAGGGCTCTGTTTTACAGAGAGAAACATGAAGGCTCAGAAGAATGCCAGGAGTAGCACCTGCAGGTCCCAAGAGGGACATGGCAGGAACCCAGTAAGGTCTAAGCCCTTGGCCCTCCCTTGAGGCTCTTTGCCCACCTTGGGCCCTTCCTCCCACCCCAGCTTGGTACATGTGGTTCTGCACCTGTACTGGGAGCCTCCCACACTCTCATGGCTCATCACCACATTTTCTCGTTTTTGTCCAGTAAAATTCCAACCTATGTCCAGGGCTGGGAGCTGCTCCAAGTAGTCACTGAGTTGTGGACAGGTGGGTGTCTCCAGGGTGTGTGCTCCCAGCTTCACGTGGGCCCAGCCCCTCCTGTCTTTCTTCATTTGGATCAGCATTCCTCCCGCCCTTAATGTGTCCCCAGCTCCGGCAACCCTCACTCCTTGAGGCAAATGCCACCATCCCATACTGGTGGGGAGGAATTTTAATCGGAGCCCTGCAGTGCGGCTGCATGCAGCCAGCACATAGTTGGGAGGACTGATCTGAAAAGAGGCGGAGTGGCCAAGCTGAGAAGTGTGTTAGAATGCTGGCCTGAGGGCCCGTCCTGCCCCTGTATGAGCTACTGGGAAAGGGCAGTGTTGGCTGACACCTTGAAGTGGACGTGGATGTGGTCCCTGAGCACGTCCACGCGGAAGAATTTGCGGCCGCAGATCTCGCAGGTGTACTTCTTGTCGCCGTGGGTCAGCAGGTGCTTGTTCATGTTGCTCCTGCAGGAGAACACCTGTGGGCCGAAGAACCAGGACATGAAGGTGCCTTTCAAAACATCGGGCTTCGCTGAATAAACCATAACCATAAAAATACTTTCCATTTTCTCCTGAAAAGGTAAAAAACTTCAGTAATGTTGCCACAGGGCGGCAGGCTGGGCCAAGTTACCACTGGCTGTCCACCTGCGGCCACTGCTTCTCTACTGTCCAGAGCTGGTACTGCTGAGGGTATACTACTGAGGGGTGCTGAGGGTAATGCTCCAGGGCCCCCGCATCAGGCGGGTCGTGGGAACGGCATGTGACTGAGAATCAGCAACTGCACCCAAAACAGGCTGGTGGTTATGGCCCCCTACACCTCCTGCTTGTATGGCACAGAGCCTGCTCCACTTGGAAGTCCTTCTGGGATGCCTCTGTGCAGCATGTGCTCTGCATACTGAGAGAAACACGAGTTCTAGTCCTGGGCGCACAAATTACCTTTGCACATTCTCAAGTCGTGGCAGGTGAGTCTAAAGGGAATACAAGACCATGAAGCTCATTTGCAAAGAATAGCACCAGTTTCTGCAGCATCCTGCCATGGCTCAGACAGCAGGGCCAGGATGGGCTCTAGCACAGGACTGACAGGCCTGCACTGCTGGACAGGCCCCGAGGCTCCTCTGACAGGGAGTGCACTTTGGGACATTTAGGGTCCAGAGGAGTTAGCTCCTCTGCTGGCCCACCTCAGACACACTCTGGACGGACCTGCTCATAAGGGTGATGGCATGCTTTGCTCACTCAGAGAACATGCCACGGAACATCTGTGGCATGGGGTTGTTGGTGTTGTCACTCAGAAATGCCATGGGAGAGACCAGCACCCACGAATAGAAATAAGCCCCAAGACCTCCTGCTTTCCCGGTGCACTTGCTCCAGTCTCTGCCATGAGGACACGTCTTAGAGACATGAACAAGGACAGTGTGAGAGTGTGAGAGCCAGGTGTACAGGTGGAAATCATGGCAAAAAGGAAAAACGCTCTAAAAGAGAAAACTCATTTCTGAACTCATTCACTGGAGACCCAGCTCGACAGCAAAAGATGAAAATGACAAGGGCACAAATGAGTGGACACTGTGGCTTCAGACAACCCAAGTGACCATTTTCACCCTTACCTTCTCCCTGGATAGCCAGTGGGCAGAGCTCCGGGTTGTAACTTAAGGAAATGCTGAACTCTGCATTTCAGATCACAGTGCAGCGCACAAGCGTTACCTTGCCACACACGGGGCATCCCGAAGGCTCCTTCTTGTAGCGGACCAAGTTCTCGCTGCTGGTCTCCAGGTCTTCTCTTTTCATCCGCCTGACTCCTGAAATGCCCACCCGCACAAGCGAGAGAGTAAATACGTGGTATCAGTCAGTTTTGCTTCAGCCCAGTATCATTGCCAGAGGACAGGAGACACAGCTGCCCACAGTGTGGACACAATGAATGAGTGGGTGGCATCACTTGGCTGGGACGTGGGCATCAGCACTAACCACTGCTCCTACACAAGCTCTCAGGGAGAGAAGAGATCGCATGCACTCATGGGGTTCCACGCCATGGTTCTTGCAGTTGAAACATTTGAAAACATGGGGGCAGTGAGTGTTTCCAATTTCACAATGTGGAAAAGTTGTAATGAACTACTATAGACAAAGGCTCAGGGAAGAGTCAGGATTCTCAGGAATGGCTCTAAGAAGGTAGGTTTCTTAGTAAAAAGAGGCTAGTATTAATCCTTCAAATTAAGTAAGTTACTCAGGATCAGGATGCAGAGTCAGATGATAAAATATTTACGGTTTTAAGACATAACTATTCGAGTGATGTCACGGAAATGGCGCCGTGAGCAGCGCGTCCGACAGATCTCCCCTAAATCACAACAAATTTATCAACTAGAAACAGAAAAATTTATCCTCAGAGCATTCCAGAGTTCCACACAAACTGAAAGCGAAAGGACTGTTATCACTTGAATCTGAGAGATGAGGGTGTGGAGGAAGCTACCGCAGGGACGTTCATTCAAGCCGCCAGGGAGTGCGCCTGTGGTGAGTCAGCCCACACTCGGGAGCCGTGAGCAGCCACCGGCGTGCCCGGTCTGGTTGCAGAGCGAGCACTGCCCACACTCGGGAGCCGTGAGCAGCCACCGGCGTGCCCGGTCCGGTTGCAGAGCGAGCACTGCCCACACTCGGGAGCCACGAGCAGCCGCGGGCGCGCGCCCGGTACGGTTGCAGAGCGAGCACCGCCCATACTCCAGAGCGGCAAGCAGCCGCTGGCGCGCACCCTGTACGGTTGCAGAGCGAGCACCGCCCACACTCGGGAGCCGCGAGCAGCCGCAGGCGCGTGCCCGGTCTGGTTGCAGAGTGAGCACCGCTAACGTTCCCAGCGGCCCGCGCACTGCGAGTGAGAGTCCCCAGACACTGGTGCCCGGAGCACCCCATTCGCGCGCGTGCCCTGGGCATTCCACAAGCCCAGAGCGCCCTACTGGCCCGCACACCCAGGGTGCCCCATTATCCTGTGCCTGGTGCGATCCAGCCGCCAGCGTCAGGGCGAGCGGGAGAGGCACCAGGGTGGTCTTCTACTTGGGAGATTCTCTCCGTGGGCGGGGCACCTCACCCAGCCATTCAAGCTAACAATCAAGCGTTGGGGGAGGGGCGTGCGCAGGCAGCCTAAAATACCTTCGGGAGCACAGCTGCGACCCAATCACTGAAATTAGCTTAACCCATGAAATCTGCGCACCCTCGGTTCTAATTGATAAGATCTCTCTCAGTTCAGCGACCCAAGACAAGAGGCGTGATATTTTTTAGTGCCTCTCGCTAAAGGGGTGGGGGCAACTTCTGATTGATAGAGCCTCCATATTCAGGGATAAACGCTAACAAGAAGGACTTGGCAGATAATAAGATCTATACTACACTAGTCGCAAGCAGAGACTAGTGCCTCTTCTTCCCAGCCAAAACAGGCTACAAAGTGTGGAAAGCCTGGGTTGAGAGGTCCAACTGAATGCTAGGCGCTGAACAGTCACCTTGACAACAATTGACTCCCACCCCCGCCTGATTACACTGGAGGCCCTGACTGCCAGAGCCTTTCCCAAAGCCTTGCACTGAGTGGGGATAGAGTGGGGATTTCCCAGCTCTTTGAGCCTCTTACTCCCCAGGCAGAAGCAGTTGCAGCCTTATAGCTGGATCACCAGGCTGCTAATTCAGGAAGGGGGGACTAGGAGAGAGAATCCAGGAAAGCAAACTCTCTCATCATTGGACCCTGCAAACACCAACAAGCCTTGACTACCAGCAAGACTAAAGCCAATTATATGACATTGCCATAGAATCCCATCAACTGCAAATCCCTACCTAAGTGTGACACAGGGGCAGAGCCTGGGGTACAGAGTCACCGACCAGGAAGAGGGAGAGAAAAGAAAAAGGAAGAAGTTAACCTCTCAAAATCAAGAAAAATCCACAGACTTTACAACTTGTTCCACTAATTTTTTTGTTGTTGTTGTTTGTTTCTTCTATCTTATTGCCTTTATTTCCTCCACCTCGGTCCTTCTATTCTCTGCCCATCTTATGCTTCCCTTTTCTTGAACTACACTACCCATAAGTGTTACATTTTATTTCTCTTCTTCATCCTCACCCTCCTTTAAGGTTATACTCCAAAACACTTAACTCTCACTCTCTCCTCTTTTGTTTTTTTTTTTGATTTGCTTTATTTTGTTTTTTTCTCTTCCTTTTTTATTTCTTCCTTCGTTTTTCTCTTTTTCTTATTTTTTCCTTTCTATTCGTTTTTTCTTTTCTCGTTTTACTTTCCTCCCATTTAATCCTCAATCACGAACAAATTAGTTAATTTGGGACTCAAGGCTTTTTTTGGCTTTATTTTTCTTTTTTGCTTTTGTTTTTGTTTTTTTCTTGTTTGTTTATTTTTGTGGCATTTTGGGTCCTCCCAACCCAAGGTCTCCATTGTATTTAGTCTTTGCTCCACTTAATACAACAGATTTTTACTTATTATTTTTATTTTTTTTCTTCTTTATTATTCTTTTTTTGGTCCTTTTTTCTGGTTCCCTCTTATCCCTCTCATTATATCTCTTAGTTGACCATCACTTACAAGCAAATCATCTTATGCTTCTCTAAAATTTTCTTCCTTTTTTTTTTTTTTTTTGCATTTAGTAGGTCCCTACTCCCTTTTTTTGCCCCTTGAACTCTTCACCCCAAATCAGGCCCTCCATTATAGGCACAATATTTCCCTGAGGAGGGGAGAGGAGGGAAAGAGAAGAAAGAAAAAAAGGGGGAAATAATAAATTATTACTGTTTTTTTTTTGTGGGGTGTTTTACCTTTTTTTTTTATTTTTTATTTTTATTTTCTTTTTTTACTTTTTACTCTTTATTAATTCTAATTAGTGCTATCAACAAGACCACCCTCAGATGCCAATAAGAAAGAGGAAATCGAATATTATGGATACAAAAGAAAGAGAGGTAACACAAATAGATGTGGAAAAATCTATGGAGAAAAGACTTAACATATTGGAAGCCTTGGAGCTAAATGACAGAGAATTTAAAATAGAAATCTTAAAAATACTCAGAGATATACAAGAAAACACAGAAAGGCAATATAGGGAGATCAGAAAACAACTCAATGAACACAAAGAATATATTACCAAGGAAATTGAAACTATTAAAACAAATCAAACAGAAATGAAAAACTCAATTCACGAGCTGAAAAACGAGGTAACAAGCTTAGCTAACAGAACAGCCCAGATTGAGGATAGGATTAGTGAAATAGAAGACAAACAACTTGAGGCACAACAGAGAGAAGAAGAAAGAGACTCAAAAATAATAAAAAACGAGAAAGCCCTACAGGAATTGTCTGACTCCATCAGAAAGAATAACATAAGAATAATAGGTATATCAGAGGGAGAAGAGAAAGAAAATGGAATGGAGAATATACTCAAACAAATAATAGACGAGAACTTCCCAAGCCTGTGGAAAGAACTAAAGCCTCAAATTCAAGAAGCAAACAGAACACCGAGTTTTCTTAACCCCAACAAACCCACTCCAAGGCACATCATAATAAAGATGACACAAACCAATGACAAAGAAAAAATTCTCAAGGCAGCCAGGGAAAAGAAGAGTACAACATATAAAGGAAGGCCCATTAGATTATCATCAGATTTCTCAGCAGAAACTCTACAAGCTAGAAGAGAGTGGACCCCAATATTTAAAGCCCTGAAAGAGAGGAACTTTCAGCCAAGAATACTATACCCATCAAAGCTATCCTTCAAGTATGAAGGAGATATAAAAACATTCACAAATACAGAAAAGATGAGAGAATTTATCAACAGAAAGCCCCCACTCCAGGAAATACTAAAGGGGGTTTTCCAACCAGATTCAAAGAACAAAAGAAAACAACACCACAAGTAACAGCTCCACCAAGAACACAATAAAACCAAACTTAAACTGTGACAACAAAGGAAAAAAAGGGGGGAGAGGATGGAGATTAACAGTAGCAAAGGACGATGAAGTGCAGAAATACTTATAAGATAGGGTACTACAATGAATATGGTAGGTACCCTTTTCATTACTTAATGGTAACCACCCTTGAAAAAACCACCACAAAAACACTTGACTTAAAAAAGGTAGCAACAGAGGAAAGAAGTATGGAACACAAACAAACAAAAACAAATGATAGAAAAACAAAAGAGAAGAATCAAACTAGATACAAAACTAACAGAAAGTAATTTATAAAATGGCAGTAGGGAACCCACAAGTGTCAATAATTACACTAAATGTAAATGGATTAAACTTACCAATAAAAAGACACAGAGTAGCAGAATGGATTAAAAAAGAAAATCCAACTATATGCTGCCTACAAGAAACACATCTAAGCAACAAGGATAAAAACAAATTCAAAGTGAAAGGCTGGAAAACAATACTCCAAGCAAACAACACCCAAAAAAAAGCAGGCGTAGCAGTACTCATATCTAATAATGCTGACTACAAGACAGAAAAAGTACTCAGAGACAAAAATGGTCATTTCATAATGATTAAGGGGAAGTTGAATCAAGAAGACATAAGAATCCTTAATATATATGCACCAAACCAAGGAGCACCAAAATATATAAGACAGCTACTTATTGACCTTAAAACAAAAACTAACAAAAATACAATCATACTTGGAGACCTCAATACACCGCTGACGGCTCTAGATCGGTCATCCAAACAGAGAATCAATAAAGATATAGTGGCCTTAAACGAAATACTAGAACACCTGGATATGATAGACATCTACAGGACACTTCATCCCAAAGCGACAGAGTATACATTTTTCTCTAGTGTACATGGAACATTCTCAAGAATTGACCATATGTTGGGCCACAAAGACAGTATCAGCAAATTTAGAAAAATTGAAATTGTACCAAGCATATTTTCTGATCATAAAGCCTTGAAACTAGAATTCAACTGCAAAAAAGAGGGGGAAAAACCCACAAAAATGTGGAAACTAAACAACATACTTCTAAAAAATGAATGGGTCAAAGAAGAAATAAGCGCAGAGATCAAAAGATATATACAGACAAATGAAAATGAAAATACGACATATCAGAATCTCTGGGATGCAGCAAAAGCAGTAATAAGAGGAAAGTTCATATCACTTCAGGCCTATATGAACAAACAAGAGAGAGCCGAAGTAAACCACTTAACTTCACACCTTAAGGAACTAGAAAAAGAAGAACAAAGACAACCCAAAACCAGCCGAAGAAAGGAGATAATAAAAATCAGAGCAGAAATAAATGAAATAGAGAACAGAAAAACTATAGAAAAAATCAATAAAACAAGGAGCTGGTTCTTTGAAAAGATCAACAAAATTGACAAACCCTTGGCAAGACTCACCAAGGAAAAAAGGCACAGGACTCAAATAAATAAAATCCAAAATGAAAGAGGAGAGATCACCACAGACATCATAGATATACAAAGAATTATTGTAGAATACTATGAAAAATTATATGCCACCAAATACAACAATCTAGAAGAAATGGATAAATTCCTAGGACAATACAACCTTCCTAGACTGAGTCATGAAGAAGCAGAAAGCCTAAACAGACCAATCAGCAGAGAGGAAATAGAAAAAACTATTAAAAACCTCCCCAAAAATAAAAGTCCAGGCCCAGACGGTTATACTAGTGAATTCTATCAAACATTCAAAGAAGACTTGGTTCCTATTCTACTCAAAGTCTTCCAAAAAACTGAAGAAGAAGCAATACTTCCAAACACATTTTATGAGGCCAACATAACCCTCATACCAAAACCTGGCAAGGATGGCACAAAGAAAGAAAACTACAGACCAATATCTCTAATGAATACAGATGCTAAAATACTAAACAAAATACTGGCAAACCGAATACAACAACATATTAAAAAAAATAATACATCATGATCAAGTGGGATTCATCCCAGAATCTCAAGGATGGTTCAACATACGTAAAACGGTTAACGTAATATACCATATCAACAAAACAAAGAACAAAAACCACATGATCTTATCAATAGATGCAGAAAAGGCTTTTGATAAAATACAACACAATTTTATGTTTAAGACTCTCAACAAAATGGGTATAGAAGGAAAATATCTCAACATGATAAAGGCCATATATGATAAACCATCAGCCAACATCCTATTAAACGGCATAAAACTGAGGCATTTCTACCTTAAATCAGGAACAAGACAGGGTTGTCCACTCTCTCCACTCTTATTTAACGTGGTGCTAGAAGTTCTGGCCAGAGCAATCAGACAAGACAAAGAAATAAAAGGCATCCATATCGGAAAAGAAGAAGTAAAGCTATCACTTTTTGCTGATGATATGATCCTATACATCGAAAACCCGAAGGACTCCACAAAAAGATTATTAGAAACAATAAACCAATACAGTAAGGTCGCAGGATACAAAATTAACATACAAAAGTCCATAGCCTTTCTATATGCCAACAATGAAATATTAGAAAACGAACTCAAAAAAATAATCCCCTTCACGATTGCAACAAAAAAAATAAAATACCTAGGAATAAACATAACAAAGAATGTAAAGGACCTATATAATGAAAATTACAAAGCATTGTTAAGGGAAATCGAAAAAGATACAATGAGATGGAAAAATATTCCTTGTTCTTGGATAGGAAGAATAAATATAATCAAAATGGCCATATTACCCAAAGCAATATACAAATTTAATTCAATTCCCATCAAAATCCCAATGAGATTTTTTAAAGAAATGGAACAAAAAATCATCAGATTTATATGGAACTATAAAAAACCCCGAATAGCCAAAACAATCCTAAGGAAAAAGAATGAAGCTGGGGGCATTACAATACCTGACTTTAAACTATATTATAGGGCCACGATAATCAAAACAACATGGTATTGGCAGAAAAATAGACACTCAGACCAATGGAACAGAATAGAAAGCCCAGAAATAAAACCACATATATAGGGTCAAATAATCTTTGATAAAGGGGCCAACAACATACAATGGAGAAAAGAAAGCCTCTTCAACAAATGGTGTTGGGAAAACTGGAAAGCTACATGCAAAAGAATGAAACTCGACTACAGCCTGTCCCCGTGTACTAAAATTAATTCAAAATGGATCAAAGACCTAAATATAAGACCTGAAACAATAAAGTACATAGAAGAAGACATAGGTACTAAAATCATGGACCTGGGTTTTAAAGAACATTTTATGAACTTGACTCCAATGGCAAGAGAAGTGAAGGCAAAGATAAATGAATGGGACTACATCAGAATAAAAAGTTTTTGCTCAGCAAGAGAAACTGATATAAAAATAAACAGACAGCCAACTAAATGGGAAATGATATTTTCAAACAACAGCTCAGATAAGGGCCTAATATCCAAAATTTACAAAGAACTCATAAAACTCAACAACAAACAAACAAACAATCCCATAAAAAAATGGGAAGAGGACATGAACAGACACTTCTCCCAGGAAGAGATACAAATGGCCAACAGATATATGAAAAGATGCTCAGCTTCATTAGTTATTAGAGAAATGCAAATCAAAACTACAATGAGATACCACCTCACCCCTGTTAGATTAGCTATTATCAACAAGACGGGTAATAGCAAATGTTGGAGAGGCTGTGGAGAAAAAGGAACCCTCATTCACTGTTGGTGGGACTGTAAAGTAGTACAACCATTATGGAGGAAAGTATGGTGGTTCCTCAAAAAACTGCAAATAGAACTACCTTATGACCCAGCAATCCCTCTACTGGGTATATACCCCAAAACCTCAGAAACATTGATACGTGAAGACACATGTAGCCCCATGTTCATTGCAGCACTGTTCACAGTGGCCAAGACATGGAAACAACCAAAAAGCCCTTCAATAGAAGACTGGATAAAGAAGATGTGGCACATATACACTATGGAATACTACTCAGCCATAAGAAATGATGACATCAGATCATTTACAGCAAAATGGTGGGATCTTGATAACATTATAAGGAGTGAAATAAGTAAATCAGAAAAAAACAAGAACTACATGATTCCATACATTGATGGAACATAAAAATGAGACTAAGAGACATGGACAAGAGTGTGGTGGTTACCAGGAGTGGGGGGAGGGAGGACATGGGAGGGAGGGAGGGAGAGAATTAGGGGGAGGGGGAGGGGCACAGAGAACTAGATAGAGGGTGGCGGAGGACAATCTGACTTTGGGCGAGGGTACGCAACATAATTTAATGACAAAATAACCTAGACATGTTTTCTTTGAATATATGTACCCTGATTTATTAATGTCATCCCATTACCATTAATAAAAATTTATTTAAAAAAAAAAAAAAGACATAACTATTCATAACCGAGATCAAAACAGACTTAGAAGTTTGTGTGAAATAGGTTATATTTCAACAAAAGAGTGAAATTCACTCTTATCGTCTCTTCTTCTACACAGCCGACCTGTTTGGGACATTCCTACCTCACATGGTGTGAATGTGGAGCTGGAGGTAAGAACACCTAAAAAAAATACATCGTTTCCAAAGGCTGCCAGGTGTACATCACACCGGAGCAAGCTCACACTGTGCTCTAGCATGAAGAGGAAAACCACAAAACAGCCACAGCAGCAGCATCATTTATTCTGGCAGAAAGTGATGAGCTATGGGTCACTTGTAAAATAAAGTTGTAAAATACAATCCAGGTATAGGTGTCTATCTAGCAATCAAGAAACACCCAACTTCTAGCAGTGCCGATGGTAGCTGGCACTTAGCACTATTCAAGCGGATCTAGTTCAACTATCCACCAGCCTAGGGAGTCAAGCAAGTCAGTCATCCACACCACACAGGTGAGGAAACAGGCATGGTAGCATACCCAAGCCCCCCACTCACTAAATTTGGCTTGTGAGTCCCTAAATGCACCATCCAACAAATCACAGAAGAAAAGGTGGTAGATCTTGTGAGGCCACACGAAGAACAGCCAGGTAAAAGTGTGGATAAAATGTAACTCTGGTCTTGTAAAAAAGGCATGACAATATGTATACACACACATTTGTGTGGCACAGTCAGGCTTTACATACGACTTGGTTTGCTGAGTTTATTTTCCAATAAGCATATGCAGTGGGTTCTCAAACAGCGTCATTTCCTCATAATATTGATGAGATGCCAAAGGACCTTAACTCTTCTTTATATCCATTAGCCTACAGTGGAACTGGTTCCGTTACACTTAAAGTCGCAGAAGTTACTGACATTGTTAACTGAGGACTTAACGGTACTTCATTTTGCAATTCTTTAGAAGACAATTTTTTCAAACTTTTATGAAAAAGTGCTTTGCTCAGGGAGGCCTGGTCAGCAAGAGAGCAGTCTTTCAGGATAAAAATCAGGACTACCAACACTAAAATGCTACTTTTAAAGAAAGTGTGCATGAGTAGGCTCTTTAATGGTCTCCCAGGGGGTTCGGAACACACCAGGTGCTTCTCTAGTTAGTGCCCATGCCTTCCCATTCCGCTGTTGCCCGTACAGCTCAGGGTCTGTCCCGCCAGGTCCCCCAAACCCCATACATGTTTCTGGTTCCATCACATCCCCTCATCTCACCCCATAATTGGCCTCAGTGAAGTCTATGTAGCTCTTATGCCTGAGCTCTCAGAGACCCACCACCCGGACAGGCAGCCCCCTTGCCCCTGTGCTCCAAGCCTGCTGCAAATGGCGAGGGCATCCAGGTACTCTTGGGAAACACAGAGAGTAGGAGGAGCCAGGGATAATCAGTCACGCGCAACCAGCAGCTTCCACCTGGAGCATTCTGCTCCATGCACACAGTGGAAAGCGTACCCCAAGCACAACTTCATACACTGTTTTCTTCCTACTTTCTAGCATGTCGAAAGCATTTTCTTGTAATATTAAAAAAGTCATTGAAAAAAAATGTTTTTTTAATGACTGCATAATATTCAATCCTATAAAGAGCCTGGTTTCCTTAACTCTTTCCCTACTGAACACTTGGGACATTTCCAACTGTTTCCATTAACACATGACACCATTGATCCCTTGTCTCTCAGCCTGAGCTGAATTTCCACAGCACCATGGATCCATCAGATGGTGGCAGAGACAAACTGCATCCAAACAACCTGTGACAAGGTGGGCCCACCCCCTCTCATTAGTCCCGCCCACTGGGCAGGTGTGCTCACCTTCCAGGTGCCTCCTCTGATGGTCAAGCATGACATCCTTGCGGTAGAACATTTTGTTGCAGACTTCACAAGCAAACTTCTTGTCCCCGTGTTTCTTCTTGTGCTTGGAAAGGTTGCTGTTGGTGGAGAAGAATCTGAAACACATCTCACATTGGAACGTCTTGTCATCTGTCCAGGAAGCAAGCAAACACAGCAGCTTTTAGGTAAATGGCACCAGAGGAGGCTCCACGATGAGGCTGTGAGAACGGCAGTGGGCACAGGTGAGGGGCGGAGACGCATGAGGACCACACAGCCAGGAAGCAGTGGCACTGGTGCTATTGTAACTTCTGCCCAGGCACCAGGCTGGAGCCGTTGTTGTCAATGTGGAAAGCAAACATTCTGGTCACCTCCTTTCACTGCTCAGCCTCGCCCTGCCAACCTCTTCCACATTCCCATCCCCCACAGCATTCAATGATTCCTCGTAAGGAGTCACAGTGTTTCTCCAGGAACTCTGGAAGTCCCCACCCGCTCTCTCTGTCTCACTGAACTCTCTCCCTCCAGGCACCAGGATATCCCGTGGCTCTCCTTGCTCCCCTGAAGGCTTGCTCTGGCTGGGCACAAGCAGTAGGGCCAATGGGCACCTGCACAGCACTGGCACTCTCCAGGTGTCTGTCTTTGCCCAACCCACCTGGCCTCTCCCTTCAATTCAGGGATCGCAGGGCCTCATACCCATCACAGGTCCCCAGCCTTCTCTGTCTTGTTCTCTGCTCTGCCCCTCACCCAATGCCCCACACTTATGGGTCATCACTTATACAAGCCCCATAAGGCACCCCTCACTGCCCATGGTCCCTCTGGAGCATCAACTCAAGAACCCTTAAGTCCACTGGATGCCCAGAACTCCACCCCCTGGGTACCCTGTGCAGGTGGGTATGACAATGTGGGTCCCCCTCCGGAGAGAGGGCCTCAAGACACACCGTGCCACCCTTATTTCTGAGTCCTCGGCTCCAGCCTGCCGATCTGCTCCTGAAGTCAGCTAACGTTTGCCAAACACACAAATTCCTGAGGCTGTACACAAACCTACTGGTTTCTACAATGAGTTGGATGGAGCTCTTGCTGTTGCACAATGGAGCCCCTGAGTGCATCTAAGGACCTCAGGTCCAGGGTCTCAGCCTGGGTACTGGTGACATGTGGCCCAACTCATTCTCTGTGGGGGCTGACCTGGGCATTGCAGATGCTCTGCAGCACCCAACCCCTCTAACACCTCCACATACAGCCAGCTGTGACAACCAAAATATCCCAGGAGGCTCAGGCCATAGTAGTCCTCAGGTGACCCTGATATGCAGCCCAGGTATAGTCCAGGTGCCCTTACATGATCCCCTGTCCACACATTCACACATATGCAGTATGTGTACTTATTATACAAACATGTTCATGCTTACTTTACTGGCTGCATAATATTCTATTCAGTTCACTTATCACAATTTACTCTATTGTTTTTGATATTGTATATAACTCAGTGATCCTTAGTAAAGTAGTTTTATTTCTCCCCTTTCTGCTAAATTCCCTCATCATGGCTTCTTGGGAATGGGACCACCAGACCAAGAGCGTCTGCCATCTGCTTTGTGAAGGGCCACGCCTTTACAGGCCTGTTCAGGCCTGTTACAGGCCTTTGTGATCCATCAGATCACAAAGACCCTTACCTACGCTGGGCCTGCTAAACTGCCCAGGTGAGCTTCCTCTCCTGGGCAGGCACCCCACTAGCCCTGGGGCCTGACAGAGTGGAAAGTGCAGTGTGCCCCCGGGCTTTAGCTTTCTCTCTCATGAGTCCCTCCCAGTGTATGGTGAGAATCACTTGTAATCATTCCCAGCTCAGATATGGACACTGCCAGTGAGAGAGGAGCTGGAACAGAGGTGTCCAGGACCAGTCCCTCACATAAGGTGACTTTTCCTGCCATGGCATCCACAGTCACTGGTTCAGGAATGTAGACAGGCATCTGGTACAAACAACAACTTTCTCCCACCAATAATCCTGGTGCCCTCAAGGTCTACATTTATATTTTAATAAAATGCAGCAACCTAGAACAAATTCCTTTTACTTGGGTTCTGGTGAAAAGTGTGGGGCAGGGTCACCCGGAGGTAAGACAGGCGATTTCTGGGGAAGCCAGCCTGCACAGGAGCCTGCCAAACCATGTTCTGCTTGAGAGCCTGGGCATGAACCTTTGCTATTCACTAGCATAATTTGATGGTCAAGGGCAGTACAGGGACCACTTAGAAGAGTTACATCAATACCTTGTCACACCCAACACAGCTTCTGCTGAGCAAAAGCTTGAGAAAACCCCTCAGACTACACATTTCACAGTTTCTTCTTCATAATACACAGTCTTGGTTTAATGGTGTAGGAAGACACACATTCCTTAATGCTAGTACCTAAAAAGAATAACTATGCAAATAAGCTTTGTTTCCAGGTTTATCCCTTGTTTTCCACCCAAAACTTCTAAGGTTTGAAATGAGAGCATCTTAGTAAAAGAGAAAGTGCATAATGAAGAAAAAGGTCTGGTTGGTCAGAACTTTTAACTGCCCTGCAGAAACTGCAGCTTTGATTTCTTCTGTTACTTTGTTTCATCTGCGCCCAGAGAGACAGCTGAAGAGGACAACTCCTCCTGCTGGACCCTGAGTGGCTCACCAAACACCAGACAGGACAGGGCGCCACTCTAGCTCCAGGGACCCTGACAGCCTTGCCCATATTCCCGCACTCACGCAGATCCGCGAGTGGCCACACGGGGCGCTCTCTGACTCCGAACAACAAACCTTAGCAAAGGCTCTGTCTCAAACTGCTAGTGCGGCAAAGGAGGCTGTTGGGTGAGTTTGCCCCAGATCTGGGGCAACACCTGGGGTGCGGGCCCAGGATGCAGGTGTTCAGCATCCTGGAAGTGTGTGAAAGCTTCTGAGGCCACTTAATGCCATGGACATGGATGCTGTAGAGCAGCTAGAGCTCGAGGGAAACAAGACTTGCCTGCCACTCAGAGAAGTTCTGCCTAGGAGCAAGGTGCCATGGACAAAAGACAAGCCATGGTCTCAGACAGGAGCCCTCAAAGCAAAACAAACAAGTGAACCAAACTAAGGGACACAGCAGACGCTGCCAGGGCAGGCACTGGCTGCGGCAGGAGGGGCTGTGAAGATTTATTTAATGCTGGTGAAGGTTCCCCAAAGGCCCACGTGACTAAGAACCAGCACAGAGATACAAGTGACGCACACAGAGGGTCAACAGGAAAGAGTTTGATATCAAAGGCTAACCTGGTAGGTCTCTAAGCCGACTGTCACTGGTCCCCCCCTTTCCCGGGTGTGCTAGGGTTCCTAGAGAGAGGGAGAACGCAAGTCACCCACAGCGCGCAGGGAGAGTACAGTCGGGCAGGACGGGCTTTCTTCGCTGGTTGGGCTCCTAAGCCACTGCCTCCTTGCTGTACATGGTGAGTTCCACATTATACATGCTTGCTAGCAGCCAGTCTTGCAGAGATAGTGCCCAGCATGCTCACCCAGACCCAGGGAGACCTCCTTGGCACAGGCTTATGGCAGCATGAGTAAAACGAGGTTCCATGTCACCTTGGAGTCTGGAGGATAGATGAAACTCAGAAAAACAGGGTCTGTGTGAGGCAGCGGGGGGCCTACCCTGGATGCGGGCAGTTCCATGCATAAGGGAAGGCTAAGGGCTATGGAAGACCCTTTCTACAAGTGAGGGACAGTCTCTCCTGCAGGCACTACCCACCCACCTCTTCATTTCTCACGTGGTCCTAGCATAAATCCAACACCGCTGCTCACTATACTTAGCGAGGATGACACTGGGGTGTCAGATGTGGGGCATGTATAACAGGAAGTGAGAAAATACATTTCTTTGGACACGGGGAGTTTCCATCTGTGTCTTCTGACTAACTAAGGGTTGCTCGGAAGCAAAGCGAGTGGTGGGAAATGTTAAAAGTGCAGTTAGTTGTTATCTCCATCCTTATTCCCTTCTAATGTTCCACGGTTTCTGTCCTGTCACCTGAGAATCCACGCTGGACCGTGTCTGCTCACCTGTCCTGCAGTTGTGAAATTCTAGCGCACTCTCGATGCGGAAGGTCTTCTCACAGGTGGCACACCGGTATCTGTACTCGCTGTCCACCTGGGCAGAGGGCAGTGAGTCAGTGAGGGGAGGAGCCAGGAGGAAGTTCAAGCAGAATGAGCTCCCTTATGAAACATTCTAGCAACTTCCATGTCTGTGTGGTTTACAACATTTCTCTACTACTCTCCTACTCAATTTAGGAGCATGAAGAAGTTTTCACTCCTCTCACCCAACTGCCCTAGAAAAAGCACCCCATACACAGGTCCCTGCACAGCCCACATGGTTGCCTGTTACCCTCCTCAGCCCACTCCAGGCCGCTCTGTCCACACCTGGCCAGGCCAACTGTATATGTCCAGAACCGCCAGGATTGGCCGTGCTCCCGTTCTCTCCTCTCTCCTGACTCTAACTTCTCTCCTCCATCCTGATGGTTCGGTCGATGGCCTGCTTCTCCCCACAACCAGGAGGAGGACCCATGGCTGCACCCACCTCGTTCCGGCTATGCTTATAAGAGACGTGCTGCTTTAGACTCTCCTTGCGGCTGAACAGCTTCGCACACTCCTCACACTTGAACAGCTTGTCACCTAAGGAATCAACAATGAAAAGCTGATCCGTGACTGCTGGCATGCCCTGAGACATTGTGCCCCTGACCTGCTGGCGTACGGGGTCTGCGGGGCCCTCTGTCCCTCACATGGGATAGGCAGCCCCTCAGCAACGCCGCCGAGAGATGAGGACCCGAGACTCACCATGCGAGCGCACATGCCTGCTCAGGTTGCTGCTGTTCTGAAAGACCTTGCTGCAGGTGCCGCACTGGTAGACCCGTCGGTGTTCCCCTAGCTGCCGGACCAGCTTCCGCCGGATGCCATGTCGGCTGGAAAGAATCAGGCTCCTCTTGAGAGTGATGCTGCTGCTCTGGTGGTGTGGGAACCTGCCCAGGTAGACAAGCCAATGGTGAGACAGGTGGGAGACTGCATTGTTGGGGAAAAGAGTTCAAGGTTACAGTCATTTTGGAAAGAGTCCTTCTAAATCATCCCAGCTCGGTGTGAGAAAGAAGGGGACAAGCTCAGCCACTGCCCAGAGTTGGGGCATCCAGAAGGAGGGGCGCCTTGAACATACAAAGGCACAGGAAGCTTTCCCTGTACTGGTCACACATCTTACACTGCACTGGCACATCTGTCCCAAGTGCTGTGGCAGGACTCACTTTGGCACTGAAGTGGCATCACTGGTGGTGCTGGCCAGTTTCCCCAAAACCAGCTCCATGATGTGCTCGTCTGGAGTCGAAGTCACAGGCTCGTCTGGTGGCACCTCAGTGATGATCTCTGCCACTTGCTCTATGCAGAAGGAATGGGACAGGCCATGTCATCACCAGGGCAGGGGACAGAACACAACCTAAACACAATACATGCCCAAGGGGACGGTTGCCAGGCTAAGGATGTACACACAGATTGCAAGATTTACATGGGTAAAAAGCAAAGATAATTAGCAATATTTTAGAACCCACATATTTTTATCTGTATATATAGAAAAACAAATTGACATTCTTAACTCAAAACTGAGTTGTAAATTTTTAAAACCACAGCAGTCATAACAGTATTTCAGTCCCTCTTCATACAAACCAAAAAAAAGAGGACATTTTGCTATATTGTGGGATCTTAAAACTTATAGTCATGGCAGAAATTTAGAAATATTAATTTTATAATTAGATGATGTTATAATTAGGCACCTTGAACATGTTCAAAAGCAGATAAATGTCTGGCACAAGAGTCAAATACGAAATAACCATAGTAACAGTGACCCAGGCCCGAACCTCTGGACAAATGAAATATGGGAGGATCACACAAGAAAATTCGCACTGGTTCCCCATTTTGCCTCTACTTCCTAGTGCAACTACCCAGGAAATAGTCACTGAACAGGCTCTGCACCTTCGCTTGTCCCTCCTGTTTAGAGAAGGGGGCAGCCCAGGGAAGTTTACACCCTCCTGCCCCACGGGTCCCTGGAGCATGTAGGCTGCAAGCTGGCTGCACACCAGGCAGCAAAGGGCAAAACTGAGACTATTATGTGAAGGCTTGTTCCCCTAATACTCTTGTTAAGTTCTCAGAAAGAGTAAGAATTTTTTTCTTACTCTCACATAAAGAATGCTAGGATATGAAAGTAACAAAAAGAAGTCAGTATTGAAGGTAGTGAGGAGACCTGTGTCACACACCAGAGAAAGTGGGTCAAAGGTCCCTCCAAACTCAGTTGGGGATGTTGTCATGGAGAATGTGCTTCCGCTGTGGCCAGGAAACAAGCTACATGCCCACCCATAGGTGACAGAGGAGTGGATGATGGGCCCTTCACACAGTGAACAACAGTGCTCGGCGTGAAGCAGGAGCGGCTGAAACCCAGCGTGAATGAGTCACCCCACATCTGCGGGCAAGGCACCTTGACCCAGAAGGAGCACCGGCCACGTGAACTCCCAGGTTGGGATCCATGCAAGACATGGGCAAGTGGCTAAGAGAGGGAAATGTCTTGAGCAGGCGCTGGTTACACAGGTGAACCCACCTGTTCAAGTTCACAACACGCACACTTTGAAGTGCAAACTGTATCACATGTAAATGGGACTCCAAAAGAGCTAATTTGCAGATAGAAGGGCTTAGATTTCACCTGTGTGGGCTCTCAGAGCTGACTTTTCATACCCCAGAGGTGACAGGAGACAGGTGGTATGGCCTCATGTCCCTCCCAGTCTTCCAGGACCAGCCCTTACCTGTGGGCTCCTCTCCCAGAACCAGCCCTGACCTGTGGACTACTTCCTCAGGACCAGCCCTCACCTGTGAACTCCTCCCCCAGGACCAGCCTTCCCCTGTGGACTCCTCCCTCAGGACCAGCCCTCACCTGTGGACTCCTCCCCCAGGACCAGCCCTCACCTGTGGACTCCTCCCCCAGGACCAGTCCTCACCTGTGGACTCCTCCCCCAGGACCAGCCCTCACCTGTGGACTCCTTCCTCAGGACCAGCCCTCACCTGTGGACTCCTCCCCCAGGACCAGTCCTCACCTGTGGACTCCTCCCCCAGGACCAGCCCTCACCTGTGGACTCCTTCCTCAAGACCAGTCCTCACCTGCTGGTTCCTCCCCCAGGACCAGCCCTCACCTGTGGACTCCTTCCTCAGGACCAGCCCCCACCTGTGGACTCCTCCCCCAGGACCAGCCCTCACCTGTGGACTCCTTCCTCAGGAACAGTCCTCACCTGCTGGTTCCTCCCCCAGGACCAGCCCTCACCTGTGGACTCCTTCCTCAGGACCAGTCCTCACCTACTGGCTCCTCCCCCAGGACCAGCCCTCACCTGTGGACTCCTTCCTCAGGACCAGTCCTCACCTACTGGCTCCTCCCCCAGGACCATCCCTCACCTGTGGACTCCTCCCCCAGGACCAGCCCTCACCTGTGGACTCCTCCCCCAGGACCAGCCCTCACCTGTGGACTCCTTCCTCAGGACCAGTCCTCACCTGCTGGTTCCTCCCCCAGGACCAGTCCTCACCTGTGGACTCCTTCCTCAGGACCAGCCCTCACCTGTGGACTCCTTCCTCAGGACCAGTCCTCACCTGCTGGTTCCTCCCCCAGGACCAGTCCTCACCTGTGGACTCCTCCCCCAGGACCAGCCCTCACCTGCAGACTCCTCCCCCAGGACCAGCCCTCACCTGTGGACTCCTTCCTCAGGACCAGTCCTCACCTACTGGCTCCTCCCCCAGGACCAGCCCTCACCTGTGGACTCCTTCCTCAGGACCAGTCCTCACCTACTGGCTCCTCCCCCAGGACCAGCCCTCACCTGTGGACTCCTCCCCCAGGACCAGCCCTCACCTGCGGACTCCTCCCCCAGGACCAGCCCTCACCTGTGGACTCCTTCCTCAGGACCAGTCCTCACCTGCTGGTTCCTCCCCCAGGACCAGTCCTCACCTGTGGACTCCTTCCTCAGGACCAGCCCTCCCCTGCTGGCTCCTCTGCCAGGACCAGCCCTCACCTGTGGACTCCTTCTTCAAGACCAATCCTCACCTGCTGGCCCCTCCCCCAGGACCAGCCCTCACCTGCAGGCTCCTCCCCCAGGACCAGCCCTCACTTGTAGGCTCCTCCCCCAGGACCAGTCCTCACCTGTGGGCTCCTTGCCTTCAATGATGACCAGTGGCTGCTCTGGTTTCGAGGCTTTAGGTTTTCTCCCCCTTCGAGGCTTTTTCTTCTGCTCTTTGGTGGCACTAATGCTCTTGGGAACTATGGGAGGCTCCCCCCGAGACACATCTGGTTCCTTCTCGGGAGCCCCTTCCTGCTGGCTGGCTGGGGGGAGGCTTTTGGTTTGTTCCAAGTGACCCAGCAGATGTTCTGCAGGAGAGGGAGGCGCATGCACAGGGCTTGAGGCAGCCGCCAGTGTCCACCTCCACCCCCACTGCCTGTTTCTTTGTGTTAAGTTTTATTTGCTAACAGTGTGCTCTTTGCTGACGTAAGTAAACTTTATTTCCACTGCTTTTGAAAATGAAGTTTTCCCACTGCACCAAACACCACTAGTATTCTGAAAAGTCAATTAGGTGATAAACAGGGCTGGTCGAGCATACACAGTTCTGCACACACTGAAGAAAGCATGTGTACTCATGTCTGTGCAGAGAGAACTATGGAAGGCTACATGAAAATACAAATGTGGCTCTCTTCAGACGGTAACACTCCAGGCAATGTTGACTTTCTTCTTTAAGCTTATTTGTATTTTCTAATTTTCTACCACTACCTAACACAATTATTTAAAAATGTAACCTTTAAGAGGAGTATGAGAAATATCCAATTCGTGATAAACAAAACTATCTTTAAAAACACTGCATAAAAGCAAAAAAATCTTTTGCTTTATTTTAAATTGAAGAAAGCATCAGAGACCTCCCAAGACAAGAAACCCGGATGGAAACCAGGATCCAGGCAGGCAGGGCTGGGTACAAAGGTCTAGAGCAGCCAAGTGCTCAAAGGAAGGTGAGTTCGGCTCAGACCAGCTGGATTGCAGGACACCCGCAGGAAGGAGGGAGGACTCATAGGACGATAAGGACTAACACACTCAAATGACAGAAGGTGCCTGTGTGCACACTGGCCCAAGGACTGATCTTTCTATTGTAAATCTCCACTTCAAGTCAGGCGCTGCGTATGAAGTGGCTGTTATGCCTTTATTTGTCCCATACTTAGGGACACTGTGCTGGGTGAGGGTCCTTAAGGAACTAGTGAGGGAAAGAAAATAACAAAGCAAACACAACGTTAACGGGACACATGTCATAGCAGGAGTAAAGCAGTTCAGCCACATGGCACGACAAGCTAACAATGAGCCCACTTGATAAAATATAGACCCCCCCCCCAGTTGTAATATACTACAGAACCTAAGAGAAAGAGACTAAGACCTCGTGATACCAGACACACAGAGGGGACTTCAAACCTAAGTGTAAATACACAAGCTGAGAGAGGAGCTGGGTAGGGGGCCCGTTTAAACACGCACACAAGTCTGGGAGACATCCCTGAGCTGAGCTGGGAGTATCCCGAAGGTGGTGCATTTTGTTGTCCAAAAGGGATGATGTGCAAGTGACAGCCCAAATCCCAGTGAGCTCAACAAAAGACTTTCAAAAACCTCACTCAACAGCCTGAGCCAGGCGCCCCCTAACCCCCCTTACCATTCAGGAGCTGCAACTCCAGGAAGGTGGCAGAACACACTTTACACACCCACTGGCTCGGCTCCGACTCCACCGGGGAGCTGTTTTCTGGGATGCCTGCAGCTATAAAGAGAGAAAGGGTGTTAAGTCTGCGCAGCTCATCTGTCCACATAGGCCAGCCCAGCAGGGACTGCGCCATCCTCACAGGTGACAATTGGATAATAGCAATCACTCATGAGCACTTGCAGGGTCCAGGCACTATTCCGTTCTTGGAGTTTTACACACAGGGACTCATTCAGTCCTCGAGAAGATCCCCATTTCACAGATGAGGAAACTGAGCACCAAAAGGTGGAGGCACAGCAGCTTGATGCAGGGTCTGTCTCCAGTCACGAAAACATATCTTCCTCCAAGAAGCCAGTCTGGTGGGACCAGGAGCATCCTTCACACAACCTCAAAGAAAAAAGGCATCCTAAAGACGAAATCAAATACCTCAGTCTCTCATCGGCTCACACAAGAAAGAGTGAAACCCAAAATAGCCAGTCAGTGGGCACTGAGCCCGGTGTGACCACCTCAGCCCAGCGCCGTCCACCACTTTGTGTGATGACAGAAATACCCTGTAACTGTGCTGGCCAGGATGGCAGCCACACGTGCTGGTGCCCTGGAGGAAATAAATTTTTCACTCATTTAATTTGAATTTGGGTTTAAACAGCCACCCAGGCAGTGGCTGCTGTCCAGGATAGAGCCTCTTGTCTTTCTTTATCACAGCATCACAGGGGTCTACGGAGGGAGAAGATGACCAGGGTTCACGGAACATGGAGGGAGACCTTGGATGAGAAGAGGGGACCTGCAGCCTCCTTCTAAAAAATTACTGATGCTCTTGTGGGACCTAAATGTTGGGGAAGTAATCTCCGGGCCTAGCCTGGTTTCTCTAAGCCCTGTCTGGCAGCCTTTCACCTCCACATCCACCGCTGTCACTGTGCAGCCCCTGTTGACACTCATGGGTCACTTACACAGAAAACTCTGGGTCCTTAAATAAATCATCCAGAACTGCAACTGCACATGCATTCCACGCATTCGGGGAAAAGGCACACATCCTTCTGTATCAAAAACTAGCAATAAGGTTACAAAGAATGGGAGAAAAATTGCTATAATTATTTGCATGCATTTTCTTCTGAGTCTTTGTAAGATAAAAAAGGAAAGTTGTAAATGCCATATGAAATTTTTGTTAAACTAAGAACAAACAGCAAGTGGAGGGTCGGGAGCAACGGAGTGGGAAGCAGAGTCCTATGATGGCTGTCTGCTCCCAACCGACCCCTGTTCCTTGTACTGCTCTCTGAAAATCCCTGCTTGAAGAAAGCGGAGCCAAATTCCCATTTCTCACTCACCTGCTCAGACACATGTGGTTCTAAAAGGAAACCCACACCTGCCCAGGAGAGTTTCAGAAAAGGATGAGAAGTGGGCTAGCTGGAAGCAGACCCTTGCGAATCGGTGTCCTTCCTCTCCGAATGAGCCGCTATCTCCTAGAACAAGGTCGCTACCCATGAATGTGAATCCAGGCTAACCTGAAACAAGAAACCCCTCTCTTCATCAGCCTCTGATGCTAGGTTCAAGGACCAACTGGAAAACTAGTCATGACTACTTTCCCCTCATCAAGGGGAATACTCTATTTTCAAAAGATAAAAATTTTTAAGAAAGAAAACAGCCCTGGCCAGATAGCTTAGATGATTAGAGTATTGTCCTGACACACAAAGGTTACAGGTTCGATCCCCAGTCAGGGCATATACAGGAACAGATCAACGTTTCTGTCTTTCTCTCTCTCTAAAATCAATAAATAAATTAAATAAAAAACCAGATAAGAAAGAAAACAGCCATAATCAGAAGGCAATGCCTGATTGCCAATCACTTACATAGACAACACGAGAGAAGGAAGTGTTGACACAAAACGTAACACCACAGCCAGGAACTGATGCCACGCAGACAGTAGTAACAGGGAAAGTGCTTACAATAGGGTGGTAACTAAGAAGTGTGCAGGTAAATAAAAGCAAGCAATATAATGGCATGTACAGTAAGACCTCAACTGTGTAAATATGCCTGTCTTTTTAAATTACAGGAAAGAATCGTCAGAATTTTGGGATAGAAAGCTTGTGGTCTTCAAAGTCATCAAGGGTAAAGCCACGCCAGAGAACTTTCCAGATGAGGAGCATGTTCCCTATAATGGTTGTGGTGGAGCTTACACAACTGGATCTACCTGTCAAAGCTTTCAGAACTGCAGCCTTAAAATCAGTAACTTTTATTATATATAAGCTACATGTCAAGGGCACTGATTTTAAAAAACACTAGAACAAGTTAGTCTAAAATGCTGAGTCATTGAGGTAAAATGATGTTCTGTGTGATTTAAATAGTTACCCAAATGTATGAAGTGCATTTATACTTGATCTTTTTCAGACCCACTATGCCTCCTGGGCTGCTCCTTCATCTGCCAACAGGCCGAGGGATGTGCAAAGAGAGAAAATCAACCTTCATGCAAGTTCAAGAAAAAATGCAATTAGAAAAACCAATCTACTATCAGAAAAAAGAAAAACAGTAAAAATTAATTTTTAAACCACTGGGTCACAGCTCCTCAGGTTGAAACCAACTTTTCTCTGTATTTAGAGGTTGGCTCTCCCAGCTGCAAACTAGTGGATTTCTACAACAAAGATGCATGTTTGAAGCAAATCTGAAAAAAAGGCAGAATTAAATTAATGCATCCTGGCAGTTCTAATGCTCACCAAGAAAGATTCTAAATGATTTATGGGAAGACTGCTCCCTGTCCAACAACCCCACGCACGACTCTTCTAGAACACACTGGTGCTAAGGCCCCATTCACTGTACTCTGCCCCTCCCCCGTGGGGCTCAAGGCCTAGTGATGGCCCCCTTCTTCCACTGTACATCGATGGTCTCACAGATCATCCAGACCAGAGTGGGATGGGGAGAGACCTCACCACTGAGAAGGACAGACAGCTGATGCCATTGCCCTGTCAGATCTGGATGACCAGAATCATGCCGACAGCCAACTCTCCGTGTTTCTAGACCTCTCTTCACAGGTCATGTTACCTACCCTGGTTTCTAAGAAGCGGGCAGTGGTGGGCTCCCAATGCATGGCTTCAGCTGGGTGAAGTGTTCAACACGTGCTGAGCCTACGCTGGGCCCAGGTCCTCAGGGTAGACAGGGCTAGAGCAGGCTCCAGAAGCTTTACTGTGCCAGAGAGGGACTTGGGGCAGCTGCTATGTCACTATTTTACCAACCAGCCCTGGCACCCAGAGGTGGATGCTCCCTTGGGCCCCAGGACTAAGCCCTACGTGGGAGTGACCGGCACTGCCAGGGCTCAGTGGTCACTCACCAGTTGACCACTTAGGAAGAGAAGAGAAAGAATCCAACTAACCAAACAGTAGTCAATAGCTTTCCCTACATTTCCAAGAAATAGCTGCTAGTCATTTGTTCCAAAACAAAACACCATAAAAGGCACTTCTAAAACTGTAGAGTAACTAAGCGGCTTGCTTATTTTCCCAATTGGAAAACTTGTTTGAGGTGAGTATACCTTTCAGCTTATGCTGGGTGTCCTGACATAATTATTAACAGTGTCCTGTTCTCAGTAGCCTGGAAGAGAAATCAAAGTCACCCTCATACTCCTGAATGAGTGGTTAGGGCGACACAGTGCCAGGCCACTTCCATTAAATCTATTCTCTCAGAAACCAGCTCCAGATAAAGAGCTCTCTAGCAGGTAAAAAGCAAACAGAACTGTAACTCCAGTACGTGGCACCAGCCTTTGCTTTGACTTTGACCTTGACCTTCAGAGTTGTGAGGGGTGTGCCAACATCCAGGACACAAATGACAAGGTGAGCCTCTAAAAACCTAAATGCTGACATGTATTCTGGGCTGTTCCCAGGCACACACGGTGTCAGCTGCCTGGGCCAGGAGCAATAAAGACAGGACAGAACCAGGACAGTGATCTTGGACAGCTTCCGGGTCATCATGCCGGGAAGTGCCACCTGACCTAGTATGGCGACGCAGTGGGTGCCTCCCTAAGGGGCCACGTGCCTGGTTGTAGCAAACCCTAGAGGGTGGGGCTAGGAGCAGCATGGTGAAAAGTCATCAGTCTCTCTAAATTCTTTCTGTACATTTCACTATCAAAATAAGAACACTCCATAAAGCCCAGTCTTCCCATAAATAGCTCTGTAAAGGGGGAAAATTCCCACTGCCAAGCTTTCTTTATCTTCCTGCTGCCCCCAAACCTGGATTGCAGGCTATCTGACTCCCCGCTGAGGTTCCCCGTGGACATCCCCAGGGGCTCCCCACTCCACCAGCCCCTCCCTACCCAGCCTGCCATGGGCTGAAGAGTGGCCCTGCACATTCAAGTCCACCTGGAAGCTTTGGACAGGGTCTCTGTAGTTGACATGAAAGTAAAATCAGCCTGACCAGTGGGGGCGCAGTGGTCAGAATGTCAACCTAGGATGCTGAGGTCCCAGGTTCAAAATCCTGAGGTTACTGGCTTGAGCGCAGGTTCATCCAGCTTGAGCGCAGGCTCATTGGCTTGAGTGTCACTGGCTTAAGTCCAAAGGTAGCTGGCTTGAAGCTCAAGGTCGCTGGCTTGAGCTCAAGATTGCTGCCTTGAGCAAAAGGTCACTGGTTTGGCTGGAGCCCCCTAGTCAAGGCACACATGAGAAGCAATCAGTGAACAACTAAGGTGCCACAACTACCAGTTGATGTTTCTTATCTCTCCCCTTCCTATCTGTCTTACTCTCTCTCAAAAAAAAAGTAAGATGAGGTCAGGTTGTGTTTGTGGTAGGCCCCAAATCCCATAACTGGTGTCCTTATAAGAAGAGAACACAAACACAGAGAGAGGGTCTTGTGAAAACACAGGCAGGAATGGGTGATGCAGCTGCAAGCCTCGGGATGCCAAGGGCTGCCAGCACCACCAGAAACTGAGAGAGAGGCCTGAGAAGGATTCTCCCTCAGAGCCTCCAGAAGGAAACAGCCCTTCCAGCACCCTCATCTTGGACTTCTGGCCTCCAGACTGTGAGAGAATCCATTTCTGTCACTGGAGTGGCATCACAGAGTCCTCCCCACACACACTGCTGGCTGTGTCACGTAAGGCAGCTCACCAACCTCAATCACGTGAGCAGACAGAGCACACAGATCAGACAGACCTTCCAAATGAGAAGGCTCTCACTCTAGAGCAGTTTTGTACAACACGGGGTTTATACTAAAGAGGAAATAAGCCATAGCTTTGACAAAATCCTGTCACTTGGGGGCGCAGGAGCAATAATCTTTGTGACAACAGTGAACATGTCTTCCCCAAAGAACCAGGCTGTGCAAGTGCAGCTCTGACAGCTTAGAAAAATCCAATGTCATCCATGTCATGGGGTCTCTCAGAGACCCATGGAGGAACTCTCATCACAAAGACCACAGGCAGGAAAGATTTAATTCAATGGGCCCCCTTCACAAAGCGATGCCTGGACCCTGATTTGCCAGACACACACTCTGACTGGCGGTTCCAATAGGAACATCGGGTTTGGGCCAATCACACATGACTTCCATAAAGTCTCTCTTTGAATGTGCACATACATATGTATGCACACACTTGCATATACTCCAAACTCTGGAGGAGGCTGTGAGGTGGACAGCCCAGCCCTGGAACCAGAGTCCTCCATCTCCTGCACTGTGACTGGGCAGGCTTCCTACCCTATCTGTGATCGGTTTCCTGTGCCCTGAACCAGGGACAACACCTAACCCCAGAGGAAGAGGAGAAATGACTATGTGGAAAGCCCTGAGGGCAGAGCTGGGATGCTGCTTGTCATATCCACGTGCAGATTTGCTGCAGTGGATCTAAGAGGTACAACACCCTGCAGCAGGTGTCTGGCTTCCGGGTGAGCTCTACAAGCCAGGATATTTACCAAGCAGAACAGAGACCCATCCAGGTGGGGTCAAGACCAACCCCTTTGTTCTTGCCACTCACAGCCAACTCTCCAGGCACAATTCCTCACTAATATCTGGTTCCTGCACACAGCCCAGGGCCCTCAGTCCCCATGGCAAGGCTTGCCACATACCATGGACACTGGAGCAGGCCTGCTTCAGCATGGGCTTGTCCATCTTCTTGGCATAGAAGGCCGCATACCACACACGCAGCTCAGTGCCTGGGGGGATGTCCCTGGAGGTGGTGAAGTACACGTCATTGCCGTGCTGGTAGGCTGTCAGGTTCTGGTGCTCAGGCTCCACTGCCGGCCGCACCAGCATCATCCAGTTGCAGTCGTCTTCGTTGGAGGTGTCAAAGCACACCGGGTGCCCATCCTTCTGGAACACCTGTAGGGAGCACATCCGTCGAAGGGACACAGAGGATCTGGTTACCCAGCAGTCTCCATGTCTATATGTGTGGGGGGGTAGAGAGGGGGTGACTGAGCAACCAGTCTAGACCGTGCTGCATTGGAGGCCAAATCAGGCTTCGTACAAGTCCTGTTTAGGGATTTACAGTAGTTAGAAGGGTCTTAGACCAATAAGGTTGGTCACAGGCAGAATGGAAGAAGTAGACACAGTGAAAGGTCCAAGTGTCATAGGGAGACCCGAATTCTATGCCTAGCCCACGTGAGAACTGGGACACTTGAGCTCTACACCTGGTCCAGGTGTCATTGGGACACTTGAGTTCTATGCATGATCCAGTTGGGAACTGGGATACCTGATTTCAACCTGTGGTCCAAGTGGGTACCTGGATAGTTCTATTTGTGGTCCAGGTGGGTACCTGGATTGTTCTACCTGTGGCCCAGGTGGCATAAGGGAGCGTGAGCTCTATACCTAGGCCAGGAGTATACTGTGTATGACCTGCTTTATACTGGTAGGCCAAGAGTGATCAGGAGACCTGAGTTCTACATATGGCCTTACTGGGAATCAGAATGCCTGATTTTTACTCTTGGCCCAGGTGAGAATTAGGACCCCTGAGCTCTATGCCTATTCAGGTGTCATTGGGACACCTGAGTTCTACCCATGGCCCAGTTAGGATTGGGATGCCTGAGTTCTACTCATGGTCCAGGTGTCACTTGGACAGCTGAATTCTATGGATGGCTCAGTTGGGAATTAGGGCTTAGGGGCAAGCTCTCTGATTGTCTACAAGCCAGGATATTTACCAAGCTTGGTAAAGACCCAGGTTGTACTTAGGGTCCAGAAGGGCATCAGGACACCTGAGTTCTTCTCCTGGCTCTATCACTGGGTGTTCAGGGACTTTAGCAAAGTGCCTCGGTCTCTATCAGGTCTGCCCTCCTCCATAACACAGCACTACTCCTTATGATTAAGTGCATGCAGGGAGCAGGGGGAGAAACTTAAATATTTTGAAGTTCAAAGTAACCACACAAGTACAGGGGATTCTTGTCCCCTATTTTCTGATGCAATTGTTATTTCCTCACCATAGGAAGAAATCTCTCCCGTCTCTTGAGATTTTCCCATAGGGATAACGTATTGCTAATGAGCTAGAGGCCCCGTCTGAGGATGGAGTGCTCGCAAACTAGGAGAGAGGGCAGAGAGGGCCACCTAATGACTCAAAGCTGGTGTGGGGCATGCTCCCGGCAGGCCTTTGCCCTCCCTCTAATGGGCATAAAGCTGCTCTAGGCATACAGGTGCTCAAGGCTGAGCCTGTGCTGAAAACGGCTCATGTTGAATGCAGATCTTCAGAATCAAGTCACTGAAAGAAACCAAGACAACCACAAAGGACTTTTTCAAAGGGGCATCAGCCTATGATAGCTGTATCACGTGGCCTGGGTCCCATGAAGGACTACAGTCAACAGCCTTTCATCTTCCCTTTCTCTCTTTTCTTGTAAACAAATCAAGTGCCTTTCCTCCCCCTACCCCTTTTGCTGAAATCCGCCTTGTAAGTTCAATTTTCCAAGGGCTGTCCAACACCTGAGGCTATTATTTCATCTTTGTCCTGAAACATGGATCTCTGTTAAGGGTCTCTAAGCAAAGTTCATCTCTGTGATTAACTGCTGCCCAACCACCACCCTGTTCCTCATTTGTTTATTTCATAAGCTGGCTCTGGGCTGGTGCTAAACTGGGCACAGGGACAGAACCATGAACATCTGCATCCCCTGGCCTCATGGGGTTCCCACAGGCCTTACTTTTAGTATTCTCAGCCCTTCCTGCAACTTGCATTTTGTTTTTCTCAATTTAACATAAAAAGCAACCTATCTCAGCCTGATGGGCTTTTTAGAGCTGCCAAACTTTGTACCAATGTTTCAATGCTACCTAAACAAAGTACCTTCCTTTTAAGAGAGCTTGGCATAGTACACTCGCCCTGCATACGTGTGACAGCAGGCATACCCATGCACTGCTGCACAGAGGACAGAACTGTCCACCTCCTGGAGCCTGCAACCCCCACCTAGGTTGTAACAGAAGTGAAGGCAGCAGCTGGGTCTCCTCTTGCACACATTTCAAATACACTCTCTTTAGTGTTTGCAAAATTGGAAATTACTAAATGCTAACCTAATTTTGATGCTTTTGTGATATAAAAAACAAACTAAAAGAAAAAAAAAAGAAACATTTTGTTGGAAATGAAGCAGAACTCCACTATTTAGAGCTGTTTCCAGGACATCTGTAACCACTGGTTCCCAGCAGCCATGCTCCACACGCACACAGAAGACAGTCAGAGCGCCAGGTCCCTCAGCACCACTGGCGCAGCCCTTTACCTTCAGCGGAAATGCAGATTCCTTTTCCCATTTGGCAACTCTCCTCGACTCGAAGGGACCAAACTGCGTTCGCTTGACGAGCTGAGTTATAGCAAACACACCTTCGGCTCCATCTTCCAGCCGTCGGATCTCCAAGTTGGAAGGAAGGGACGACCTAGAAATGGAACAAAACAAATCCCTGAGCACCACTGGCCGGGGGCAGCCACTCACACCAGGACACAGGTGTTTAAGATAAATGAAAAGCTCGCTCTCACCGACCACCCAGGACACACAATGGAGGGCCCTTTACTAAAAGATAGTTTACAATGACCACCTGCCTGAGACAGTGAGTCAGGTGGGACAACAAAGACAGAGCTGGTGGCTCTCACCCGCAGAGGCACAGCCCAGGGAGGAAGGACTAAAGCTCCAGACAAAGTGCCACATGGAAGGCCAGAGAAGAGCTTCCATCTGGGCTGAACTCATCAGTTTCCTGGAGGATGTGGACTTTTTTTTTTATGATTTTAATTTGTGTTTACATAGATTCAAGTGTCCCATTGAATATATCTCCCAGGATGTGAACTTTTTAAGTAAACTAGGAAAATGTCAAGAATGGGGTGCTGGAGTAGAGGCACATGGGCTGGGACTCCAGCAAGAGTCAAAGCATCAGCGAGCTGGAGGGACCAATTGTGGAGGGTCCCACAGCAGGACTGGGGGCTCCCAGTGGAGTTGTATGGGCAACAGGCAGCCACTGAAAGTTTTGGGGGACAGCTGATTCAAACTCTAGGCAAAAATATCAACCTCTCTGTTTTGAGAAGGTAAGTCACAGTAAGAAAAAGTAAATAAATAAAGAGGCTGGGAAACCAGTTGGGAGGCTTCTATAAATAGCACTGATGAGATAATTATAGTGTCTCCATGTGCTGGGCACTTGATCATGTAAAATGATCACAATAATTTTGCTGGGAGTACTGCTATTCTGTCCTCTTTACAGATAAGGCAACGGAGCTACAGGGAGAATGCCTCATCCAAGTTCAGATAGCTACCATGTGGCCAGCCTGGGCTGTGAACCAGCACTCAGCCCTTGCTCTGCCCCACCAGGTGATACAGTTTCCACAGGGATACATGGAATAGCAGAGCCACCAAGCCTCTTGACTAGATCTGTGGGTGCTTATCCAGAAGCTGCCATGGCTTTGCCTTTTACTTGTCCTCACTGCTGCCCCCAACCAACCTTACCCCACCCGACCTTGCCCATAGTGGGGATCTGTGATCAGGATGGCAGGCCTAGATTCGGGCAATGGGGAAGCCATGCAAGCAGACCTACAACTTGGCCATCACTCTTCAATCCATAAACCAACCCAGCCAATCAGTTCTTCCATGGTGCCCATTTGGTCTTAGCTTGGCTCCTCAGAACCACGAACTAGATACAAGACATTCCTTCAGAAGCCCCTGAAACATGTCTTAGCTCTTCCTGGCAACAGGCTGCCCAGTTCACAGGGAATGGAAATCACAGGTGCCCTCTGGAAGCTGAGGACAGTCCTTCTCAGGAGAGGTTTGTCCTCCTGCTGTTTCCTCCCTCTTTGCAGACGTAGAGGCTGCCAGGCTCTTACTGCACTGGACATGCAGACAATCCTGTTACACAGGCAGACCTCATAAACCAACTCAAGGTGGTCACTCACCTTGCCCTGCTTAACACAAAGGAGTCTTTGACCATGACCACTGGGCCGAGCTCAGGACATTCGGAGTCATGGTACTGGCTGCAGTCTTCACACCCTGCAGACAGACATCCAGCATCAGAGGAAGACACGAGAAGGACACTGCTCGGCTCCAGGCCCAGGAAGCAGTCTCCCTGACCAATGGAGGTAAACAACAGTACTCCTCACAAATATAAAACAGTGAGAACACAGGATATGCCCCCCCCCCAAGGAAAAGACCCAGCTCTACAGCACATTACAAAGCTTGCAGAGTCACTTTGGTGACAAAGAACGAGATCTTCCTAAGGAATGACAATAAATGAAAATTCACCAATTTCACCTGCTTATCATAAATCTTAGTATATGTGCTGCTAAAGTGAGCACGCTTATCATAAATCTAACTCACTGTAAATCTTCTACTTAATTTTTTGCGCGCACACATGCGAGAGAAAAAGAGAGAGGGAAAAAGAGAGAGAAAGAGAGTGGGAAGGGAGAGAAATGAGAAGCATCAACTCATAGCTTCAGATGTTCGTTGCTTGCTTCTCATACGTGCCTTGACTGGGAGGCTCCAGCCAAGCCATTGATCTTGGGATCATGTCGATGATCCCATGGCTCAGGCTCTGGGACCTCAGCATGCCAGGTCGATACTCCATCCACCATGCCACCACGGGTCAGGCTTTAAATCACTTTCTATACCTTTGGATTACTTTTCTGAATTAGCTGTTGCCCCCTGTGAAGTGCCGTTTGTCAAGAATTCTGAGAAAAGGGAGCTTTTCAAAACCATACCCCTGCAACACACTTCTCATGTAATAAGTCATGTTCCTTAAAGCAAGTACGATCATTTCAACTGAAAAAAGGAACAGCTCTTCTGTATCATAAAGACAAAATGTGGACGTGGCTTTGCCCAGACAGTCAGCGCCACACCCGCCGAGCTGAGGACAGGCTGGTCACTCACAGATGAACATGATCTCCTCGCTGCCGTCTTCTGCCATCGCCAGCACCTGTCAGGACACGAGAGTGTATCATTAACGACAGGCTTTTTGCCAAAGCAATTTTGAAAGACAATTCCTGCTAAAGACCTCCCCGCGCCTGTGCTTAAGGCAACATGCAGTGGGGTCCCCCCTTCATCGCGGGATGGGACGGGGGCCTTGAAATGTGTTCTCACCTATAAGAATGCTGGTTTTTTAATAATAAAAGCAACTGACTTGAATGGTCTCTAGATTAGAAAGTCTTCATGAATTCAGACTTTTATCTTTTTATATTTGTAAATATATTTTACACATTTCCATTTGTAAAATAAATATATCACCATTTAAAAAAAACAGTTTTCATATTGCCACTTTTTCCCCCCTCCCTCACTGGATTGTGAAGTCCCCATGTCTACTACAACCACTATTTCTTTCCTTTTTTTTTTTTTCCTTTTTGTATTTTTCTGAAGCTGGAAACGGGGAGGCAGTCAGACAGACTCCCACATGCGCCCAACCGGGATCCGCCCGGCATGCCCACCAGGAGGCGATGCTCTGCCCATCTGGGGCCTTGCTGTTGCAACCAGAGCCACTCTAGCACCTGAGGCAGAGGCCACAGAGCCATCCTCAGCACCTGGGCAAAGTTTGCTCCAATGGAGCCTTGGCTGCGGGAGGGGAAGAGAGAGACAGAGAGGAAGGAGAGGGGGAGGGGTGGAGAAGCAGATGGGTGCTTCTCCTGTGTGCCCTGGCCAGGAATCGAACACAGGACTCCTGCACGCCAGGCTGACGCTCTACCACTGAGCAAACCGGCCAGGGTGTGCAACCACTATTTTTCTTCAGCTCCTGATGGATGCCTGAAAATGAGTAAGCAGTCAGTTCTCCTAGGACTAAAGTAAGCATGACATCATGGAGGAGTGTGCCCCTGCTCTATAAAACCTCTGTCCCATCTGGTCACTTCTATTTCCTAATCATCCTTTGAGGTACAGCTCAAGATTGACCTCCACAGTGGGCAGCTGAGCTTAGGCTCCCCACATATTTGCAAGGTGATGTGGACATGTTAATTCTAGAGCCTCAGATTCCTGACCTATAAAATGGAAATAAAAATGCTCACCTCATGCAGTTCTGGGGGGACCACAAAGTACAATACACCCAGCATGATTCCCCCTTTCTCCCACATCCTTCATCCTTGGATAAGCCAACCCAGAGCATCCTTCCTGCATCCCACTTCTTGTCTGAACCCGTGATGTGTACATCTTTTCAGGAAAGCTTGCAGGCTGGCAATCCCTGAAGGTTACTCCACAAGCCACCCTTCTCCCCAGAGGTTTGAAGAATGAAACACAGACAGTGCAATTCCAAATAAAAACTCAGATTTGCTGAACACGTTTTCATCAGCAGAGAACAGGGCAGAAAACTTCACTGTGGCAGAGTGAATTAACAAGGAAACAAGGCAGAGAGACGGGATTGCCAATTTGCCCTTAAAGTGTCAAGGACAAATAACCAATGTGTATTTTTTCCTGCAGTCTCTACTACTGTGTTTCCCTCAAAATAAGACAGTGTCTTATATTAATTTCTGCTCCTAAATACGCGCTAGGTCTTATTTTCAGAGGATGGCTTATTTTTCCATGAACAAGAATTCACATTTATTGTTGAACAAAAAATCAACATTTATTAATATACTGTAGTCATGTCATCACAAACACCAGCATAACCAGCCAAACTCTGAATTCCATCAAGAATTTCTTGTGACTCTATTTCCATGTATAACAATCTACCATTTCCCCGAAAATAAGACTGTCTTATATTAATTTCTACTCCTGAAGACGAGCTAGATCTTATTTTCAGGGGAGGCCTTATATTTCTAAGCTTGAAAGAATTTGCACTAGGTCTTATTTTCGGGGAAATAGGGTACCTCCCTTGGCCACGCCCCACCTTCTCCCACCTGGAAGGCGGCTCTTCCTGCTTTATTCTGGCTGGCACACCCATTTTCCACACTGCATAGGGGTTCTTCTAGAACAAGAACCCAATCATATTACTTGCCAACCTAAAACTTAATGGCTTCCTGCTATTTCTGAGACCAAACCCAAACTCATCAGCCTCCTGTGCCCATTTCCACCTTGCTGACCCTATCCGGCCACAATGGCCTTGTTTTATTTAGCTCCCAGCTCCTTCCTGCCTCCAGGCCTCCACATGTTGCTCCCTGAGCCTAGAACCTCTCCCCATCTCTGCTGCTGCTAATGCTTACTTATCTTTCTTGTCTTAGTTTAACTGTCACTTCTCTGGGAAGTGTTTTCTGACCCACCTGTCCAAATTAGAATCCTTGTCATACTTCCTGAAAACACACTGCAACTTCCCTCCACCACAGTTTTCACTGCTGTGATCATCAATGTGTGTGTTATTTAGTATCTCTTCCCTCACTGGACCCGATGGGATACGAGGAAGAAGCCATCAGCACGTGCTCAGCGTCTGTGCAGCCAGGCTCAGGGTGGAGCGATGTGGTAACAGACTCTTCTACACTCCAGTTCTTCTGTACTTTGTACATAATATTCCATACACAGCAGAGTATTCATATCTTTTGACTGTATTCCTGCTGTACCTCCTGATAATCAAGAGTTGGTTGAAAAGTTTCAAATATTTCATTTGTGCAATTTATGCCAAGTTAAAAAGATTGGTTAGATTAACAGTGAGACCTGGAAAGAGAAATTTTACGTGTTCCAAGTAAAGGGTGATCTTAAGTGCTTCTATCACTTCCTCAATATTAACAGTGCATGTCCTGGGAACCACCCATGGCCCAGGATTTGGAAGGCAGCCCATGTGGTCCTGCCCCCCCAGCAGGTCCTTCTTGGTGGCCACCCAGGAGTGGTTGCATGGCCCTGTCTTTGCTTTCACAGGGCTCCGACCATCCCTCCCTTGGACTCTAAGATTGTTTCAAGGCTTTCCAGCTACACATATGTGACAGTTTAAACAGAAAACCTGTGCGAGTGAAAAATCTTGCAAACCGATAAAAGGGCAGCTTTTCAGGAAAGTGGCTGGTGTCTTCGAGGACATCTTATCAGCTCTAGTAAGACAACATCTCTTTCTAGTCCAGGTGTTCCCAGGACCCCACTACCACCACCAGGTTGTACTAAAGGATTTCTTTACCTGGGGTGTGGGGGGGGGGCAAGACAAGCACAAGCCTTCTCCTCCCACAGGACGTGGCACGATGAAGGGCGGTCGGGGCCGGAGAAGGACACTGAGGAGGCTGATGGGAGGCTCCAGATTTGGCCAAACATGTCCTCACCTTCCACTTCTGTGGGGAAGCTCCCCAGGGAAACCCTACATATTCAACAAAGGCAGAAAGATCTAGAATATGTGCAGACTTCCCTGTGGCTACCAGGCAGGTGGTCCTTCCAGATTTAACACAGTGGCACACCTGTATGCAGTGGGAGCAGCTGCATGAGAGTGCCAAGGCTGCAGCATCCCTCCAGCAAAGGCCCTTTGCAGGGGCCATGGGAACCACGGTGCTGGAGTAGGCAGTAGGGGGGCTGGTTCCTCTAGGCTGTGAATGTGCACCGTCCTGGACTGAGAGGTGAAGATGCCCCGCCACCACACTCAGCGCAAAAAGCCCAGAAAGCTCATCAGATTATTTCAAGTTTTGCTCAGATTTTCTGTAAAAACATGGTGTTGTTCCAGAACACCAGTTTCACAGAGTTCTAAAGCCTGCTGCTATTCAAGCACTGATCTGAGAGAATCAGCAGGGCAGCCCTGAGCCTAGCACAGACCCTTATCACACTCACGCCCCAGCAGACAGGGCTATGCAAGGGTCCTGGGACAGCAAAGGAAGTGCAGGCTCAACCAACCGCAGGAGGTGCACAGAATGTATTTAAAGATTATTTAATGTGAATGTAACCACTCTATGTCCTCACATACATGGAGTCATGTGGTACTTGTCTTTCTGTGACTGGCTTACTTCAGTCAGCATAATGTCCTCATAGTTCATCCATGCTGTAGCTTGTGTCAGAATGTCCTTCCTTTTTTAAAAAAAACAATTGTTTTTAATTCATTGATTTGTGAGAAAGAGAGCGAGGAAGGGAGACAGAGAAATATTTATTTGTTGTTCCACTTATCTATGCAGTCACTGGTTAATTTTTGTATGTGCCCTGATCGGGGATCAAACCCACAATCTTGTTGTAACAGGATAATGCTCTAACCAACTGAGCTATGAGCCAAGGCAATGTTCTTCTTTTTTTAAGCCTGAATAACATTCGATTGTCTGGATGGACCACAGTTTGTTTTTCTGTTCATCTGTTGTTAGACACTTGGGTTGCTTCCATATACTTACTATTGTGAACAATTTCTGCTATGAACATGAGTGTATGAAAAACCCTTGAAAACCCAGCTCTCAGCGTTCTGGGGAATATACTTAGAAATGGGGCTGCTGGTCACATGGTAGTTCTGTGCTGTTTTCCACGGTGGCTGCACCATTTTACTTTCCCAACAACAGGACACAGGAGTCCCAACTTCAGATCTCCTCCAACACTTGTTATTTTCTGATTTTTCAAAAGAATAGTAGCAACTCTAATGGACGTGAATTGGTAAAAAAAAAATTTTTTTTAATATACTCTACAAAAGCTGGGCTTTAGAAAAAGTAATCAGCTTTGAAACACTGGAAAACAAAACATTCATCGTTTTAAAACACAGATCGCTAAAAATAACCCAAAGAAAAAGGTGTCTTCAGGGAGGCTGTTGACATCAGTGTGCAATGAAGATTATCTCATTCGTTAACCTGGCAGGGACGTCCCTGGCCATCCCTTGCCCACTTACATGACAGAGGGAAACAGATCAAGGAGGGGCAAGAAGGGCTGACGTTTTGGGAGTCTACAATGGGCTGGGATGACTTACCAGAGCCTTTCCAGTGTCCAAAGCAGCACTCTCCAAGAGAAATATAAGGCTATTGAAATACAGGGGGTCCTTGGGTTATGAAGTCTCAACATACAATGTTTCGAGTTTATGACACTCACTCCCATAAAAACTTACTACAGGTAGAATCATCTCCAGCATCTCCTGCATGTTCCGTAGGCAATCCTGACTCACCTGACCAGGATCTCCAGCACCTTCTGCAGGTTCTCCTGCCTCTCCAGCTTCCTCCTCCCAATAGGTCACTCTCTCCTACCTTGCGATACCCCTTCCAGTGTGCAAGCCAACCACAGGAATAAAGGTAAGAAATTTTTTTACTCATTTTGTGTCATATTTTCTATTAGTACAGTACAGTATATTTATGTCCTTTGCCTTTTTCTGTGACTTAGCTGTATTTTTATGTTCTAGATTATGATTTTACCACTGTATTAAGATAGGTGAGTGACTCAGGCTAGGGTGTATTTTGACTTACACCAAAATTCGGGTTACATCACTGTCATAGGAATGGAACTGTGTTGTTACCTAAAGACCCTCTGTATACAGTCACAGGAAGTTTTAAAAATAGCACAGAGAGGTTCTATGTACCTTTCACTACATTTTTCCCAAGGCTTATATTTTATGTAACTATGTGTAATAGCAAAACTCTTACATAACTATAGCATGTTATCAAAACCAGAAAAACTGCCCTTGGCACAGCGAGTGTACATGTAATTCTATATCATTTTACCACAGGTGTAGATTCATGCAGTCAGCACTGCAATCTAGATTCAGGACTGTTCCATTGTTGAGAAGACCTAGATCATGTGTCTTCTTTACAGTCACCCCATTTCCCCCCACCATCCCTAACTCCATATCTATAATTTTTCATGTCAAGAATGTCATATGGGATCATATAGTGTGTGACCTTTGGAGACTAGCTGTTTTTCGTTTGTTTTTTTTTAGAACTCAGCATAATGCCCTCGAGATCCCTCCAGTTGTTGCAGTAACAAGAGTTCATTACTCTTTGCCACTGTATAACATTCCGCGACACAGGTGAACCACTCATCACTCAAGGACACTTGGGCTTCCCCTGTTTCTGTCTACTACAAATAAAGCTTCTATAAACAATTGTACCAGGTTTTTCTGTGGATATAAGTGGTCATTCCTCTGGGATAAATGCCCACGAGTGCAATCTCTGGGTCATGTGCTAAGTGGATACTGGGGAAAACGGAAGGCTGTAGGAAAGAGGAAGACCACATATGAGATCAATGACTGCATAAAAGAAGCCACAGGCATGAGTCTAGAAGAGCTGCTGAGGACAGGACTCTCACTCATGTGCTATTTTCATCTGTAAATACTCTTCAGTAAAAAGTCTCTTCATGTCTTTTCCCATGTCTGGATTTATTGACTGCTATATATTGAAAATTCCTTATATAGCTAGATCCTCTGTCAAATATGAGGTTCGTAGATATCTTGCCCTCGCTTATAGCTTGTCTTTACATCCTGGTCACAGGGTCTTTGCAGAACAAAGGCTTTTAATTTTGATGAAATCCAACTTACTAGTTTTTCCTTTTATGGATCGTGCTCTTGGTTCCATGTCCAAGACCTCTGCACTAAGCTCTCAGTCCCCAAACTTTCTCCTATATTTCTTGGAATAGTTTTACATTTTACACTTAAGTCTATCATCCAATTTGAGTTCATTTTTGTATAAGATGTGAGGTTGCAGTCCAAGTTCATTTTTATGCTTATAGATGTCCAACGACGTCAGTGCCACTGAATCACTTTTGCACATTTGTCCGAAACCACTGACCACATTTGTGTGGCTCTGTTTCTGGGTTCTTGCTTCTGTTCTATTGATTTCCTCGTTGTCCTTCTGCCAACACCACACTTGGCAGAGATCAATCAACAGACTTTATTGCCATGACTTTGCTTACAGTAAGTCTTATAATTGGGTAGACTAGTTCCCCTACTTTGTTCTGTTTCAAAATTCTTCAGCCATTCTACATTCCTTGTCCTTCCATAGACATTTTCCCCACACTAAGTCTAGGAAAGCCAGTCTGCATTTTATTCTTCGAACCTGTCCTAAGTCCATCAGCCACATCTCAGGGGCCCAGCAGCCAGCCCTGGTTTACAGGCTCAGAACATTTTTTTTTAAGCAAGAGGTACATTTCCCACTGGACATATGCCCTCATGACAATATTAAAAACATTAAGAAAAAAAATCATCAAAGGGAAAAAAGTAAACAAACAAAAAAAAGTGACTTTTCACTAACATGCTACAGAATTATTCTGAAAGATGCTCTGTGGGGGCTGGGGTGGGGGTAGAAGCAGAGTAGAGAAGTACTTTGTGACCAATAAATTTGTGACATACTGTGATTCCCACTCTGGAGTTTGACACACAACGGCACATTCAAGGCCCCGAGAAGTCCTACAACAAAAAGCTGTAGGGATGTGTTCAGCCCAGCAGTCCCTGAACTTGCTTGGGCTGTGAACACCCTTGCACATTATGATTCACATGCTAGCACCGCAGTCCAAAGGTCGTCAGTCCAAGGGAAGGGGCTGGTCCTATGTGACAGGATGTGCACCAGGGACCGACCAGGAAGTAAGCTTGGCTGCTATTTACTGGATGTGATACTTTGAATTAATTCCTTCCCCTCCAGGAGGCTCAGTTTCTCATCAGTACAAGGAGAGGGTTAGAATTTCTACTCTGAGCCCCTTTCCAGCCCACAAAGGTACAATTTTTAATTCCAGTTCATCATTACAACCTCATATAACGGTGGTTCTCAAAGATTTCTGTCCCATAATTCTCTACCCCCATCACTAATGTGCTGTGTATGTATTTTTCAAAAGCCAGCTTTCATGTTGTAAGGAAATGGCACACACAGCAATCACTCCTCACTGCTAATCTACCAACAGAGTTCAAACACATGAATTTGGCATTGGCAGAGCTGTAAACTGGCTGTGACTTCCCTTTCTACTCTTACTTCACATTACACATGACATATTGCTCCAGCCAAAGTAAGTGACTTCACTGCCCCAGGAGCTCTGGTCTGGATTCCTCTTGTTCTCCATGCCACCTCCTCCCGCTACCACCTTCTGTCTTGTCTGGCTCCTTTACTCCCTCTCTGCCTCTCTGTCTCTGGCTGCAGTTGCCCTTGTTAAAGCCCCATGCTATCACTGTTTATGCCCACATCCTTCTCCTCTGCCCAGTGCGCCCAGCATGAGGGCAGAATCCGAGTCTGACACAGCTGAGCCTGACCCCAGGCTTGGTGACTGTATCTAGAACACCTTCAGCCTAACTTCCCAGAGCCACATCTGCACATCAGGATCTGCAGGCTGATAGTGGGGTCATGAGACCAGATGTGGGAAGCCCAGAGTCCCTCTGTGTGTATCGTAACAGGACAGAAACATAACAGTGGCCTCTGCCGCTACCACGCACAACCCGTGAGCAGCTGCCTGACTTGGGGAAGCTTCCAGCTCCCAACAGCAGCTGTTTCCAGAAGTGGGAATCGAGGGCAGGAGTGACATGCACAAACCTACAGGACCTACAATGCTAAAAACCAGCCCCCTGACCAAATTCAGCCATCTTTCAGGGCAAGGCTCTTCAATATGACAGAGCAGTGGAGTCCTTCACTTCCACTGCTGCCTTTCATTCCAATCTAAGATCATTTTCATTCTACTAACATGAGTGGCTGTAAAGCATATGTGTAGCCTTAGAAGCCAAAAAGCACCCAGTCCCCCTCCCCTCTTGCCAAGCCCGTTCCCAGGTCAGCCACTCTCAAGTCCTTAGGGTTTTCTGCTACATCTACTTCCACATCTCGAAATAACAGGCTTCTAAAGAGATTTCCTAACTTCTCAACTTTGGTTAAACCAGTGTATAGGATATAACGGCTCAAAATATTATTTAGGGCTCAATAAATTGCTCCACAGTAAACTCTAAAGTTCATTACTGATGCATTTCTTATCTAACACAGCCTTCCTAAGGACAATTGATTTATTTTTTAATTTGCTTAGTTCTTGTTGTTTGTATGCAAGTTTTATTTGCTGCTGCTGCGGTGTATGTACACTTTATGTTGTCTTATGCGTGTTAGATTTTGTTGTTACGTGTAGATTTCTGTTGCTGTTTGCAAATTTTGCTTTATGTGTATGTTAGATTTCATTGTGTTTTTTGTAGGTCTTGTGTTATGCATAAATTTTGTTGTCTGCTGTTCGGTTTTGTTATAATTTTGTATTATTTTGTGTAAGTTTTCTTGTATTACGTGTGGATTTTGTGTTGTGTGTGGGTTTTATTGTTTTGGGGTTTTTTTTAGTGAGAGACAGAGAGACAGAGAGAGACAGATAGACAGACATGGCCAGACAGACAGGAAAGGAGAGAGATGAGAAGCATCAACTCACAGTGTGGCTCCTTAGTTATTCGTTGATTGTTTCTCATATGTGCCTTCACTGGGTAGCTCCAGCTGAGCCAGTGACCCCTTGCTCAAGCCAGTGACCTCGGGCTCAAGCCAGTGATCTTGGGGTTTCAAACCTAGGTCCTCTGCACGCCAGTCAACGTTCTATCCACTGTACCATCACCTGGTCAGGTTATTGTATTGTTTTGTGTAGGTCTTGTGTTATTTGTTGTGCAGATTCTGTTGTGCTATTGTTTAGTATAGGTCTTATTGTTTATGGATTTTATTATATGCTGTTTCTGCTACTTATGTGGAGGTTTTGTTATATGTTGTTTTGTATTAATCTTGTGCTGTTTGCAGATTTTGTTGCTGTTATGTGTAGGTTTTGTATGATGTTTGTGTACAACTTTGTTGTGCTGTTTCTGCTGCTTGTATGGAGGATTCGTTGGACGTGTGTGGAGTTGGAAAGTGGTGCTGGTGTTGGCAGAGTGTAGGTAGGGTACCCATGCCTACATCTCTGTATATCCTACAACCTCTTTGGTTTGTTTTTCATAGGGTCCAGCCAACGGTGGCCCAGGGGTTTCTGGAGCCCACCCTTCTTGCCCCGGCTGCCCATCAGGCCCGACAGAGGCTGTGTGCTGGGCCTTCCCTTCACCATTACCAGGACAGTCTGTTCTCCTGGTATAAATGGAGCTCCTGTTTCTTGAGGCCTCTTGCTTCCATTGTCTTGGTTTAGTCTTTAATCTAGGAAAGCACACTTTCCTATAGTTTCCTTAGAATGTTGCCTAGGAGGTAAACCCGTTGAGGACTTGCCACATCTACAGATGTCTTTACTGTCATCCCACGTGGCAGCTCGTCTGCCTGGGCTCGTGGTTATTTTCACACAGAACACTGAGAGCCGGGCTCCATCATCCCTCAGCTTCCAGTGTTGCACCTGAGAAGTCTGATGTCTTTCTAGCAAGCAATCTTTTGTATATGACTCCCAAACCTTGCATCTTCTAGAACTTTTATTTTAGCTGCAGGGACCTCAAGGCTCATGACATGCTCTGATGCTGAGCACTGGTTGGCTCCTTCATCCTGGCACTTAGCCTGAAATTTTTCTTCTATTATTTCTTTTATAATTTCTTGCTTTCTCTTTCTGAAAGCTTTTAGTTTCATCAAAGATGGCATCCATATTTCTGATGTTCACATCTGGTTCTTTAGAAGGGATTTCTGAGCAGAATGGAAAGAGAGGTCTATACTCCATATCATCTTAAAAATGGAAAATGTAGTAGCATTACCTTTATCGATGGATTCCTGAGCTTTAACTGGCAGTCATCTTTTCACTTAACAAAAAATAGGGGGGACATATGCACATTGATTCTTATTAGTGGGTCTGTGTGACAGACAAGAAAATTTAAAATTAAGTACCCTGGGAGCTCTGAAAAGACCCCTCGTGCACACTCAGCAAAGGCTGGAAGCACTGCAGAGAGAATGAGAATGCCTAAGAACCAAGTGCAGAGAAGGCAGAATGCTGGGGCAAAGGCACCCACAAGGGACACAGGGCTCCAGATAGCAGAGTCAGTGAACAGAAGTGAAGTGGCCTGGTCAGAACAAGGATTTCTGTAAACTAGTTGACTAATAAGGTGCTAAAATTACACTTATGTTTGGTCACGTTAAGACAAACTTACTATAGCTAATTAGCGTATGCATTTTTTTTAATTTTTTTAATTTTTTACAGAGACAGAGTGAGTCAGAGAGAGAGATAGATAGGGACAGACAGGAACAGAGAGAGATGAGAAGCATCAATCATTAGTTTTTCATTGCACGTTGCAACACCTTAGTTGTTCACTGATTGTGTTCTTATGTGCCTTGACCGCGGACCTTCAGCAGACCGAGTAACCCCTTGCTCGAGCCAGCGACCTTGGGTTCAAGCTGGTGGGCTTTTGCTTAAATCAGATGAGCTCACACTCAAGCTGGTGACCTCGGGGTCTCGAACCTGGGTCCTCGGCATCCCAGTCCGAGGCTCTATCCACTGCGCCATCGCCTGGTCAGGCGTATGCATTTTTTTTTTAACTTACAACAGGCTACAGGCCTTGAGAGTTATAACACACTTGGAATACTTCTCAAAGACAGACTTTTTTTGTCCAGCGGGTATAGTCCCTTCTCCCCAGAGAGCAAGTGGGATGTGACAGACCCCTCTCAATAAGCATGACTTAAGGACATTCTACTTCTAATGAGTCTGCTTTCAGCCACATCAGGGGCAGGAGGGTTGTGGCGACACCTGCAATACCTCAATGCTTGCAGCTCTTAGTTGGAGACACGGACTGTGCTGGACATCAACAAGTCAGTGGAGCCAATAACATAGGGCACCTCTCTGGTAAGGAAAGGGGTCATCTCGGAGAACCCAGCTGCAATGTTATGTAAGTTGGCAGAAATATAACACCATGGGCTCTGGAACACTCGAGGGGATGATCCAGAGTTGGGCTTCCTCAGATCTTATTAGGATGAGAGGCCTCAGAGGGTGCCCATGATGACCCTGCACTGCCTGCCCAGCCAGGACAAGGGCTCCTCTCCACCAAATCACCCAGGACCACTTCCCAGCCTCTGCAAGCCCTTCTTCATTTCCACCTCCAGAAACTCTCTCCCTTGGCCAAACACTTGCCTATATTTTAAGACCCCATTTAAATTACCCTCTTCTCTGAAGCCCTCTTGGACACACTGTCATATACAGTGTAGGCATGCCACACCCACTCTGGGGAGGTCATGCCACAGCACCTTTGTCATCCCACACCCCTTGTCGTGGGTTATTCACACCAGCCTCCCACCCCACCTCCACCCTATGCTCCACTGCCTTTTCCTTTTACTGTGAAACTCGGGAGGAATGCCAGTGGCTTCCTTACCTCCTACTCTCTCTTCAATGAGAAAATTTACCCCACTTCACCCTGTCACCTGCCCCTGCCACAGCTCCCCCCACTAGGCAGCATTGCACAATGGGCCCTCACCCTTCCCTGGGACAACCTTTCCTCTGTGGTCTGCCAGTCTCTGTCTTCCTTCTGTCCCACTGGAAGCTCCTTCTTAAGCTCCTCTTCATTCCCACCTCCCCTCCAAGCCACCCAGGAGATAACTAACCCAGGCTGGACCCTCAGTCCTCTCTCCCCTGCACCCAGCACTTAACTCTTGTCACCTCCCAGGCCTGTGGCCCCAGCTTAGCCATGGGCCTCCCAAGGCCCCAGACCCACCTGATGCCTGCTTTCGGGCACCACCGAATATTTTGCTAACATTCCTACATAAGTGTTTTACAAAATACTATTCCCTGCATTAGACTGACAACTCTAACTGGCATCCCTGGTTTAAACAGCTGCAAGGAACGTAACTGCCAGTATATTACAAGTATTGACTTCTTAAAATAAAAGTTATGTCACTCTTCTAAATATGTCTATTGGACTCTAAGTGCTACAGTGAGATGTCCATCATCACCTATTTATGAAGCACATGAAGAAGCTCTTCTTTGACTGCCAGGAAGTTCACAGCACTTGTTTCTCTGTGACCTCTCACTTCCATCACTGCAGATGTTAAATCCAATGTTATGTATACATGCTTGATACGAGTCTGTTGACCACACTACAAATCTGCACAGAAATCAAATGAGCCTTGAGTTTCTATGGCCATATGGGTGTGCTAATTCCTTCTGAAATGAGGTACCATTGCAATCACTGAGACCCCATGATGGGCACAGAAATGCAGCATATGCTTTGGTAAACAGTCACTAACACAGAAGCTATGCCCAATGAGGCAGGCAGGGCTTTTCCCCACCATCAGTTCACAGATTGTGGGCATTCAACTCTGGTTCTAGTCTTTGTACAGGAAACCTTGTTCCACAGACAAATAGATGGGAATGGAAGAGCTTGGTTATGGCAGTGTCCCCACAGTCACTTACCAGTAACCACCATAAATGCCACAGGGTCCCCACTTCCTCTGTCAGCATGACGGTACTTTCCATGTCCCAAAAGTCTGAGGTCTTACCCCACTGCAGGCTCACTCCCTAGACACCCACACATCTGTGGGCACCTTGTGGTTTCCACACCCCAGGGCCACAGCTCACACCAAGATAGGGAATAGTGGTTGCTGTCTCCTAGACAGTAAGAGGGACCGTTCCTCAAGAAGGAGAAAAACCTGGATTCTGCACCCTGGGCAAGGGTTTATCCCACCCCAGAGGGGCACTTTTAAGATGCTGTGTGTTTGTAGGGTCCCAATTCCCTCTGATCACCACCAGACCTGACACACTTGTCATTTGCACCTCAGTAAATAGCACCTCCTGTCACCCACTGCACATTCCCCAACCAAAGCAGCAGCAAGACCTGCCTCGCTCTAGAAATACACATCATCTTCACTCCTCATTTCCCCTTCTGCCATCCCGTTTCTAGTGGATTCCCCAAGTGTCAGCCATGGGGTCTCTCTGAAAAGACACAGATCCTGTCCCTCTCCTTCCCAAAGCCCACAGTGGCATCCACTTGGTATTCAGGATAAACTCTGGTGGCTGGCCTATGCTGCCCTCCTGTGTTTGTTCCCCTGGGCCACACTGGCCTTTCTCATCCTTGGCCACACACACTTGTTCTGCAAAAGAATGGATCAAAGTATTCAGGGGGTGATGGATAAATTTTACTGCTTTTCCCTTTCAAATCCCAAACTATAGTTTTCCTATTTCTTAAGTATTCACCATAAAGCAGCGAAATGAATGTAATGCAGAGAAGCCGAGTGGAGCAGCAAAAATGTGGAGGTGAAAATGTCCACATTTTGAAACAAAGTGGTGTGTATGTGTGAACAGTGGGGCAGCACCTCACTTGTTAAAACAAAGTGTCTACATAGGTGTCCTCTTTAGGGAGAGTTCTCATCCTTGCCTTTAAAAGTTTACCACAAAACCAGTTGCTCATTTACTTTTCATCCTTAGAAACACCTTCAGGAATCAAGCTGAGATCGCCAAATTTCTCAGGTGAGTCTGGATTTTATGAGTGTCTTAGATAAATGTGGTTTTTGTTTGTTGGCATATTTACACACACACACACACACACACACACACACCACACACACACACACACATGTTCACTTGTCTCTGGTCACACACTTCTTTCTACCATTTTAATCTGCCTGTGAGGAAGGGGTGAAGTTGGCAATTTCTGAGCATTTGTGGACAAAAACCTCATCCATTCCACTTAATAAAGGTAAACACATAATAACTGTAACTGTCAGGTAGGTCTGTATTTCCATAATGAGTTCTCACTTCTGAAGCTGACTGACCCTCACGGAGAATACCTCTCTCTCATCAGAGGCCACATGGCCAGCTCCTCCACTTGCCTGCGCCTAGGCGTGCCCCCTCCCAGCCCAGCCACCCACCGAAGGCGGGCACATGCCACCTGTCCACGGATTTGACTACCTCTCTCGGTCACCCAGGGGTTTACAGAAACAGGATGCAGGGTACTCTTGGGGTCCCGGAAGCCCCATCGACAGCACTCCTGCCTCTCTCACCGCGGGGCGAAGGTGCAGGGACCCTCCCGTGCGCCCCGGGGGCTGTGCCCCGCTATGAAAAGAATGACATCACAGAGGGGGGGCCGTCGGCGACCAAGACACCGGGGCGGGGACCGCGGGCCGGGGGCGGAGGAGCCCCCCGCGCCGCGCCCACGGGCGAGCGCGGCGCCGCGGCCCGCGCTGGCCGGGGACGGTGGGCCCTGGCCGGTGGGCGGCGGGCGGAGGGCCCGGAGCGCCCCGGCGGCGGGGCAGATGGCGGGCGGCACTCAGGGCGATCCCGGAGCGGCTCCGGGAAATCCAGCCGGGTTTTGACTCCGATCGCCCATGGTGCCCGCAGCCGGCGAATGTAACAAAGAACAGTCGGCATGGCGGCTGGACCGGGGTGGCGGCGGGCCGGGCGGGGCTGGGGCGGCGGGCGAGCGGGCGCGTGGAGAAAACGGGCGCGGGCCGGATAGGGGCGGCGCGCGCGGGGGCGGCCAGCGAGCGCGGGGCCCCGGGCTTTACCTGCCTTTGGAATGTGCAGAGCGGGATCGGATCCGGACTCCGGGTTGCGATCCGCTCCGGAAACTGCGCAGCACCGGAAGCCGGGGGGCGGTGGCGGGGCATTGTGGGAGTTGTAGTTCCCCGCCCGAGAGGGCGCGGGTGGCGTGGCCAGGGAGCCGCAGGCGCCGACCGTGGAGCGCGAGCTGGCTGTCTGGACCGCGAAGCGTGGACCAGGGAGATGGAGCGGGCAGCCTGGACGGAGCGGCGAGCGGAATAGATGGAGTGGGCAGCGCGGACGGAGTGGCGAGCGGAATAGATGGAGTGGGCAGCGCGGACGGAGTAGTGGCTGTGTGGACCGGGAGTGGAAGGCGTGGACCAGGGATGCAGATGGCATTGACCGGGAGCTGGGGGCTCAGGGTGAGCAGGCCGCGTGAATCCCGATCGGCCAGTAGAAGAGGGCCGGGTTCCGACTGCCCTTTTCCCGGAGCAGGAGAAGTTGTCTGGCGGCTGTGCGCTACCCCTTCCCGCGTAGCCCGTCTCGGCCCTGCAACGCCGGCGGACACGCGCACGGATGGGTCGCACAGCTCCCTGTAGCTTTCTAGTGGCTATGTCGAGCCTTGATTTCTTTGGGGGGATTAGGTGGGAGAAGGGGTCTAATTTTTCTTTAAATTAAGCCTGATGTTTGCTGCCCAATCATAATTTCTTGACCATCTTTCTAGTCCATCAGTAAACGGAAGCGCTTGCTCTGCCCTTTCCAACCTCGTGAACTAGATGCCGGGCAGCTGGCTGGCGAGTGATATAGCCGAGCACTTGAATCCTGGTGGAGTAGGCTACTAAATGGACAGTCCCAGAAATGCACCCCGGTCCCAGGTCGGAGCCAAATTGAAGCTAGAGCACTCCCTAGCACCCAGTGTTTCTGGCCCTTTTCCCCTACCAAACTTGGGGGTTCTGTGGTCTCTTGACCCCCTCCATCAAATGTCGTGTGGAACCAAAATATTAGAAATGGAAGGGATTAGTAGGTCTTTTAACCTAGTCCTGGCCGTTGAGAGTTAGAAAAGTAAGATGTCATGTTCATTTCTGCCTGGCCCAAACCCCTGTTCATAATGTCAAAGAGTTGTGATGAACTGGGGGAAATTATTTGAAATTGATATTGGCAAGGACTCATTACCCTCATATATGCAGAGCTCTTATGAATCAATGAAAAAAGATAAATAGCCCAATAGATTTTTTTAAAAAGTCAATGGATAGCTCACACACACAAAAATACAATGGTTCTTAAGATTATGAGAAACTAATTCAACTATTGTAGTAAGAAAAAGTAAATTGCAGTGAGATTTTTATTGCATTAGCAAAGATTTTAAAAGTACAGTATAATATCTGAAGAGATCAGAAAACCAACTATCTCATCCTTTTCTGGTGGGAGAATAAACTGGTATAGAGGGGATTTATCTGACAGCAGGCTCAGTTATATGAGTTGGTACATGTATAAGGTTAGTCCCAAGTCCCCATTGGAAGGGCATGTCCACTGGCTGACCAGTGGAGAGGGAGGTGTGGACTATCTGCTGCTAGAGGGTCATTTCTTCCCCCTCCTGACACCCTGCAGTGACTTCCTGGTGGCATTTACATTATGTCTGGACCATAGCTTCCCAGACCTTTCCCGGTCATCTCACCTGTGCCTCTGACCTCAGCCCTGTTCATACTAGCCACGCCTGCCTGCTGTTCCTCAAACATGTTCTTGAGGTCCTTTGTACCCATTCCCTCCATCTTGGAACACTTTCCCAGGTTTTCCACCACCGTCTCTTCATTTTTCAGGTCTTTGCCCAAATGCTCCCCAACCTCTAAAGGCACAAACTGACCGCTGCTGCTAATGTGCATCCCCCACACTGATACATGCACCCTGCTAGTGGCATCACTGACAATTCCCAAATGCCCAGATGGTTGGTTCTCTGGGCCTCTGCATATTAAATATGAACCAGCAGACATAAACAAAAACAAGTCATTTACAGAAAATTGGACAGGTCATAGCTAGAGCAAAAAAAAGTAGATGAGCTCAACCCACATAGGCCATTTTTCATAGCAATACATTGAACTGGGGTCAGATTCACAACATCATTGCCTCTTCAAAAGAATTCTCAACATATCCAGTATATTCTTTCAGTGAAGGCTAGAAATATCTTTTAAGATAGATTTATATTCATTTTTAAAATTTTTTCTTTATTGATTTTAGAGAGAGGGGAAAGGGGAGAAAGAATCATCAATCTGTTTCTGTTTGTACCCTGACTGGGAATTGAACCCACTACCATTGTGTATGAGGACAACGCTCTAACCAACCGAACTATCCAGTCAGGACTATATCCACATTTTTTTAAGTTAAAAAATTTTGTTGCTTGCCTGACCAGGCGGTGGCACAGTGGATAGAGCGTCGGACTGGGATGCCGAGGACCCAGGTTTGAGACCCCGAGGTCACCAGCTTGAGCGCGGGCTCATCTGGTTTGAGCAAAGTCCACCAGCTTGGACCCAAGGTCACTGGCTTGAGCAAGGGGTTACTCAGTCTGCTGAAGGCCCGCGGTCAAGGCACATATGAGAAAGCAATCAATGAACAACTAAGGTGTCTCAACGAAAATCTGATGATTGATGCTTCTCATCACTCTCTGTTCCTGTCTGTCTATCCCTGTCTGTCCCTCTCTCTGACTCTCTTGCTGTCTCTGAAAAAACAAACAAAAAAAAAACCAAAAAAATTTTTGTTGCTTAAAGTGTCAAGTTTTCATTGGTTACAACTAATGCAGTGAATGTACAATATTGGACCCCAGGCAGAAAAAAAGAAAAGCCACTTTAGGAAGGATGTTATTGGGGAAATCTGAATATGGACTTGGTACTGGATAACAGTATTGCATCACTGAAAAAATTTCCAAGCATGGAATATATGATATGGTGATGATCTGTTCTTAGAAAATGCATTCTGTAGAATTTAGGGTGAAACATGACATTTTCAAATGTATCAGAATTGGTTATTCTAGGTAAAAGAATAGGGTATTCTATAAGTTTTGAGATTTTAAAAAATAAGTTGGGGAAATTAAAAAAAAACATAAACAAAAGAGCTTTTATTATCAGTGGTTTTCCTAAGAACACTATATTCTTCCCGAACAGACTAGCTGTGGAATTTAGATGTAATCTCTTACCGTGTGGCCCCAGATTGGGGGGTGATGCTCCAACCCTGACCCTGGCCCGCCTTAGATGTGTACTTTCCAACTGACACATCTCATCAACTCTGGTTTTTTGTTTAAGTATAAGACTCAGTACTGGACATTATGGATATATGTATCCTAAGACACTTTTCTGAGCTCCTCCTAGCTTGTGTTTCAATCTAGTTAATTTTTCCCATCCAGATAAAGAAGTCAACAGCAGATCTTTTAAATCAGGGATCGGGAAACTTTGGCTGAGAGAGCCACGAACGCAACATATTTTAAAATGTAATTCCGTGAGAGCCATACAATGACCCGAGTACCTTATGCATTATCCAATAAAAATTTGGTGTTGACCTGGAGGACAGCTGTGATTGGCTCTAGCCACCCGCAATGAACATGAGCAGTAGGAAATGAATGAATTGTAATACATAAGAATGTTTTATATTTTTAACATTTTTTTAATTAAAGATTTGTCTGTGAGCCAGATGCAGCCATCAAAAGAGCCACATCTGGCTTGCGAGCCATAGGTTCCCAACCCGATTTAAATCCTATGTGCAAAGCCTTGCATCTCACTTTTTACTAGTCTCACCCATAACAGGGAGCATTACCCTGAAACACCATATGAGGCCATAAGTCTCATTCACTCTATTCAACACCAAGTAGGAGAGACACATTGCTTTGAGAATGGATTCTCCAGCCTGAACTCAAATTCTGGTTCTGCCCCTTATCTTCTGTGTGGTCCTAGGCAAATTACTTAACTTGTCTGTGCCTCTGTAAAGCTGGGCTAGATCTTAACTTGGGGTTCATCTAAAAGAATACAGTACTCACTATATGTAAAACACTTGAAAAAAATTCCTGGCACATAGTCAGTACTCAATTAGTAATCTAGTATCACTGTGATCTCAAGTCTTTCTCTAGCTTTTCTATAAAATATCAAATATATACCTTATATTTGAAGCATCTATATATCTAACTTTACCTTATCAATACTGTTGACATCAACCTACCAGTGGTTGGCAAACTCATTAGTACACAGAGCCAAATATCAACAGTACAACAATTGAAATTTCTTTTTTGAGCCAAATTTTTTAAACTTAAACTATATAGATAGGTACACTGTTATTAACTTAATTAGGGTAGAGTAGCCTTTGTGGAAGAGCCACACTCAAGGGGCCAAAGAGCCGCATGTGGTTCATGAGCCGGTTTGCCGACCAGGGTTAGTCAACAGTATTGCACGCCTAGCACCTGCAGGGCACAACTTGGCAATTTGCCTTTTGGACAGTCAGGAGACAGAGCCCAGGTGAGCTGGGGTAAAAGTTGATGCTTCTAGGTCACCGTGGGAAGAGGGTTTGGTCTGGCCCTTTCTCTTCAGGGAAGGTAGTAGGCATCCTCCTGAAATCCAGCCTTCTGTGGTGACTGATCTACCTTTCCTTTTAGATAAATGATTTACTGACATATATACACAGCACCTTGTATTTGTTATGGTGACTGAAGTCAAAACAGTATTTTTTGTCACATATACCCTCTCTGTGTCAGGTTCCAACCCCTGCCCCGGCCCCATGAGTGGGGTAGGATAGGTGTGGGCTGAGAGTGCTTATTTAATGCCGTCAGCTGCCATCTGTCAGGCGGCACCATTCTAAGCTCAGGGAACACGGGCACTTACATTCTTGCTGGGGAGCATAGGTGGAAATTATATGGGGCCAAAGACAGGGCCTGAGGATGCTGGCACAAGTGCCCGGGCCACCCTTGGTGATTGAAGCCACTTCCTGGAGAAGACAGGGCCTGAGTTAATTTAGAGCATTAGAAAAGTGAGGGGGTATGCTGGGGGCCAGGGGGGCACATTCCAGAATGACCACAAATGAAATAGACTAAGTAGACGGGATTGGCAAGAACTCAGTGTCCCTCTGAGGTGACAGGTAGGAAATCAGCTTAGGAAAGCTGGTAAATTAGGAGAAGCAGGAACTTGCAGCAAGCCCATCCAGTCTCTTCCAGAGTGCCGGCACGAAATGGATCCCAGGTCACCCAGGAAGCAGCAGTTCCATCCCAATCCCAGAACACCCCAATCCCAAACAAGATGCAGTGCCAGTGCCATCTCCTCACCTGGAGCCCAGAATCCATGTGCCCTAATATCACAAAAGCTGTGGGTCCATATGGGCTCTTCAGGGAGCACTGCCTGCTCAGAGGGCAGATAGGGTCAGGACACCTGAGAACAACGTTGGACCTGGGGTGAGGGGTCGAGGGGAGTCTGGTGCTTCCCCCAGTGCACCTGTTCTCTGAATGCTCCCATGCTCAGGCCATGCTCCGCGGGGGGGGGGGGGGGGGGGGGTGATGAAGGAAACAGACTGACAGCCAGGATGGAGATACCTAAGGGATTGTGCAGACACGGCTGTCTGTGCGTTGCTCCAGACCCAGCTGCTCTTGCTCTACCCCACCTAGTCACTGCTGCGAGGCCTGTGTAAATGCAGGCACCATCCCTACTGTGGCCCCACTGGGCATCAGCTCCTCTGACCCCACACTCTGCACTCACCCATGGGCCACTGCTAGGTACAATGTTGACAGTGTGGGTCAATGGATGGATAAAAGCTTCTACCCCAAGGGAACTAACTGTGCATCTCAGATCTCTGGGCATCACGAAGGGTCATACAGTCACCTTATGCTAGGTTTTGCCACTGAGGGTCCATGCCAAGTAGACCCTGACTGGTAGCACCCACAATCCACCATGACCTGAACATTCACTGCAAACATTGACTTCTTAGTAAGTGGTTTAGCCCCAGACCTAAAACAGGGTGCTAAGTGACTTAAATCAAGTAAGAAGCATGTTAAGATGAAGGTCCTTTGCCAGGAACAGAACAAGGAGGAAGCCTCTTCTCTCACACCACCTTCCCTTGATGGCTATGTGCAGGGCCTGCTGAGGCAAAAGAAAGGTGGTTCTGAGACCCTCAGAGAAATGAAGGACGTCTGGGCCAGCATGTGACTCAGCAAAAACAATTCAGTTTTTAGTGTTCCATGTGTACATTTATTTCTTTAAAGACTGGTTTCCAGCCACATCTCCAGATGAGCCCACTGCACAGGGCTGGTATAGGACTGGAATCGGTTTTTAAAGTGCTACCCAGGGATACAGTCATTGTCATGGAAGTTCATCAACACACTAGATCACAAGCCAAACCTTCCACATACCTAGAAAATCTTTTATTTTATTATTTTTTCTTAAATGTAGCTTTAGTGTGACATTGGGCAAAAAAGGTACAAATCTAAATTACAAATGATACATTACTGATCAGCGGGAAGCTGGGTGAACTGGGCAGGTTAATACTAAAGAAAAGAAACCAGAGATAACCTGAGTTTGCTGTGCAGGGTTTAGCAGTCCCTGTGGCACTTGCTTTGGTAATCACGCCTTGGCAGCTAGGGACAGTGGCAAGAGGGCTGGCATCAGGATTTACGCCAATGCTGAGATCTGCTTTCCATCTGGTAAAGTGTCCTGACCTCTAACGACCACCAGCTTGTACACTGAGGTTCCCAGGATGGTTGAGATTATTACTCAGAACACATCTACATTTGTCAGCAGCAGTGCAAATTAATCTTTCCCTTCTGCTCAAGAAGAAAATTTGCAACTTCCTTCTATAGATATGGCTGGAAGGAACCAATTAAAAATCTAGACAGGCTCCTAATTTGTGATTGGTTGGCAACAGCTGGCCAGGTAGCCATCACCGGGAATCAAGGACTGGTTTTTGAACTTGAACTTGAGCGTTGATTTAAATAAAGTGCTCTTTCTAAACCCTCCTCACAGGTGGTTTGGAACAGAATGAGATGGCTACTTTTGTTACTACCACATTAAAGCAAGCTCACACCCAGCTCCATTTCCTTCCTCCACAAAGACCACAAGCACATCCTCATGCAAAAATGCATAGAAGCTTGCCAGCTCAACACCAGTGTGCGCTCCTGGTTTCAGACAGACAGGAAGATTAGTGTTCACCAGGAATCACTTTTAAAATACCACTCTGAAAAAATGTCATCGAGACCAGATAACAAAAACGAAAGCTCTCAAAGCCACTAAAAATATGTGGGAAAAGGTAAGAAAATTGGTGATTTACAAATTAGTGTGTTTTGTATTGAGTGTATAATTGCAACTGATATTTAACCTTAACAGCGTTAACTTTAACATAAATACCCTACACCATTAAAAAACAAACCTGGATACACGGCTTGGAAAAGAAACATTCACAGTATTGATACAGCCCATTGTCTCATGGTGCTACTTTAATGTCATTTCTCCTTCTGTTCCCTGCTACATTTGTGTCCTCTGTAACCAGAAAAGACCATGAAGACAAAGTATGTGGGTTTGGAGGATGGGCTCCTGAATCTTATGCAAATGGACAGAGGTCTCATGTGTACCCAACAGATACAAAGCATCATGGATCTCCATGACAAGACTTTCCACCTCCCATGTTAACTCACTTCTTTCACAGACAAGGCAACAAACCCCACCTGGCACTTTCCTAGGATCCCAGAGAAGTTTTGGGTCACGAGGAAATTGAGAAAGTAGAGTCCTTGATGAAGATATTAAACAGTGAGCAGGATGCTCCTGGGATCAATCTGGGAATGGCATTGCCTAAAAAGTTGGGGGGTTTTGTTTGTTTTAGAGAGCAACAAAAACTCAATCTAAAACTCTAATATCTTCACATTGGAATAAATTGAATCCATCTGAATTTCAAAATTAAACATAAAACCGTAATTTAAAACTTCTAACCAGTGTCTTAAATTCTGACACATAATGTCCTCTTAGATTAATTCTTGCATGTTACACGGCTGCTTACCATGAGAAAAGAAAAGAAGTCCTTCAAGGGAAACAGAACATTAAAGTGACCAATCCATCCCCAAAAGAACTATAGTGATTACTGACCTGTGAAGATTAACTTGGTATAAATATAGTTTGTAATGCCAGGTGCTATTTTACAATGATTAAAATTGGAATATAATCTTTTAAAATTAAGTATGGTGGAAAAAATATCATTTTACAGTGACTTGATAATTCTTGGGGCACCTAAGAATTTTCAAATGTGCATTATAAAGTAAAATTCTTAATGCAGTCTCCTAATTTCTCCCCCCAAATAAAAAAAGAAAAAAATTCTATAATTTTGTTTTTTATAAAGGTTTTGGCACCTCAATGGCTCTAATACCCCTGAAATATATGTTTAAGGATCAACAAAAGTGCCTGTAGGAAGGAGTGCCCCCAAGTTCACATCCGTAACAAAAGTCAAGTTTTCATAATTGCCTTTTGAATCTTGTTGGAGGAAAATGAATCATATTAAAGCCTCAGAACCATTCACCCTAATGACAATTACTGCTTAACAAGCACATCTCCTAAAAGTGGCACACTCAGGAGTGGACCAACAGGACAACTGCAAAAGACCTAAGTAGTGTGCTGATGGGCAAAGTGCTTGAAAAGACACGTAGAGATATTAAAGTTGTATATCAAGCTTAGCATTTTTTCCCCACTAGAAATTGAACACACCCATCCCAAAGTGTGTCAAGCACTGTTCACAGCAGAATTCAGACAAGCTCCTGAAAGGCATCTCATACAAGCTTGGCCCCCTTTTCTTCTTATTAAACTTCCATTCCTAAGAGTCATACCTGAGACATAAAATAATTTCCTCTTTTGCCCTAAAAGTACTTCATGTCAGCTATTGGCAATATTTGGCAAGCCAACCTTGGACTAAAGAGAATCCAGGTATGTATGTGGGGGTACCACATTCTCTGAGCTGTCACTTATTGCTCCTAAGTGCATTGGGGAGGCTTGCTGCACTCCTGCGCTTTGCAAGAGCCAGACAAGACAAGTCCATGTGCTGACTGTGCCACTGGTACTGAAGGAGAGCTTTTGACACTCTTGGGGAAATGTAAAAACCATACAAGAATTTATATATCTCCCAATTGCAAATAGGCTCAAAGTAAACTTAGAAAAGTGTTCAGCATAATATGCATAGATATATTTAGTATTTGCATAATTTTTCAAGTTCTATGGCTAATAGCAAAGGCAAGTGTCTTTTTACATTTGTCATAGTGTTTCCATTTCTGTCGTAATCTGTCTATTTACCAAAATCTGCCTGTGTCCCACCTCTCTCTACTCAGGGCCAGCTGTGCTGTTTTATCCCGAGCAGCCATATATAAAAAAAGTGACCTATATATTCCATTCACAGTGACAGCACAGAGGGTCATCTCCTTGTGACATGGTCCAGGTGTGGACCCAAAATAATACCCGTTAGAGCACAGAGTGGGTGAAATTGAGGCTCCAGACTTGCCCCCATCCACATCCACTGTAGTAGGTTCTTAGTTCATAATGTAAATCTTAACATCGAACTTCAGCTCTTAGATTTGAGCATAGCCCGTGTGCAGGTCCCTCCGGTCTCCTTTGACATCTGGTGGTAGAGGTTTGGTCAGTTCTCTCTGGGGTAGACTCCTGGCTGGAGACTCAAAATTTTCATCTCCGTTAAAAGATTACACTGTCAGTAAAATGGCAGCTAGACAAGACTGGCGTCCGACAGCTTGCTGGCATTCACTCCAACTCCGTCCAGATGGGTCATTCATGGGTCCCTGTCTCCATAATCCATAATCGCAGTGAAGGAGGCCACACCCCTCAGCCTACACTCCGGGGTCCCTGGGGCCGCCATTCATGGTGGTCTTGCTCCTGTGCCTGGACAGCAGCTTCTTGTTAAGGATACTGGTGAGTGTGACCCCCTTCCTCCGGGGCCCTTCTGGCTGCTGTAGAAACACCAGATCATTGTGGGACTGGCTCAGGCTGGGGTCCTTCTGCTGGTGCCGCCGGCGAAAGAACAGCTTTGCACCTTTTCCTAAAATGCCCCCTGGGAAAGCAAAGCAAGGGGGCTGGTCAGCGCGGCTGCGGGTGGAAGGAACGCAGGGGCAACTGGGCCGTGTGGACAAAGCAAAGAGGAAATCTGAGTGACACTGAAAAGAGCAGCTTATTCCACCAGGGTGCCAAAGCTATTCGCGTGAGAAAAATGACTGGAATCCAGCTTGTGCACAAACACTGGACTTCCCAAGATGAAATCAAGAGAAGACTATGAAAGTAGAAGCAGTAAGCTGGACCACCAGTGTGTATCCATTCCAGGGCAGGGACCTGTATCATTGACTTGAGTCAGTCCACAAGGCGGCAGGCCGTTCTCACCTTGGCCCCTCGGGTCCCCTCAGCACCCCACCTCTCCTCCCTTTATTAGGAAGGCTGTAAATGCCAAAGCAGTCCTAGCTGCTCCCATAGGACGGTCACGCTATTAAAGCCAAATCAAGGGCTCTAAGAACAATAGTATTCGCTTTCTTGAGAAAGTTAAATATTAATTCTTCTGGAGAGTAAGATTTTTTAAATTAACTCCATCATCTCAGGGCTAAATTGTATGAGATATCTGTTATTTGATAGTTTTTGACCTACCAAACCTCAATTTTGTATGGTTTGACCAAGCTGTATGTAATGTCAGGTAAAGAAATATGGAATGAAAAAATAATTTCAATAGCAAGGATTCCTTAAAGATCAAATGTAAGCTAGCACAGCAACAGAACTAACTCACTAATCTTACATTTTCACAAATTAGTTTAACATCACATTAACCAAGGCCTGGCAAGGTGGGGAGCCTTTCCTGTTAGCCTGTGAAAGTCATTACCACTTGCATGGAGGGGTTAGTGACTCTGAAAGAAGATAGATCTGCAGATCAAAGAGGGAACTTTATAGCTAATTTGGCAATTCATTCTTTTCCTGATCTGAAAAATTCTTCAACAGTCATGACCTACAAAAATACCTACCATGTCTATTCAAAGGAGGGGTGGGGCAGTGAGGAGCATCAGTTTTCTCTTCTGCCCGAGCCCTGTCTGCAAACTTTGGATAATCAACACTTAGTTGGGGAAAAGCAAGCACAGTACCCATGACTTTAAGAGGCCACTTACTGGACCTGGTGTTGGGGATGAACCTTGTGTCCCGGGTGCCTGGGCTAAGCAGCAGAATGGAACAATGTGAGGTCCACCAAGAAGTGGACCTATTTAATCTGTTCAAAGCTGCTGAAAAGACTTCAAAGAAAAACATTTTTTTTCTCTCCTTGGATCAATCAAGTAGATGATTCTGAAAAATCATTAGAACACTTTTTATAGTGATCTCAAGTTTGAGAGCTGTGTGTAGGGTTTAAGGATGGCTGGGGAGGGATGAAGCCAGAGGGATGTGTCTGTCTGTGGCTTTGCTGTTGACCCTGGCTTTGATGTGTGACATCTGCAAGCCATCTATGTTTATTCCTGCAGCCATTCAAACCACCATAAGAAGCAGAGTCACGAAATATCACCAGTTAGGGTGTGTCGGGGCTCAGAGCACCACCACTGACTGCACTTGACCCTGAAGTCTGGCAAGTGCATGTAGTGGTTGGTGCCCACTGGCTAATTACCTGGTGTATCAATGCCTGGGTGCAGTGACGGGGCTCCCAGCCTGACTAGGTAAACTCAGGTTGGGGGCTGAGGAGCTATTTCTGATCTGTACTCACCTGGCTTTCGGTAAAGGCTGGTGTTCTCGAGGGACATACAATGTGGGGCTCTCCCACTGGGATGCAGGAGAGGCCGGAGGGGCTGAGGGGTCCACTCGGTGAACCTGGACTCTCTAATCCCATACCCCCAACCCATCCCCCAAGAGGAATGGAAACGTGGGGAGGGGAGCAGACCAGTCCATCCCCAGGTCAGCAGGAGATCTGGGGTCTCAGCATTCACCAAGTCTTTTCCAGAGGTCTCATCTCCAAAACCCATTTCATGTGTCCCTGCTTTTAAGTCACTCTGGGGTCCAGAGTCAGGGCCCAAGGTGTGAGCCAGGGTGGTGTTATGGGTTGGACAGCATCTCTGCAAAATTCATATTTAGGGGTCCTAACCCTCAGTACCGCAGAATGTTACCTTATTTAGAGACAGGGTTAACAGAGGTGATTACGTGACCGTGAGGTCACTGGGATAGACCTTAATCCAATATGACTGGTGTCTTTATAAAAAGGTGCAATTAGAGCCCTGGCCAGTTGGCTCAGTGGTAAAGCATCAGCCTGGCATGTGGAAGTCGCAGGTTCAATTCCCATCAGGGCACACAGGAGAAGTGCCCATCTGCTTCTCCATCCTTCCCCCTCTCCTTTGTATCTCTCTCTTCCCCTGCCGCAGCCAAGGCTCCATTGGAGCAAAGTTGGCCCGGGCACTGATGATGGTTCCATGGCCTCCACCTCAGGCGCTAGAATGGCTCCAGTTGCAATGCAGCAATGGCCCAGATGGGCAGAGCATCGCCCCCTAGTGGGAATGCCTCATGCGGGAGTCTGTCTCTCTGCCTCCCTGCTTCTCACTTCAGAAAAATACCCCCAAAAAAGGGGGGAAGGCGATTAGGACCCAGACTCAGGGGGATGCCACATGAAGGTAAAGACAGATAAGGGGTGATGTGCCTACAAGCCATGGACATCAGAGATGGCCAGCAGCCACCAGAAGCTGAGGGAGACCAGGCACAGATGCTCCCTCATGGCCTCAGGAAGAACCAACAAGTCACCACACCGATGTTTCCCCTGACTTGACATGACCTATCATGGCTTCCATGGGGACAACATCAGCTTCTCAGACAGAGGGCCATCAGGTGAGGGGAAGTTTGCAATTCTATAGGCTGGAGCCCCAGATGCATCTCCCAACCCCCTCAGAGGGAGGTCTTCACCTTGGCTAACAAATGAGGAAGCTGAAGCTGTCAGAGGTGACATGCTCTTTCCTGCTAACATGGGCCCAGAATAGGGTACCTGTGTTTTCATGCCTGCTCTTTTTCTGTGCTGTTAAGGGTGGCACCTGAGCTGGAAGGGGATGGGGCCCACCCTTGAGAAGTGGCCAGCAAGTGTCTGTAAAGGGCACATCCATGATCGAGTCATGGGGGTGGCCTTTGGAGAACCAGGTGGATTGTAACCATCAGAGGATGTCGCAGAGCAGAGCCCCGCATTCTGCATGGACTTGGACAGGCTTTCTAGAATAATGTAAATCTCTTTGGAGGCATGCTGGTAGCATGGGTAGGAGAGGACATTCCAGTGTGGCCAACCCTTCTTTGGGGCCCACAGTTTAACTCACCAAACAGGAAGAATAACGAGCATAAACACAGGTAACTCCATCATCATTCCCAAATAAAAAATCACTGGTCTGTTTAAACTTGACCACTGCATCACAATCACCTTAGGGGTAAATAGTGCCAGAAGGACTTGAACACTCCACGGTGGGCGTGAGGCTTATAGTGCAGACAGGCAGGCACACACCTCTATCAGTGGAGAAGTAATACCAAATGTAGCTGCCCTGACTAATGATACTGTGTGGTCAGTTTTTGTGTCAGCTTGATCCGCACACCCAGTGATTCAATCAATCTGATCTCAGCCTTCCTATGAAGGCATTGGTGGGTATGGTTCACATTTACAGCCAGTTGGCCTGAACTATAGGGGATGACCCTGGATACTGGGGCTGGGTGCCTCCCAATCAACTAAACGCCTAAAAGGGCAAAAATCAAGGTTTCCTGGAGAGGAAGAAATTCTGGTTCTGTGTCTCCCCCCTGGCCAACCCAGATTTCAATTTCAGACTTGTCAGCCCCAGGGTCACATGAGCCAAGTCCCTGAAATATGGAGCCTATTGGTTCTGGTTCTTAGAGAACCCTGACTGAGAACCCAGACAATAACTAATAGTTGGCGTGTCACACCTGATGTTGGGCCCACAGAACCTGTCACCTTTGCAGATAGGAAAGTTACGTGAAAAGGAGACGGGCTATCTCCTCTATAAGCCTCACTCCTTTCCTGCAGGCTACCTTCTCCACACCAACAGGCAAGAGGCAAAACTCAGCCCTCACCCACAATTTCCACAATTCCTTGTGATAAAATTGGAGACAGATTATATGAAATCTGAGGCAAAAAACCAAAATCTTAAATGGGGCCAGGAAAAATAATCTTTCCCTGGTCCTAGCAAAGTTAAAAAAATTTTCACACACACAAAAAAGGCCGAAGAATAAACAATACATGAAGGAATTTAAAAAATTATTCTACATTATTACAGCTTGAATAATATATTCCCTAGTTTCTACAGAGTCTAAGAGACACAAATAGCTCATTGAATAATCCATCTTAAAACCTGATAGGTAGGAAAACTGACCAAACGCTACCTTATAAACTGTAGTCTGCTGTCCCCAGGCCGAACCAATAGTCTGGTTGTAACAGGGACAACTCTTTAGTCCTGGAGGCCGATTAGGGACCAATCTATATGTGTGTCACAGCGAGGTTATTTTATCCCATCAGGTAACAGAGACATGTCCTCCCCAGACCAGCTGAGACCAAAGTGCTACCCTAACCTGACAGGCCACTGTTTAGGAGGAATACAAGAAAATCTGCACCTGGGCAAGTAAAACTAGAAAGGGACGGGGGAGGGCGGATAAAGGGGTAGGGGGGCAGGGAAGAAGTGATGGGGATTGTATAGGATTTTCTCATGGCAAGGCTATACTTAATTAAAAAAAATATATATATATATATAACAAAAATAACTTACTGTGTAGGCAATTAATTCTGGTTGGCATAGCGATCCTCTTAAGTAAAAGGGGAGGAGCACGAGGTGAGGAGAGGAGGTAACAGGTAAGCGAGAGCAAAATGAGAATGAAAACAGTGAGTTTTGCAGCACTGACATCATGCACACATATGAAGCTGCCATGCAGGACATCTGGCAAGGTTCTGTGTACTTATTGATGCTTTTCTTCTCTGTGGTAAAACACATATAACACACAATTTACCACCTCAGCCACTCCCAAGTGCAAGGCTCAGTCATGGTTCAGTGTGAAGTGCATTTACATTGCTGGGCAGCCGCATTGCATCAATACTTTACTGAGCTAAAAATAAGCCTAACCTTAGGGAGCAATTTGGCTGCACTGGCTACAGCGTTATCAATAGGAACATTTGCAAATGGCAAAACTCCAGAATTCTACCTATGCAGCCACCCTCGGAAACCTAGTACAGAGCTCCTTGCTACTGCAAAAGACATGGGGCTCTTCCGCCATAACAATAAGCTTTAGTTTAAACATGAGAGAAAAATCACATGCCTGCTCCCTCTAACACTAGTTCAAAAACCTTCGGTGGAAAACAAAAATTATTCGGCACCCACTGTACATACTTGTCGGGGGTTCTGACATCATCTCATAGAGATGCCAAGTGCAAATTGCTCAGAAAACACTAGAATGGAGGAGCAATTTTAAAATACCACTGCACCTGTCTCTTTTAAAGCCTCAGATCTGCAGCACCCCAGGCCTGACATCCTGGCAGCAGCCCCAAACGCCAACCCTCAGGGTGGTGCTCAGGGCAAGAGCTGGAAGCGGCCCCTGCCATACCTGTCTGGAACCTTGGTCCCCAAACGTTCCTTTTTTAGAGGGGTGTCATCCATCTGGCTGGTGATGGGAAAGGAACAGGATGGCCACAACAAAGCAAGGATGGAAAGCCAAAGGAAGAACTCTCCAGAAGGACAAGCAGAGAGCAAAAGGAGGATGAATGGACAGTGGTCAGTGAATAGACCTGGGGTCAGTGAGGTGTGGTCTTTCGGGATGAACCAGGAGGGTAGGTGGGAGACTTGGGTTCCATGAAGAGAAAAGGAAATGAAGGGAGGGAAGGGGCACCCCACCTTGCACCTCCTTGCTTTATACCTTGCCTGACATCCACCTGCCTGTCTCAGGACCAGGTAAGCTCTCTGGGGATGCCCTGGCCCCAGACATAGATCAGGCCAGAGGGGGTTGGGCAGCCCTCTGGGCCAGCAGCTGGGCCACCCCTTCTACAACCTGGGCCTAGAGGTCAGTGTGCAGGTCACAGCTTCCCAAACCGCCCCAGGTCACCAGGGTTGGTCCACAGGATGATGTACCCAAGACCATATAGCAGGCAAATGGAGGCCCGTGGTTCCATCTTCATCACATGGTCTAGACACCATATCCATGAATCATCCTCCTTTCTCTCTTTCTTCTTCTAATTTTCAACTCTTCCCCAATCTGTCCCTGCTATGCTCCGGCCAGGGGATGGGTCATAGAGAACAGATGTGAAGCAAACGGGATGAAGGTGGGTGAGGAGGGACGCAGACCCCTACCACGGGTCACCAGCCTCAGCCCTGCAGACCCGGGCTACACGACGCTGCGGAAAGTCATCCTGTGTGGGGCGTTGAGCAGCACCCAACCGAGCAGCAACCCCACACTCAGTTGTGACCATGAAAACTGTCTCCAGACACTGCTTGTGTCCCCTGGGGCACAGTCACCCTGTCTGAGGACCACTGCCCCCGCACCAAGAACAGAGGAGCAGAGAGGCTGAGGCAGGACTGCCGGCCAGGTTCCCAACAGGGGTTTCCTAAGGTCTATACTGTTGGGAACTAGGATTTAATACTAGTCACACCATCATTCCCGCTGTGGCTCAGGGCCCCAGTGCTGTCTTCCTCACTGGGGTCTCCTTATGGCCTGGCAGGCAGCAGGATTTTGTGGGAAAAGGGTACAGGTGGTGGGGACACCCTGTTCATGGTGAAGTCTCAGGCCAGGACCTGTCCTCCAGCCTCTGTTCCCTCACTCAGTCTCTTCAGGTCACTCTCATCCAAAGTGTGACATGGTGAAGAAATTCATAAATTTAAAGTACTAATTTAGAGCTAATGGAAAACAAGGGATTATTCCAGTGAAATGATTACCTCATCACTACACACATCCTAAGTTAATCGGCTAACTTTCTGGGCAGTTTATGGCCCTGTGGAGCAGTTTAGGTTAGAGTGATGACATGTGGTTTGGTTTTCTTGCAGGGGAGACTCTGAGAGGCACAGTGAGCAGAGGTGCCAATCTCCATGCTAAAGGGAACCCCATCTCTGCCCAGCTTTGTTCTGGATAGCTCCACTCTGTGTGGGGAGGGGAATAGAGAAGGGGCACCTCTAGACCCACTCTGTGTGTGGGGGGACAGACAGAGGAGGGCGCCTCTAGATATGAACACAAGCGGACCCCCAACTATGGAGAGATGACCCTGTGCTCATTCAAAAGGACTCTGAAGCACCCCCCATCCCACCCTGCCCACGGTGGGCTCAGACTTCAGCACAGGTGTCTGCTGGTGGGGGTGCTGGGGTGGGACAGGTAGCAGAGAAGGGAGAGGAAACAGGGGAGAAGAACTAAAAGTTTAGACACTAGCACCCAAGCAAAGCAGCCGTCAGCTGGGACTCAGGGGTGTGGGGGTCAGGTACCTTTATGCTTTTTGGGAGCATCTGGCTCCCAAACACTCAGGGAGCTCTCTGACAGCTCGTCCCCATCGGGGTCCAGCAGTGCTTGGCCATCCCAAGCCTCGACCTGTGACTCCTTCTCCAAGTCCCAGGAGGCCAGCTCGCAATCCTGGGGCCCCAACACTGGTGGGGCCTGGGCTGAGGCCTCTGCCTCGGGTGGGGTAGAGGCCAAGGCCACCCCCGGCTGGAACAGGGTGTCCTCTTCGTGGGTGCCATCCATGGAGGCTGCGTAGTCCAGCATCAGGGTGGCATCATTGTCCTGAGATAGAGAAGTCTGTCCAGCAGAGAGAAAAAGTCAGCGTGAGGGAAGATTACAGGGACACACTGAAGGAAGCTTATCCCCCCAGGGAGCAGCTCATTGAATATGGCAATGGCATATGGGGTGGGAAGAGTCAGAAACTCAGCCAACACAGGTGTCCCTGCAGAGCAGAGGGGCATAGCCTGAGTTTTCAAGAGGGGGTGACATCCTTCCCCCAGCAGACAGGCTGGCTAGGAGACCTGTGGGAAGGCCAGGAGGTGAGATGGAAGAGTGAGCTCATCCTTCTAAGTCCCAGAGAACACAGGGAGACCAAGGACATGACCTTGGAGTCCCAGATTCAGTTCATTTTAGAATATTTGTTTCTACAGCACTTTTGTTTCCTGAAAGTAGAAACTAATCAGCACATACTTTGCACCCTAATAAAGTGTGTAAAACTTGTGTGGTGCTAAACTAACCTGTGGGGCTGGGAGGCAGGAAAGTGGCACATTGGAAGGTGAGAAGTGACTACGGGGGGGGGGGGGGGTAGGCACAGGGTGGGGAGGTCTGCTGGGGCTGGTCTATGGTTCTTGACCCGGGAGCAGCTGTCCAGGAGCATCTACTTAGTGACAACAGACAACTGCAGTTCTCTGACTCAACTGCCTCCCTGCAGACATGTCCACTGGCTCAAGTCAGACAATGTGAGCACCAGTAGAAATAATAACTGTCAAATGTTAAGATCCATGACTTCCTAATGATTTAAAAATAAAACTTCTGAGGAGATGGTCACAATCCCCATCCTTATTTTGCTCACTTGCATTCAGAACTTAAAACAAAACCTTGAGTGAGCGAGGGAGCTTCCAGAGACACCACCGGCACCTGCTGGCTGTGGCTGGAAGTGCAAGCAGGACACCCAGAGAGGTGTGACCTGGCTCTTGGGTGATGCTGTGGAAGTCCCAGCTGTGCCTGTTGGGACTTGAGCACTGGCCGCCTACGCCCTGAGTTTAATGGCAATATTGGTGACTCACCTCTGGCACCTTCCGTGACCCATTCTGGCCTTTCTCCTGGTAGCTGAGAGGTAGATTTTCAGCCTGCCAGTACCCTCCTGTCCCATCCTCTGGATGCCCTCAAAGAATTAGCTTGCCCTCAGGGTTCAACAATTCTTCCTCCTCAGTCCCTCCCACCATCGAATCTCCCAAGTGTCCCTCCAGTGCTCACACCATCCTTGCTTATTCTGAAATGTTAAAAAAAGCATGGAATTTGACATGGCGCCTTGCCCCAAGGGCCTGATCTTTCTGGCAGTCTGGCCTGCCTGGTACCCAGCAGCAGTAGGAAGGGGATCAGGATGTGTACAAAAACAAGCTCTGTTTCTGATTGCAAAAGACATACACATTCACAAAAAGTTACCATGGTTTGGAAATGTGTAAGCTCTCCCCATATTGAACAGTGATAAGGGTGAAGGTTCCTCCCGAAGGATAGTCTGATATCCTTCCTCTTTCAATAACTTCTCTACAAACAATTCATCAACCTCTCAACAATCAAAGCATTCCTGGTAAGAAATGGTCACGTTTCCTTCACAAACAGGAGAAGTGGTGTGAATGAAATACCACAAATCTCCCCCCTTGCTAGGTGAGGGACATAACCTGACATTTGTAAGCAGAACTTTTTGGAGGTGGATCAAGAGCTGGGGCCAACTTCTATAAGGGCCGGGGCTGTGGGCATAGCCGACACCAGCGCTGGGCGCACCTTGGAAATCCCTGATATGATGATCGTGCTCTTCTTCCGTGGTGACTTCAGCTTCAGCTTCGAAGACTCGCTGAGCTGTCGGATGGCGACTTCGGCCACTGGATCTGAGCCGTTCAACACCAACAGTTCTGCAGGTGGGGAGGAGGGTAAAGCAACGTCCACACCTTAGCAAAAATTAACACTCTCTGTGGACCCTCGTGCATAGCTGATTCTCTCTGTGTGACCCACGCTTGAAGTGTACACCAAGTGCATTATTGTGTGTGAGTCATTCCTCAACTGAGGTGATAATAAACAACTAGAGCAAAGAAACCAAGAAGAGACCTCCAGCCTTTTGAAGGGCAGTGCGGTCACTCCTCTTTCCTGGCCAGTCTGGTTAACCACATGCTAGTGCATAGGCTATGAAGGGCCAAGGCCTAAGAGCAGCTCCCTCCCATGGTTAATACTGCATGCAGCCAACATCCGGGGACACTCAGCCTGTTCCAGGTGCCGTGCCATGGGATCTGTGCACTTATTTCATTCAATTGTTCCCCAAACCCTGAAGTAGGTACTTTCTAAATCCTCATTCAAGAAACAGAGGAAGCTGTCAGGCAGCCAGGGCGGCGGCAGAGCTGACATGCCTAGCCTGGTCTCTTGGACTCCAAGCTGACGCTGAGAAAGCACACTGTTCTGCTAAGAGTAAAATTAAAACGGCAATATATCAAAGGAACAGGATGTAAAAGGGGTATTTCTCATCTCAGTTTTGGCCGTAGACTGCAGACAACAGAGACTACATTTTCACAGAGTGTGGTGACAGGATGAATACAGTCAAAAACTGCCTGGCCGTGACCTGTGCCAAGACGAGAGGAGGGTCACAAGAGAGGTTTGGGGGAGGACACTTTAGGAGAGAGCTGTGCGGTGATTCCCAATAACTCCAAGACACAGGTATAGGAGTGCCACCCCTGCACGCCAAGCCCAGTGCTTCTGCGCTGTCCTCAGAAAGGTGGCAGGTGGGCCCGAGAAAGCTGCAGCTGCTGTAGCCCTGCACACTGGAAGCTGGTGCCGGGAGCTGGCTCCACTGCCCACAGGCCAATGAGAAACTCACAGCAGGAATGCCAGCCCCGGGTCTTTGCCGAAGGGGTCCTGCCTAGTGGAGGAACCCCACAGTGTGAGGCAGGTGGGGCATACTGCCAGGGGCAGAAGCTGAGAAAGAGCCCTGGGTGCAGCCAGCCGAAGGAGCAGCACTGCCTGTGTCCTGGAAGCTGTGGTTTGGGGACCCTGCACGACCACATGCCGAGAATCATGAAAACTCCCTCAGGGACAGAGACCGTTTTCAACTCCGACCAGGCTGAGAGGATACAGAAGCATCCTAGACAGCTCCCATCAAATGAGAACTGCCCCTACCCCCACCCCCACCCCACCGGCTCCTCCTTGCTCCATCCTTGACCTTGGTGAGATCAGGAGCAGATTCACTGAATGGGGAGGGGAGCCAGAAAAAAGCTGCCCACTGGCCCCTTCTCTGACCGCAGGTCCCACGAGCTAAGGGTGGGAAGGAATTCCCATATTTAGACTGTGCTGACTCAAAGAGACAGTAACACACCTCTTTAAAGACATTTATTACCTGGAAGTGACCATAAAAATGGGAAATTGGCACCCAGAGTTTTGGGGGGAGAGGACTATTCCTACTCAACAGGTTTCATGGGACACTGGAGACAAAAATGAAGTTGGGTTTATGATTACATCCCCCAAGTCCTACTTTCTTTATGATATTCATGTCACTGGTATGTTGAATAAGAGAAAAAATAATATTCGGGGATTTTACAAAGTGAAGTGGAAGCTGGGTTTCATGTTTATTTTGTTAACAGCGTCCCCTTGACAACAGCTGGGTGCTAACCCTGTTCCTGGTCTTCAATTTCCACTTGTTACTCAAAAAAAGACCTCCCAAACTCCCAATGCTCACTTCTCATCAGGGGAGAGGCTGGGAGGAGAGAGCTTGGAGGGGGGGCAGGGAGGGAGAGTGCTGTGGGCGTGCTTCGTTACCTGTGTCTGAAGAAGACAGTGTTTTGCTGACGGGAGCACTGTGGCAGGAGACGGCTTGGACGGAGATGTCCTTCTCAATCACTCTCACCTTGACGGGCGTCCGCAGGGGAGACTCTGGCAGAGACAAACCCTGATTATATTGGCCTCCAGATGCTGTCTGAATCTAGTTCCCGGGAAGGGAGATCACACCTCACTTCAACTCCTTCTCATGTTGTTAGAAAAGGAATGGGCCAAACCTCAAGATGTTGTCACAATCTCTCTTTTTCTTTTCTTTTTCTTTGTGGTGGTGGGGGGGGGGGGAGCTGGGGGAGGTCGTCAAAAGGAATGTTGGAAGCTCAGGTTAAAATAAAATTTCAAAAATGTTTTAATTAAGGAAGAATTTCACGTTCTGTTTTCCAACCAAGAACTGTGCCAAGTGATCTATTCCAGGAAGGGAATACTTCTGTACAAGCAGAAACGCAGTACACATTTTAAAATAATAATAAGTCACACGTGTATACAAAAGTATCTCCAAGGCGGTGGCTGTGGGGACAGGTACAGAATTCAGCTGCATCTAAAGTGACTGCACATCAAGACTTCTGATCCATGATTTTAAACACAAGGTACTCCACACTGACCACACTCACAGCCAATGTTTCAAGAGAGTGTGTTGTCCCACATAAACATAACGAAGTTCTTAATTTAACTAGCCGTTTCATCCAATATCTAGGTTTTAGCTTCAGAATATCCAACAGGGTTGAACCTTGCTTCAGTGTGTCACTTGATAAAATAGGAAGATAATTTTCTAAAAAAAAAAAAAAAAAAGGCTATGCAAAAGTCTTGCCAATTACCATGCTCCCAGTGCCTGGAGATTGTCTTAATAACATCGTAGCCTGGGGCACTCTGCTTTCCTAGGGACAAACGTTTGTGGTGAATAGGAGACTATCTCACCAGAGCTCAGTGGGGACACCCTCCCCGTGTCAAAGCGAGGCTTGGTTTTCACAGCAGTGACAGTAGTGACCACAGTCCCACACGGCATCACTGTGCGGTCTTTTTCAATCTTGGCAGCAGGAACAGGTGGAGGGGTCTGCCAGGATTTTGCTTCAGTGGGCTCCATGTAACAAAACTGAGGAGAAAACCAGATGTGTGTGGTGTAGTCAGCGCAAAGACTCCCCCACCAGGGAGCACCACCCTTCTTTGCAACACCAGTGATTCCCTCGGTTCCTGCAGCAGGAACCCAGATCTCTCCCTGAATTGATGCAAGATGGTGACACCCATGTTCAAACCCAGCCATGCAACACGTATGATGGGGACAAAAGCTGGCAAAGCAAGCGAAATAACAGCCCTTTGTGGGTTAGGTCCACAAGAAAGGGCCTCAGGGAGAGACTTCACATGGCAGACAACTTGACCAGGTCATGGGCAGAAAGGGTACCAGTCAAGCCTAGAAATGCACAGCTCTTCCCAGATGAACTTCTTATTTCATGTTCAAACCAGAGCAAGACTGTGACAGGAAGGAAAATGTTCTTCATCTTAAGTGGAAGCTTGTCCAAGTACCTCTGCGGTGACGGAGCCCAGCACTGAGCTGTCCACCAAGGTCTTGCTGGTCAGTGTAAAGCTTTGTGGGCCAGAAGGCTGCTTCTTAAACAAATCTAAAGGGACAGTCGTCATCGCCAGGAGAGCTACAACAACAGGACACAAGCAATGAGTACCGTGGTGTTTCCATGACAGCAAAACGGTCTATGTGAGCTGCCACAACCAGACCAACTCCTAATAGTCCTGTTACTTGAAAACATTTGACAAACATCAAGGTCAAAAAGACAAAGGAGACTAAAAGATGTGATGATTACGGGCACTGTCTGAACCTGTCTGCACTGGAGTAGAAAACAGCTACTACGTAGATCAGCTTTGTCAACTGACAAAAATTGGGATGTGGGTGATGGGTTAAAGAACCGAATCAACGTCACTCAGGAAACTGATAACTGTGTTATGGACACATACAAATATCCTGTTCATAAGAAATACACACTAAAGCCCTGGCCGGGGAGCTGGGTTGGTTGGAACATTGTCCCAATGCACAAAGTTTGCAGGTTTGTGCCCTGGTCAGAACACATAAGAAACAATGATGTTTTCTTTTTCTCTCTCTCCCTTCTTCTCTAAAACTAATCAGTAAGTTAAAAAAAAAACACACTAAAAAATAAAAACACTAAAGAATTTAGGGGTGTAAGGATCATGATGCATAGAATTACCATAAAATGGTCCACATATTTACCCTTGTGTATGTGTGGAGAGAGCATGCACAAAATCAAAAGTGACCAAGTGTGAGCACAGCTAATAAAGAAAACGGGCAAATGTTCAAATATGTGTCTGAAGAAAGGCTCTATGGTTGTTCTTCGTTCTGTTTCTGTTGTTGTTGTTGTTGCTGTTTTTATAAGTTTGAAATTTTATAGTCCCCTCTGGCTGGACTGGAATGAAATTCCAGTAGAGCCAGCAGAGGTGGTGCCCCCGGGACAAACTAGGAGTCACTCCTTTCTCTCCAGGCAAATGTGGCCCCACCGAGTGTTCACACACACGGCTGTCAGCAGCTCAGTTCTCCCCTCCAGAGCAGTCCAGTTATCTCAGTCCAGACTCAGCAAGTCAAAGAAGCTGTCTCAGGATTCTTGCAAATGAGCAGAAGCCTGAATGGCTTTTTCCTATGTCTCTGTGCTGTTAGGAGACAACCAAACAGCTTGGATGAACAGATTGGAGAAGCCAGGTAAGGTCCCCCTCTCCAAATGTTAGTATACTTATGGGGACTTTTAAAAGTCTATTTAATATAGAAACTATTGATCTATACACGACCACACATACAGGTCCACACTGTCGTTAGTGACTTCTTATATCTTTCTTGTATGTAAAGTATGTGTTCAACTTGGGCTGCTGTGGCTTATTGAACAAGGAAGAGCCAGTTGAAATCCACAGAGACAGAAAGTAGGATGGCATGCCAACAGCTGGGGGAGGGGGAGGGGTGGGGAGCTAGTGTTTAATGGGGCAGAGTTTCAGTTTTGCAAGAGGAAAGGAGTTCTGTGGATGGATGGGGGTGATGGTTGCGCAACCATGTGAATGCACTTATGCCACTAAATTAAACTTAAAAAATGGCTAAGGTGATGAATTTTGTTACATGTTATTTCATCACAAATAATTAAAAAAACAAAACAAAAAGCTCTATTGAGGCTAAGAGGTCTGAGAACCACTTCCTTAAGCCAAGAATTGTTAAATAAAAGACTTTGGATATTTGTTTAAACGAACAAACAAAAACCAGTTGAATATACTCTTTCTCAAAATGTACAACATTAATAACTGAAATGGACTTTCAACCAAACATTCCCTTGAAAAGACCCAGATGGTTTAGGGGAGGGGAGGGGAGGGCTTCAGGCCTCCTCTGGGTGTCTCCTCACCCAAGCTTCCCAAAGCCCTGGTCAAGGGCTTGGCCGACACTCCCAGAGAGCGGGGCCTCCGTCCACCTACTCACTACCCACCTTCTGAGGACTGTCCATCCTCTGAAATCTGCAGGTGCAACTCTTTCGACTTGGCATTCAACTCACTGTGCAAAAGAAAAAGAGCTGTGAGTCCTTAAGTCCTTAAAAATGCTTTATTAATTTTTGGAATAGTATCTTTTTTTCTGATTATAGAAAGAAATGGTCATCAACAATATTCTAAAAACTGTAAGACACACCAAAAATATAAAGAAATTTGACAACCTCACTATCCAGAAAAGGTTACTGTTAATATTTGGTGCCTCCCCTCCCAGAAGGATCCAACAGAACTCCCTGGCTGATGATGGACATATTCTATATAGGTGTCATCAAATATGGGGCCACTAGCCACATGTGGCTTTTGAAAACTTGAAATGTAGCCAGTGCAAACAGAAACTGGATTTAATTTTAATTTTAATTACTTGAAATTCAAAAAGCCACATGTGGCTGTTAGGTACTATACCGAAATGGTAGCAATATACTTCTCTAAAATAAAGTATAGAACATAATGGACCTCCTTCCTTCTTTGTAACCTTTTTTTTTTTTTTCACTTAAGATATCATGGACATCTTTCCCTGTCAATAACTGCAGAGGAACAACATTTTTAATAAGTATCTAGTATTCCACTATTTTTCTTTATGATATTTTACTTAACCAATTCCTTAATTACCAATCCTTAATAATGAGTTGGTTGTTTTAATATTTCATAATCATAAACCAGCTGAACTAAACACCCTTCTCATGTATCTTCACACAACTGTGGGATTATTTCCTCAGGAAAACTGTAATTGCCAGTCAATAGGTACATGCATCAAAGAGATTTTATTTTATACATACTGATGAACTCCAAAATTCTTATTCCAATGTACGCTTCCCCTGGCCATTCTCATTTTCTTACTCTATAGCAACCCACAAGGTGAAAAGCAAGCTCTTGTTTAAGTCTGCATTACTTCCCCAGTTTCTGAGATTAAACGTCTTTTCAGAAGTTTCTAGCTATAGTACTTGCTTTTGTACTTCTATTCTGAAAATTCTGCCCACTTTTCTAAGAGAGTATTTTATTTTCATGAATGATTTATAAAAATGTTTTATAGTATACATGGAATATTTTCTTCTGTTACTTTCTGTACTTGTTTATTGTTTAAGTGCCAGAAAGTGATTTCTGTATTTTTATAATTGGCCACTTTACTGACATATTATTTATATTAGTTTTTATAATATTATTATTTCTATCCCATGTCCATTATTACTTCTAATGGTTTTAATTGCTTTTTGTGAGTAGTCTAGATATGAAATAATATCTCCAGGGAAAGATTAGTTTTGCCTCTTCCTTGCCGGTACTTATACATATATATATCGTGTCTTTATCTTATCCAACTACACTAACTAGTGCTTCTAGACTGCCTTTCTCTTGACATTAGTGGGGCTGTTTCTGGTATTTATCACTTTCAATGACTTTTAAAAAAGTCTTTTTAAAGAAGAGCCCATAAATCTTGTTCTCATTAAGATTTTTAACATTAGGAATGGGTATTGTCACTGAATATCTTTTGGGCATATATAGAGCTACCTTCAAAAAGAAATCTATGTTTGACTTAAAGCTCCCTCAGATGTTTAATATGCCTTTTAAATTTTTTTAAAATAATTTTTTGGTTCTACAAAATGATCTCAGGGGTTGGCAGTCCTGAGTAGGCATCACCATGGAGACACAGGCCCATGGTAACTGAGCTGCACGCACAAGGTAAATTCTTCTTCCCAAGTGAGGTCAGTAGTGTTTTTCGGGAGGGCGCTGGAGAACTTCTGAACAGGCTCGTTCAGCTGAACGACACAGCGGAGGTTAGCGTGGCCTGTAATCAAACAAAGGGGCACCGCACTGCCTTTTATTTTTGTTTCTTAAAATTGCTTTAAGACACGTTTGCATATAAAAGGCTAAATAAAACTGCCTAAGGTCTTGGCTCACCCTCTTTGAGGGGCCATTCTTTCTTTCATTTGCTATTTACGAACTCTCAAAGCACCCCACTTCATTTGGGGTTAAAGATTTCCTACCCCTACTTGATATGCAGGGCCCCAGACTGTTCCCAAGTGTATGCTCACCCCTCAGTTCTGGCTACAGGCACAGACTCGTGATGGGGGACCCTCTTGGGGGCGACCTGACTACAGCAGAGATGTGGCCCCCGCTTCTGAACAAAACTCACCATTTTCCAAAGGAAAGGTATCTGGGATGACTCTAAATTTGGGGATAACTTACACAGAACCTGTTTCCCTGCTTATGACGGGTGTGTTTTTTTTATACCTGACTCAATGACTTAAGATATTTTCTGGGGTATTTTCCAGGCAATGGGACAGTCTTCTATTAAACAGTTGTTTCTGCTTCGAGGCAATGCCTTGTGCTTGGCATAAAGCCATGAACCCCTGTGTGATCAACAATCACTGGGCTCTACTGGCCCTTTACCACAAGTCTGGCGGTGTCAGGTGTCCCATACACAGCATCTTACTGATTCATCTTCACAATCAACTTCAGAGGAAACTCAGACCCTGAGACCCTTTATTCCCCAACTAAGTTCAGAAGTGCCCTCTCAACTGCTAAGCACAGGACCTCAAAGGCAGCATGCAAGTGCTTTTACCAAAACCATCACCTACAACTAGCTTTGCAGAGTCTTGGTTGTTAAATGTGGCCTATCTGTACTTGGAACGGAAAGAAATTTCTTGCAAACAAAGATCAGTAACCCCACATTCTCAGACAATAGAAAAGAAGTTACTGCTATCCTCAGCAAAATCGAATCAAAGGGGAGAGTTGTGTCCTGTCATGGGCCATTAAGCATTTCGGATCTCTGCAGTAATTCAGAAGCACCTGAAAATTCATCCATTCTAGGGATAACTTTTGTCTTCATTCAAATAGCAGCCTCTCTGCACCAAAGGGTCCCCACTGGGGCCAACGCCTTCTAACACCCATAAACCACCCATGTGGCACCTCATCTTCCAGGAAAGCAGATTGGTCAGGGATGCTGAACATGCATTTTTAGGTTCAATCATCAAAAAGAAAAGAAAAAAAAGATAGTCCTTCCAGACTCAAGAAAAAGGGCAAAGCTACAATTGTGTTCCTCCTTCCCTCACATAAGCAAAATCTGAGTTGTAGTTTAGTGGACTTGCATTATTATTACGGTTTCCAGGGGCTCTTTTTTGATCAAAGTCAGGATCACACTGCAGACCCAAATGGAGGGAGCCACAGGTCACCCCTCCACTTGGCTCACATGGTGGGACAGTCACTTCTACAGTCAGCCAGGCACCCTGTCGTCACCCAGAGCTCCTGCAGCACCATCACCCACCTGAAGCACCAGGATCATTTAGCAGTGAGGCTCGGATATTCTTCACCAACAATTTGAGGTCATGAGCCCTTGGAGGTTTGGGAGGGCAGGGTTCCTGAGAGGCAGGTGAAGTGCGCTGGAGAGTCTGCAAGAAGAAAAGGAGCAGTCGCCGTGGGGAAGTAGAGGACCGCAGCGGCCAGAGCCAACACCGGCATCTGCTCTGTGACAGTTTCCTTCCTCATAGGAAGGTAGAGCACCATCAACCAGAACCACTTCCCTGCTTAGAAGCCTTATCTATCCCAAAAGCAGCAATGCATTTAGCCAGAGAGGGCTCCGCAGAATTGTACTGTGGGTAAAGACTGGAGCAACCATGTGGTCCACGCCTGACCCAGCCCAGGTGCTTGAGAGCGAGTGGGACGCCTTCTCCAGTCTGCAGGTCATCAGGCTGTCCCCAGCCTGGGCAAGACATGTGTGTCTATCCAGTGCACCTTGCTCTGCCTGCTTCAGGGGCACATTCCCATTGCTAACTGATTTTCCTAGGTACCTCAGTCCTGGAAGGATGAGGTCCAAGGCCACTGGCTCTGAATAGACAGCAAAATGTCAAGTCGGGGCTCCTAAAAGGTGGAGGGTTAGAACTAACCAGGGTCAGATTGTGCTGAGTGGCCCTCTTTCTTTCATCTCACAGGTCTTTGAAACCCTGTGACCTGAACTCGAAGTTTCCCCAGAGCACGGTTATTATTGACCAGCAAATAGTCTTACAATCTTCCTCTATCACAGCAAGGCAGAGAAACATTGATCCTCCAGAGAGGCGGCCCACCATCTCTAATGGGGTCTGGAAGCACCCACACCCTGTGAACATGTTTACCTGAACTTCCCTCATGTCCATAGGCTTGGTGCTCAGCACCACCGATGGGGAGGCGGAACTAACCAGGTACTTCAAAATACCCTTGAGAGTTTCACATATTGCGTTCACCTCTACCGCCCGGTCCTGCCAAAAGAGGAGGACATCAACAAATTATGTCATCACCACACATGCATACAAAAGGTCAGGCAAATGCTTGGCTCTTCTCACTATCGCTCCGAGATGAACAAACTTGATGTCACTGGGGCTCCAGGAAGTCAGATTTGGACCCATGATATATCTGAGAGAGAGGATCCTTTTCACTGATCTCAGAAGTGGTTTTTCTTTCTTAAGTAATATTTGATATTTTTTTGAAATTAGAAAGTATTCAAATAAATGGAAAGACCTGATAAGAATGAAGACAAGCTTTTAGAAGAACAACAAAGCTGGACAAGTTACAAAGCCCAGTGCCAAGATCTATAAAGCTACAAAATTTCATACCCAAGAGAACTGTGTTCATACATTCTAGAATGTTCACAGCATCATGATTCCTAATAGCTCAAAACTGGAAACTACCTAAGTGTCCATCAATAGCTAAATGGATTCATAAATTGTATGGCAGCCACACACAATGAGCACAAACAAGATACAACCACACAAGGCATGAATAAATCTCACAGACATGATGTTGAGTGAAAGGAACCAAACACAGAAAGCACATAATGTATGATTCTGTAAATTACCAAAACAGGCAAAACTAGTCCATGTTGTTTATGGTAGACAAGGTTCTAAGATGACCCCTCAATGAACTGTGCCCTCCCCTTGAGTATATGTATGACCCGACTTGCCTTCAGCCAATGGATATGACAAAGGTGATACAATGTCAGAAATTACATTATATAAGACTTCCTCTTAGCAAACTGGAGAAGAGATTTTTCCTGCTGGCCTTGAAGAAGTCAGCTTCCACATGTGAAGTGGCCACAGGGCAGGGATGTTGATGCTGAGAGTAGCCCCCAGCTGACAGCCAGCAAGAAGCTGGGACCTCAGTCCTACAGTCACAAGGAACCGAGTTTTGCCAACAACCACATGAGCCTGGAAAAGAATCATGAGCTCTAGAAAGATGCAGTTTGACTAAGACCTAATTACAGCCTGCGAGACCCTGAGCAGAAGATCCAGCTAAGCCCTGCCCAGATTGATGGACAAAAGCTATGAGATAATACATGTGTGTTGTTTTACACTGCTAGGTGTGTGGTAATTAATTACAAGCATAGATAACTCAAACACCTTGGAAATCAGGAGCATGGTTCACCCTTGGTGGGGGCTGGAAACAGTGAGTGGTAGTGGACAGAGGAGGTTGTCTAGGGAGCTGTTCCTGCTCTTTTTGTTGAGCTGGGTGCTGAGCACTTGGGAACATCCAGTGTGTGAAAGCTCCAATGAGCTAGACACATATGATAAGTGCATTTTTCGTACAACGTATCTCAATAACAATGTTTAAGTAAGCAGGTTCTATTTTTAAAAATCCCAAATAAAATCGTTGTTTAAATACAAAAGCTTCTGTTTTGAAGTCTTAAAAACTAGCTCTGGCTGTATTCTTGCTAATAGAATGTGTCAGACTCTGTGGGCTGTGCAGGATCCAGGCTCTGTTCCGTGTTTTTGGGAGAGCAGCTGCAGTGGAGTGAGTCTTTGCCAGAGCTTGGTGGTCTCAGCCCCAGTTCTGGCTCTGCTATTGATGACTCCAGGGCCCTCTGGTGCCCCTTGTCACCTCTGGTATAAATGCTTTCACTGTGGGATTCCAGCCCGTCCCCACCCTGCATGGGGGGATGGGACACTCATAGAACTGGATTTCCTCCAGGACTACAGACCTTAAAACCTCTCAGTGTGTGGGGCTGGAAGTGAGTTCAGAAATTGGTCTTCAGCGTCCAAAGAACAACTGGCTGGCCAGGCCTTGTGAGCGCAAACTTACTAGTCCAAGTCTGCCATTTACTGAAAACCTACTCTCTCAACTAATAATAATCAGCATAGTTAATACTTACATCATTCTTAGGGCCTGTCAGGCTTGATTTTACACATTTATATGTTCTAACCAATTTAATCCTCACAATCATTTTAAATATCATTGCCCCTACTTGACAGAGGAGAAAACTGAAGCACAGAAAAGGGAATTAATACGTGTAGAGTCACACAGCTCATGAGTGACAGAGCAGGGAGTCAGACCCAGGTGATTCAGGCTCCAGGGTCTGTACTGATAAGAACAGAAATTCACAGATGCAGACTCACACAGCAGTGGTCTTGCATGTCTGGCGTCTGGCCTCTTTCACCGAGTGTGATGTTTTCAGGGTCAAGCATGTTTCAGCTTCTCGTTTATGCCTGAATGAGATTCCATTATCTGGATGGGCCTCACTTTGTTGGTTTACTTTTACATTTTTAACCTCACAACTTCTCCTCCTTTTACAGATGAGGAAACCAAGGCATGAGCTTTGGGGTAATCAGGTGTCAGAGTCCATTACAACTAAGATCTTCAGAGCAAGTTGACTCAGGAACCTTGCTCCCAAGCTATTCCCTGCCTCCATGCTGTCACATCTACTGGGGGACCCAGCAGCTCTGTAAAGAGGGCACAGGACCCACTGCAGGGGGCCAGCTAATTCTACAGAGTTGCTTCACTGCGGAAGTCATGCTTTTCATGAATACAAGCAGGGTGTGGTGGGGAGCAGGGTATAAACACCATTTGAGTAATAAAGAGAAGTAATGTCCTTTTTGCAAAAAAACACACAGAACAGATAAAAAGTACTGAAGCATGTTACCACTCGCAGGGGAAGAATGGAGGTAAAGGGGACAGGAATGGGGGGGGGGGCAGACTTCTGAGTATAATGTTTCGTGTAATTTTGACTTTTAAACCATGTTGATATTTTGCATATTAAAATACATGCAAACCAGCCCTGGCCGGTTGGCTCAGTGGTAGAGCGTCAGCCTGGCGTGCAGGAGTCCCGGGTTCGATTTCCGGCCAGGGCACACAAGAGAAGTGCCCATCTGCTTCTCCACCCCTCCCCCCCTTCCTCTCTGTCTCTCTCTTCCCCTCCCGCAGCGAGGCTCCATTGGAGCAAAGTTTTCCCAGGCGCTGAGGATGGCTCTGTGGCCTCTGCCTCAGGCGCTAGAATGGCTCTGGTCGCAACAGAGAGACACCCCGGATGGGCAGAGAATCGCCCCCTGGTGGGCATGCTGGGTGGATCCATAAATTGTGTGGCAGCCACACACAATGAGCACAAACAAGATACAACCACACAAGGCATGAATAAATCTCACAGGGAAGGGAAGGGAAGGGAGGGGAGGGGAGGGGAGGGGAGGGGAGGGGAGGGGAGGGGAGGGGAGGGGAGGGGAGGGGAGGGGAGGGGAGGGGAGGGGAGGGGAGGGGAGGGGAGGGAAAAGAAACAGGGTAAAATCACAAGGAAATCTTGTACAAGCCACTGCAAAGGAAGAACATGATAAACTAAGGCTTTGGTATAAATGTTGCATGACCGTTTAAGCATCTGGAAATAGCGACACCAACATGACTAGCATTCCCAGTCCTAGAATCACACCTCCAAATAGCTAAGACCAGGGGAAGCAGGGAGGAGACTGCCTCCAGATTGGAGGCTCATCTCTGCAAACACCAGGGGAGAAAGGAGGTTGCACTTGGAGCTGGCTGGACTCAGCCCAAGCTGTAGGTGAAGCTGCTTCAGGGTGGAAGAGTGGATCTGATGATTAGGTGTGAGAAAACATCAAGGAAAACCAAGGTTTCATTCCTTCAGTGGTTCACTTAACAACTTCCCAGCCCTGTTCCAGCCGCATGGGGGTGGCAAGCAGGTTTCCGGATTCTTAACAGCTGCCTGGTGATTCCGAGTGCAGTCTGGGTGAGAGTGGGCAGCAAACCCATCACGATTTTCAGTAAACAGATGGAGGCATCATGGAAATGTATTGACTGACCTCCCCCGGTGCTCTGGGCTGGATTGTAATGGCCATTTCTGGCACACTGATGAATGACCACCATATCTGAATGTCCTCTCTCTGCTCTTTCATGTGGAGCTCCAGCTTTAAAGAGGAAAAAAAATAGTTATTAGAGGACTACTGTCTCCACCACAGCCACAATATGCATCTGTGGGGGTATGTGCATCTGTGTGTGTTCACCAATTTCCTTAGATAATTGCTTAGCTTCCCCATGCCATACTGAGCACTTTCAGAATGGAGAGGAGGGTTCCCAAACTCCCTCTGGCCCCCTCTGCACTGTAAGTACCTTGCCCCACCCCCACCAGTACTCTGCCCTGCCTCCCCCTACCACCACTGGGCAAGGCCCCTCAGCGTCGGTGGCTAGAGGCCAGATGTCACTGAAACTCTGCAGCCTACTTTAAATTCTCTGTACTCTGCATTTTTCTTCTGAGAGTATCACCAAGAGGTAGAGGAGAAGGAGTAATAGACAGAACCGGGATACTCGAGCCAACCCCAGGCTCACATTGCCCTGAGAGCTGTGCACAGAACACAGTGGCATGCTGGTCCTCTATTGCCTGGGCCACCACACAACCTCCAACCGGATCTTGCCTCTCACAATAGCCCATTCAACCCTCCCCATCCACTGTGGCAGAAAAATGAACCCCAAAGATGTTCATGTCCCAATCTTTGGAACCTGTGAATATGTGACCTTACATGGCAAAAGGGACTTCACAGGTGCAATTAGGATGATGGGGAGGTGACCCTGGGCTATTCTGGTGAGCCTGGTCAAATCATATGAGCCCTTAAAAATGGAAGAAAAGGGCAGAAGAGCATGCCAGAGATGTGCACTTGAGGAAGGAGGACGGAGGACGGAGGCCAGGGGCCCCAGGATGAGGCTGCTTCTAGAAGCTAGGAACTGCCCATGGCTGACAGCCAGCAAGAAGCCGGGCCCTCAGTCCTGCCACCATAAGGAGTTGAATTCTACCAACAACTCGAATGAGCAAGAAAACATTCTGCCGTGGAGCTTCCAGAAAAAAGGGCAGCCCGCTAACCCCTGGATTTTAGCCTGTGTTGGACCTCAGTCTTCCAGAATGGGAACATAAATTTGTGCTGTTTTAAGCTAAGGTTGTGGCCATTTGTTTCCACAGCCAAAGCAAATGAACGCACCAGCCGTTGTTTTTCAGCCAGAGACAAAAATCTCAGCTCTTCACATCCCTGTCCTTCTCCCTACCCCCCAACCACAACCAACGGGAAGGAAAGGATGGTTTCAGCATGCAATTCTGAATACTCAGGACTCTCACCTCATGCTAGCAAGAGGGTATGAGAAATGATGCTGTCCCTGATAACCCTGTAAGAAGCACACTTTAATTTCATTGACACAGGTCCCCAAGTCACCCTCACCAGGCAGAGGAGGGGGTAGCAGCACGCTGAACTGCTGGCCCCTCTGTGCGCCTTTTATCTGGAAAACAACGGAGAAACTGGAGGCCTGCTGCCCTGAGCATTAATAATTTACCCGTCTCTAGTGGCAGCCTCTGCCTGCAGACTAATCGGTAGGCTGCCTTTAAACTGTGCTGAGAGATCAAAGATACAGTTGTGTTACTTGTGTCTGAGCTGCTCGAATGACACATCCAGCCCCTCCCAGAAACTGCATTTGCTCCGTTAGTGTTTGGGGTCCTCGCTGGACTCATTCAGTCCTGAAGTGTGTATCAGATATCATGTAAATGTGTCCCACACTCTGAGGTTATGTTCTAGTCACATAGTCCAAAAAACTGGGGAAAAGATGACGAATTAGCATCTGACAAGCCCATGAGACCAACACTCAACCATTTCAACTTGAAAAGGGAGTGAGGGGGCTAGACTGCAGAAAAAAAAGAAGCTATTTAGGTGGCCAGAAAATCTTGTTCATCCTGCTTATTTAAAACTATATCTTTGTAAGAAAAGTACACGAAGTAGCGTCTGCCCTTGTCATTGAGAATCCTGTATGACTTCAGCTCAGCCCCCAAAATTGGCAGCCAAGCACAAGGACAGAAGAGAGGAAACGCAGGACTAAATTGGCAGTGACCCCTAAAACAGACCCAGAAAGTCACAATCTTTACACACCACTCAACAGGAGCTTCAGGGCACTTCTGCTTAATGTCAGAGATACAGAGTTATGTGACATTTCAGCTACCTAGAAGTTTCCCTAATAAATCTACTATAGTTATGACATGTCTCTCTATATAACTGTTATATATAATTATGAATATTCATATATAATTATATATATTATGAAATAGTTATATATGTCTATTATAGTTATAATGTCTCTTATCTGAAAAATAATGGTTCTGGTCATTTTCTAACTTATAAAAATAACAAGGGGGGGTCTTTTAAAGTTGCCTTGTTTAGAAACTAAAAAGCTGAATGCCCCAGTCTAGCCCCTACGCTGTTTTTCCAAGAGCCAGTCAACTTCCAGGGTCCAGAGCCAATTCTGAAACAGAACCACTCTCTTCACCTCACCTGCCACTTACCTGATCCTACTAGCCGACAACACCCCTGACATGGTGAAGTGCCTTGAAAGATACCATCTCTCCCATTTCTGAAAAATGGGCAACTACTAAATTCATTATATGTACACACATATGTGTATACACATGTGTGTATATATGTATTATGTGTATATATGCATGTATATATACATGTGTGTACATACACCTGTGTGTAGGTATGCATATGTGTATATAAAATATAGGCCTGACCAGGCGGTAGCGCAGTGGATAGAGCATCGGACTGGGATGCAGAGGACCCAGGTTCGAGACCCCGAGGTCGCCAGCTTGAGCGCGGGCTCATCTGGTTTGAGCCAAGCTCACCAGCTTGGACCCAAGGTTGCTGACTCAAGCAAGGGGTTACTCAGTCTGCTGAAGGTCCATGGTCAAGGCACATATGAGAAAGTAATCAATGAACAACTAAGGTGTTGCAACAAAAAACTGATGATTGATGCTTCTCATCTCTCTCCCTTCCTGCCTTCCTGTCTGCTGTCCCTATCTATCCCTCTCTGTCTCTGTAAAAAATAAATAAATAAATAAATAAACACACACACACACACACACACACCTTTTTATTTCCTACAAATATAATATGGAAGGTTACAATTGGGAAATTATGAAACAAATGGCAACTAATTAAAACATGGGTATTCATGGCCCTGTGGCCCCCATGTTTGCCCTACAGGTTTATGAGAACCATCTGCCACGACCTGCACACCCTACCCCACCTCACCTGCAAATGAAGGGGGGTAAGCTGCACGCTGTACTGCTGCTTCCCCATGTCCTCGGGTGAGGCTGGCCCTGCGCTGACCAGGAACTGAATGGTCTTGCCCACCACGTGACAAGACACCACCTGGAGGAGGAACAAGATAACATTAATGGAACTTAGAGAGAAAGAAATAAATCAGCAAGGACAAGAATTTAGAGTTTCAAACTTGGGAAAATACCCAGATTCACATCTTATCTAACACGTAGCAGTCTGAAAATGGGAAAAGATATTGCAAATCTCTTTTTTCTGACAGATTTCTCAAGAGCTAAACTGTTTCTTTCCCAAGTCTAGTTGTTGTGCTCTCTCCACAGGCAAAGGTTTTTATTTCTGTTAATATTGCTTTGTTCCATTCCTCCATACCAGCTGATTTTAAATTTCCCCAGACATTTCTACAATCACAAGTGAAAACCATTAGCCATTGTCTCTCAGTAAGAAATGAGGCTTAAAAAGAAAATAAGTTATAGATGTTACGAGTAAACAAAAAAATAAAATGGTTTTCAAAGCTGTGGGAATAATTCAAAGAGTGCATGAAATATTAAGCAGTTACAAAATTATATAGCCTTAAAAACAGAAGTATCAAATGAGCTCAATTAAGAAGACAAGCAATTACACTGGAATAAACCAGGCCATATTGCTGATATCAATCACAAAGCATTTTAGAGGAGTGATTGTGATAGCTGTTACAGAGAACTAGTCAGTGTCTGCCCTAGAACCCCTGTATAGAAGCAGATCTTCTAGAATGAGAGGTCAGCCATCCTTCCAGCACAATGCCAGCAAGCCATGGGTGGGCTGACCTCCAGGCCAGGTGCCAGGTGTGCACACATTGGGAGGAGGGGCGGTGAGGGAAGATGGAGGGTGGCTAGGAGGTTACCAGTGTATCTGGCCATCGTCGGTCATCAGGAATCTGAGAAAAAAACAGGACAGGATGGACCTCGCAGCCCCCACAGTCCCAAGGGAACTGCTGACCCCTCATTGGAGGATGGCACATGGGAATGAAGAGAAAAAAATTTTAATTCTCTGGTGGGCTCATCAGAATCTAAAATAGCAAATAGAAAAGTTATCAAAATAGCTTTTTGTTGTTGTTGTTTGGGGATCTGCTATTTCACAAAGTTCAGGCTTTTCTTTTTGTGTCCCTAGCTCCTTCCTCCCTCAGTCCAGCATCTTTCTCCTCTGAGCCCACCTGCCCAACAAAAACTGACCTGGCCTGACCAGGCGGTAGTGCAGTGGATAGAGCATTGGACTGGGATGCGGAGGACCCAGGTTTAAGACCCTGAGGTCGCCAGCTTGAGCGCAGGCTCATCTAGTTTGATCAAAGTTCACCAACTTCGACCCAAGGTCGCTGGCTCGAGCAAGGGGTTACTCAGTCTGCTGAAGGCCCGCGGTCAAGGCACATATAAGAAAGCAGTCAATGAACAACTAAGGTGTTGCAACAAAAAACTGATGATTGATGCTTCTCATCTCTCTCTGTTCCTGTCTGTCTGTCCCTATCTATCTCTCTCTCTGACTCTCTGTCTCTGTAAAAAATAAAACAAAACTGACCTGTACTCCAGGGCCCCTGGCAAGGGGTCAATTTCCAATGACCACCATGAAATACCTCCATGGCATAGAGCTAGAAGAAGAAAATCTTGCCTATTTTCAATACGGGCAGAAAATTGCCCAACCCTTACTTTCCCCCCATCCTTGTAAGGTCGCTCTTAGAAGACTACGGTAATTTGCTAATTAGTTACAGTATCTTCCACATGTTATTGCATCTCAGGGTTCATAAGAGGTTGGAACAAGAACATATTTGTCTAAGTAATGCCACTTATTCGTTTTAAAAATAAATGCTCTAAAAACAACCCTTTCAGGAGGAACAGTCTGATGCCAGATAAGTGACATGCAAAACTGACATGACATGGAGAAAATTCACTGTCCCTCCTCTCTGCAGCCCAGGGCTGTTTTCTGTGTCATGTTAAAAAGAAAAAAAAAAGATAAACAAACAAAAAGAACAGCCAATTGTCTAGTTTAGTTCTGTTATTTCTTTGGGATCTTCTATACTCAGCGAGTGAGAATTTTACCGGGAAAAATAACAACTTTCTTAGTTGATACATGAGTAGGTCAGGTCCTGAATTTAAGCCAAATCAATAAGCAAACAAAACCCCAAACAAAGAGAAGTTAAAAGACATTAACATTTCTGGAATGTAAGACTCCGAAGATTACAATAACCACTTAAGTCACATCAAGGAGGTAAGAGCAGCCATTAGGAGACATCTACAGCTCCAAATGTCTTTCCATAAACTGTCTGGAGGATCTTCCCAGCCCGACAGCTTCCTGACTCTTTAGATCAGTGTTTCCCAACGTGGGGCCCACACCCCACAGGGGGGCAATTCCATAGTTAAGGGGGGCAATTTGAAAATGGACTCGACTCGACTTTAACTCTTTCGCCCCGGGCCATTTAAATGCAATGCTAGATATTGGTGCCAAATTTAACAAAAAATGCAATTCTTAAATAATTGCGGTAAATAATTATTAAGTATAATTTCATTTGACGAGACCAAAACATCAACTGGGTGATTGGCGTCGTCAAGTAAACTTCGTCCTTGGTTCACCACGGAGCGTGCCGTCTGCCACGGGGAACCCCGGACGTTTTAAAAACTCGCTAAACAACGCAGTTATTCTCACCTAATTGGCCCATCGCAACTTCTGTAGTGTTTCACATCATTCAGTTGGTGTTAATTTGAAATAAGTGTCAGTCAAAACTGTTGTAAAAGCTCGTTGATTTAGCCTGACCAGGTGGTGGCGCAGTGGATAGAGCGTCAGACTAGGATGCGGAAGGACCCAGGTTCGAGACCCCGAGGTTGCCAGCTTGAGCGCAGGCTCATCTGGTTTGAGCAAAGCCCACCAGCTTGGACCCAAGGTCGCTGGCTCCAGCAGGGGGTTACTCAGTCTGCTGAAGGCCCGCAGTCAAGGCACATGTGAGAAAGCAATCAATGAACAACTAAGAAGTCGCAACGCGCAACGAGAAACTGATGATTGATGCTTCTCATCTCTCTCCGTTCCTGTCTGTCTGTCCCTGTCTATCTCTGCCTCTGTAAAAAAAAAAAAAAAAAGCTTATTGATTTAATAAATATACATATATATATTGTATAGATATAATTGGTAAGTATTTGATTTTATTTTTATCAATATTAAACTCTTTATTAAGTACTTCTTGCATTGGGGCTAGAAAGCAATAATATTTTATAAATATTATTGGGGCTATAGTAGTGCATGCACGACAATTTTAATTTTAGAAGCATAACTTTCCAGAAAATTTTGTCAAGTGGAAAAATATAGATACCTTTTGATTTGCAGTGGTAGTGTAGTAAATGTGTTATATACATTTAAATAAATATGAATTTTTAGTATATGTTTACTCTATGTCACATTAAATATATTTTAACACATATTTTAATGTCAGCATTTCTTAAAACGGTTCTTGAAAAAGATGACAAAGATGTAAAAGCTATGCCACTCAGTAACAATACTGTTAGCAGAAGAATAGACAAAATGAGTGAGGATATTGAAAAACAACTTATTGAAAAGCTGAAAACAAGAAAATTCTCCTTGCAAATGGATGAATCAACTTTGAGAGACAGTGAGGCAGTATTGATAACTTACGTAAGATATATTGATAAAGGACATTTTGCTGAAGAAATGTTGTTCTGTAAAAGATTAGAAAGCACCACTACCTCCAAAGATATATATAATAAGCTAAAAAACTACTTAGATGTCAATGATATACCAATGAAAAATAGAACATCTTGTGCTGCAGATGGTGCTCCCAATATGATGGGCAAGAAAAATGGCTGCTTAAAATTGATGAAAGATGCGAATCCAGAAATGATTCTTGTGAGTTGTGTTATTCATAGGGAAAACTTGGTAGCTAAAAACATCTCGCCTGTTCTGAATGAAGAATTACATACAGTAATAAACTGTGTTAATGCTATTAAAGCTAGTGGCAAATGTGAGCGTCTTTTCAAGCTATTTTGTGAAGAACAAAATGAAGACCATGTGAGACTTTTACTTCATACTGAAGTAAGATGGCTATCTAAAGGAAACTGTTTGAAAAGATTTATGGAACTGTTTGATACTCTGGGTGATTTTTTAAGCAACAAACCTGAAATGAAGTATCTGTTAACAATAGATGGTAAAGCATTTGTGAGTTATTTAGCCAATATCTTTGAAAAACTAAATATATTAAATAAGCAACTTCAAGGAATAAAACTCTTGTCAATGCAAAAGCAAAGATATTTGGTTTCATTACCAATATTGAGTTATGTCAGAAACATATTAACAACAAAAACTTTAAACAGTTTCATTGGCTCCAAAAATGTGAAGTAACTGATACTGCTTTACTTGTTATTGTCAATCATTTGAATATTCTATCGGCTGATTTAAAAGAAAGATTTTCTGATTTAAAACAAATTGATTTCCCAACATGGATGATGCAGCCAAAGTTAGTGGATTTGTCTGATCTATCAACTATGCAGTATCAAGAAGAACTCGCAGAATTGCAAAATGATGGGTCAGTTAAAGCTTTATTTAATATCAAAGGAGCGATGGCATGGCTTTGTGAGGAAACAGAAATCAAATACCCAAATTCAACCAAATGTGCAAGAAAACTATTGCTACCGTTTCCATCTTCATTTTTAGCTGAATGTGGATTTAGTGCTATAAATGATTTACTGGTAAAAAAAAAAAAGAAATCGGCTGGATATAACACAATGTGGAGACTTGAGACTAAAGCTAACCAAATTGGAACCTAATATAAAATCTCTGTGCAGCAAGCATCAAGCGCAAAGATCACACTAAATTAAAATAATAAATTAATATAGAAAAATCTGTATTAAAATTATTTGGAATTTAAATTTCTGTTTTTCATTATATGTTTTGAAATTTTACTTACTGTGTTTTGTTAACAATTTCATAGTGATTTCTTCCTAGAACCTATCATTTATGTTTATTAAGTGAACAAATCAATTTTTTAATGTTAAAATTTATGTATGTTACATAGGGGGGACATAAAAATTTTAGAAAGGTTAAGGTGGGGCATGGCACAAAAAAGGTTGGGAAACACTGCTTTAGATACAACCAAGTCCCACAGACCAACCCTTTCTTGGCCTTTCTCCAGTGTCCATCTGAAAATGCTAATTAAAACAATAATCTGGCCCTGGCCGGTTGGCTCAGCGGTAGAGCGTCGGCCTAGTGTGCGGAGGACCCGGGTTCGATTCCCGGCCAGGGCACACAGGAGAAGCGCCCATTTGCTTCTCCACCCCTCCGCCGCACTTTCCTCTCTGTCTCTCTCTTCCCCTCCCGCAGCCAAGGCTCCATTGGAGCAAAGATGGCCCGGGCGCTGGGGATGGCTCTGTGGCCTCTGCCTCAGGCGCTAGAGTGGCTCTGGTCGCAATATGGCGACGCCCAGGATGGGCAGAGCATCGCCCCCTGGTGGGCAGAGCTTCGCCCCATGGTGGGCGTGCCGGGTGGATCCCGGTCGGGCGCATGCGGGAGTCTGTCTGACTGTCTCTCCCTGTTTCCAGCTTCAGAAAATGAAAAAAAAAAAATAATAATAATCTGATCCTACCTTAACACTGCAAAATGGCCAAAACAAAATGCGACCACTGTTCCCATGAGGCCAGTTGGAGGGACGATTAGGGCCACATCCTTTCCAGGCCAGACGCTGCCCCTGCTACTCTGAGAATAGTAATGGACCGTTTGTCAAATGGATGAGAACAAAATGGAAAGCTTTTAAACATAAGTAATCTTCTTTTAGTGCATTAAGGTGTTAGCTACAATGGGGATTAAATCCCTCAGCCTAGGAGAACAGTGGCAACACCACGCCACCCCAGTGGGTTCCCCTCTTAGAAGCAGAGACAGGATCACCTGGTTCAAAATCCCAGCTAGTTAGCTTTCCTAAGTGGCCAGGATGTCCAAGGTTGACAGCTCCGAAAATATCAATGAACAGATAGAAGCCCTGATCTTGACCTCTGAGACTCCTGGCCCCAAATACACTGTGTTTATGATAGGGGTAACTCAAGAGCTAAAATTTAAGCTTGAGTAATGGTGGCTGTGGTTATGGTCAGTGGGCATTAATGGTTAACACAAGTAAAAGCTTTGCTCCAAGAACGGACACCTGAACATCTGTGAGCAAGCCACCTTAGTGCCCCAGGGGACTGCAGGCAAAGCCTTTGTGTTCCAAGGACAGAACTCTTGCTATGATCCAATTAACTTTGACTATGATCTGATTAACTCTCCCTTGAAATCCCAAAAGCCTCACCTGCCCTTTTCTTCCCTTTATAAGAAGGTTGGCCGGGGAAAGGGGTTTGAGATAATTTGGGAATGTAGCCCACATCTTCCCAGACTGCTGGCCATCTGAATAAAGCACCCATAAAGATTCAACCTCTGTCTCAGAATTGGTGACAGGCGGCACAAACTCCATTATGTTTTCTGGTTTCATGGGAACTCCTTCAGAAGCTTCCATGTTAGTTCCTCAGAAAGCCCCAACAACATGCAAAAGAAGGCTGAGCTGGTGTGTTCCTGATGAATCCCCTTCCTCTGTACATATGAGAGTGTTTCACAGAGGGTGGGCTGCAAGTGGTGAGGGTCCTGACAGTAGGCGTCTTGAACTCAAGAAACATGTTGACATAGTAACATCCAAACCTATAGAGAATTTGTACAAAAATGTTGTCGAGCCAAACAGAGGCTACACCTGGAAGCAAGATCTCAACAGACAGAGATCAATGCTTTCTGGAATGGCTGCTTGCCCCCTCCTTTATGCGTTGGAAAGTAAGAAGGGACCATAAGGAAGATTCATGGAAGGTGGGACTGGATTATAGGAGAGTTAAGATTATGTGCTCCCTTGACGGTGGTCACACATTAGAAGGAATGGTCTGAAAAGAGGCATTTCAAAGATGTGTTAACCTAGACACACAGAAACAATGGAGATGGCTTGCTGAGGCAAAGATAAGCCTTTTACTAATGAAGGTATATACCTGGGGTATGACTACCCACCACAACCTGTCCTGTTTGGAGTTTATGATCACACTGGTTACTTTTCTATAGAATCTTTTTTTTTTTTGGTCCATAGCATCTGGTCAGATAGATCAAGGTCAGGGCATCACTAGTCCAGTCCCAGGATCAATAGTGAAGGTACCATCAGACTGTCATGCATCATGACCTGCATGACAGACTCCAGCTTCAAGCCCTAAATACTCACAGACCTATACAAATAGGTCTTGTCCCTTAAATACCCACAGACCTATACAAATAGATCTTATCTTGAAACTGTGTTCCTTTGTTTAAAACTAGGCCAAAGAACTCCAGGCCTGGCACTCCCAAGTTTTGCTATTGCTTACCAACCAGAAAGTCCCCTAAAGTCTTCACACCCCATTGTACTCTCTCTGCTTTTCCTTTCAATTAAGCCTCCTGTACAGCTGCCTCAGCTCCTTCTCTTAGAACACTCTGGAGAACTGGCAACAATTTAATTACTTTGCCTTCAAAAGAACTAGGAACAGTGCCGAGAAAAAACGCATCCATAAAGGTTTATGTCACTGAATATTTTTCACTTGAATCATCCTTTGTAACATCCTGAGAACAGAACTCTAAAATAAAATGGAAGGAAAGATCCTTCACTAATCATTCGGAGTTCCCAATCAGATTTCATTCCCGACTGCAATCTAGCCTGGGCTTTGTAAGGATCCCTAAAATAGCGTGGACTTGATTTAAAATATTGTTTCTATTCTGAAACAGAGGCTCAGTTTTAAAGGTAATATCCATTAGGGCTAAACACTATCAGAACATCTATCAAGTTAATCCTACTTGCCCACTCATTCACAATATGTGGCCGAAGGTGGGTTTTTGTACACAACTCTCCCAGTGGACGGAGAGAACAAATGCTAGAAACAAGAGGGAAGCCCAGGGAACATTGGGTCCACGTTCAAGGGGCATGCCTCTCTTGTTGGGACACTTTAAAATGAACAAAGCTTTCAGTAACATTACACTTCCACAAGGTGTACACTTTTTACACAATCTCACTGCACATTCTTTAACTTCAAAATCTGTAAACGTGAAGTTCTCTTTCACTGACTCTGTGCATGAAGAAACACATGCAAGAAATTTCCTTTAAGATGAAGGGCAAAGAATTGGGTCTTTTCCAGGCTGTGTATGAGCGCTCTCGTCGGGGGCCAGGTCACCCTGCTACACCCTTCCCCTAACACCATGCTCTGTGTTCAACACACAAACAAAACCACGGCTTGGCTGTGGGTCCTCTTCCCTTGTCTTCTCCAGGGGAAGTCAGACTACGCTCGACAGCTACTGAGCCCAGAATTCCATACACTGTAACCCACGCAAACAGGTGGCCCTCCCAGGAGTAATCTCTACCTACCCTCGGAAAGACTTAGTTCAAAACAATTTCACAACCTGTTAGTATTTTAGCATAAATTCCAGGTTAATGGAGTACATGGAATTTCAAGTCAGGCAAAGCAAAAAACAAAACAAAAAACAACTGAGGCTCATGGACATAGATAAAAGTGAAGTGGCTACCAGAGGGTTGGGGTGGAGAGGAGGGGAGTAAAGCGGGACAAAAAAACAAACAAACAAAGAAAAACAGAAGAGGTTAACTAAGCATTCTCCTTGCAACTAGAAAGACAAACATGAACAATTATGAACCAGGGTAACTCTGCAAACCAAGGGACCCACTGAAGTCTGGAAAGAGCAGAGGAGACCCCAGAAGCTCACAATATAGAAATGCATAACAGGCAGCCTTAGAAAGAACCATTAAGGAAGGAAAACTCAGGCCCCCACCTCTCGTCCCTGAGGAGGAAGAAACAAGAAGAATGCAAGGGAAGAGAGCCTGCAGGGGCAACTGAGTCAGCCAGTTATAGATTAACTACTTCATATAGTTCTCTGAAAGGGTAACTGGGGCCACTTGCTACACAAAGCAAGGAAGATAGAACTTATCTGAAAATCCCTTCCCCTTTTCTTTTCTCAAAAGCTTTTAAGAAACAATGTTTACATACCTTAATTTTAAAATTCCAACAGTTATCCTCTGAACCCACCTAAACTCACCCTCCCATCCTGGAGTCATGAGAGTGACATATACCTCTAGACAAAGGGATCACGAGCCCCTTGCATGAAAACCTGTATTCTGTAAAGGTATATAACCTGTAAGAAAATCAACTTGGAGAGCACGTGTTTTGCCGCCTCTTTTGGGGTCATGCTGCTCCACCAGCTAAATAAATTCTACTTCCTTTATCAAGTTGTCTGGGCATTTTTGTCCTCCTTTGATTCCTGCAATACCATATGCACACAATATAGGATACATACCCAGCACCTGCCATGGGGTTCCCTGACCTACAATGCAGAACGATTTTGGGGAAACCCCAGGCAGTCGTCCAATTCTGTATTGTTCTGGCTTTATGGAAGAAAAGGCTGGTTAGTGCCTTTCAATTCTCTTTTCTCATCCTCAACATCTCTTTCCTGGTGAGGGTAGGAGTGAGGGCTTAAGTGAAATTATACTAAAAACACAAAAATAATAGTAATGATGCTGTTTACAGTGTGCAGCGATTGGAGTTCCTTTCTGGAGGGGCAACTGGGGTTCAAATCCAACCTCTGCTACTTAGTAGCTCTTAGTCACCTTGGGCAAGCTACTTAGACTCTCTCTGCCTTAGTTTTCTCCACTGTAGAGTGGGTGTGATACTTGTTCGGGCAGAGGAGTGTTGGAACACAGCAAGAATGAACACGAGCCCATCGCCCAGGGCTGGTCACACCTGATAGCATCAGGAATGACGACATGGCAGGCGTCATGCTGGGTACCACATGGGCTGGCAGCCTCACATTCCTGCCAGGGAGGAATTAATACTTTACACACATGGCACCTGCGGCTCAGGAGGGAAGGAAGCACCCCAAACAAGCCCAGACCCAACCGTACCCCTCACTTCACAGCTGGGCCCCCATGCTGGCTGGGTCATTACGTTGACCTAAAACTGTAACCCCCAGTTGATCATTAATTAGAAGTCTCTATTTATTTACAAATGGTGCTGAAATCAAAGAGACTGAATGCTTTTCACAGGACACCAGGCCTCACACCAAGAAAAGTCAATGACCCTGCCAATCTCTAAAAATTGCTCCCAGCATGTTAACTGGCAAGCTTTCCAAATAAATGCTACATTCAGAGAGACATTCAGCCTGCTTCCTAAACAAAAAAAAGTGCATGGCTAGCCCAGCAAAGCACCTATCACTGCACAAGCCCGGAAGCCCGTTTCACATATGAGGCGTTTCCAGGCTGTGCTGGTAGACCTCCCACCTGCACAGAGTTGCAAGTGGGACTTGAGAGCCCAGTAAAGTGGCTCAGGAGCCCCGGGACAGGCTGGGAGGGGCTGTTGCTGCATCATGAGGAGGAAGAGCTGGCTCATGGGCCACCAGCAATATTGAAATAAAGGTCTCTTTTTTTCTGGGTCACACATTCTAGAGTGAGCCTCTCCCAGGACGTGAGGCAAGAGCACAGAGGTAGAATCTCGCTGCATTAAGAGCATAATTACAGTCTGGGAAACAGATGAAGACTCAGGGTTTGCGGAGACTGGACAGCAGGCAGAGCGAGCCCCTTGAGGGGAGATGAAAGGTGATAGTTCCCTGCTGCACCCCAGGGGGAGGGGATGCCTCTCCACCCAGCCCACGCTGGCCACCAGAGCCAGGGGGGAGGGGGCTGGGCAGAGTGTGTGCTGCACACAGGAGCCCTGGTGACAGGATGCTTGAGGCTTTCTTTGGGAAAATGTCACAGCCCCTGCAGAGCAGCTGCTTGTGTTAAGTAAATATTTGATCTTTGTCCCCAGTTTCTGGCACAGTTGCTAAAACTCTTGGACTCTCCCAAGTGATGAGGTGTGTTTTGTGTGCTAGTGGCTTCAGGTGGGCCATCACCAGTGATACCTTGACAGGGCTAGAGAGTTCATACTTGTTCATACTTTCAGCCTCCTCCCAACCTCCTGGGAGGGGAGAGGGGCTGGAGATTAAATTCAACCCCAGTGGCCATTGATTTTAATCAACCCAGCCTATGTCATGGAACCTCTATATGATCCCCTCGTGCTGGGGAGGGCAGTGCCCATAGAGATGGAAGCCCTGCCCCTCACCTCGCCCCAGAGCCTCTTCCGCATGGCTGTTCTTGAGTTGTGTCCTGTGTTACAAACTGATAACAATAAGTAAACGGCTTTCCTGAGTTCTGTGAGCTGTTCTAGCAAATTATCAAACCTGAGAAGAGGTAGATGGTTTAGCCAGTTGATCAGACTATAGATGGTCCTGACTTGAAATTCGTGTTGGACATGGGGACAGTCTCCAGGGGCAGAGCCCTTACCCTGTGGGTCCTGCACCAGTCAGTACTCAAATCGAACTAAATTTCTAAACACCCAACTGGTGTCCAGAAAGTTGGAGAATGGGTTGTTGCGTAGAAGAAAACGCCACATATTTGGTGTCCAAAGTGTTGTGACTGCAGTTCAGGCTGCCCCGATTATGCCACAGCTCTAAGTGTGGGCTCCGCACCTCCCACAGTTCCTGCAGGATGACAGCTCTAAGCAAGACCCCACTCTGTGCAGGACACTGAGGCAGGCTTGCTGGTGAACCAGATGTCTGAAAAGGCAATGACTTTGGCATGTGGGATCTTCAGGGGTTGCAGGAGAAAGACCAAGTGGAGGGTAGCCAGAGAGCAGAGCAGGCCAGATTCTGTTCCTGGGGGGCCCGTGAGGAGACTCAAGAACAGACACACCAGGAAGATGCTCCCAAAGGCAGACCAGAGCTCCTATTCTCAGCTAAGTGATCAAAGACATGACTATTCATTAGACACCGTGGGTCCAGGCAGGCCTGTCTCTGTCACTAGCTCAAACGCCATCCACACGAACTGTGTTGCGGCTGAGTTAGAGAGACAAGAGAGCTACACTCTGATACTGTGGAGAGAATTTAGGAAGGGGAGAGCAATGTCCTTGAAATCACACACTTGTAGTTATTTTACAACATCTGTGTGTGAGCCTCTGGTTCTGTCAGCTTGTTCCTTCTCAAGAATTATGCTGAGAGAAGGCATGATGATGAGTACAGAGGACTCAATTTAAGTGTGGGATCCTTGGGTTAGGGGGTATAGGTTAGGCCCTAAAAGGAGACAGAGGCCAGCACTGTCAGCGTCCTGCCTGACAGGCAGCTCGAGAACACTCCTTCTTGTGTGCTTACTTTCGTTTAATGCACGGATGTTTAAAAAAAAACCCACCACAGACACACTACAAGAGAAACTGACTAGCCTGGCTCAAGCCCTTTGCAAAAGGACACCATGTGAGGTGCCATGGTCGACCAGGATGCTCGTCCCAGAGCGGAAAAGGCCACATACAGGATCCAAGCACCCAATGAGTCCTACTCTCAAATTCCCAGGAGCCAGGCAGATAGTGGCAGGGTGTCCCCACTGGTGGGCATGCACAGGCCCCGGGCTGCCAGGCATTACTGCGACACACTCCACCACCACACCCACTTTCCCATACTGTGCAGAGCCCCAAGGGCCTGTCCATCCAACTGGCCGGCCAGCTTGTCCGAAGGGGACAGCACTGGCCACGGCATGACCAGGCAATGACAAGCTCTCATTTCCTCATCTGGCTGAGGAAATGTAAAAGTCAAGAGCCTGAAGATGCCTGTAAAACAAAACAGTACTATGTGCGCCCTCTCCCACCCGCCTGCAGTGAAAGCCTCTGTGGGCACCCTGTGGTCAGCAGTCAGCAGTCCCAGCCTGGGGGACCTGAGGGAGCAGGGCTCGGGGCAGACTTTAAAAAAGGAAAGTTTCTACACTTCTAAATTGTTTTCAACTCTTTAATGAGCATGCACTAGTTCTGTAATTGCATTGAAACAAACATACTTGAACCCTCCCCTTTTTTCTAGTACTAACAAGAACAGCAAGAATGGTCAACTGCTGCTTCCAGAGCCAGCTCCCTCCTCTACACCTCCTGGCCGGCCCGGAGCACTGTTTCTCTCCTAATTGGGACAGTGGCAGAAAATACCAAACAGAAACTGCCCACCACAAAAGGACTCAGTCCCTATGTGCCTGTGATAAAAGGGGCACTCAATGCACTGGGAGGTACTGCTCACACAGGGGCCTCAGTAGGGTCTGCGCCTTACGCCCCCATTTGTGAAACTTGGGCACTAGACCCCATGCTTGCCCGGCCCCTCCCAGCGCTACAGGCTGTGCTGGTCAGAGCATCCCGTGCTGTTGCCGCTGGTTCCTCCTGTCACCCAGGATCTTCCAGAGACTACCCCACCCTCGTTCCAGGATTAGGTAGCTATGTGACTCTCTTGGCAAGGGGATGGGAAAGAGGCTTGCCTGTGTTGCTGGGCAGCGTGAGGTGGAACAGCTCTTTGGGGACCAGTTCTAAAGAACGTGGTTGAGCTGAAAGGTACACGCCTACACTGTTGGCAATTCCTTGTCTTCCCTTGACACAGTCCTGTGCTGGTGCCTGAGAGGTTAGGATATTAACATTCAAGTTCACTACAGCTTTATTACACTTGTGAACAAGAGAGAATAACCTAATAATCCATCAATAGAGGATGGAGAAAGAAGCTCTGGTCCATCCAGAACTCTGAACTGTAGTTGAAGCAAATGAATAGATTTGCTCTACATTTGCAATACATACATTGATCTGGATGACTCTCAAAACTGCCATGTCCTATAAAGGGAAAGCTTGCTATAAAATTGTACATACAGAAGAATAAACTCTAGCTGAGCCAGGGTGGGGGGTGATGTCAGGGCTGGCCATGCTGTGCTTCTTGACCTGGGGTTACAAAGCACAAAGATGTCCCTTCCTCACCGTCTGCTACACAGTATGCTTTTAACTGAATAATAAAATGTAGAAAGACACAAGGGAAGCCTTGTATTTAAGAGAAAGTTTTTTAGTCTGATTGGTGGTGGTGCAGTAGTAGATAGAGCATTGACCTGGAACACTTGAGGTCCCCAATTCAAATCTGGAGGTCACCAGCTTGAGCATGTGCTCATCAGCTTGAGTGCAGGGTTGCTGGCTTGAGCACGGGATCATCAATATGATCTCAAGGTCACTGGCTTGAGTCCAAAATTGCTGGATTAAAGCCTAAGGTTGCTGGCTTGAGCCCATGGTCACTGGCTTGAGCAAGGAGTCACTGGCTTGGCTTGAGTCTCCCAGGTCAAGGCATGTACGAGAAGCAATCAACAAGCAACTAAAGTGAAGCCACTATGAGTTGATGCTTCTCACTCTCTCTCCTCTCTCTCTTTCTTTTCTCTCAAAATCAATTGAAAAAAGGTTTAAATTATTTTTAAAAAGAGAAAGTTATTTAATATGTTTTATAGATACTTTCCATTTAAAAAACCATTAAAATTATGGTATTTGACCAGTCTAACAAGTAATTTCAGTTTGTGAATGGTTCATAACTGTAAAATGACTCTACATAGAGCATAATATATACATAAATATACATACATATAAATGTATATATTTGATTGAAATAATTCACATATCATATAATCCATCTAAACTATCGAATTAAATGTTTTAAAAATGTACTCCACAGAGTTATATAAACCATCCCTACCATCACTTTCAGAACATTAATTACATTGCCTCCCAAAGAAACCACACCCGCACAAGCCATCACCATTTCCCCTTAAACACGACCCCTACCCAGCCCTGGCAACCACTAATCTATTTTCTGTCTCTACTTATCTATCCATTCTGGATATTTCGTATCGACAGAATCCTAAAACATGTGGCCCTTTGTGTCTGGCTTCTTCCAGCTGAGGATAATATCTTCAAGGCTCATCCATGTTGTAGCATGTGTCAGAATTTCATTCCTTTTAAGGCTGACTAATGTTCTATTGCATCAATATACCACATTTTATGTATCCTTTCACCAGCTGATGGAGCAGATATTTTTTTATTATAAAATGTCAGCATTTTCAATAATACTAAGAAGAGTAAGCCACCCCCACCAACTTCAAATTTGCTTCTTCAGTAAGGAAAGGCCCACCACAGGCCACCACAGCCAGCTCACCTTCTCCCGGGCTGACTTGGCCGCACTTGAGACCCGCTGCACGGCCAGCTCCAGGGGCTGCTGCTGCAGGTCCTCCTCGAAGGAAAGGGACAGCGGGCCCTGGAACAGAAGAGCACAGTGAGGAGACGCATGCACAGCAGCAATGCCTGCTTTGTAGAGAAGATTATGTACTTGCTATAAAGCTCTGCAAACCTAAGGAAATGTAATATGGCTTCTTTTAGTTAACCCTGTGCTTCTAAGCAGCAGTAATGGTCAAATATCAGTAGGTGCATGCACCAGTGAACCAGCTCAGGCTGGACTGCGCTCAGGGGCAGATTCGGTGATGGGACCAGGATAGGAAGCAGAGACCAGGATCAGAGCAAAGCAGTCACAATTATGATGGTGAGGGGTGTTCTGCATGCTCACGCTCTCAGTGTACAGAAACACGGGCTCTTTGGGGAGGTGTGTGTGCTGATCTGTGGGTCTGTGGGTCCCGCACAAAATCTGGCTGAGCATAGCAGATTCCAGGGCTCTATTCTCTCCTTCTTCTGGTGACGGCTCTCTGTTTTGAGAGCATCACCTCTCCCTGGCCCATGGATGCTGGCATTGTACTTAAATTAAGGTGTCCCCTTCTCTTTTCCCACCACCTGAGGGGTGGGTGGGCAGGGACCCCCAGGGCTGGCCGCCTCTCCCTGGAATTTGAGTCTCTTTGGCTGGAAATGAGTCAGCCTGGTGGCTGTGCTCAAGGAGTGTTCCTGAGCTACTGCTCCTGCCTCCAAGGCCCCCTGGCTCAACCCTGCCTTCAGTTCCGTGCATCCTCCTGCATCCTTCCCGTAAACTCCCCCGTGGCTTGTCAGCTGATGTCCATTTAGGTTCTTGCAATTAAAAATCTCCAAGAGAGAGAGATGTACAATTAAATTAATTTGACACCCCCCCCCCAAGACAACAAGACGGATGTTTTATGAGAGAACAAATCAGGGTTTGGAGAGCCAATGAGGTTTGTCCTTTTTAAAATAACTTCTCTTGAGAGGCCAAACACTTTTATGCCAATGACATGATCCTGGAACAGAATTCTTCTTAAAACCCTTTCTGACGTGCATCACAGTCAAGCAAGTTCTGACTGGGTGCTGCAAGAGAAACCTCCAGCTCACAACTGCCCCCCCCCCCCCCCACTGTCCATCTATTTCAGAGACTCTCCGTTGCGGTGAGCTGGTTCCAACCACAAGACGTGACCAGGGTGGGAAAATAAAATTCTGCACAAGGCACCCAGGCTCTTCTGACAGGCACAGCACAAACAAGCAGGCGATGATGTCATCAGGGCTGTCATCAGAAGCTACTTCCTAAGAATGCCCCATGATCCAGAGCAAAGCTAATAGGCACAAAACACTTTCAATTACACGCTTCGAACTTCATCCTGTTTTAGCAATGCCAATCTCAGCACCCCCAAATCATCAGAGGAGAATTAAATCTACTCCCCAAGAGGGATGAAATCACAGTTTCTGCCTGCTCTACTGACATTCCTTACGGCTGGTGCTTATTTTGGTGACCTGTTGACCAGGGGTACCCCCTGAGCCTGGTGATGACATGGGTCCGTGTACTTGGCCGGCTGGCTGAGAGAACAGCCCCAGCATGGCGCCCAGTACCAGGCAGGGAAGTGACCCATCAGTAGGAGTGGTAACAGCTGCCAGACAGCACAGTGAAACAATGTACCTTCTGTTCCAGCCTAAAGACCCACCACTGCCGTGTGCAGCCTGGATGCAGCATCCTACCCTGGGAACCGGTGGGTGCAGTTCATATGCTCATACCTAGGGCACCTTATGGATTAAAACTCTGGGAAGATTCTGCCAGGAAAGTTAATGCCCAAGAATGGTCTCAAAAAGGAAATAAATTATTAAGTTAAAACAAGGACACAGGTTCCCTTTCCAGTTGCTTAATTCTGGAGTTTCGGGAAGCCTAGTGTGTGCACAACACCCAGCCACGAACTCCCAGATCTCCCAGACTGTTCACAAGCAGACAGCCCCCACTCCGGATGCTACCCCGCATAGACCAAAGCCAGACTTTACATCCAGCTGTAAAAGGAACATCAGGAACCACCAGGAAAACAGTAGAAAAGATAAACCATGAAGGGACAAGCCCTGTTAGACAACAGCACACACAATAGACCCCTCACATTCCTAACATGTGGACTGGCGCATGCACATGCGAATGGACCAGTGTACAGGAACAAGAAGTCCTAAACAGATACAGATACATGTGCAAACTTGGCATGGGACAAGGGTGGCTTCCCAGATCACTGAGTGAATATGGATTCTCTCTTTAATCAGGACGTGAGAAGAACCCCAGGTGGAATATAAACACTAACAAATGGACCCAACTGCATTATAAATGAATATCATAACTGTGAAAGGGGAGGGAAAACACAGGTCTAACCTAAGACACTTCACAAAACAATATCCTGACTGCACATAAATGCTGTAATCTAGGCAGTAAATGTGTTTCTCACAGGGGAACAGGTTAGCAATTCAGAAACTACGCCATGCGAATGCCAGAACTGACCCAATAAATAAGTATGTCCCAGATAATAAGTACCCTCCTTAAGAATAAAGTTTAAAATATGGACAGGGGAATATAAAATAAACTCTATGCTGTTGACCGAAGGCCAAAGGATCAGAAGTCATGGCTGTGACAGACAGGAAGACAGAGAAATACCGACGTATGCTTGAGTGTGTTAGTATACACACATGTATTTCCTAGCTCTATCCACTAAAAAAGTCTAGAAGCAATGACACTTCAGCAGCAATGAGCCCACCTGATGCCCAGTTGTTGGTTCCTAAACACTTCCCCAGTAGAAGGAATCAGGGCTGGGTGGAAAAGGGCTGAATTCAGGGCTAAGACAGGGGAAAACAGAAGATGAGTCTAGAAAAAACATCTGCGGAACCAGCAAGGAAGTGCTAAATATACATACACACAGCTTTCTATCTTGATGGGAGAACACGAAGGCTACTACTAAAACAGCTGTCTATGGCCCAAAAAGAACAACTGTAACAACAAAACAAACAGCTATAGGGCTGGATTATAATGCACAGAATAAAATAAATACCTGAGTCCACACTGATGTTAATAAATATATAGATGGGGAAGAAGTGGCAGCTCTTTCCTACAGCAGAATTCCAATGAATAAATGTAGGAGAGACAAAAACAACAAAATATCATCATTAAGTAAACTCCCTAGAAGTAATTGTTGCAGATGGATGCCAAAATCAGTGAGACAACTGTGAGGAGTAACAGGATGTGTATAGTCAGTCTCAGAGTATCTTCGCAAAATATCTTTAACTCCAGAGACATAAGATAGAAGAGAAACAGCCAGAAACCACCTTCACCAAGGGATCAAGGCCAACATCCCCAGCGGTGAGTTACAATGACATCATGAAGCCCATGCTAGAGTAGTATATGAAAGGGGCACATTACTTCTGTGGTTTGTATAACCTCAGCCCAATCTTGTAAAAACACCAAGTTGAGGGACATTTGACAAAAGAATAATCAATCCTCTTCAGAGTTGTCAAGGTTGTGAAAAACAAGGAAAGACTACCAAACCGTTCAAGGGACTAAGAAGAAGCAACAACTGAACACCATGTGGGACCTGAATGGGACCCTGGAAAGGAAAAGGATACTGATGGAAAATCTGTGAAATTCAGGTCTTTAGTTAGACCATTGCCAATGTTAGTATCTTATACTGTTACAATGTTAATATCATTGTACCATGTGTTATAGTAACCTTGTGTCAATATTAATTTCTTGCTCTGTTGTACCATTAATATCACTGTACCATGAATTATAGTTACATGGTGCCAATGTTAATGTCTTTTACTGTTACAATATTAATATCGTTGTACCATGAGTTATAGTAACATTGTGTCAATATTAATTTCTTGTTTTGTTATACCATTAATATCATTGTACCATGAATTATAGTTACATAATAATGTGGTGCCAATGTTAATTTCTTGTCCTGTTACAATGTTAATATTTTACTGTAACTTATAGTAACAATGTGCCAAGGTTAATTTCTTGTTTCTGATCATTGTACACACCTGGTGTGAAGCTAGGTGAAGAATATATAGAAATTCTCTGAATTATTTTTGCAACTTTTCTGTAAATCTAAGAGCAACAAAAAAATAAGTTTTTTAAAAGAGACTTTACAAGAAAGCAGCCCACCTTTATTGACTCTATATGCTAAATGCCTCAAATAGGTCTTATCTTTTCCAGAGTATATTGTTTTCCAGATTGAACCCAAACTTATCCTCTTCTATAAATGAAGCACAGAGAGGTCAGGACTTGCCTAAGGTCACACAGCCCCAGAACTTTCAGCCTGAGCAGTGAACACAGCTCTTCCAACTGGCTCAAGAAGTTCCCTTCCAACTCAGCAGCCTACGAGGGGTTGATAGGAGTCAAGGAAATCAAGTTAGCTTTGGTGGAATTTTAGTTAACACTACACCCATTCTTCCTTCCCCCAAATTCTGGTCCCATTGGGAGAATGGGTGAGTACAAAGAATAATGTGAACTGGCGCCTACTCCTGCGTTCCATACGGACAATCATATGGACAATTTGCAAAGTCATCAGTGAGCTTCCTTTAATGTTGATTCTTTAGAAGTGAAAAACAAAAGCACATTAAACAGCTTGTTTTGCCCAGGCTTGGCTGGCTCCCAAGTGGGGATGGCTTGTGTCCAGATGGGGTGATACACATGACCAGTGTTTCTCCCCAACCAGTGACAAATTTCTAACTGGCCCTGCCATTCAGCCCATGCCCACCCCCACCCCAACTACAACCTGCTCCGAGCCAGCTTTGAGCTGGACACCAGGTGGGCTGTGCCTGGACAGATAGGGCTCTGGCCTAGCTCACAATCCCATGAGGCACAAGTGACCACAATGTGTCAATGCAATTCGGGGCACAAGCACAGGCTACTAAGGTGGAGGTGGGGCAGCCTCTTGGCAGAATGGGAGGACCAGGTAACTTTCCAAAAGGTTTACTGAAGTTAAATATGGAGAAAGTTTAAATAAGTGTTCAAGACAAAAGGAATGACCTGTGGGAAGGCTCCCCCAGCAAAGAACCCTGAATGTTTGAGCAACAGAAAGACTAGTTATGGGGTAGGGGTCACAGTGTATGGTACAAGGAGGGGCCTATTCAGGCCCCTTACCCAAGGTTGCCTTCACCTTCATGCCAACTGACTTCTTATATCGTGCCCACTGTCACTAGTTAAGGAGTTTGGACTTTTTTTGAGTGCCACTCAAAGCTCATTATATAACAGGAAAATTCTGAAGTATTGTCACTTTGTTTACTTTTTTAAATTTTTAATTAATTAACTAATTAATTAATTATTGTATTTTTCCGAAGCTGGAAACGGGGAGGCAGTCAGACAGACTCCCGCATGCATCCGACCGGGATCCACCCGGCATACCCACCAGGGGGTGATGCTCTGCCCCTCTGGGGTGTTGCTCTGTTGCATCCAGAGCCATTCTAGCACCTGAGGCAGAGGCCACAGAGCCATCCTCAGCGCCCGGGCAAACTTTGCTCCAATGGAGCCGTGGCTGCGGGAGGGGAAGAGAGAGACAGAGAGGAAGGAGAGGAGAAGGGGTGGAGAAGCAGATGGGCGCTTCTCCTGTATGCCCTGGCCGGGAATCGAACCTGGGACTCCTGCACGCCAGGCTGATGCTCTACCACTGAGCCAACCAGCCAGGGCTTGTTTACTTTTTAAATTGCTGAAGCTCCTCTACAAATTAGAACTATAAATAATATGCCCTAAGTTCACACACCCTCTTTTGTGTTTTTTCCGAAAACCAAAAATTATCCCACAGTCTTGATCATTTGCATCTACAACATCCCTCTGAAAAAAATCCTGGGGCAAAGGCCTAAGCAACACAGAGCTTCAGGGTGGCCCAAGGCTTGACAAGTCCAAAAGCAGCCCACACTCTGTGGCCAGCACTCACGATGTGTGGGCATCCATCTAGGGAGGGAAGCACTGTCCAGCTCACTGCCAGAGGTTGTAAAAATGGCAATCCCAAGTCTCCCAGGTGGATGTCAGGGGTGTGGACCATCGCTGGGGTAACTGACCGCCACCACAAACCATTCTGTGAATGTCAGTGTTATGCAGAGAAACTAAAGGCATAACTTTTGCTTTTGGATAATAGGGTATTAGTTCCAAGTTTAGTGACTGAGGCATTTCTAGGGTCTCTGTCCTCCATGACTGAACTGTGATCAGATCAATTGGAATTAGGTGTTTGGAACATCTGAGTGGAGAGGTGTTGTTGGGCAACTGATTGATAGTTAGGGACAGGTGTACATCTAGTAGCCTCTCACTAGGAACTTGTGAAACATACAGTATACTCTCCACACCCCTGCCAACCTATTTAGTCCAAACTGCAAAAGGGGAAGGCATGTGTTTTTTCAAAGCTCTCTAGGCAATTCTCCTGTGCTCCCCAAACAACTGAATCAGCCTGGCCAGCTGGCAGAGTGGCAACGGTTTCCTCTCATGTCTCTCCAACTCACCATCCTAATTTAAAAATAGTTTTGGAGTGAGGGTCAGAATCATAGGGCCACCGGACACAAGGGACCTGCACTGTCAGAATCAAAGGAGGCTCCATGGCTATTGCTCAATCCTTGGGTCTTGGGAGAAAAGAGCCTCACAGGGATGATACATGAAACAGTCAAATCTTTTTCTCATTGGACCTCAGTTAAAGGGAACGTACGGTCTCAAAGTTGAATTTGCTGCCCAGAGGGGAATGTAACTGTAGGTGTGGATGAACCATGAAGACCCAGACCAGGGTCTAGGTCAACCCCAGCAAGTCTCCCCAGCTTGTGGACCTCAGTCTCCCCTCTGAGAAAGGAAGGGGCTTCACTAGAAGAGTCTAGGATTCCTTTCAGTCTTAAAATACAAAGCTGGGGTGAGACTTAGAATGCAAGGAGTTACCATCTCCATTCAATAGAAAATACCGCTCTTCACAAAGATGCTGGATATGATTGTTACTTCCAGTGCACGTCCAACCCTCCCAGTGACAGGCTGAGTAGTGGTGTCCTCCCCAGCCTGGACAGGGAGATAATAGGAAAGGCGGGACTGGAGGGGGACATTAAGCTATGGCTCTCTGGGCCTATCTGGGCACAGAGTATCAACCCTAATCCGGGATTAGTGGAAATCGAGTTGGAGGGAGGGCAAAGAGAAACTGCAGGGCTGACTGCCAGGGTCAGGACACCCACTACACCACCAGCCTGCTCACTCATACTGTCACTGGTGCTGCAACAGTGATGGCCTAGGACAGGGAAGAGCCTATGACAAGTTAAGTAGCAGGAAGCTGAGTTCCCCAGATCCTATTTGTCTGCAAAACCTTCCATTTGAATTCAAATCAAGCAACACTTCCAGGCATAAGGGAGCACAATCAGATCCAATTTGCAGCCACTAAAAACTGTCAGGGAAGCCTCTGCACTGCTTTGAGCTTGAATCCTATACATTATGTTCCCTTCCAGACAGGGATGGGAGACATGGATGTCTCTGACCCTGCAGTATATGGTCAATAGCAGACAGAGAACAGAGGAAATGCAAGCAAGCCAAATTTCTCTTTCCATTCCCTGAACACAGAGCTGTCCCTGCTCCCACAGAGTACAGTGATTCAGTGAAAGGTTTACTTTCGAAACCTTCAGACTCTTCAGGGTTTTCAGCTTCACCTGACCAACCAGACATTCCAGAGGGGAATTGTAAGCAGGGTCTAAGGCAGGGGTCCCCAAACTACGGCCCGCGGGCCACATGCGGCCCCCCTGAGGCCATTTATCCGGCCCCCGCCACACTTCTGGAAGGGTACCTCTTTCATTGGTGGTCAGTGAGAGGAGCATAGGTCAGTTTGTTGATTTAAATTTACTTGTTCTTTATTTTAAATATTGTATTTGTTCTCGTTTTGTTTTTGACTTAAAAATAAGATATGTGCAGTGTGCATAGGAATTTGTTCATAGTTTTTTTTATAGTCCGGCACTCCAACGGTCTGAGAGACAGTGAACTGGCCCCCTGTGTAAAAAGTTTGGGGACCCCTGGTCTAAGGCAATGTTATTTTTTGAAACCAACTGAAAATTGTCAGGAAATGAAGCAGATTGGGTTAAGAAGGACTATCCTAACTCACACACAGAAGGAATTCGTTGGGATTAGAAGGACAGATCCCCCAGGTTACTCACTCAACACGCCTTTCAATTTTAGAGAGAGCAGGAACAAGGCTCACACCAGCTCACACCACCAACAAAGGTGGCCTCAGCCCCAGGACCTAGTTTGTGACACCAGGTCAATCTTGGGTCAATGACAGCAGCTTGGTGAGGAAACAAATCTGTGTTTGCTCCCACATGTGAGGCCACATGGCTTTAGGGCTCCCACAACAGATGAGTTCCCCTGACCAGGAGACGTCCAGCTCTGGACAACAGGGACACAGATTCTAGGCAGCAAGATAGACACCAACTGACCTTGAAGCCTTTTTTTCATCCAAAAGGTACAATTATTTTTCAATAGTTTAGAACATGCTCTTTCAAGTTGTTGGATTTATGTTCATTTAGATGCAAGCTTTCTTGTTTTTTAAACCCATGGCCACACGAGTCAAGGCTATGGCACAAACACCAGGCCCAGGGCCCGCTCTGGGACATTTTGAAGGCTGATGGGTCCAGGAGCACTGTATTTGCTATGTCCAAAGCCAATGGCCCACAGTTTCTCTGCTGAGCTGCATAAGCCCATGCAGAACCATGAAAGCAAGGAGGACCAGCAAAGGCAGAGAAGCACCTACTCAATCCCACCAGGTCCTAATTCCTACTACGGAATGCCTGGAAATAGTAGATGCCAGGGGTTTGTCATTAAACTAAGATGTCTTAAAAGTAAAAATAAGTCACCACGTCATTAACTATGGAAGAAACAAAATCAGAAGAGTGTGTGGTAGCAGTTAGGGCACAAGCCTGGGGACTTTGTTTAGGTCTAATCCCAGCTCTGCCAAGCACAGGCTGTGACCCTCAGCAGGATACTGAACCTCTCCAGGTCTCAGTTCCTCACCTATAAAGTGTTTACAGTCCCAGGTGTTGTGAGGATTCATGTGATAGGTGTACCCAAAGTTCCTACTACAATGTCTGGCAAGTGGCTGGCTCTCAACAAATGGTCACAAATTTTATATGCCAGGGAATGTAAGGAAACCTTTTGCAAATACATTCTTGGTGAAATTCAGCCCTATAGATGGAAGCATATTTGGGTCACAGTTATTCATACAACAGGTGCAAACGCAAAAAGTGTCCAGCTGGGAACAAGAATCCACCTGGGACTCCAGGAAGGGCTGATATGAGCTAGATGGGAAATGGGCCCCTCTGACAAGTCTCTCCAACAGCCAGTACCTAACACACTTCATGTGTGGCAAGTAAAGTCTAATCACTTTGTCCTGACTCCCCATCAAGTGTCATCAGCTCTCCAGGGCCTTTCTACTAACTTCCAAGGACGCCCTCCCACGAGGAAGGCTCACCTAGGATCAATCAAGGGCTTTGGGAGACTCCCGAGCAGAGCTTTGCGCTGATGGCCGGCACCCCGCCACAGACGCACCCAACTCGGCAGCTGCACCAACGCCCTCACAGAAACTCACCCCTTTCCGTCTGGCCTCCTGATTCAGGGCGGCCACCCAGGCAGCTTGCCACTGGCTCCTCCAGCTCTTCAGCGTCAGAATCCAGGAGAGAAGCACGTCCGACTCCGGGCGCTGGTCCTCGCCAGGCTGCGCCGCCCGCGGTGGGGGCCGAGATCGCGCCCTGGCCAGCGCCCACTGCGCCAGGTACAGGCCCACCGTACCCAAGGCCACGACGAAGAGCGACACCAAGAACAGCCACTGGACCTCACCGAGCCATGAGTCCAAGCGGGACATGGTGATGGCGCATACCCTGCGCGCCTCGCCCCAACTTCCTAGGGCAGCCGCGGCGGCGAGCTCAGGACATCAGCCCACGGCCGGCTGGGGGGCGTGGAGGGGTGCAGCGGGCTGGATCTGGGCGGCTGGCGGCGTGGGCCCCGGACGCGGAGCCGGGAGCCAGGAAGCCGGGAGCGGCGAGCAGGAGGAAATGCCGGCCCGCACACTGCGGCCACCGCCCGGGACTGCGCCCCCAACCCCGCACACCTGGCAAAGGGGACGCGGCGGCCCGCGTTCCGGACCTAGCGTCTGGGCAGTTCCCGGGGCCGCGGCCCGGCAGGCTTCTTCCTGCGCGCGCCGCCGCCAGCGTCCCGCCCGCTGCGCAGCAGTGTCCGGAGAGTCTCCGGCCGGGGGCGGGAGAGAGGGCGGGGCGAGCTGGGTCCGAGGGGGAGGGGCCTGGGTGCCTGGCGCCTGGGCCGTTCCTGCCCCCTTAAAGGCCTAGTGCCAGCGTCCCCAGTGAACACCGCCCCCGCCGCAGCTCCCGGCTTCAGCCTGGCCACGTGAGCGTGTCACCCACCTCCTCCCGCGACTTCCCGCGAACCGCGGCAGCGCGGTTGCCCTGCTGGGCGTGCCCAGCGCGTCTTTCTCCAAAGCTGACAAGCTCTCAGCGTGGAGACGCGACAGCGCGGTGCGCGGGACTTTCCAATTAGTCAGCTGGCCTTCAGGGATACTGTGGGACTGGCTGTCTCGGCTTCCCTATACGCGTACGCGTGCGTGTGCATGTGTGTGCATGCCTGTGTGTGCCTGTGCCTGTGAAAAGGTGATTTCTAGGATCATCATTTGTCCACTAGCAAGACGGTGTCTGGTTTTAACATACTTGGAAAGTCCCTAGAAATCCATGACTCGCACCCCAAAGTCAGGAGGGCCTGGAGACTCACCATCTTCAAATGGATGTTATTTGTTAAGAAGTGTGTATGCACACCTGTGTCTGGCAGCCCCCTTTGCCTCTCACCCTGCAGTCAGCCTCCTTCATTAGGAAATGCCACAGAACACTAGCTTGGGATTCTCCAAGGCGTAAGTCATAAAATAATGATTCACTGATGTTTTCTGCAGCTGTTTAAAGGGCATTTGACCTTGAATGGGTTGGCTAGACCTGAACACTTCGCCTTTTGTTACTTAGCCAGGGTCTGCAGATGGGCCAGGCTGGTGGGTAAGCCCAATGGTGATTGTGGCTCTGCTGCTGCAGCAGAGGGGTCATCCCTGCTTCCTCCTCAGCCCCTCCCTGCTGCTATACTGGGTAGAGAAGCCTTAGAAGCTGGGGGAGTTTGCTAAGAAGGCAGGCTAGTTTGGCAGACCGGAGATTAGGATCTAAATCTGGTTCACAGGCTAGTGGCATTTATTGTTACCTATTGTGCAAAATTCCTGGGACAGGAGAGCAGAGAGAGCCACAGATAGTGTGATGGATCTGCCCTGGATAGAAAGTATTAAACACAGGGAGTAAGGTGCAGGCTGGAAATGGGGAGGTTGCTGTGATGACATATACAGAAGCGTGTGTGTATACACACGCACATGCTGGCGCCTGCATGTGACTTTGTACCTCTGAGGCAGAGAGTGCAAGAGGGTGGTGTAGGGTTGCAACTGGAGCACCTATGTTATGGGGAGTAGACTGAGCCACTGAAAAGGAGAAGCCACACACTGTCTGAAGCACAGAGTGAAAACATTGCATTTTACAAATATTACTCTCAGCAGCAGGTAGAGGAGGCTGGGTTGGAGGGAAGTAGAGGGGGAAGAGAGTCCAGACAGAGCGTAACCCCAGAGTCCACAAGAAGGATTTAGCTAGGCCTTGAGCACCACTGGGGGAGAGGGGATGGGCCCTCACAGGAGACTGTATTCCTTGATTAGAGGCTAAGAGGCCAGGTGAGGAGAATCAGTGAGTTTGAAATTGGGGGGCAGAAATCATTAGGAGGGTGAAAGAAGTTTACATCTGAGGGCCTGGATTTTCTTTAAGAAGAAGGAAGGAGGCCTGACCTGTGGTGGCGCAGTGGATAAAGCATCGACCTGGAAATGCTGAGGTCGCCGGTTCGAAACCCTGCTTGCCTGGTCAAGGCACATATGGGAGTTGATGCTTCCAGCTCCTCCCCCTTCTCTCTCTCTCTGTCTCTCCTCTCTCTCTCTCTGTCTGTCTCTCCCTCTCCTCTGTAAAATGAATAAATAAATAAAAATTAAAAAAAAAAATCTTTAAAAAAAAAAAAAAGATACAGAAAAAAAAAAAAAAAAAAAAAAGGAAGAAGGAAGGAATGGGGAGGCCGCTGGCCTGAGAGCCCTTGTGGGGAACAGAACGGGAAGCTGGCAGGGAACAGAAATCATCAGATTGCCCAGGTGAGCTGGGCAGGGGAGAGCCAGCTCTAAGCAGGTCTGATATTTGAGAGTAGAACTAGAATGGTCCTATTACTTTCTGCAAGTCATCTGATCATTAAACACGAGCTCTTCATTCAGCCCCAGGCCCTTAAAGGTTGAGGAATGACTCTCCTTTTCTTGGAAATCTCTTCTTATGTGGAGCAAACCTCTAGTTATTTTCTGATCTGCAACCAGATCAACGCAGTTGAAGAATTCAAGCCCTGCTGGCCCCCTTGCCAGAATACCAGGGATTACCAAATACCTTGAGCTCCTGTCTCCTTATTCCAGCATGAGTCCACATGCACGCCAGCACTGGCTGTAGCCATGTGGGCAGTTACAGAGTGTCCATCCTGTGTGACTGGTGGAACCAGTCTCATTCCTCATGGCCATGTCTCCAGGGCATGCTCACCCCCCTGGCTCATTTAGAGGCTTGTAACAAACTGTGATCTAACAACCACCCCTGGTTTGAAATTTTTACAAAGGAATGTACACATTTAGGAATTGAATTACTTCTATGTAGAACAAAATGGAGGGAGAATGAGGAATCATCTGGGCTTGCAGGAAAATGCAGTTGGCCAAAACATGCAACAGGAACATCTTGTAAATCTATGGAAAAGACCGGTCTGCCTTCACTTCTGCTCCTGAAAGCCTGGTGTCAGGGGCTTTCCGTCCCATTAATCCCAGATATGGGGGACACTGGAAGGCTCAGCTCTCTGTAAGGGCAGCATTTTCCCCACATATGGTGACATTCCCTGTTCCCAGCACATTGCCCTCTCCTTCATCTCTTCCAACCCAAGGAGCCAACCTGCTGCTTGACTGGGAAGGACGCTGGTTCTTGCCTACCACACCTTCTGATGGGTCGAGTCCTCCACACTCTGCTCTGCAGAGGTTGTTTGATAGTTTTGATGCTCCTAGGAGGAAATCCCTGTGCTTTGAATCTTCCAATGCTCTCCTGCTGATCGAATGTGAGCAGGCAAGGAGGGCCCCGGGGCAGGGGGGCTAGCCATTGCCCCAAGCCTGGCTCTTACGCCAAGCTGATAGTGATGGAACCAGGCTCACAGGAACCCAAGAGAACACATCTTCACATCCACCTAAAGGACCCACCAGAAGCAGCCACCTTCCCAAAATATTCTGGAAGACATCATTCTGAACTTTGGACCAGGTCGGTCCACAAGGACAGGGAGGAAACAGCAGAAACTTTTTCTAAATTCCTCTTTAGAATATTCTACGGTAACTGGTTATGGGACTAGAGCACAGGACGCAGGAGTAAATGCTCCGTTGTGCTCTTGTTCATTTTGGAAATGTCCCTAGAATGCTCTTCACGTAGACAAGTATAGCTTGCTGGGGGAGCTTCACGCGGTCACCCCATTGCTGAGTGCTGCAGCATCTTCTCCAGCCCAGCCCGGGAGGTTCTGTGATGACATTACATTTCTAAAAATGAAATAAATATGTCCAGTGTTATCTATGCTTTATATCTATAACCAAAATTATTATTAATACTAGAAATAAGTCATTACCATTGAATCAGATATTCTTGTGGGTTTATAAAAAATACAGAAATTAGGATGCATATACATAAATACTTGTTCAAAATTTTGTGAAATGTTTAATGTATTATTGTAAAAATCTGGAAGAGGAAAGGAGGGGGTCAGAGGGGATTCTCATTTGTCTCTAACTTGGTACAGAGATTTCTTTACGCTGTAGCCATGACGATGGCTACAGATGATGGTGGTGGTGGTGATAGCTTGAATTAGCAAGTAATAGCTGATGCCCTGATGCATCAGAATGCCGGGCCCAGCAGGGCTGGGATGGATGACCTGGGATGGACGACCTGTAAATACAAGTGGTCAGCTTCCTCCAGTCAGCCCTTGAGGGAAGACATTCCAAGAATTCCGTTAGCAAACTGCTTTTAAGATTTGGCTCTGTGTTCTCAGTAGTGGGGTCTGTGTGGACATTTAACTCAATCTCCTTGGCTGCAGTCGCATGGACTTAGTCATTTCCACAGTCCGGAGGCTTGGGTGTGCTTTGGGTCAGTTTCCTGTCATGCCTGCGGGTGGATTCAGGGAGCCTGAAACCCAGTCAAAGGTCACCTGCGGCCAGAGCTGGGCCCTGTACTGGACAACTCCATCAGAGGCCTTGCATGGTCCTGCTGGTCATTTGCATGACTTACTGAGACATTGTTCGTGGTGCCTTCCCAGGAGAAAGGCAGCCACTCTGTGTAACGGCAGAAACTCCATAAGCACAGCATCAGAAGGGCCGGGGGGGAAGTTCCTGAGCCTGAGAACTGGGTCACAAGTCAGCTGACCTTGAAACAAGTGACTGTGATAGAGATAGACATCACCATCCAGCAAGATCCTTCTGGCGACGTCACTGCACATCCCTGTGATGGGGGTCCTCTAGGTGTGCCCGAAGTGGTAGGCAGTCAGCTGGTGGGCACAGAGCTCACGATGTGTGTGCTAACAGACAAGGGAGGCCTGGGTTTGATGGGCTCCCTTAACTTTCCTGGCAACACTCAGAGGATGGCATTATCTGTTTTAAACGTGAGGAAGCTGAGTCCAGAGGGACTGAGTCACTTGTCTGAAGCCACACAGTGAGAAAGTGACAGCTTGACCCCAGGGGACATTGACCCCAAAGCCCATGTTTTTGTTTCTTTTCCCATCAGGGTTTATAAACCAAACAAATTCTACTAAAAAGAGAAACACGTGAAAAGGTGGAAATGAAAGGGTCCCCTTCCTCGTGTCCTCGAGCAAAGACCTGTCTCAGGAAGATGAATTACCTTTTGTGTTCTTAAGTCCAAGAGACATGGAGTCTTTCAAACCCAGAAGGGAAGGAAGTTCACTTAGGGTTCATCAGAGGAACTTGTACAGAGCTTCTCTGTGTCCCAGCCTTTCTGGGGAAGACAGAGATGAGTCCCACCCAGGGTCTACCACGGAGATGGCCAGGCAATCATATGATCACCCTGTAGGTGCCCACTGAGGAGGGCCAGAGAGGCCACTGCCCTTCAGAAGGGCCCTCCAGGCCATCCCCCTCCCACCCTGAGTGAACAGCCAACAAGATGTGCCCGCACATCTCACCCCGAGGAGCCTGAGTCATGCAGTGCTGCTGGGAGGCTGCCGGGCGGTAGCCAGGCAGGGACAGGGTCAGTGCTGCCGGCCTGCTGCGGCCCAGCCAGTCTGCCAAGAGCCTGCTCTGGCCCACCTGATGATGCAGCCCCTGCAACTCAGTGCCCACACCAGGCAGACGGAGGAATGTGACCCAGATGGCAGCCTCCATTCCACCAGGTGATTCAGTTAAGCCTCCCAAATGATTGCCTAAGAGCAAGGTGGTTTGGCAATTTTGGCTGTGCCCAAGACTGGAACCAGCCTTATGGAAGAAAATATTTAACCTATTTTCTGTCGGCTGAAAAAGTATCTTCAAGGAGGCAGTCACCTAAACATTTGTTCCCCTGGCCCCACCCTTGTCCGCTGATATCTGAGCTCACACTGCTGGAGCCAGGTGTGTCCAGCCTGTAAAAGTTGAGATCGTGGGTCTCCGTGGGTGGTGGTGGGAGCTTGGCAGGAGAGCACGCTGAGGAAGAGACAGATGTGGCAGAGCCCACCCCCAACCCAGCCCTTGTTGGTATTTTGCTGTGGCCACACCAGAGGCTCCAACTGGGGGTAGGCGCTGTGGGGCCTTCTTGCTGGGGACAGAACACTGGGCCATACAAAGGGCCCCTCTCCAAGCTTCTCAGAACCTGTTGGATGTGCCTGTTCAGTCCCACTGGTTTGGCCATTCCTGGTGCTAACTTGGAAATAAGGCAGGCTTGATGAATGGCTCGGCTAGAGAAGGGCGTGCTCCCGGCTGGTCAGCCAAGACCCACCGGCAGAAGGGATGGTCACAACTCAGCACCCAACGTGGGACCCTCAGTAAGGCACATTCCGTGTAATGTTTTGCCTGTATTTTGGCCTAAAATTGTTCTTTGTCTTAGGTGTTGTTTTTAAAAAGCCTTGTTGGGCACAAGGATAGAATCAAATATCTCAAATACTACACTAAGAGTTAAAGGAAACTACTGTAAAAGTGCTTTAAAAATAGCCCAGCAGTAGCCACATTCCTACACATAATTAATGTGCTCTTTACAGATGACTTTTATCTACTGCTGTGGCTCACCAAATCGTCCAGTGAGACAGCGAGGACAATTTTCCTGGTTTGGAAGATACTGAAGCCTGGAAACAACTGATCTGGTGATCAAGAGAAGAAAACACGAGGCCATCTGTTTGCCCAGTACTTTGCAAGAATTCTTGTAATGAGAAACTCAGCAGGGACATCTGGCTTCAGGGTGGCAGAGCTAGACCTGAGACCAGGTGTTCCCTGCATGACCCTTCCTGCAGCGAATCTGCACGACATCCCTGCGCAATTATGGCACGCGTTTACACATGAATTCACTGCAGTGTTTGATTTTTCGCCGATTCTGATGAAGCCATTATCCCCAGGCCACTCAGGGTAGCAGGTGTGACTGTACCTATGAACACCTGAGGTCATCGCAGTCATTCTCTTGATGCATCATTTCCTGGCAGAGTCACCTTTGGAAGCCCTGCTAGCTTCTTGTCAGGGAGCCCTGCTGAGCCTCAGCGCAGGGAGGGAGGAGCCAGCAGAGCAGGGGGACACCACCTGGGACCCCAGGTCCCTTCCCCATCCAGTTCACTCTGGTTCTCCTTGAGTTAAGGAGCCACAGAGATGAAGCCAGGAACTCTCAGGAGGGAAGCAGCCCAGCCCTTGCCTTCCTGGCTCTTCACCAGGTGACAAGAAGAAGTCAACTGATGGGCCTCAGGGGGAGACAAAGGTCCTTCTTTATCCCCACTGTTGCTGTTCGTGTGACCATGTGACGATCCTGCCTCGCATGTGTTCAAAATGACCAGTTTTCCTGATTATTCGTGTATATGGTTTTAACTCCATGCTTCTCTGTCCAGCAAGAGAGAAAGAAGTACTCTTGGACCTGTCCTGTCCCCACACCACTAAGAATGCTGCAGGGAAAACACCAGCAGCCTTTCACACACACAGCCAAGCCTCCCTGAGCAAGAGGGGGGGGGGGGTCTCGGGGCCATTTCCACAGGAACAGGAAAAGGATGGCCAAGTGATTTCCAGCTACATGTCTCCCTTGCTCTTAGGCAGGACTGGGCAGGGCATGCTGGCTGTCCTTGGTCATTAGGAGCAGCACGTAAAGCCATGGAGAGCAGGTGAATGGGGAACAGGTAAAAATGAGGTCTCCATCTTGAACAGAGCCTTCCAAGGGAAACCAGAAGAGGAATGTTCCAGGAGTAAAGGGTGACGTTTAGGAGGCTGGTCTGCATTTATACCAACTGCATGAACTCAGGAATACATGCAAACATTCCCGTAAAAGGGGGTGACAGGCTGGGAACTCCTGAGGGGCACCCACAGAAAACCCTCTGCAGGGCAACGTTGTTTATCTTTGTGTCCCTTCCAGCTGTCACCCAGGCCAGCCTCCCCAGCACACTGCCAGGACGTGGTTTCTCACACACTTTTGAAGGTATTTCTTGATGCCTGACTTAGAGAGAGGTCCGTAGGGTTCTAGAATCTCTGTTAACCCACCCTAACTCCCTGCCCCGTGCAGAGCCCAGTTCCTGCAGAGTCCTTCTCTTTTCTGATCCCACTAAGTTTTTTCTTTTTAATTTTGGCCTTGCCCATGGCCGATCCGATATTCTTCCAGCTTTGATTTGGTCTGTAAATTTGATCAATATCAGTATGACATCAACATCTTTATTCAAGAAATGGGAGTGAGCATTGGCTGAGGCATGGGAGAGGTGGGTCAGGACTGTCACCAGCCCTGGCCTGGGTCCTCAGCCTCTGTTCCTGAGTCTGGTTCCCCAGCATGGACCTGTCACAATCATTCTGGAACACATGTAAACCTTGAAATGACAGACCATTAACATGCTCTGGGATAAGCCTTGCCCAGTAGTGACAGGAGATACCTGGCACACACTCCCTGCTTGGCATCTGACTTCTCAGAGGCCTCCTCACTGTCCTCCGGGGATCCCAGCAGAAGGAGGCCCCTGGTGCCCAAAGCATCTTCCCTGTCTTGCTCTTCCCAGCCCTCACCTGCTGCCCAGAATTGCTTCCAAAAATAAACCACCAGGAAGCAAACTCTTGTTCCTTAAGGAGACAGGTAAGGCTTCTCCAAGGGGCTCACAGCCAGCCTAGTGGGACAGACAGTTACTCCTAAACCATTAATTACCAAACAATGTGCTAACGGGGGTATTTCACAAGTGTGGGGGGTACAGAGGAAAGAGAGCTCTGACTCTCTTGAGTGTGTAAGGAGAAACAAACAAGGTTGAAGAGGAAGTGGGGGTGGGAGGGACAGACGTTCTAGAGGGTATGTGTTCAAAGGCCAGGAAGCACGCACCCACAGTACTGGCAGTTCTGGCTAAATCTGGGTGGATGTTCAAGGGTTTGGTTGGACCTGGCTGAGCTGAGTTTGGAAATGAAGACAGGGCCTGGTTGATAGTGACCTTGTAGAGAGTTTGGTTTTCTCCAAAGAGAACTAACTGTCTGAGGATTTGGGCGCAGAGAACACATCAAGTTTGTATGTACTCAGAGGCTCGCTGCTTCAGTGCCACTGGGGAGTTTGGTAGAAATGCAGATGCTCAGGCCTCACTCCAGACCCGAGATATCAAAACCTGCATTTTAATAAGAGCACAAGAATTTTAGTGCACATCAAAATAGGAGAAGTCCTGTCCTAAGACCCTTTGCAGTGAATACTTCTGACTGGGGTGGGTGGGGGCGGAGTGGAGTGGGGGAGTGGAGTTAGGGTGAGGTAGGGGGAGGGGGTGGGGCACTGGCATTCTGTCAGGCTCTGCTGTGAGACAGGAGGGGGCAGAGGGTGCGACAGCACCTGCTAAGGAATCCAGCAGGGTGAGACAGAGGAAGAGCCAGGGACAACTGGCAGGGCTCATCGAGGGTGGGGTGACATACTTTATGGAGATGTAGGGTGATAGCAGACTGCAAGTGGTGGTGCTGAGTTCTGTCAGGACCTGCCACGCCTCAGGCGCCCGCGATGGGTCTGGATCTCGGAAACCTGAGGTGTTCACTGGGAGCGGATCTGAGTGAGCGGCTAGCTTGAGGTCCTTGCTGTGTTCTGGTTCTGTGCAAACCGTCTGCTGAGTGATTCGGTCTAAACAGTGGCCAGGGATCGATGTGCACTTTGTCAGACTGAAATTTCTGAAAAAAAATTTTCCTTTTCTTGTAAAAAGCAGGACATTTACACTTTCTCCTTTCATTCACACCTTATATTAGAATTTCAGAGTGTGGCCCCCACACAGCAGCTCTCTTGCTAACAGGGTTGCTAAGCTGGGAGTGAATTAATGTGTGAACAAGGGTGCAGACTGACACCATCGGTGCTGGCAAGCTAAGCTGAGGACGTGGCCTGAGATCTCTTAGCAGAGTTGGTGAGTTCATGCTAAGCCCCAGATCGGGTAGATCCAGGCTCCCAGATCCAGGCAGGCTGACAGGGCAGTTCCACCTCCTGTCAGTGGCTCCTTCTCAGGTTTGCACCTGTTCTTCCGAATCTGCCAATCATAGAGCCGCGTTCCCTTCCTAGGGGCAGCATGGGAAAGGTAAAGGGCCACAGGAGGCCAGGAGCCACTTTAATGAGTGCTCCATCTCAGGACAGAGACGGGGGGGGGGGGGCACTTTCCCTACACACCTCTGTCTCTGCTCACTTGGCTCAGGGACAGTGATTCCGTTGTCACATCTGCAGGCTCCCGGGCATTGCTGTGCTGACGTACCTGGGACTGAAGACCTGACCTGAGTGCAGTCCTGACCCCAGTCCTGACCCTTGTTGTCTGGATACAATGCCCCACTCGCCCTGGGGAGGAAGACAGGGCCCAGAGCAGCAGGGCGGGGCAGTCTCCCTGGAACCCCCAGCTCTCAACCTCACTTAGGGACATGCTGGAAGGTCCCGGTCTGTCTCCAGCTGGTCTTGTGTTCTCAGGAGCTCTGTGGAACCTTCCTGGAGACAAAGGGGTGTCTCTGGGGTCCTGGTTTGCACTTCTCCATCCCTCCACCACCACCCCACGTCTCGGGCATGTCTGCACAGTGCTCGCAGAGCAGCTTCTCTGAGCCGTCTCCCATGTGGAATGTGCTCCAGCCTTGACTGAGTTGTCCTATCATTTTTTTTTTATTTAATTTTTAAAAAGCAACTTCTGAAATTCCTTAAGCCAACTTTCTCATTTGAAGAAAAACAGTGAATTCTATGGAACTCCCCATCTGATGAGAAGGTTGGGAACTTGATTGGTGTTTCCAAACTTGCTTAAGGATCACTGGGGTGCTTGTTAAAAATGCAGGTTCTAGGGTTCTCCTAGGGATGGCTTACAGCTTCACTGCTCCTGTGTTGGGCAGATGGGCCTTGGCTGGGAGCCTGTTCTCACGAGAACAAGCATACAGAGTCCGGGTCCTGCACAGCCCTGGGCCTCTAGAACCTGCATTTTCACAAGATGCCCCGTGACTAGCATTCTCACAAGTTTGCTTTCAGCCTCAAATAACTGCTCTCAAGCAACCCCTTTGGAGCTTGGCTGCATGTTAGGATCTGATAAAGTCATCCAAAGAGATAGCAATCCTCCACCCCATGCCTGAGGACTCTAATTGGTCTGTGATGAGTCCCGAGATTGTGTACTTTTTGGATGCTTACTGACATTTAAAATACATGAAAGAAAGTGCACGTGTGACGGGTTCAGCCCCCTGGGTTTTCCCCAGTGGGCCATAGCCCTGAAACCCAGATGAGGAATCGGAGTGTTGCCGGCACCCAGCACCCTGTGGACCCCTTCCCCTCAGTGCCCCTCACCCCTCCAAAGATAACCAGATACTGACCTCTCACAGCCCGGGTGCTGCCTGCTTTTTTTCCACTATAAGCTGGGTCAGATGGTCTATTCTCATCCAGGTGTGTGTCCTTCGTTGGCTGGTGTGGGTTCGTGCAGTGTTGTGTGTGCTCTGGTTAATCCATGCCCACCACTGTGCAGAAGTCCCTGCTGTGGACAACCACTCTATCCTTCTACTGCCCGTGGGCATCAGGTTGCTTCCAGTTTGGGACTATCGTGAATGTGGCGCCTGTGTTTCTTCACAGTTCCTATGGAGATTTTAATATCAAGCCAGGGTTAAGAGCCACCCGCCTACACGATGCTGCCACACCTGTCAGGAACAGGCGTGCATCTTTGCCATGACACAGCTGATAGGCACCTTCTGGCTAGCATGCTGCAAAATCCCAGAGGCTTAGGGGAGCAAGTGTTTAGCATAGACCATGTTGTCTGTTCGAACACCTAGTCACTGTCGTCAGGAGAACCCTCCTCACATCCAGCTTCCCAGACAGGAGCCGAGGGACAACCTTGCAAACTCTCTGGGAGAGCAGTCTAGTTATGGTAATAGTTTTCCGCACATGACGATAGACTCCACCCCGCAGGGTCTCAGCTTAGGGTGAAAGCCACACTCAGTATCCGAACCTTGCCACTGACCCAAGCCTCAGTGTGTTCCTAGACAGTATATCCAGAGCCTCCGCCCTCAGGCAACCCAGTCCCTCCCCACCCCCCCCAGCTTTTTGTTAGTTCCCTTGGGGTGGGTGGGGGAGGGGGTTCAGAAAACTCCCCCTACTTTTCACAGGTCTGACAATTCATCAGAAAATGTGTCATCTTAAGAATCCAAGTGCTCCCAAAGTGGGAAATCTCCTTGGAGCAACTCATTCATCCTGTGTTGGAAATGAAAGTATATTTATTTTAAAAGAATTTTTAAAAATCACAATAGAATTCCTAATCTCAGTTATCAGGTTAAAAAAAAAAAAATCAAACGTGGGCCCTGGCCGGTTGGCTCAGTGGTAGAGCGTCGGCCTGGCGTGCAGAGGTCCCGGGTTCGATTCCCGGCCAGGGCACACAGGAGAAGCGCCCATCTGCTTCTCCACCCTCCCCCCTTCCTCTCTGTTTCTCTCTTCCCCTCCCGCAGCTGAGGCTCCATTGGAGCAAAGATGGTCCGGGCGCTGGGGATGGCTCCTTGGCCTCTGCCCCAGGCGCTAGAGTGGCTCTGGTCGCAACAGAGCGACGCCCCGGAGGGGCAGAGTTTTGCCCCCTGGTGGGCGTGCCGGGTGGATCCTGGTCAGGCGCATGCGGGAGTCTGTCGGACTGTCTCTCCCTGTTTCCAGCTTCAGAAAAATGCAAAAAAAAAAAAAAAAAAAAAAAAAAAAAATCAAACGTGGATGGGAGATGGCCATCCACTGAACAACGTCTCAAGCAGAGGTTTGAAGCCCGAGTTTCCACCTCCCTCTGGGGCCCATTTCTCCAGGGTGGCACGCTGTCTGCCTCGTGTCTTCCGTTCACTGCACTGTATCTATTAAGTGCAGTGTTTGGGGCCTACAGTACTTTCAGGGATCCACAAACTTATTTTTTCAGGGACTACGAAAGTATTTTATTTTCTTTAAAAATCAGAAGAAAATGTGGTTTTAGGGTCCAAGAAAATATACTAATTTTTAATCCAGCCTGGATTATATTTTTCTTTATGTCAATGGGGTTGCAAAATAGAATTAACATCTATATTTTTATGAAAGAAAGTTCCTCCTAAAGTGTCTAGGGCCCACAAAAATTATAATGTGGCCCTGCCTTTCATTGGATTCAGAAAAAATCCCACTTATTGGAAATATAATACATTTCTAGTGCTCTGTCCCAGCATCAGCATTGGAAATTTCAGCAAACAAAATTTCCCAAATTGTATAGATTGTAAGAGTGTTCCTGAGCTCTGGAACTCTTTCTTATTTTCTTTTCTTTTTTCTTCTTTTCCAAGTGAGAGGAGGGGAGATACAGAGATAGATTTCTGCATGCAACCTGATCAGAATCCACCTGGCAACACCCATCTGGGGCCAATGCTCTGCCCATCTGGGGCCATGCTTGCAAAGGAGCTATTTTTAGCACCTAAGGTAGAGGCTCCAAGGAGCCATTTTCAGCACCAGGCTGATGCACTCGAAATAATTGAACCATGACTTTGGGAGGGGAAGAGAAGAGAGAGAAAGAGAGAGATAGAGAGAGAGGGAGATAAGGGGAGAGGTAGATGGTTGCTTCTCCTGTGTGCCCTGACCAGGATTCAAGCCTCAGACAGCCACATACTGTGCTGACGCTCTGTCACTGAGCCAACTGGCCAGGGCCTGGAACTCTTTCAATTGTAACTCTCTAGACCAATCAGCAGGGGTTTCCAGGAAAAGAACTTTGGCTCCTGAATTGGGTAGAGCCTTCCCTTGGTGAGAGTTGTTCTAAAATATGGGTAGTGGGGGTGAGGTGGGGCTAGAAGCAGAACCAACCCTTCTCAGAGACCCAACTCTGATTTGGAATAAATTATTTTATTTTTAATGAAAGGGCTAGTAGGGTATTTTCCTGTTTCTGAGAAATCAGACCAAAAAAATGACATCAAACAATACACGTGATTCAAAAATCTATCCTTGGTCTTTGAATTTGTGAAGATAAACTGGTCTTCATAAGCTCTATGAATTCAACATGGGAACTCAACTGTATCACCTCTGAAAACCTTCTTTTCATTAGAATCCAATCCCTACCTCTTCACACACCAGATTTCTGTTTCTAGTGGTATAAACTAAGGTTTCACCCCAATTTCCTGATGTCTCCATTGCAAAAGAGAGAAAAATGGGACTAGTGTGTCTGCCAATTTAATTACACATCATCTTTGCCACCCAGAACACTGAGAATTAAAAATGATGGCTCTTCTCTCCTCTGGCCAGCAGGTCCAAGGCCACTCAGCTTCCCCAGAGCACATCCTTGCCACCTAGGTTATCTGAAGACCTGGAGAAAGTGAAGGTTGTCTAATGGCAGGTTGTAACCCATTATCAGATTACAAAATGCACACAATGGGCTGTGGCTGGGGTGTCCCACTATAAATAAATCAAACAGACAGAGGTCGATTTACTGTGAAGCTAATAAAACTTAGGCTCCAGGGTCCCTCACTTGTATAGGTCACTTCCGAGACATAAATATCTTACTATGACAAATTGTATAGAAACATGACCAAGCATATACTGAACTTGAGACAGGCCCATCTCTTTCCTATCTAATACCCCTCCACCATAATTTCTTTCACGATGGCTATTATTGAGGTGAACATTGGCTTGAGACCTTAGTACAGGTGAGCAGGGGAGGGGATACATTTAGTTTGGATTTAATATGATGTATATGTAATTTTTTTAGGGGGGGGTCAAGATGGAGAAAATCTCAACTGAGTTCTTCTGTGCTTAGAATTTGGAAAAAATTTCCCACAGGTAAGCTTTTGGGGTAGCCTCCACAAACATTCAGGGCTCAGTGCTTAGGACGTGTTAGGGAACCTAAATGGAAATATGTTTCAGTTTCACTTCTAACCAAGATGAGTAATAAGGGCTGGGTTTATTATCCCACTTGAAACTACTAAATTTCAGACAAAATATATGAAAGAATGATTTTCAAATCAGTGGATATCATACCACCAGTTACGGTGACCACTGACAGATGAGCAAGGACGAGGAAAAGCAGCAGTTGCCCAGAATGAAGAGCTGAGCAAGGGTACCTGAGAGGAGAACACTGCTCAGAAGGTGGCCCCTTGACTTTGGAGCAGGGCTCTGATCAACAGAAGCTGCGAGGAAGCTCGGCCGGGAGACGCATTCAGAGGGAACACTCCCCGGAGCTCACACAGTTCTTGAAACAACTCGTGGGACATGGGCAGGAGGAGTGTGTTTGCCTCAGTAACAGAGCAATACTAGCTCTAGAGTAAATGTTGCTTTGATTTCACTTAACAGTTTAAAAGTAAAACCTAGAAGGATAGACCTGATTCCCAGTAAGTTAACTATGCCATCCAAACAAACCTCCAGAATGTCCATAGGGATACAAAAGTACCCAGCACCCAACAGGTCAAGTTCACAATGTCTGCCATCCAACAACAAAATAAATTACCAGATATTCCACCAGGCAGGAGAATGTTACCCAGAATGAGGAGGACAAGAAAGAAATTGAGGCCAATCCAGAAATGGAAGAGATGAAAGAATTACTACACAGGGAGATAAAAAGTTGTTGTAACTATATTGCATGTTTTCAAGAACCTAGAGGAAGGACTGAACATGGAGAGTACAGACAGAAGATATTTCAAATAAGATCAAACCAAACTTCTGGTAGACAGGTCCAGACAATTCCGAAATAAATCAGGGTGTGTGTGTGTCTATTCTTTCCCTCTAAGCCTATCCATTGAAGGAACTGGGAGCACAGTTAATGCCTGTATGTTGGTTTTCAAACAATATTCTCTACTAAAAGGAATCAGACTCCCTTGAGAAATGGCTGATTTCAGGGCTCTGGCAGAAAAAGAACAACATGAGTCTGAAACATCTTATTCTGTAAGAAAGTAAGAAAATAGTCAAAGCATAAAGGGGACATGTCAAAGGTCAGACACTCTCACTGGCTAAATCTAGCATAATTAGAGAATCAAAACTTAAAAAATTATGGCAACTAATTATAACCCCTTGAGTCAATTAGGAATCCAGGGATTCACAAGACTCAAATAAATGAATAAATTAATGAGAATAACAGAACATTTTTTTTCTTGCAGTAGAAAGTCCACAAATAAATGAAGAAAGACTGGAGGTATGAGAAAAATTTCCACTTGACAATGACCATAAAAATAATTCAGCCAAGAAACATCACCAGATGCTAAATTTGTGGGTGAAATGGAGATAAGCAATGAATAGCCTCAAAATATCTCCCCACAAACTATTAACTGCAAAGAGTGAAGAACACAGTGAAAATATGGCAGAAATGATCTGAGTCGAACAACTAAAGTTAGCACCATCTGTGAGTGGACAGACCGTAGTTGGATGCCACCCATAGGTTGACATGAAAAGAAAACAGTCACTGTGATGTTCAGGTACAAAAATGTATAATCTAGGTCTAATCATGAGAAAACAGTAGACAAACTCCAATTAAGGAACTCTCTGTAAAGTGGTCTGTAATCTTCAAAATTATCAAAGACATGAGCGTCAAAGAAAAACTGAGGAATATTCCAGATTGAGGGGATAAGAGATTACTGGGCTGAGACTAGGGAAAGGGGGAAGAAAGGAAAAGTACAAAGTAATACAGGAGGAACACCAGCCTGTTGCTACTATATAAATGTGACATCATACATGTGTTCTGTGCTTCACTGCGGTAAGCATTCACGGTTAGACACTACTACGAGACTAGTAATAACTAGTAAGTAGCTATTACTATTGTTAGGTTTACTGATGAGTTTATCCAGACAACTTGCCACAGTGCAGTGACCTACTGGGCATCTTAGCAGGCCGGTGACACACAGCACGCACACTCACGAGTGCGTGGCATTTACAATCCAAAGGATGCGCCCATCTAAGACCAGCCATCTGAACACGGCCATGCCTCCTCAAGCTTACTGAGCATCATATAAAACTTGAAACACACTCTGGGGCTCTTACTGAGTAGCTAAAATGGAAATCTGGGGGAAATCTGCAGAGATGTTCATAAAGTTTCCTTCTAACAGTAGCTGAAAATATATGGGCTCGCTCGTTCTCGCCTCTGGCAGTTCTCTGCTGTATTTATTCACAGAATACTCACTAGGCCCCTTCCCTTGGGCCAGCCATGGGAACACACAGCTGAGGAACAGCTCCTGCCCGTTGGCCCGTCCTGGTTTTGATGGATAGACCACACACTGGTAAAGCAGAGTGACTGGGCTATGCCAGCATTTTCTGGGAACATATTGCAGGGGGCATTACTTTGGGTTAGGGAGAGGAGCAAGTGTATAGGGGTCAGGAAGTATTTCCTAGAAAAAAAATGATGCCACCACACTAAGACACTTAGTAGGGAAAAATGCAGGTTTGCATTACTGGAAGGTCAACCAACCAACCAAAGGACCCCACTGTTGAGGATGGGGCCCACAGCTGATTATGACTCCTGAATTTATGCAAAGCAGGGCTGCACCGTGCGTTATTTTCGAAGTGCATCCATGATAACAGGGGAACATTTTTCTCCAGACATAAGTCCTGTAGAAAGAATACCTTCCACTCAACTCCATAGTTGACAAGAGATGATATTAACAGAGTCAAGACTCAGCCTCTCTGGTGAGATAAAAATACCATATGCTGAACACACTGTCTTGAGTGTGTGCCTATGACCAAGGAGGACACGACAGGAAGGGAACAATCCCAAACCTCGAAAAGCTCATCATTCCTAAGAAAGGGCAGATCTAAGTTTTTTTTTGTTGTATTTTTCTGAAGCTGGAAACGGGGAGACAGGCTGTCAGACAGACTCCCGCATGCGCCCGACCGGGATTCACCCCAGCACGCCCACAAGGAGGCGATGCTCTGCCCATCCGGGGCGTTGCTCTGTCGCGACCAGAGCCATTCTAGCATCTGGGGCACAGGCCAAGGAGCCATCCCCAGCGCCCGGGCCATCTTTTGCTCCAATGGAGCCTTGGTTGCGGGAGGGGAAGAGAGAGACAGAGAGGAAGGAGAGGGGGAGGGGGTGGAGAAGCAGATGGGCGCCTCTCCTGTGTGCCCTGGCCGGGAATCAAACCCGGGACTTCCGCACGCCAGGCCGACGCTTTACTACTGAGCCAACTGGCCAGGACCCAGATCTAAGTTTTAAAAAAATTATTTGGTAGCAAGCTGAACAGGAGGACTTAAGGAGAATCAAATAAAGATTCTGCCATGTATTCCTGGTGCAGTGTTCATGAAACTTTTAGCCAGAGGTTCCCAGGAAAGCCTAGTTTAGGGGTCAGGCAAGGAATCTGAAACCATTGGAAGAGGCAAGTGCAAACCCAGGTGTAGGGGATCAGTAATGACCGTCTAGTCCAGGCATGGCCACCATCTGGCCCGCAGGCCACATGCAGCCTGTGTAATGAGTTTATGCGGCCCGCGATTAAATTCTTCATATTCTCCGCTACTTTAAAATCTCAGCTACTCAGAAGCGGAAGTGTCTTGATTATTGGAAATCAAGATATTTAAGATGATAGTGATATGCGGAAAAGAATTCCATGTGTGACTAATCTAGGGTTAACTTCCAATAATTGGTCGAATGGATTCACGATACTTCTTTATTTTAAAAAAAATTCCATTATAAAGATTTACAACTTTTGTACTCATCTGTACTCGATACAAACTGTTTGATGTTTAGCGGCAATGTGAAACCCACATTCTTTTAGGTGGAGTTTGCCAGTGTGCACCCAAGGTCAAACAATTCGTTATTTTTGTGGTCAAGTGTGCTGAATCAAGTGGCATTGTAGCATAGACAATAGCTGCAGTTGGTAACTGAAACATGTCCAGGCTGTTTGTAAAATGAAATAATTGTTTTATTTGCGATATAACCCCTTCAAGCTCATTCTATTAATTAAATATTGTCTTGATTGATTGCAATAGTTTGGATATTTATACAGTATGTAATTATATTTTTATTAAAATATTGTATAATAAAATTTTTTAACTTCCATTTATTCATAAAGAAATTACATAATAAAATTTTATTTACTTAAAGTTTTTGTATTTAACATTTTTTAATTTTAATATTTCATCTGGCCCATGAAAAATGTTCTTCTAATCTGGCCTGGGGCAAAAACTGTTGGCCACGCCTGGCCTAGTCCATCTCTCCTTCCCTATTTCCACAGCCAGCTTGGTGGGCATCTGAATTCTAAGGCTCAGCTCTTCCCTTAACAGGCAAAGTGAACCTACTGTAATAGTTAAGACACACTGGTGTGACAGAAGAGCCACGATAGAAGGGAAAAAATGCTACAATACGGGCGCCTTGAAATTATGAAAGAAAACTAGTTTATCAGTCGCGACGCTGAAATGTCAATGTGGGGGGCTTAATAATGTTCTTTCTGAGCACTCACCCCCTCAATCATTTCTTTAAAAATATTAATTTGAACAGTAAAAGAAAAAGGTAGATTGTGCAGACTGCTGCTAATGTGGTTTTAGTTATATTCGTGGTGCCCAAATCAGTGAAGCTTTAGTGCATGCAATTCCTTCCACAAGCAGCCCAGAACTGTGGGGGAAAATTAAATCTCTCTTACAACTTGCAGGTGGCTAGTCACATTGGCCAAATAGAAAAGTTTTATCTTCACTTTCACATATTTAAATGCTATCAAACATTATCATTATCACTGTCCAAATCATACCAATGAGACTGAGACTCAGAACAAAATACAATACAAATTTATTGACTCCCATCATTTTTAGTCAGATTTAAGCAAAGTAAACAGACAACAGAATTGGATACAAATAAGCAATGGATTAACATTCCACAGAAATCCTATTTGACTATGAATGCTGAGTCCAAAAAAGCTTATTCCTAAATAAAATCAAACAACCATTTATTTTGCTAAGGATGTAACAACAAAATATACAGAATTATAAAGCCACATTTTTTTTTCTTTTAACAATTACCATTTATGTAATGAAACTTTTAAAAACAGTCTTGGCTTAATGTCAGTAAGAAGTTATCACTTCTTGAAAACCAGTATTAACCAAGTATAACAGAAAAATCTGGACAGCAATAAATGGCCAAAAATCACTGAATTCAGTTATTTTACACATTTACAGTAACACACTTTGGTTCCCAAGTGACTGTCTCTAAAGGAATTTTTTAAAAGCCTGACATGAACTCATCTCAAAGCCAGCTGTTTGGTTCTCTCCCAGTCACGGGGTAATGCTCAGCCCCAGATCACTGAGCAGCACTGAAGTGAACGTGTCAAGAATGAAGCAAACACCAAACTTCTGAAAGTGCTAAAGCCACAGAGAAAAACCTATCTTTAAAACTCAAAAAGGCCAGTGTTAAAGAACTTATTAAAGAATGTGTTAGCCTTATTTAAGTCAATGCTTTTCAAAATCATTGCAAAGAACATGAAAACATCCAAAATTGGTGGAATTGACTTGTAATATTCCATTAAGTTAGTGCAGTTTATAAAGAAGCCTGTTATGAATGACACCTAATTATTCTTGCAGTAAGAAAATTCAAATAATTTTACTTCCTAGAGTTCCAGATTATGGTTGCATGCACACACACGCACATAAACACAAACACACACACAAATTTGAGGGAACAAAGGCCAACTTTAGAGGATTACTTCTGTCTCTTCTTCTGTCCAGTTGGCCTGTAGATGAAAACACTCCTTGCCTCCACGGAAGGGCATGTCTTATTATCATCTGTTTCTGTTTTCAGCACCAGCGGGTGCTGTGCGTGGATTAGCTTATCACCAATTATGTGCAGGGACATATTTTTAAAGAGAAGGGTATTACAATTCATTCTAGATCAGAAAACCAAGACCCTCTTACATATCCTCACGAATGCTCATGGCATCACTGTTGAAGTGTTATGCATCTCAATAAAATTATATATGCATACTAACCATAACCAGTTTTAAATGTAAATAATACTGTTGAAATATTACTATAACCAATATGCACTGTTACCTCCATTGCTTACCGTAATAAAAACGTGATTTATGGTGTTCCCCCTCCCTCCCTCCCCAACATGAAGAAAATGATTCTGTAACAAGTTCTTAGATTAACAAAGAATATATTAAAGCATCTTACATTCTTCTTACAACTGCATTAAAAAAGCAGGCATCTTGAATACTTACAAGGAATAATAAGCTTTCTACATTTTCAAAAATTAATTACAATCAGAAAAAACTTTTTCAAGAATATATTTTCTAGCTAAAGAGTTGCAACAATGAAAGACCAAGGTCTTATACCAAGTATTCACCTATTGAGATAAATTCTTCAAAAACCTGTTTACTGAATAAAGCAATTAACTCGTCTTTCCTTGTTTTACTTCCTAACGTGTAAAACAGTTACATGAGTGGAAGCATATTTTATATTTTGACCACCAAAATAAACTCTTTCAGCCTAATGCTTTTTAAGGTACAGTATAAAAAGTAATAGAAAAACCAGAACTGCATTATAAATGTTTTTGGTTCAAAATTTTATTTGAAATCTTATGTTCCTTGCCTAGACAAAAACGTAAACTAACAAGACAGAACACTGGCAAGTTTTAAAATCTAACAGATTCACAGAGCCTACAGTTAGATCAAAAATATTTTTTACTGGTCAACTTTATTAAAAAACCTCAAAAAAGTAGCATAAAGGTTCAAGTCCTGGGATACTGAATTTATAATGCCAAGATACTGAGTCTTATGGGATTACTACAGATACTCAAAACAGCTGTGAGTAATGATTACACTGAGGGAAACTGTCTTCTTTCTGAAGTGGTAGCAACCATGGTGTTCAGAGTAAGAAATACCACATTACACAGGGAAATGAACCCAGTGGACAGTAATTCACCCTAATGTTTGACATAAAATCATATGCTGTACTTTTGTCTTTAAAATGCATAGGTTTCTTCAAGAAAATACAAAGATGGTCATCATCACTTAACTGTAACTTAACTTTATCTTCCTTTTGCCATCAAATTTAAGAAAGAACAGAAATGGGAAGCATCCCCTCAAATATTTTGGGACTTGTGTTTTCAAATGGAAGAATAAAAGGCAAAATTTTATATGTCATTTTTATAATGTAAAAAGTCAATTCATATTTTTGTAAAAATGCTTGTTTGAAATACAAAGAATGTCTTTCCTGCCACTGGGAACGGAATGTAGGTGAGGAGACAGGCGAGGACAGTGGTCGTCTGCTGAAGCACAGCTTTTAAGTACTCAGAAAATTGTTTCTTAGTCACAGTAGTTCATTTATTTGAAAGAAGAGCCTGTAAAAAAAGTAATAAACTTGGGGAGTCTTAGCCATACTATCTCAAAAGGATTTTGCAATTCCCCCAATTTTTCTTTTATATATCTAACCACCTCCACAAGTGAAAAAAAAATTTAATCTTTTGAAACAGACCCTTTGAAATTTGGGTAAGACTTATTGAATGGCTTTTAATTACAACTTATACAAAATAGAAAAAAAAAGCCCAAAAGAAGTAAGAAAAACTAATTTTGGACCAAGTAATTTTACTACCTCTTCATGAAATACTGAGCAGTGACTTAAAGCAGGATAGTTTCACTATGAAGATCTTACTATGATAAACTCCAACGAATTCTAACAGAACTTATCAGAAGACAAAGAGGTAGTAAACTGTAAATTGTAAATGTTGTTTCTGAAAGGACATGTAGACTGCAGTGTGGTGTTTCTCAAGTGTTGGGAAAAGAATGGTAATTCGGGATTCAGAGTGGCTGGATCTTTGTGAATACAGATCCCAACCTTATTCGTTATATACTGTACTAACTCTGTCAATTTCAAAGTTAGTGCCACGTTATCTTGACCCCAAATACACTCAATTTTCAAATGTGGCAGTACAAACCAGAGGAAACCAAACGTTCATGATCCTCTCAGGGCTGGACTGAACTTAGAACTGTGACATGTACACAGCATAATGCAGCGAATTGATTACAATGCCTGTCCCTACTAAAGCTTTTGTGAACTGGCTTTAGAGGCCTTCCAGAAATCTTAGTATTTTCGTTGCCCAAGTCTTCCACCAGTAATTACACTAAATGACCGAAAAGCAAGTTTTTATGTTATAAAAATCTAAGTATTACTATTGCTGATTTAAATGTCTCGCAATTTTCATACAAAAAAAATAAAAGATCTACATGATCACAAAATGCCAAATATTTTTATCAAGTGTCAGGATAACTTATTAAAGTTGAGGTTTATCTTTTTTTATTGCTAGAGTATTCTAAAGACCTAAATCAATACTGCAATCTATTCCACTTCTTCCTGGTAAGTTTTGGACATAAGAACAGGGCTTAGATTTAACAAGAATTTAGGTATCTGATGTAATCAAAAGAAATCCTTTAGTAACATTTCGGTAACTGCAAATAAGTACAAAACCAAAACCATCTTAAGTAAAAGATTATGCTGACACTGTGGAATGAAGAACCATGCAAACAACCAAGATCAATAAAATTTCAACAGTAATGAAGTCAAGTCATCCTGTGACAGGTCCAGAAGCACAGAATTTTTTAGTTTTCCTAAGTTGAGTAAGGACATCATTATTATTATCAGTTTACCTCAAAACTTATACTCAAGCGTTAACAACTTCCAACCTTTATTATTCTTTTGTAAAAAATATTTTGCTTCTTATTACACATTTCACAACTTAGGCTGAAATCTGGAGACCACCCCCATTTTGTTCTAGGTGAAAAAGGAGGTCTTTTAATTGTGGGTTTGTTCATGACTCCAAAGACTAAATGCGGTCTTGAATGTCCTATGGCAAAGTTTACACATAAATTGTCTTTTAAATGTGATTGCTGAAAGGGGTGGGGCATGGTAAAACAGTGTGTCTGATTCTTGGGGCACAAACAGTTTATCAGATGCTGGAGCTGAGTTTTCGGACAGACCCGTTGGACTGTCGGGCTCCAGGGGCTGGATCTTGGGCAGTGGTGGTGGCGGGGGCAGTGGTGGTGGCGGTGATGGAGAGTTTGTGGGAGCAGGGCATGCTTCAGATTCCTTATGTGCCGAGTCCTCGGTAGCGTGAGACATGTGTGACTGGAAGTGACTCCAGAGCCGGAAGTTGGTGCGAAAAGCTTTGTTGCAAACGTGACAGATGAACGGTTTCACAGAACACAGGAGCTCCTGGTGCCGCTCCAGCTGCTTGTGTGCTGGGAACGTCTTCCCGCATTTCTCACAGGGCCACAGGCTGGGGTCCGTGCTGGAAGGTGCTTCCCTGGACCCTGCGCTGGCCTCAGGCCCCGCCTCCTCGGCTTCCTCCAGGGGCTCCTCTTTGACCTGGATCTTCAGTTGTTTCGAAAGGCTAAGGTCTTCGGGGAGACAGGAGGAATCCTCCGAATCGAAGTTGACTTGCTCTGAACTGTCACTGAACGTGTTGTCGTCTTTTGCTGTGACCACGTGGTTTGCTTTCTGAGGCTCGGGCTGGGCTTGGGGCCTGGAGGAGCTGGTGACTTCGCCGTTGTGGTCCACGATGGGCAAGGAGAAGTTTTCAGCTGGAGCCATGGTGTTCTGATTGTGGACTTCGACCTGGTGCCGCCAGATGCTGAAGGAGGACTTGAACGTGCGCATGCACTCCAGGCACGTCAGCTTCTTGTACTCACACTTGCCTTCATGCTCGCGCTTGAGCTCGGGTGAAAAGAACCTAAGGCTGCAGTAGGGGCACACGGTGGCGTTTCGGCACAGTCGCTCATGGCTGCCTTGCTCTAGGAGAGAAGAGAGCTTAGCGTTACAGAGGCGGCACTGGAAAACCTCCTTGTTCTCTACTGGACCGTCAAGAGCGAGTGCTTTCGGCTTAGCGACCTTGTGTCCTCCAAGGGGCTTCTCTCCCGGGTGCATCTTTATGTGCTGTTTGAACTGAGAGAGAAAGCGATAGGCCTTTCCACAGTAAGTACAAATGTACGTGCCTTTGGCGCGTGACCTCAAGTTCCTCTTGATGACTTGAGCTGGGGAACTACTCTGCCCCTGAAAACTGGACTTGCTGCGCCTCAACTTAATGATCAGGGCCCTCTTAATCTCTCTCTCTCTCACTATGTCAATCAGCTTTCTTTGGAATTTTTCATCCAAAACGGCATGTGAACTAGAGGCTGGTGACGGATTCTTCACTATGCCGTGCTGGGTCTGACAGTGGGTCCACACTTTGAAGTTTGTGTGAAAGCGCTTGTGACAGATGTCGCAAGCGTAGGGCTTTTCTGGGTTGTGGTACATGTTAATGTGCCGGTGAAGACCTGCTGTTGATCTAAAGATCTTAAGGCAATGTTTGCATTTAAACTTTTTGTTTGGTCTTGTTCCCTCCAACTCACCAAATTCATCTTTATTCAAGTCAGAATCTGGGAAGTCAGCGTTGAGAGTGGGGCTTGCACCTTCCTCGAGATTATCTTCTGACACCAGGGAGCCGTGCTCGTCCACCTTTAACTTCTTCAATGGCAGTCGTCGGTCCGCCTGGAATCTCCTTTTTGCTGGGAGTCTGCTCATGTCCTTTTGGTCATCTTCCGTTTTCAGAGAAAGGTCTCTCAGGCTGGACGTCGCCCCCGCAGCGTCTCCCACAGTGACCTGAATGATGTCAGAGGGATCTGCCACTGGGCTGCGGGGCTCCATCTTGATTCGAACCTCAGCAACAGCAGGGGCACCCTCCCTTTCCGCGGACTGAGAAGCACTGAAGGACCTGAGGCGGTGCGGCTGGGTAGCTGGAGTCTCATCATCCAGGGCTGGTTTTTCACTACCCTCTTTTAAAGATGACTTTTGAGATAAAGCAGAAAACACATTCCCTGGAGTGTCGCTTGGCACGGAGGGTGACCCCTGGGAAGATTTCAGATCTATTGAGGGTGAGTAGACAGGAACCTGGCTGTCCATTGACAGTGATCGCCGCAGGAGACTCTTAACCAGCGGGCCGCTTCTGTCAATGCTCTGGTTTGCAGAAGCAGATCCCGTGGATGGGATCACCAGGCCCAGCTTTGAATAGTACAACAGGTTCCTGTCCTCACCCGGGCCACTGCCTCTGTTAGTTTCTTTCAATACATAGGGAGTCTCTGATGAGCTTCGAAGAGACAGAACAGGTGGCCGCGGCCTTTTCAAAGCCAGCTCTATAGCTTTTCCTTTGGGAAGCTGACCGCTCCCGCCTGGTTTACTGTCCACAGTCTCTCTGTCCGGCAGAGGCGTGGGAGGCGGGACGGTGTTCCTCTTCACCAGGTTGCTTCTGTTAGTATCATCCAAAGATCCGGAGCACTCAAGGGACTTTGTGTATCCCACAGAACCATCTTTGGGCCAGCTCTTGTCAGTTAATGACACATTGTGAAGTGGTTCAATAGCTTTGGGAACTTGTGGCTTACTGGTATTGGCCTTCACTGCAGTGCTCTGGGGCGGCCGGGACGTATGGCTTAGATCGGGGGGACTTGGACTCACAGTTTTTCCTTGTGCTTCGTTCCTACTTTGACAGACAATGACACTTCTCTTTTGAGAAATGTTTTCATCAGGGTCTGTGAATAGTTTTTTTCTGTTGGGACACATGGGAAAGGGGGCTTGAGGTGTTTTAGAGACGATGTTTGTCAGAAAGGATATCCCGAGGCTATAACCTAGCTCCTGCACAGCAGCAAGGCTGCCTTTCTCCACAAACAAAGACGAGGAATAAATGTAGTTCAGAACATTATCAAAAGCATCTGGTTCACAAAAGTCAAGCTGAAATACAGTTTGTGACTCATTGTCCTTATTTGTGAATAAACTATGAAAGTATTCACTGCTAGCAGCCAAGACATTTTTATGGGCTCGAAATTTCTGGTCTCCGACAATCAGAAGCACGTCACACAGCTGCCCCTTGAGGCGCTCCTCGTTGAGCGCGCTCAGGAGAGAAATGGCGTGGGCGGGGTTGATGTAATGCCGCAATCCCTCCATTGCTCGGGTTTATCTGAAAGACAAGGTGTAAAGTTATTATGAACAATGAGGCAAAAAGTTCTCTGCCAGGAGAGAAATGCTCCTTTGGAACAGGGACCATGAGCTGTCTTTTCAGAGGTGTCAATATTTAGCTGATTACAAGCACACAAAAGCTTTTTGAATGAACAATCTTATTTAAATAACACAGAAAATATGAGGAAACAAGTCTCATGGTCTAAGTAGATCATCATCATTAAAACTGAGGGGTTTTAGAAACTAAAGATTAACACAGGCACTTTCATACCATCAAAAAGGCTGTTAGAACTTGGCAGGTATGTTAGGAAGCAACATTTAAAAATAATGATTTTGTTACTTAGGGTCCTTATCCATTTTATGTTTGGTTCTATTCTCATGGCTTCAGAGACTATAATGTATTGAAACGACTTAAGTCTATAATTCTGAAAGAAAATCCATTTTATTACTGTGTAGGAACTCAGAATGGGTCACCCAATAGGTGCCTCTGTGATGTGTGAGTCATTCTGAGCTGAAGGCAACTGAGACCCTGTGGGCTCAAGAGAAACTTCAGCCCCATGAACAACCTAGAAGAACTGAATTAGGGATTTTGCCCCTAGTAAGATTATCAGACAACCTTTCTGATCTCTCTATAAGGCAGGACAAACTACTAATTATCGAACATCTGCTCTTCTTACTGTCCTACAATGACCCTCTTCCCCCTGAAGCCCCCAAGGTGCCTTATCTCATCCTTAGCTCAGTGTCACAAATACCTCAAATCCCTATCTCTGAAACTCTTGTGTATGTGGGGTTCCCATATGTACAAATGTAATTAAATTAGGTTATTTTCATTTGTTAATCTGTCTCATGTAGATTTAATTATTAGACCAGCCTGAAAAACCTAGAAGTGTAGAGGAAAGTTTCTCCTTCCCCCACACTGGGCATATTTACTTGCTATGTGAATTAACAATGGGTTGAGAAGTATAGGTTTCCCCAGACCTTTAAACAGGTACAAATTGGAAAGTGAAAAATCATTCACTAATTACTACTATATGCTAATTACTATTAACAAAGATTAGAAATGTTCAAGTATAAAAGATTTTGTTTTCTTTTTTATGCTAAACATCTTGCAATCTCCTGAATATTATTTTCCTACCAAATCACAGATTCAACAATAGGACAAAAGAAATGTTGGCCTGGGTCTAAACTAAATTACTACTAATTCTAAATTCAAGGGTTTGAATTGGGATTTCATTAATGTTCTCTTTGAATCTAAAGGTGAGACACAGCCTAGTAGCTGGGTGCAGGTTCTGCCTGAGATGCAGGATTGGGACGCTGGCTCCCTCATCGCAGTGCATTAGCCTAACAGGCCCCCCCCCCACCTGAAATGGGAGCATGGACGGTGCCCTTCTTTCTTTAAGGTGGTTGCAAAGATGAGGTGAGTTACCACCTTATCCATAGTAAGGACTGAACAAATGTCGTGTAATCAATTTTCAGAAATTGCAGGATTAGCAGGCATTTAACTCAGTATAAAAAAGGGGGGAGGGGAGGTCAGAATAACCCCACCCATGTTCTGGACAAAGGAGATAATGCTTAACTCCCCAACTCTGACCCTTCACTTAGGCTTCTGTTACTATAACAATTCATCTCTTCTGTTTGATTTTATAATGCCATCTTTTCTTTAAAAGAGTTGTGACATTTATTTTTAATATTAAAATGGATTCAAAGTAACTATGACTATTTGTGACAGCTTTTTCATTCTCTAGAGCAGGCATCCCCAAACTACGGCCCACGGGCCGCATGTGGCCCCCTGAAACCATTTATACAGCTCCCACCGCACTTCCGGAAAGGGGCACCTCTTTCACTGGTGGTCAGTGAGAGGAGCACTGTATGTGGCGGCCCCCCAACGGTCTGAGGGACAGTGAACTGGCCCCCTGTGTAAAAAGTTTGGGGACCCCTGCTCTAGAGGGCAAGTGTAGAGGTACCAAACTCCACCCCCCCAGCAAAGGTGCAAGTTCTCCTCCAGCTTCAACGGACCAGCCTTTGCTGGCCAGCCAGATCTGGGCTCTTCAGAAGAACCCATAGGAAAAGTCTGGTAGGTCTGTCTACACATTGTATACAACTTCCTTAATATTATTCTGACTCCCTATGACGATGCTAGTTCCATTTAACTGACTCAGAAGCATGACTTTGCTCAAGGGAGGATGCCTGTGGCCTGTCCACAATCACCTTGGTCAGACTTTACTGAGTTTCTGTTCATTTCAGCCTATTATCATTTCATATCATTGGTAAATTTTAATTATTCTATTTGTGACTGCTTGTTAAAGAGATTTTCCCTTCCTTTTTTCCCTGTTAGCTATTTTAATTTCTCCCTCAACTCTACTGCACTGTCTTTATAATCACACATCTACTTATATGCAAACAAACACTTCTTCTCATCTTTTACAGAGGTCAACAGAGAAAGAAACAGGCTTATAATGCCACACATCAATTCAGCTGTGTACTGAACACTGTTCTTAGTGCTAATAATTTTTGAGAAAGCTAGTTCAGATGTTGCCACAGGGAAAGATCAATAGATGCAGAATCAAAAGTTTGGACAAGTATTTTTCAGAGGTTTCTTAAAATCAATTTAGTGGTGAAACTAAGCAATAAAAAAGTGATGAGGGCAGAGTGAAAATGTCATATCTCAAATGTAGTTAGGCTAACTACGATCCTGTGGAACTTTTATTTCACTTCTATGCACATATCCTCACATATGTAAGCAAGTACTGGACTAGGGGGTATACAATATATTCCCTACTGTGGGTCAGAGTCAAGACAAAGTGAAAGTCAGTGCTCTAGCTCATCAACCTCCCTGAGCTTCAGTTCTCCCCACTATAGAGTGAAAATAATGATATTTTGAGAATTAAATGAGAAAACAGTCACTGTCACCATTTATTCACTCATTCAACAAAATGGCATTTGAAAAGGCCTGAGGGAGGCAAGGATGAGCCAGGATGATGATCACTGAGGAAGAGTGTTACAAGCAGAGGGGATAGCCAACATAACAAGCAGGGCTGGAACAGAGAGCTGAGGGAGCCCCGGAGGACGACACTGGCGAAACATGAGGAGGCTGTGCAGGGCTGGTAGACGTGGGAGAAATACATTTTTTATCACGAGTGAACTGGGCAGCCATGGGAAGATTCTGAGCAGAGGAACTATGTTTTAAAAGGATCACTCTGGCTATGTTGTTGAGAATGGACCATGGAAAGTAAGGAATGGGTGGTAGTTAGGAGGCCAACTAGAAGTCTACTGAAATGTCATAGGTGAGACATGATGATGACCTGAACCAACTAGGAATCTACTGCAATGATGCAGGTGAGATTTTATGATGTCTGGACTAGCTGGGAATCTACTGTAATGATCCAGGTGAGACATTATGGTGCCTGGACCAGCTAGGAATCTAGTAGTGCAATGATGCATGTGAGACACAATGGCGCCTGGAGATAAAGGCCATCATTAGGATTGCTAATGGACTGACTACAGAGGATAAGGTGAGCAATTAAGGATGTCTCCAATGATTCTGCCAAAGTAACTAGAAGGATGTCCTAATTTGAGATAAAATTTGATAGAAAAATAGGTTCAAATTTTTTTCAGGAATTTAGTTCTGATATTTTAAATATTAACAGAAACCTGTTTATTAATTTACCCTTGACAGGCACCCTTTCCTGCTTCACTTTCCCTACAACCTTTCTTGTGCTTCCTGGGATCACTTCTCAAATAAATATCTGTATCTGAATCCTTGTCTCAGGGCCTGCTTTTGGGGAACCCAAAATAAGATATCAAGGGAACCAAAAACTATATGTATAGGCTGAGGAACTGTGTAAAGACTAAACCAAGTGAGAGTTCTGTCCTTGAACATGAAGCTAATGCGACGCCATACACCTGCATCCTACTTCTGTATGCTAAAAGTCACATTTCCTCACTTTTCATTGTTCAGAAAAGTTTCCTTCTTTTGCTTTCTTCAAATTATCTTCCCTCTTTCTGCTCTAAGTACTTCCAATTCCTTGAACCACAGCCTTCTACATCTTTGAACAAAAACATCTGGGAATTAGGGAACAAGTCACTCAGAGTTGAGTTGTAAGAAAAATAGTCACTGTCCCTGAAAATTATTTGGGGATTAAAACTATTTATTTGACTGTGACTTTTACTTAAGAGTCTCAACGAGACTGCTTGCCCAAGAACTGGCTAAGTACAACCAAATTTCTGATAAGCCTGATAACTCAACAGTATGTGTTTTCCAATCTATTCATTCAAACACTAATTGAACATTTACTGCCACATACTATTTTAAACATTTTTCATTAACTCAGTTATTTATAGCAACCTAGGCTGTAGGTACTATTATTACCCTCATTTTACAGAGGAAGAAACCAAGGCACAGAGGCATAAGTAACGTGCTCAAGGCCACAGACAGTTAGCTGCACAGCAGGACTCACACCAGGTTAACTGGCTTCAGAGGTCATGCTCTTAACTCCTACATCACCCACCTCTAGTTTCTTCTTTTAATCCTCACATAAAGACCTGAGCTAGGCACTGTCATCATTCCTGTTCTACAAATTAGGAAAGAGAGGTCAAGTAATGTGCCCAAGGTCACTCAGGCAGTTAGTAGTAGGGGTGGAGTCTGATCCTAGAGCCTGGATCCCTAGTCATCACGTTACATGCTTCTCATAGCTGGGCAGCCATCTGATATATGCCAGAACTGGCTAGATATGGAGGATATCAATCTGACAAGTGTAGTCTTGCCTTACGGTGCTTGAAGTCTTGTGTGGGAACAGAACAAGTCAATCCGTCATCATGATCCAATATGCTAAGCACCAGACAGGTGTGTACAGAGGTACAGAGGGAGTACAGGTGATGGCACTGATCCAGGTGAGAGGGAGGTCAGGAAAAGCATTCAAGATAAGAGGTCTCATAACGAGCAGGAGTTAAGAACATGAGAGGAGTCAGGAAGGAAGGGTGAAGGGCATTTCAAAAATAGGAGCAGTATGTCTAACATCACAGAGACAAGACCGATTGCAGGCCTGGAGCAGAGGATGCATGTAGAGAAGGCAGGCAATGAGGCTGGAGAGGGGGGAGAGGGGAGAGAGGCCCGAGGGTCCCAAGGCTCTATTCCAGGTCTGTAAAAGGAGGTGGCCTTCTCCAGCTCCCTAGTGGCCCAGGACTAAGGCTGTAAATACTTGGAGCAACAGAACACAAAGCACAGGACAGTGTAGATCCCTCATCTTTAGGTTGAGGCCTTTGCTTTTACCTTTTAATTTAATTAATAGAACTTAAAAACAATGGCCCTTTTCCTGGCACAGCTGTAAACAAATAACATTTTGAACTTTTGTGTTTTAATGACAGTAGGTATATTTATGAAATTTAATAACTTAGCTAAAAATGTAAACTGCTACATTAAGAATGCAAACAAAAAGGGGAAAAGCAACTGCCAATGGTCATGTGATAACCCACCAAAACCCTTGTGGCTGGTGGATATACAGCCTAAACTCTCAAAGCCTTTTCTGCTCTTCTGCCCTCAGACGAGGCCAGCTTTGTTACTGGATGTACTTCCTCTTCCATAAATCTGCTGACTCAGCAAACTCTGGTTTCCCATGTATGTTTTAATTATGAATAATCAGCCTCTGATTTACATAAGACAGTGCATCATAACTTTAAACTTCTCATGTATACACATTGCCACTGCATCCATGTCCAGTACTTGTTCCTGTGCTCATCTCCATCTGACTCATCAGTGTAGGCTCCCCCTCTAGTCATGGTGGAAAATCCTTGGCACTCTTTAAAAAAAAAGTGGGTGATATGTAGAAGAAAAGGCCCCTCTAAGAGAGGCAGAAAAAGCTGGGAGGAAATACCCCAGGAAAACCAGATTCTCAATCAGGATGGCTTGCTGACCACTTGGATCCCCAAATACAAATATCTTCCCAAACTCTTGCCTGAATTGTTTCTATGTCTTGTTGTTTCTTGAAATTTCAGAAAGAGAGAATCTTTACGGTTAACAATTCATGGAAGTCGTAGCTCCATGGGAAAAACTTTCAAATCGGTATATTTGCCTCAACTCCTGGCTTTGCCACCTATTAGATATGTAACTTTGTAAAGATCACTCACCCTTTCTGAGTACTAGTAGTTTTGTTAACCTGACAAGCAGGGCTAACACAACTGCCCACAAAGAATTTTCATGATGAACTAAAGACACAATATGTTTGAAAGTTCCTAGAACATACAGTGTTTCCTATATGGCAGGCAGGCATTTATTTCCCTCCTTTCCTGAATGTTTATTTATGTGGGCCTGCTATACGCCACATATCACAGGAGGTGCTGGGGACGGCAGATGACTGAGCTGGCCACTGCCTGTTCTCCAGCAGCACACATTCCCATGGTAGGACAGACACAAATAATGAGGGATACAAGAAGTGTATGATAATACTGATTTCAGGAAGCAGTTAACTGGGCTAAGGGTGCGAGGGAACAGTGGGGACACCAGGAAGGTTTGGGACTCACAGTTCACTTGACTATTACAATAACAGTACAGATTCTATTCTTCACATTTCTACTACAGATACGCTCATTAATCCCACCAGGGCTTCTAAACTCCCAAAGGCTTGCCCTGGCCTGAGGTTCCAGTTCCCTAGAATGGCTACAAAGCTCTTCACAACTGGGTTCCAGAAAATAATTCATACCATCACCTCAAATGTCTCAGGTACTAAATGCTAAGAGCAGTAAGGAATTCATATTTTAATATAATTTAATTCAATGAAAATAATTTCATTTTTATAACATATTTAGACCAGTTGCAAGCAAGTTAAGATTTTTAAGGAGATAGGTAGAAGATTTTGGAGTATGAAGCATGCTGGGGATAAAAATAGAAAAAAAGCAAAGCACAGTAAGCACTTGGATAAAAAGATACTTGGAGATGAGTAAGGGGCTCAGAAAGGAAGATGGGAAGGGACCAAAATAACCTCACTAATTTCAAGTTTTGGAGACTAAAACTCAGGCTGGCATTAGAGCTAAGGTATATTATATATCAAATTGGCTCCAAGCCTAACACACAAAACCCTTACTACCAGTTCTATGGGGAACTGTGTCTTTACATTTAAAATAGTAACCTAAAATTGAACTCTGGGCACAAAAACCTTTGGAATGTTGGAGACTGCTTAAATAGTCCTAAAAATGACACTGGATAAAAAGAGGGAATGCATGTAACACAAAACAAACACAAACTTAAGAGAACCAATGCACCTGCATGGACTTTAGAATGTAAACACACACACCATTCAGATTCAAACCCTCACCTCTGGATTTAGCCCCAACTCTCACCATTTGATGTTATTATTAGATGGTGACAGGAAGCCGGCTCTGAGTTTAGGTCTTATCATCACTCACTCCAGGACAATGCAGATATCCAGGAATTATCTGAAGCTCCTCAGATTTCAAAGCCAGCCTTGCATATCTGATCCTTAAAGAGAGTAATGTCACTCACTCCCTTGGATTTCATCTCACCACATTTTTAGTCTCCAGAGAAGGTCTGATTTTGTTTAAAGGGGTGTTCTCTGCACCTCCAGCTGAATGACTCTACTGTAACTCAGTTCAGGGTGAGCTGAGCCTCTCTGGTTCTCCTGCTGCAGGAGGTCCCTAGCTTTGGCTTTGAAGAACCACTCTCGCTCCCCTGAGTACAGTCTGATGCCTGCTCTCCATGCTCAGGGATAGGTACACCAGCAAAGCCAATCTGATCAGAAACTTTCCGTATGCAACACAGGCCTGAGAAAGATGAGAAAGGAAGCAAGTGAGCAGAGCTGATTTATCTCCACAGCTGCCTGAAAGGGCAGCCTGCTGATGCCTGGCTACATATTGTAGATTCCTGCAGTTACCATGGTTTTTGTCCTTTCCAGCCCATTCTTTAGCTTTTCCTTAAGTCTCAAGAGCAACCCTGTAGCTTTATAATAAATTCTTTTTTCTATTCAACCTAACCAGTCAACTTCTGTTCTCATTATTAAAAGACCCTAACATAAGTTAGGGTCAATACCACTAAGTGGTATTGATTCTTCCTGTCATACCTTCCACATTCATCCTTGATAAACTGCTGCTCGATTGAGCTTTCTAAAACAATGCTTTGATCGTTCATCGGATGTACACATTAAGTATTACTATTATTAAATCAGCTTGTTTGAGCTCCTATTAGATGTGGTAAGATACAGATGAAATTTAGGGGTGCACAAAACAAACAAGACTCCCACTTTCTACTAATATAAATCAGATGATAAACAAGGAAACAAAAAAGATGAGTTCAGACTGTGCTAAGTGTTAGAATGGAAATAGGGTGCTCTCACTGAGCAGAGTAACTAGGGGTTTGGGGAAGATGGTACGGAATTGCCTTAATGTAACATTTTATCTGAGACTTAACATCTGAGCGAAAAAGCCAACCCTGACACAAAATAATAACAATGGTTCTCCATCACGCTAAAATGCGAAACTTAAAAAATGTGTATTCCAAGGTTCTATAAATTTGGTTTCAAACTACTTTTTAGATTTTCTTTCCCTTGGTTATTCCTATAACTTTCTGCTTCAGACAGTTCACCCCTGAGAAAGCCCACGTCTCACGTCTTTTAGCACCCAGTCTGTAAGGTTCTACACCAAATCGAGCCTTCTCCCCAGCACCCCACTAAGCTCAGCATTAATCATCTTCCAAAGCTCAGCTCAAGGTCCAATTAAGCCTTCTGTCATGGACTGCATTGCATGGCCTCCCTCCCACCCATTCGTATGCTGAAGTTTTAACCCACAGTGCCTCAGAATGTATTTGCAGGTAAGGTCTTTAAAAGAGTAATTAAGTTAAAAACGAGGTCTTTGGACCCTAGTCCAATCTGACTAGTATACTTGTAAGAAGAGGACACAAACACGGAGGTATGGTCATATGAAGAGAGAGAGAAGACGGCCATCTACATGCCAAGAAGTCGCCTCTGGAAAAATCAACCCTGCTGATACGTTCATTTTGGACTTTTAGGCTCCAGAACTGAGAAAATAAACTTCTGTAGTTTAAGCCACGAAGTCTGTGGTACCTTGTTATGGCAGCCCTAGAAAAATATACACTTTCCTTGACTACTTTAGGCTAAATAAGCAAATGCCTTTCAACTCCTATATTACACTGAGTGGCATCAATTATGCATTGTTTATTCAGCGCCTTTACACTGTTCATCTTCTGTGTCTCCCCAACAGAACTGTAAGCTATTTAAGGACTAAGAATCTATTTAATATCTTTTAACAATCTTCACAGTGCTCAACATAGTATCTTGTATGACAATAAATATTTATTGATTTTTCAATACTCTGACACTCCAATTAAATGCAGGAATGGAAATCGTGCCTTTTGCTTCCCGACATAAAGCTGGTCCCATCGCTGCACTACTTTAGAATATTGTATTGATTTTCCTATTACTTCCTAGATAAAATCCAAATGCCAGACTGACACACAGAACTCTTCATACTCTAATCACAATTCATCTCTCCACCCTTACTGAACATTCCTTACCATTCACCCTTCAAACCTGCATACTTGATATCTAGCATCTAAAATATCTTTCTTACTTTTCTTTTACCCAGTCAACTTCTACAGAAAGTTCGAACTCAAATGTTCTTATAAAGCTTTACTAAATTTGGCCCTAGCCAGTAGCTCAGTCATCTGAACTACCACAATATCTCATCTCTCTACACTATTTTGGATGATATGCTTTCATATCTCCTACATGAGTCCCTAAAAGGGAGAACCCTTGTTTCTACCTGTGTATCCCTAATGCTTAGCACAAGGCCTGGCAGGTATCTACTGGGCAAAGAGAGAAATCATCACACTAAAGGCTCAAGACTCGGACTTGCTCACCTTTATTGCTTCAGCATCTGCTATGGATCTCAGCACATGACTGCTTTCTTTGCTTTGTGTATGAGTTCTTGTGGCTTTAATTTACCACTGGATAATGACTCTGAAATCTGTATCTCTGCTTGCACTTCTCCTTGGGACTCCAGCCTCTCAGGTGCTCAATAAAGACTTCCATCATGGGATTATCCCACATGTCCAGGACGGTAGGTATGACTGACATCCTCACCCCTACCCCCAGATCTGCTTGTCCTCAGATATTCCTTTCTTTTTATTTTAGTGAGACAGGAAGAGAGATGAGAAGCATCAACTCGTATTTGCGTCACTTTGGTTATTCACTGACTGCTTCTCATACATGCCTTGACCAGGGTGCTCCAGCTAAGCCCCTGACCCCTTGCTCAAGCCAGCAACCACAGGATCATGTCGATGATTCCATGCTCAAGCTGCTGACCCCACACTCAAACTGGTAAGTCTGTGCTCAAGCCAGATGAGCCCATGTTGGTAACTTCGGGGTTTTGAACCTGGGTCCTCAGTGCCCCAAGTTGACACTCTATATATACACTGTGCCACCACCAATCAGGCTTCTACTCCCTATTTAGCTTGGTGTGCTGCCAACCACCAGGTCTCCCAAACCAGAAACCTCTTCCCTTTCTTTTCTAGCTAGTTATGACCTGCCAGATCCTGCTCCTAAACAGTCTGAGAATCTGCTCTCCCACTCCCACTGGCTTTGAGGATATCTAAAATTGTCCCTTCAACCCTGGCCGGTTGGCTCAGTGATAGAGCGTCGGCCTGGCGTGCAGAAATCCCGGGTTCGATTCCCGGCCAGGGCACACAGGAGAAGCGCCCATCTGCTTCTCCACCCCTCCCCCTCTCCTTCCTCTCTGTCTCTCTCTTCCCCTCCCGCAGCGAGGCTCCATTGGAGCAAAGATGGCCCAGGCGCTGAGGATGGCTCCTTGGCCTCTGCCCCAGGCGCTAGAGTGGCTCTGGTCGAGGCAGAGCGACGCCCCAGAGGGGCAGAGTGTCGCCCCCTGGTGGGCGTGCCGAGTGGATCCCGGTCGGGCACATGCGGGAGTCTGTCTATCCCCGTTTCCAGCTTCAGAAAAATACAAAAAAATAAATAAATAAATAAATAAAATAAAATTGTCCCTTCAGTTATCTCCTCTTCACCCAGAGACTCCTTCATATCTCAGAGCCCTTTCTGTTCCACAGCTAATACCCCTTGCCATAATCACTGAAAATTCCTGGAGGGCAGGGGTTACAATCTTTTCAACTTTAATTTTCACAGAAGGAAGCACACTATATATTTAACAAATAAGTGTTAAAAGAATGAATTAAAAGTTACTTTTAAGTAAACCAATACCCTCATCTCTGTTTTCTTTTTAACATCAACATTTTGGGACACTTAAATTTAAATGCAATTACTATTAGTCATTATAGAGATGAATGAAGAATTTACTTCAAGCATCAGAGGAAAGTTTCTAAAATCGTCAACAAAATATCTTTCTAAAATGGATTAACCCCTTTTCTTCTTAAACAAGGTATGCAGAACATAAAGCAGGCTCCTCATTGAGGACTCAGGGTCATCATTATGAACAATCACTGGACTATGCTGTAATTCACTGATGGCCTCAGATACTGGAGGGGGCGAGCAGCCAGCAGCGTTGTTGGCTCCTGCACTAAAACCCCCAGGCTGTGGCATCCACTGTGCCGAGTCTGATGAACGGCTCCCCCATCTCCCACTATCAGGCACTCCCTCTGCAGAACCTGTCTAAAACCATCCAACCTCCAATCATTCTGCTGCTGAAGCATTCTCCAGAACCACGCAGCCCTGTGGCTGGAGTGCAGAGTAACCGGGGTGAAGGGCTAGGATAGAGGGGTCCTCCTAAGGCCAAAGGTATGATCTTTTGTAGTGAGCTACTGAGTGTGTTCCTGATAGGTGGTCTGGGCTATAAGAGAACCCATTACAAGACCACAGGGACTAAGGCTAGCGGAAGTCTCAGGGCTGGGGTATACAGCGCCGCCGGCGGAGCTTTCTCAAGTGGACAACCATCCACAACCGAGCAGAAACGTTTGTGGCCAGCGGAGGGGGCTGTGCTCCGCCGCGGGCAGTGGAGTCAGATAAAATAGGTCTTGAGGAGGGCCTGTAGAGAAAGGACTGCGCTCCGGGGTCCAGGCGTTGGGTGGAGGGCCGGAGAGGAGGCAGGGCGCGGAAAGCAATCAACTTGGGTTACTGGTTTGTTTTGCCGGCAGCCACCAGGCGGGGCCCGAGGGGATGGCAGGAAGGGGCGCAGGCCGTGGCAGGTGCGGGGTCCCACTGACCCTGTAGCTTCCGCACACGCTCGCGCCCCCTCAGGCAGACACCGGCCAGTGGCCGGCCACCACGACTGCGTGGGGCTGCAGCACGCGCCCTTCACCAGAAGGCTTCCTAACCGCTCAGCACAGCAGCTAGCGCCGAGGCCGGGAGCCTCCGCCCCCAAAGGCCACCTGGCGGGGCGAGGGAAACCCAGTGAGGGACGGAGTCTGCGCAGTGGTGAGGGGGAGGCCAAGTGCGGGAAAGGAGCATGCGCAGTATGAAGGCACAATCGGCTACGTGGGAGCCCGGGGCATGCTCGGTGAGAGACGGAAGCCGGCGCACGCGCAGAAGTGCTCGGAGCCCGCAACCCACTGGTGGAGAAAAAAGAGGAGAGAAATCACCTCAGAGTTACGTCAGGAAAGGCCGCGTTTTGCGGGGAGGCTGCGGCCTCTCACTGGGCCCCGCAGTTCTCCTAGGGCAAGGGGCGTGACAGTTACTCACCGGTCTTCAGCCCGGAGGCAGGCGCCGGGTCCTTTCCACTCACACTCGGCTCGCGCACGCCGCAGCCGCCGCTGCCGCTGTGATTCCATCCATCTTGAATTTGACGTCATCCCACACCAGGGATGAGGTCATCGCAGGCAGCGCTCGTCACGTGCGCAGTGCTGTGATTGGATGCCGGACGCCTGGGGGCGGAGCGAGGGAGGTGCGCAGCGCCGGGGGCGGGGCGGAGGCGGGTCCGACGGGAGCGCCCCCGGCGCCGCAACCCACGTTCTCCCGCGTTCTCCTTCCGCTCCCTTCGCCCTAGGGTCTTCCCGTGCCTGGCTTCTGTTGGGGTTGCTACGACGCCCGCTTCCCGCCGCCGCTAGCTTTCCTCCAGTTTCGTGCTCTCACCGGCCGGAGGCAGACTCCAGGCGATCGTGAAGGGAAGCGGCAGCGGGAGTGACGCGCATCCCGGGGAGCGGAGACACGGGGCACGAGTGGGTCCGGTGGGTCCAGGCACTGGGGAAATGCGCGCACTATGGAGGCTCGCTGCGGTCGTTTGCTCCGCCCCCGGCCCAGCGCGTAAGGTGGCGTCTCCACACGCCCCTCGAAGGTCGGTTTCCTGGACGGAAGCGCGGGTACAGGAGCCGGGCTGGGGACCCGGGCGGGCGTTATCGGCGGTCTTGGGCACCGGTGTCCCTGATGCTGGGCTCGTGGTGGCTCTCCGTCTGGTCGCACGCTGCACGGAAGCTTCACAGCCCGCGTGGAAGTGCGCCGGAAAAGGACTTGCTGACCTTGAGTCCTAATGCTTTCTTCCACCAAAACGATCTGATCACGAAGGACAGTGTGGCAGTGAATTGGAGGAAACGGCCTCCAGGTCCACTCTGCACAGATTGGGGTGGCTGCTCTGATCATTAGCCTCATGGCATCTGTCCACTGCGCGTTCTCAGACAAAACCTTCGCTTTTAGTAGGCATTGAGTTAAATGACCACTAGGCAGTTAACTTCCTCTAATACCAATTTTAATTTGATATCTCTTTTTTTTTTTTTTTTTTTTTTAATTTAAGGGTTGCTATTTTTTATTTATTTATTTATTCATTTTTTTTAGAGGAGAGAGAGACAGAGAGAGAGAGAGAGAGAGAGAGAGAAGGGGGGAGGAGCAGGAAGCTTCAACTCCCATATGTGCCTTGACCAGGCAAGCCCAGGGTTTTGAACCGGCAACCTCAGCATTCCCAGGTCAACGCTTTATCCACTGCGCCACCACAGGTCAGGCAATTTGATATCTCTTAAACTTGGTTTTTCTGCATGAAAATTCCAAGTCCATTGCTTAGAAAACTCACTTCACTTTCATCAGAGCCAGAAAATTTGTATAACAGAAATACCAAACTGTAAACTCAAACTCTGAAGAAAGGCTCTATTAGACAAGCTAAATAGAACATCATGTTTAATATTTTTTCAAATGTCTGTTAATTTTCAAAGAAGTTATTTTTTAAAAGTTGACTTTATGCACATGACCCTAAACTAAGTAATTTATGAAATGTTTGCATCAGATTGATAAAAATTAAAAACTTGTTTAAAAATCACCAGCTCTATTATCAGTTGTAGTTTTATTAATTCTAAGAGTCTTATTAGTCTCAAAAGGAAGAAACTGGCAACTAAAAAATTTCTCCTACAACTATTTAAAACTTTCCAAAGTGTTTATTTTGAATGGAATGATGGTGTAGCAAAAAGTAGCTTTGACCTAGAAGAGAGAATGCAGTGGTGATTGCAAATCCTTCAGAGAGCCTTAGGTTTTAGGGTCCCCCTGTGTTTAGGCTGGTTGAGTGCATGTGTTTATCCCCATGCTACAGGTGGGAAGAGCCAAAGCTATTAGCTAGGTTTTCCTATTTACCATGTACTGTACTACATGCCAAAAGCAGTCTTTCTGTGTCTATGTCCCTTTCTAGCTGCCTCAGGAAAGTCGAGGTTGGTGTCTCCACTTTAAGCCATGAGAGCAGGCTTTTGCCCTCACCATCTCACTGAAAGGGACTTGCCTGCTAAATCCCACAGAAACCTTTCCCTCTTTCAGTTGTCCTCTTGGGTTTGTGACTCTGTACCAGTGGTTTTCAATCTTTTTCATCTCCTGGCACACAAGGACGTTACTAAAATTCTGCAGCACACACAAAAAAAAACATGTAATTTTGATTCATTCACGCTGGACAGCTATTGTGCCTGGCTGTTGTCATTTTTTTATTTGATCACCTAAGAGAAAGGAAGTCAGTGCCCCTAACTAAATAGTTGGGTATTGTGTGTCTTAAAAACTCTTATAGGCCCTGGCCAGTTTGCTCAGTGGATAGTGTTGGCCTGGCGTATAGATATACCAGATTTGATTTGCAGTCAGGGCACACAAGAGAAGTGATCATCTGCTTCTCTCCCCGTTCTCTCCCTTTTCCCCTCCTGCAGCCAGTGGTTCGATTGGTTCGAGTGTCAGCCCGAGCACTGAGGATAGCTGGGCTGGTTGGAGTGCATCTGCCTCAGGTGCTAAAAATAGCTTGGTTGATTTGAGTATTGGCCCCAGATGGGGGTTGCCAGGTGGATCCCAGTCAAGGCACCTGCGGGAGTCTGTCTTACTATCTCCCCTCCTCCCACTTAAAAAAAATATATATATATATATTTATATATCTATATATAAATATATATATATTTATATATCTATATATAAATATATATATCTATATATAATATAATTTATATATCTATATATATATCACACCAGTTGAAAATTGCTGCTCTATACCGACTGCTTTTTCAAATCTACTTGCTTCGTGATGCCTCCGTTTTCCTGAATTTTCTCCCTTTTATCTGACCAACTGTGGTCCTCGGCCTCTCGTGTCTGGCCTCATGCTGGTTTCCTGTGTTTCTTACTTGGCCCTCTTGTTTCAGTCACCCAGTGCAGACTCTGCCACCCCTGGGACATTAGGCCAGCCAGGAAACTTCCGTACCATCTCTGCCCCTCTTCTCCAGCATCCCGCCTGTCACCAAGTCCGGCCCATCAACCTCCTGAATGTTTCTCTGATAACATAACCATTTTCCACCGCAACAACTTCCGAACTATTCTCCCAGCCTCCAGGTCGTCCCCTGTTAACCAACCCTCATAGTTCAGTTAGTGTTTTTATAATTTTATAATATTTTATTTTTGTGACAGAGACAGAGAGAAGGATAGGGACAGACAGACAGGGAGAGAGATGAGAAGCATCAATTCTTCGTTGTGGTGCCTTAGTTCATTGATTGTGTTCTCATATGTGCCTTGATGGGGGTGGGGGTGGGGGGAGGGGGGGTATAGCAGAGTAAGGCACCCCTTGCTCAAACCTGCGGCCTTGGGCTCAACCCAGCGAATTTGGGCTTCAAGCTAGCAACCTTTAGGCTCAAACCAGTGACCCTGGGGTCATGTCTATTATCCCACGCTCAAGCTGGCAACCCTGTGCTCAAGCCAGATGATCCCGCGCTCAAACCGGTGACTTCGAGGTTTTGAACCTGAGTCCTCTGCATCCTATCCACTGTGCCACCGCCTGGTCAAGCCAGAAGGTGATTTTATTATTATTATTATTATTATTTATTTATTTATTTATTTTACAGAGACAGAGAGAGAGTCAGAGAGAGAAGGATAGACAGGGATGGAGAGGGAGAGATGAGAAGTATCAATCATTAGTTTTTTGTTGCACATTGCAACACCTTAATTGTTCATTGATTGCCTTCTCATACGTGCCTTGATCACGGGCCTTCAGCAGACCGAGTAACCCCTTGCTGGAGCCAGCGACCTTGGGCTCAAGTTGGTGAGCTTTTGCTCAAACCAGATGAGCCCTCGCTCAAGCTGGCGACCTTGGGGTCTTGAACCTGGGTCTTCCGCATCCCAGTCTGACGCTCTATCCACTGCGCCACTGCCTGGTCAGGCGTAATTTTTTTTTTTAAAGTAAAAGGTATGCCATTCCCTAGCTTAAGTTTTTGACGGCTCTCAGTTGCTCTATGGAGATAGTAGGGTAGAAGTACCTATTAATTATAAAGTGGTAGAGACGGAGATCACTAACATTTCATGGTTTCAACTCTTAAGTTGTGTTTCTAAAACGTGTCCTGGAGAAAATCAAAGGAGGACCTTGAGGCAGGAATCCTAAGCTCAGGTCCTTACCTAAATGTCTGGACTCCAGGTGTGAGCAGGGCTGTCATACAGTAAAAAGACAAAGCAGAGCTTGACCAGGTGGTGGCATAGTGGATAGAGCTTTGGACTGGGACCCAGAGGACCCAGGTTCGAAACCTCGAGGTCACCTGCTTCAGTGTGGGCTCATCTAGCTTGAATGTGGGCTCACCAGCTTGAGTGTGGGGTGCTGGCTTGAGTGTGGGAACATAGACATGATCCCAGGGTCACTGGCTTGAGCTTAAAGGTCGCTGGCTTGAGCCCGAGATTACTCACTCCGCTGTAGCCCTCCAGAGAAAGCACATATGAGAACATAATCAATGAACAACTAAGGAACTGCAGTGAAGAATTGATGCTTCTCATCTCTCTCCCTTCCTGCCTGTCTGTCCCTCTCTCTATCTCTCTCTCTCTGTCACAAAAAAGAAAAAAGAAAAAAACAGAAACTCAAAATCACTGTTTTGTCCTCCCAGCCTACCATACCCTCTTATCTGCCTTGGCATGCAAAGAGCCCAGCACGCTGCCTGAACTTAACTAGGAGTGCCACATATTTTTATTGAGTATTAGCCATACTCAGATGCATCCCAACAGGCTCTCTAGCATCATATGTGTTTATTTATACACAGTTCACAACATTTCAACATTTACATAGCTTCTTGTTAGCCCCATCTGGATAACCCACACTGCTGTCTCAGCAATCTCAGCTAAACTTCCAATCTGCTATCTTCCCTTTACTTGTTCTTCCTTCCTGGTCTATGTCCTCACTGGGGCTGCTATCTGCCCCATTACCCAGGCCATATACTTGATAGTTATTTTAGAGACCTCTCTCAATTTCTGCATCCACCTGTCAGTAAAAACCTAGCAATCTATCTCTTAAATGGCCCTTTAAATCTGTCCTCACCAGCCCTCTTGCTGCTCCTGGCTTCTGTGGTCTCTGGGCAATCACTGTAGCTCCTCAACCAAGTTCCTCTGGTTTTGCTCCTTCCCTTCCCAGTCTGCTTTCAGTCAAATCATCTTTTTTTTTGTGTGTGTATTTTTATGAAGCTGGAAACAGGGAGAGACAGTCAGACAGACTCCCGCATGCGCCCGACCGGGATCCACCCAGCACGCCCACCAGGGACGACGCTCTGCCCACCAAGGGGCGATGCTCTGCCCCTCTGGGGCGTCACTCTGCCGTGACCAGAGCCACTCTAGCGTCTGGGGCAGAGGCCAAGGAGCCATCCCCAGCGCCCGGGCCATCTTTGCTCCAATGGAGCCTTGGCTGCGGGAGGGGAAGAGAGAGACAGAGAGGAAGGAGGGGGGCTGGAGAAGCAAATGGGCGCTTCTCCTATGTGCCCTGGCCGGGAATCGAACCCGGGTTCCCCGCACGCCAGGCCGATGCTCTACCGCTGAGCCAACCGGCCAGGGCCAAATCATCTTTCTAAATGCAAATCTGATGTCTGCTAGGGTGGTCTATAGCATATGGTTGAGATAGCTTCTCTCAGCTCCTTCCCCGCATCAACTTCAACCACACTTGGCTGGGACAGGCACTGACTAGGATCCCCTTTTGTTACTCAGTCATCTGGGAGATCTGACTGCTCTTCCAAGCACCAGCCCAAGGCCTCCTGCCTCTGTGTTTTCACCCCTCTACCATCCATCTTTCACTGGCTGCTCACAGTCCAGCCTTTGCACTAGCTTGTGAGCTCCTTAGTTCAGAGACCATGTCTGTTAACCTGTGTATTCCCAGAGCTTTGGGCCCATTACTAGGGCTGTTCCCAATGGCCAGTTTCCCCTTAGAACCTGTGTTCTGATTCAGTGGTATTGGTAATACTATACAACCTAGTTTGTTTGCATTTTATGTACCAAACAAACAGCCCTTTCATAAATTGGGGAGAGGGAGGTCTATATGGGTTTACAAACCTAAGCCTCCACATTTTTTGAAGGTGGAAAATTTTAATCAGCTGTGATCCTCTTAACCATCTTTCATTTTGAACATGTGTCATTAAAGGGGAGGTTGCCCTTTTAAATAATTTGGTTGGGGTAGAGAGGATGATATATTAGTTTTTATTGCTGGTGTCACAAATTACAATTTTGGTGGCTTAGAACAGCAGAAATTTATTCTTTCACTGTCTATTATTGTATCACTGGGCTGAAATCAAGGTGCTGGCAGGACTGTGCTCCCTTTGGAGGCTCAAGAGGGCAAGCCTTTCCTGCCTCTTCCAGATTCTGGTGGCTGCTGGCATTCCTTAGCTTGTGGCCGCATCTCTTCCATCTCTTCAGTCTCTGCCTCTGTGGTCAAATTGCCTTCTCTCTGAGTGTTGACTCTTCCCTCTGTCTCTCTTTTATAAGGACATTTGCGATGGCTTTTAGCCCCTCTACCAAAAATCAAAGATAATCTCCCCTTCTCAAAATCTTTAACTTAATAACATCTGCAAAGACCCCTTTTCTATAAAAGGTCATATTATGGGTTCTAGGAATTAGGACCTGTTATCTTTGGAAACAAATATTCAACCTACTTCAGGTGAGGCAGTTTTCCTGTGTTCATGTTAGCAGTGGAGGAAGGTCTTTGAAAAGCATATGATACAAAAATAAAGAAAGAAGAAGAGAAGGGGATGGGACTGAGAAGTGGTGAAATGTTAGATTGCTGTGTGGATGGTTTATGACCATCACCTTCATTGTGAACACCATGTGAAATGCTCAGTTAGGCTCAGAACTGGAGATGGCTGTGGCTCTAGCTTCAGTATTGTTGAAATTGGGTCTGGTTAAGTGTCAACCCCACTGGGTTTTCACAATTGAGGAGCCTTGTCTTTAAACATTATCATCAAAAAAGAGGAGTACCAAGATGAAGTGTCTCCCCAGCCAGACGCACACATGTCTGCTGTGTGCTTCCCTTACTTAGACGGGCCTGGTTGCCTTTCTCTCTCTTCCAAACAACCTGGTCCTATAAGACCAAAGACACCTCGAAGTCTTCCAGTTCAGGAGACAGTCATTACTAATAGTAACTGGATTATAACTAGTTTCTAGTTACCCTTTTGCCTTAAACAAGACTGGAGGGCTTCATGTGTATATGTGCGTGTGTGTTTGTAATAGTGGTAGTAATTCTCGGCATTTGATTATGAACTGTACAATAAGGAAATGGACTTAGAAAACCGTTCAATAAGAAATGGAATTTCTTATTTGGTAATCCACAAGTTGCTATCATGAAAGAAGGTGAGGAATACAGTTTCTTTAAAATCTACACCATGGGTTTGTTTGTGAAAGACAGACCCCTACCTTCCCAAGGCTGAGAAATGGGATGAAGATTGACAACTACTGTTGAACAAGCGCCTGCCCTCAATTATGATTCAATCCACACAGCCACCATGCTCTTTAGGAATAATAAATGCCCTTTTACACACCAGAAGAATGAGGCCCTTTAAGGCTAGGAGGTGGAAAATGGGGATTGGAACCAGGTCTGTTAGCAAAGTCCATCACCTTTTAAACAAGCTGTTCTGAAAGTATTTCAGACGTGTTGGGTGAAATTTGCTCACTGGTCAGCCCTTGGTCTTCTTTTCCTCCTAGTGGGAAGGAGGGTATCCAGAGCATAGAGCTCTGGTTAGAAGCTTTGGGAAGGGAGATGGTGTGTGCAGATGGGGATAAGCTAGCAGAAAGCCAGAAGCAGAGGACTCGTACTCCACAGTTTGTTTGGGTGAGCCGCTTACTCTGTGAAGAGTGAGGTGTGAGGGGATATGGTCCAGGTCTGTCTCTTAGCCATTCAACATTATGATTTCTGTGCCTGGCATGGCCCAGGCTTTGGGTCTGAAAGACAAGTGCCACCCTCAAGGGACTGCCATCCTCTCCAGGGAAACAGATGTGAACCATCAGTCCAAGTGGTAAGTGCTGTGAAACTTGTGTATTCAGGACTATGAGACATGAAGGGAGGAGGTCCTGTGACCTGGTGGCCATGCCAGCCTCGGTCCTCTCAGTGCTATGAAGGGAACTCGAGTCAATCAGTACAATGACCACAAATCAGGGGATCCAGCTTTGTCCCCGACATAAGCTGTGCTGTTTCCGGCACAGGCGAGAGGGAGCTGACCACTGTCATTCTGGACTTCTAGACTGAGACACTAGGTTGTGGGGAAGAGTGATGAACTCACCATCGGGACTTGGTCTGGGAAGCCCTTTCCAAACAGCTGTTATACTGTGTGTTAACAGGCAAAGTGATGATGTTTCTTATCACGACATTTCAGAACAGCCGAGCACGTTTGTCCTGTTTGCACCTCATTTGTCCTGTTTGGACCTCAAGCCTCATGTAGTTCTGCACACATAATGAATAGGTGGTTTGGAATACTGACTAAATTTATTTGATCCTGAAATTTTTAAAAGACCAGAGATGTGACTGTTTTTTGTCTGTTTCTTTTCTCTTCCCTTTCCTTCCCTTCCCTTCCCTTTTTTATTTAAATGTTGGCAACTTCAGAGCTTTACCCCTTCTCTTTTAGTAATAGTCAGCCTTGTCCTGGTCCAGAACATGAGTCACCCTACTGAAAAAAAGAAATGAACATGCATTCAAAGTCTCATTTTAAAAGGACTTTGTTACTTCATCATCTCCAAACTCATGTGGGTATTTGGCATGTTTTATGCTGTAAATTTGACTCATTTAAACATCAGTATTTTCCCAAAAATTTACATTAAAATAGTGATTTTAGAACTAGACTTGACAAAACATTCTGGAACTGAAAGTTTGCTTATGAAGCACTCTCATAAAAACTGGGGCGAATGACTTAATGTTCTTTCTCCATTGCAGGAGCAGCCCCTCCCCTCCACCTTGACTCCATTGATTTGGGACACTGTCTGGCTCTCTGATATCTGTGAAATTACTACCTAAAAATAGATGCCATATTCTTCTAATGCTTTTTCCACCTAAGGTTGGCAAATTATTGTCCATGTTCTCACACTTTGAAAAGTGACAAGTGGTACTGACCAAATGGCTGAGAACCACAGTGATGTCATCTGAGGTGTGACCAAGTCGCATATTGAATTTAGTGGACATATCATTTGCTATAAGAAGTTTAGACTTTTCAAATAATGATGGAACTATTCCCAAGAATATTTGACTTATGCAAATCAAGTAAGTTACAATGGTTGGAGTATGGGATAAGGAAGTAAGGGTGGAGAAAAATGGGCATCTGTCTGAAATATGATTTCCTTTTCAGATTGAGTTTCCCTTCATAACCAATGGGCTGTAGTGCCTGATTTCATCATGGTGGCATGCTTATTAAGACAGTGTTACCACTGTTATCAGCAGTGTCATAATTACTCTAAAATTAAATATTGTGTGCTTTCTCCTGGAATTGAAGTTAGCATGTCAGAATTCAGTATTAAAGGCAAAATCCTCTCCCAGTGCTCTGAGAGGGAGGCCTCACTGCTTTTAGTGCCCTTAACTGGCCAGTAGAGTTAGTGGCCTATCTTAGGCTCAGGTGCCAAAAAAAAAAAAATCTAAATGGTCACCAAGACAATTACAGGTATTGATCGACTTACGACCTATGCAACTTATGACCATTCGACTTTATGACCACAATCGCTAGCCACAACTTCTCCACGTCTGGCAGCGCAAGTATTGCCCAGCTAGGCATATGACAGTGCAGACCAGCTTCCAACAGCACTACCATCTTCGCATGCACTATTTCAACTGTTATCTCAGACTCAGTACAGCAATTTGTGTTCTGTGTCTTGGATATTTTTCATCAAACCCCTTTCAAGATGTCTACCAAGAGGAAATTGTCTTTGTCTATGCCTCAGCCTGCCAAGAAGGAAAGAAAGGCCATCGATCTCGACACGAAAATGAAGGTAATTAAGCAGTACGAAGGAGGAAAGAAAGTGAATGTGATCGCATGTGATACGAAGTTATCACATTCGACTGTGTTGACGATTTTTTAAAAAATAATTTTATTCATTTTAGAGAGGAGAGAGAAAGGGAGAGAGAGACAGAGAGGAGAGAGAGACAGAGAGAGAAGGTGGGGAGGAGCTGGAAGCATCAACTCCCATATGTGCCTTGACCAGGCAAGCCCAGGGTTTCGAACCGGCGACCTCAGCATTTCTAGGTTGACGCTTTATCCACTGCGCCACCACAGGTCAGGCTGTGTTGACGATTTTGAAAGATAAAGAATTCGTGAAGCTGTGAAAGGTTCTGCACCCATGCAATCAACAGTTATAACAAAGCAACAAAGTGGGCCCATCCATGAAATGGAGAAATTGCTATATATTTGGATGGAAGATCAAATTCAAAAACGGACACCATTAAGTCTTTTTATTGTGCAGATAAAGATGAGAAGTCTATTTCAGACTGTGAAGGAGCATGCTGGAGAAGATTACAGTCAAGAATTTGTAGTAAGCACTGGTTAGTTCCAGAGATTCAAGAAAAGATTCCAAATGCATAGTGTTCGAGTGACTGGAGAAGCAGCAAGTGCGGATGAGGAAGGAGCATGTAAGTTTGTTGATAGTCTGGATGAATTACGGGTATTTTGATATGTTTTGAAATTGGGAAAATGGTATTTTTTACACCTGTATTTTGTGTTTTTGTATGCACCTGTATTTTGCAATTATTAAACCAGTTGTACTGGTAATGCAGTGTTTTATTTAAACCTGAGGAATGTAAAAATAAGAAACAAAATGGTGTAGAGATGGTACAAATGGCATAAAATGAACAAAGAAAATTATGATATATAACAATAATGAGAGAAAATTATGATAAAATATGACTTAAGGATTTTTATAACATCATTTCACAGTACTGTACATATAGCCTACTCAACTTACGACCAAATCATGTTACGACTGGTCTGTCAGAACCAATCGTGGGTGTAAGTCGAGCACTAGCTGTATGCTATAATACAAACCATTACTTGTTTTAGCCGGCATAAACTAATCGAGGTTTTTAAGACATGTCATTTGTTATAGTAGCACCCTAAGAATATTAGTTACATGTGAAAGGTTCCATATTTCAGAATTTAACCATCCTGTTCAGTTCAGCACTAATACTTGTTCTATGCCATTTTACCTGTACTCATTTCTATAGTACCACAGGCTGGAGGCTTACACAATAGACCTTGATTCTCTCACAGTTCTGGAGGCCAGAGGTCCAAAAATCATGATGTCAGCAGGGCCCTGCTTCCTCAAAAGGCTCTAAGGGAAAATTCTTCCTTGTCTCTTTCACCTTTTGGTGCCGCCAGCACTCCTTGGGTTCCTTGGCTTGTGGCTGCATCACTCCAATCTCGGCCTCTGTCTAGACATGGCCTTCTTCCTGTGTCCCATCTAAGAACATCAGTCATTAGATTAGAGATCACTCTACTCCAGTCTGACCTCATCTGAACTTGATGACATCTCTAAGGGCCCTATTTCCAAATGTCATGTTCTTGGGTATTGGGGATTAAGACTTCAACATATCTTTTGGGGGAATGCATTCAACCTATAGCAGTGTCTCTTATGAAAACCTCTAAAAATTGTGGAAAAGTAGTTTCATTTTAGGCACTTGAAACAACAGATTAAAAAAAATGTGTTCCACAAAAAACAGTATGGAGATTCCTCAAAAAATTAAAAATAGAACTCCCTTTTGACCCAGCCATCCCTCTTTTAGGAATACTGTATATCCTAAGAACACCACATTACTGATTCAAAAGAAGAAATGCACCCCCATGTTTATGGCAGCATTGTTCACAATAGTCAAGATCTGGAAACAGCCAAAGTGTCTGTCAGTGGACGAGTAGATTAAAAAGCTATGGTACATATACACAATCGAATAGCATGGGGCCATGAAAAAGAAGGAAATCTTACCTTTTATGACAACATGGATGGACCTGGAAACTATTATGCTAAGTGAAATAAGCCAGGCAGAGAAAGGAAAAAATCATATACCTCACTCATTTGAGAAATCCAATGAACAATGTGAACTTAGGAATGGAATAGAAGCATAGGTAGGATCAAAGGGACCAGAGGGAAAGCGGACAGAGGGAAAGGGGATGAGAGGATGTGATCAGAAAAGGGAAAGAGATTGGTGAAATTATATATATATATATAAAACATAGCATTATAGAGAGCAGGAAAACAAATCCTGGAGGGAAGTGGGGAGGGCATTGGGGGGAGGGGGCCAGGGGGATGTTGAGAGAACACAGGGGAGGGGGGATGTATTCTGTGGGACACTTGAATCTATGTAAACACAATAAATTTAAATAAAAAAATAATTACCATAAAAAAATGTGTTCCCCAATTTTGGGGGGGTAATGACTGAAGCAGATGTTAAAATGGGCACTGAGTGTTGGCCACAGCTGTGTGAGTTCATTAATAGGTTTGGGAGGTGAAGAAATCATAGCCCTCTGTGCATAGAAACTTCTTGTATTTTGACTTTATAGAAATCAATCATTTATTTGTTCATTCAACAAACACTGCATTCTAGGATCCAGGAACAAGAAAAGGCGCTATGAGGACCTAGTCCTCACCCTGCCATCATCTCCTTGGAGTTGTCGGTCAGTGTCAAGCAATGGCATGCTATTTTTCCCTGTGCCTCACCCGACTTCAACAAACTCTGGTACAGGTTTAGCTCTGGCTTGAAGCTCATCATAAGCCTTTTTTCTCCTCTACACTTCCCATTTTCCACTCTAAATCAGGGTGGCCTCCTAAATCCTGGCCCCCATGGCCAGAAGGCAGACACGCATGATTTGAGTTTCTGTCTTGCTTGTGGCTGGACCTCTCGGAGCTTCCATGTTTTTCCATCCCTACTCTAGGTGGGCAGGACAGTGTTCTCAACATTGTTCTTCGGAAATACTCACTGATGATAGGTTACACACACTACCCATGCCCATAGGTAACCCAGGTAGTGATGAAATTCAAAATCTTTGTGAAGGATTGAAAAGCCAATGTCATGTGAATAATGAAGTGTCTGCCACTTTATATGAAAAATAATAAATATAGTGCACGAGTCAGTGTTCTCCAGAGGAACAGAACCAACAACTGTGTGTGTGTGTGTGTGTGTATGTGTGTGTGTGTGTGTGTGTAGCAGCTAGAACTGTCACACCCAGCTGGTGGGAATGTGAAATGGTACAACCATTTTGGAAGACCACTTGGCATCGCCTTATGCGGTTAAACACATGCTGTCCTCCGTGACACAGCAGTGTCATTCCTAGAGTGACATTCCCCAAGAGAAAAGAGTCATCCAGCAGCTTTATCACCCAACTGGAAACATCAAAAATGGCCATTAACTGGTGCTCAGATAGGGAAATGGTGTCGTGTCCATAAAATCGAACACTACTCAGTAATAAACAATTCCACAGGAGTGTGAATGACCTCAGAAGCATTAGGCTGGGTGAAAGAAGCCAGACACTAAAGCTCCAAACTGTGTGACTATTTATATGACATTTTGGTAAAGGCAGAACTATGGGGCTGTAAGTCAGGGGTGCTGAGAGTGGAGGTAGGTGATTGATTGCAGAGGGGCACAAGGGAACTTTTGGGGGTAATAGGATGTTCTATAGCTTTACTATGGTTCTTACAGCATGATTGTCAACACTTCCAGAACTGCGTACCCAAGAGGGATGAATTTCAACTTCAATACGTTTCACTTCAATAAATCCATCTTAGAAAAACATAAAGAATGCAAAACAATGGACATTGAGAACATTATGCTAAGTGAAATAAGTAAATCAGAAAAAGCTAAGAACTCTATGATTTCCCATATAGGTGGGATATAAAACCGGGACTCATGGACATAGATAAAAGTGATGTGGTTACCGGGGCAAGGGGTAGGAGGAAGGAAGTAAAGAGGGAGAAATATACGGTGACGGAAAATGACTTGACTTTGGGTGGTGTGCACACAACACAATCAACAGTTTAATGCTATAGAGATGTCCACCTGAAACCTATGTACTCTTAATGATCATTGAATTAAATCTAATTTCAAAAGAAAAGAAAAATGCAAAACAGGCTTTCAAAGGTCTGAAAGTTCAACTTCATACGGTCCTGATGTTTTCTGGAATAGCTCTGTGCTCCCCTGAAAAGCCCAGAGGGCAGATTTTGGAGCAGTCCCTCCCAGATCTTTTTATTTCTAGGTTCTAGGTTTGGAGCATAACCCACACGATCTCTGACAGAGGCAATAAATCTCTGCTGGCTTCCTTCATGTAGAGGGTCATCCCTCCAACTGAGGCTTTGGTACAGACATTTTGCTTTTCTATAAACAAGGCTATTAGGAAACAGTATTTTTGGCAAGTGTTGTGGATACTTTGCTTTGCTTTGGGATATTTCTAAGCAGAAATGTGAATGGGGAAATTATCTGTAGTTTTGGTGAATATTTTTGAAGTGAGGAGTAAAAACTTTGATCAACCCTATGGTATTTATACACCTTGAAATAAAACATTAGTTGAGAGCCCAGGTTTAATACTGATGCCTCAGAACGGGGAAAAAACAAATTGGTTGTAATCCTGTGGGGCAGGCGCATGCTTTGCCTCCTGCATCTGCCCTGGTGGGCTTGCTCCTTTGCCCACCCTCTTCTCAGCTGCCCTAGCCCCAGTGCCATGTGGGTGAACTGCCCATGCAGTGAGTCACCAGCCCTGTGAGAACCTGGGATGCAGACTCTGAAGTCCATCCCAGAACTTTGAGCCTGCTCTAAATAGTGCTTACATTGTGTGGGCTTGCCCCTTGTGCTGTCTCAACACAGCTTCTGCCACCTTCTGGATCTTTCCTTGGGAGGTGGAGCTAGGTTGTTCTCCATTAGGCAGGAGATGCTATCCTGGGGCCTGGCAGCTCCTTCTTCCTACAGATGAACTTGATCAAGTCTGAGGTTTGGGTCGGGGGAGGAAGTGAGAGGTCTCAGTCAGACCTCCAGATCTCAGCTATGGCCACTGACAGCCAGTTTCTCCAGAGCAGCCTGCATATGGGGACGGGGTGCCAATAACGCCTTCCCCAGATGTCAACACAGTGGCCTTTGGCTCTTGTTCCTTGCACACAGCTTCCCCTACATGGGCAGTCCTCGGCTCCTTTCCATCACAGCACCCCCACCACGTGGCCCTGCTCTAAGGGCCCGGTCACTGGGGGAGGCCTGAGGTCTGGCAGGGATCCATGGGCCTCTGAGAGGCTGATCTGCTGGTGCAGGTTGTGGAGAGAACGAGGTACTGGACTGCTGTCCACTGGCGTTTCAGGAAGATGGGTTCTTCTGGTTAGCTTCGTGTTAAATAGGCTCAGATGCTGCTGCATTTCAAAATTTTAAAGACTTGATGTTTTCAAACAGTTTTAGGTTCCCAGCAAAATTAAGGGGAAAGTGCAGAGATTCCCCATGTATCTCCTGCCTCTGCACAGGCATGGCCTCCCCCACCGTCAACATCCCCCAGAGTGGTACCTTCATGACAGTCAACGAACTGGCGTTGACACATCATCACCCCCTGAAGTTTATTGTCTACACCAGGGTCACTTTTCGTGTTGTACATCCCATGAATTTGGACACACAAACTCATCATTACGGTCTCTTACAGAGTTGCTTCACTGCCCTAAACATCCTCTGTGGCTGCCTGTTTGTCCCTTCCTCCCCCAAGCCCCCAGCAACTACTGATGGGTTCCTGGTCTGCACAGTTTTGCCTTTAGCTTCTTTTTGCAAAGAGCATTTTAGATAGAAATGACTTGGAACTTGCCAAAAAGCTGCAGGCACAGGAAGTATATGAGAATGCCCGTATCCATCTGGGCCCAGCCCCCCTGTCATCGAGTTTGCCCTCTTTGCTCGCGCGTTTGCTTACACTTTGCACATACCTATACGTGGACCTGCCTCATCTGAGAGTACACTGGCTTGGTCCTGAGCCTTACTCTGGAATACTTCAGTGTGCATTTACTGAAAGTAAGGATATGCTCTCATATGCTTGGCACATCTAAAGGCTCAAGAAATGTGAGCTGTGAGTATTACAACCACACTAGCAGAAATGTCCGTGCTTCTTGCTACATGCTCCAGGGACTAGCAGCCCGCGAAGGCCTTCTCCACCACTTCCATCTCTTGCTCATTCACCACGGGTGACACAGTGGGTGGCAGGCAGTCTCCTTTGGACCACAGCCACGGGATGTGGCTTTTAGCTTTGAAAAGAGAAATCTTTGTACTTTCAGAGCTGGCCTAGGTATGGACAGGGGGAGGCAGAGATCCTAGAACTGGGGGAGATCGATGGCTTCTGGCTGGTTTAAGAAGTCTCCAGGGAAGACTAAGCCATGGGGTGCAAGACACGAGACGCTCCTCATCGATGCATGTTGGTTTGATTGTAGCTCAAATATTTTGACAAAGTGCCACGGTACTAGCTAATGAACTTTCTCCTGCCTCCGTGCCCCACACCCCACCTCTTCTTTAGTGACTGGGTATATGGAGCGACCATGAACTCTGAAAGTGACAGATGATGTCACTTTACACACTGACAGGTTGAGATGTCCTCAATGCCATTCTCTATCCCGAGCTTCTGTTTCCAGACAGGATGAACGTCCTGTGTCTGAGGGTGTGCAGTGCATGACTATTGGGATTATTTTTGTCTTTTTAGTCATCGTTAGACACCTTTTACCATTTTAACTGTGCAGGCTTAAACCCCCCCCCACCTTTTTCCATATAATAATCATCTGAGCTCAGAAAAGCCAGTGTTGTTACTCATTGTCACCAAACCCCAGATGGTATTTTCATTTTGTGCTCAGATTTGCTTCTCTGCTCCTTTCTAGACTCTGGAAGTGCCTTAACATTTCCATTGATTGGGTCAAGCTGTTTTTGTGGGGTTTTTTTTACTTTTTTTTTTTAATTTTTATTTATTTATTTATTTTTTACAGAGACAGAGAGTGAGTCAGAGAGAGAGATAGACAGGGACAGATAGACAGGAATGGAGAGATGAGAAGCATCAATCATTAGTTTTTCATTGTGCGTTGCAACACCTTAGTTGTTCATTGATTGCTTTCTCATATGTGCCTTGACCACGGACCTTCAGCAGACCGAGTAACCCCTTGCTGAAGCCAGCGACCTTGGGTTCAAGCTGGTGGGTTTTTTTTTTCCCTCAAACCAGATGAGCCCGCACTCAAGCTGGCGACCTCGGGATCTCGAACCTGAGTCCTTTGCATCCCAGTCCAACGCTCCATCCACTGCGCCACCGCCTGGTCAGGCTCAAGCTGATTTTTAATCAGCCAAAAAGTGCAGGGCACACATGCTTCTCAGTCTCTTTTGAACTGAGATAGAGTTGTTGTGTGTTTTTTTTTAAAAAGCATGTATAAGGTTATATGTATTCTAAGAAGAGAAGAGAAAGGTGCCCCTTCTAAAACTCCTATGATAGGCCTGACCTGTGGTGACGCAGTGGATCAAGCATGGACCTGGAATGCTGAGGTCGCTGGTTCAAAACCCTGGGCTTGCCAGGTCAAGGCACATATGGGAGTTGATGCTTCCTGCTCCTCCCCTGCTTCTCTCTTTCTCTCTTTCTCTCTCTCTTTCTCTCTCTGTCTCCTCTGAAATGAATAAATAAAAATAATTAAAAAAATAAAACTCCTATGATAGCTAATATTTCATAAATAACAATTGGCAGAAGGCTGAGGAAAATGGGAGAGGAGCAGTGTCTGACCAACTGGAGTCAAGAGCCAGGCGTCCTAGAGCTCCCTGTGTCTGGGTGGGGGCAGGGCCCTGGGTGGACAGAGGGCAGCTGTGGGACTTCTGGATTCTAAGGGCACAGTTGAACCCCCAAAACTGCTTACCGAACCAATTTTTCTTTGCTCCCAAGAAAAAGTCACAGGTCTCCAGAGGTGGAAAAGAAGTTGGAGGTCTTTGAGTTCCATGTGCTGCCCTTTCAGATAGGCAGCTGTGAGCACACAGGGCCGAGGCTGCATCAGAGTCAAAATTCTGACCTTGAACTCCAGGGCACTTGGCTCCAATGGTTGGGAATCCTGGAGAGAGCCCTCTGCCTGCCTCTAGTTTTCTGGGCACCATTCTCTTCTGGTCTGTGATGAAACAGCGAGACAGCTTAAAGCCTTTTCATGGGAAGCTGAACTCGAATGTCGAAGACATGGTGCTGGGTCTTCCAGGGGTGGAACAAGCTTGTCCTTCAATTGGCTTTTCCTTCCCTAGCTCCAGATGTCTTTGCAGGCACTGGTCCCGCTGCCACCCGGCCCCAAGTTGTGGAGTGTGAAGCATTCTCCCTTACCTCCAACACACTCCTATTAACTTCCTTCCCAAAACTTGCAACACATGGAACAAGTAGCAAGAATCCATGTCACCAGCCTTTGAGTTCAGGTATCCAGGACCTGCACAGGTGTGCTGTGTCCCTGTTCCTGTAAACCTGTCCACCCGCTGAGCTGGCTCTGTGTAAGGAACACAGACAAGGCACAGTTGAACTTCACAGACTGGGGCAGTCTTCAGAGGAAGCTGAAGCTCAAGATTAGGTGCAAACTGATTTCAGGATATGTGCTCCAAAATGGGGAATACTGCTTTCATCTAGGAAAACAACAGATTCCCTAAAATAAGTTGTTTTTTTCCCAGAAGCACCAAAAGCCTGACAGAGGAACACAATCACCTTTTGAGGCATTGGAGCTGTTTATTATGACTTTGAGGAACCAGTCACTTGAGGCAGATGTTAATGTACCTCTGCGCTGGTGAAATAGAATTGAGGAGAGAATACGTTTTGTAGAATTGCTGAAGCATAGTTTCCATCAAATTATTAGCACTGTCTTAAATAGAAAATGGTGACTGTAGCCAGGCTTTGAGGGGTGTTAGGGGATGAATTATGTTCTCACTAAAGTCATATGGTGAAGTTCTAACCCTCACCTCATCCCCTTATTTGGAGATGGGGCCTTTAACGTAAAGAGCTGATTAGTTAAAACAAGGTTATTAATGTGGCCCCAATCCAATCTAACTGGCATCCTTAGAGAAGAGATCAGGACATAGGGACACACAGAGGGACCAGAAGGATGACCATGTGAAGAGACAGCAAGTAGGGGCAGAAAGAGGGTCTTCAAACCAGGAAGAGAGGCATCAGGAGAAACCAACCCCACCGACACCTTGATCTTGGTCTTCCAGCCTCTGGAACTGTGAGGACATAAATCTCTTTTGTTTAAACTGCCAGCCTGTGGTATTTTGTTATGGAAGCTTGAGCTGATTAATACGGAGGGGAGAGCAGCCAGAAGCAGCATCTAAGTTCAATGAAAAGCCCTACAAAGGCTGCAAGCTCTAAGCCCAGGGTAACAGGCACAAAGTAAGTGCTGATAAGTCAACTGCTGACTGGTCAATTGTGGCCATGGATGCAGAAACTGCATCACGGCAGAAAAACAGAAGTTAGGCCTTGCAGTACTCCTCCTCATCTGTCTTGCTTTTCTCGACTCCCTAATACTCTTAGGAAACTGCTGTCATCACCAACTACGACTTTGACTCTTTATCTGTTAACTATGGAAATAAGAGAGAGAACAGCCATGATGAATGCCCATAAAAACTTTCTTTTCAAAGAATACTAAGCACTGCAAGAGATTGCTGGTACTCACCCAATGCCCTCCCTCCCCTTCCTTCTGAATAATGGAATTCCACTTTTATTTGGGATGGCAGTGTGCCCACTAAAGGACTGCTTTTCCCAGCCTCTTGGCCCTCGTGGTCCTCATGCGATGTTCTGCCAAGGATGTCCATGGAAACATGTCATGGGAATTCTGGCAACTCTCTTTCCAAGGAACGGGACCCTCTCTCAGCCCTGCTTCTTTCTGTCCATTTCCCGGAATGCGGGTGCCATAGCTGGAGACCCAGCAGCCATCCTGGGCCATGAGTTGGTTCTGAGAAGGGAAATCGTGTGTGGCAGAACGGAAAAATAAAGAAGCCTGGGGTTCTGATCACTTCTTTTTTTTTTTTTTAAGAAATGTTTTTTTATTTTTTTTTATTTTTTAATTATATTTATTCATTTTTAGAGAAGACAGAGAGAGGGAGAGAGAGAGAGACAGAGAGAGAGAAGAGGGGAGGAGCTGGAAGCATCAACTCCCATATGTGCCTTGACCAGGCAAGCCCAGGGTTTCGAACCGGCGACCTCAGCATTTCCAGGTCGACGCTTTATCCACTGCACCACCACAGGTCTCTGATCACTTCTTGAAGCGGCCAACTCTACCCAGGAATGCTTGCTTTCAGACTTCTTTTATTCATGAGAATCAAACCTTTCTGTGTTTATGCCACGGTAGTCAGACTTTTGCTTTATTCAGCCAAACCTAATCCTAACATGTTCCATAGGTCACAATCAAATGAAGACACCTTAGTACAAAGAGGTTAAAAGTACCTGGGCATATATTTGGTGACTAGAAATACGGTTAGCTCTGGGGGGTCTGAAAACTGCTGAGTTAAATGGGCCTGGTGAACTCAGATAAATGGGGTGTCCTTCTTGTTCCTACATTAGTGACTTGGCTTTCTCTTGGTCCAGGACAGAGACAAGAGAAATACATCAGTGACTCTGAAGCCCCCACCCACCTCCCTGCAGAGGACACCCTTTTGAAACCCTGGCAGCTGGTACCCTGAAGCAGTAGGGAGAACTGAGCTTAGGAGTGAGTGGTCCAGGTCGAGGGCCCTCAGCGCTGACCACTTGTGCCCCAGGCAAAGGCAAGCCTGGAGGTGGGGGGTAGGGGGGGAGGTGGTGTCAAAGAGACCCTGAGGCACCCAGAGGGTCGGAGGTGGGCACTCAGTAGGTGCATGCTTTACTGAAAGTGTCTCTGGAGAACCAGTCGCCCCGTTTAAGAACAGCAACCTGACCAGGCACAGCTGGGCTTTTCACACTCAGGGAAGCTCTCTTCCCTCTCCTGGGGGTTAAAAGTCTTACAGATGCTGCAAGGACGGGGAGGCCAAGTTAATCCAGAAGCTTCCAGAGGTGAGGAGTTATGAGGTGAGGTCCTGGGAGGTGATCTTTGACCCTAAACTTTCCTTTGGGGATTCCTCTCCTGGTTGAGGCTCTGCACTGGGGGGCTGGCTTCATCTCTGGTCCTCCTATTTAGTCCGTAACAAAATAGATCCCACAGCTGGCCCTGCTGAACTGGACGGGAGAAACACCCCCAAGACTGGTGTAACCTGACGCAGGTGCTGGGCTTTCATGGGTGTGGCCCTCCCTGAACCTGCTTCTGTTTCCAGGAGGGTAGCTGGGGCCGCCCCCCATCCTCTTCCTCCCTCCTGTGTGCTGACCTCCCCTGCCATACTTTGGTACCAGGCCCAGCCAGGGGCAGGTGTCTCACCTGCAGCCACAAAACCCTCTCTTTCAAGTGGCCCAACCTGTGAGCCCAGGTCTGCAGCCAGGAGATCTGGGCTTGTCAGAGATGCAGTCTTTCCTCATGAGTCAGCTCAGCGAAGACCTTGCTCTGAGCCAGTGTCCGCACCTGCACCAGGGGAAGACAGACTGGATGTGAGAGCAGCAGGTGGCCCTGCAGAGCGCTGCACCGACACCTATCACCCTGGCTCTCCTTCCTGTGAAAACCAGACACCATCCAACAGGGAAGTCCCAGGCCCCTCCCCCCTTTATCTTCTAATCTTTTCATAGACTCTCCCGGCACCTTGCAGCATTTTTTTTTAACTTCAAAGGATTCTCAATATTCTCCCTCCCAGGTCACTGTGTATTCAGGCGCCTTTCCTCAGCTCGCCCATCGCAGACACTGTTGCCATGTTCTTCTGCTGTCTCCTTTCTCTGCCTTGTCCCCTGCCATTTCACATGTCCTGAGTTTGGATTCTCTGCTTTCTTTTAGGGCCTTTCCCTCTGTCTGCTCTTGTCCAGATGAAGTGGCCCATTGATTTGAGTTACTCTCCATTTTTGATTGTTCCCTCATAGGCTGTTGTTCTCTCCTCTCCAGAACTTTATTTCCCCAGTTCCAAACCTCTGGCTAATGTGACTTTGGTCTTCTCCCTGCATGGCTCCCCTCCACCAGTGGGGCTAAAATACCCTCCATGTACCCGAGACCTGGTTGGATCAGTTCTCTGAAAGGTCCTCAGGGCCCACTGCCCACTGTCCCTTCCTTTCTTTGTAGTCCCAGGGTACTCCAAGGGCTGGACAGACAAGTCAACGTCATGCTTGTGTGACTATGTAAGCACATGTCATAGACTCATTTGCACATAGGACTTGCCTCTCCCATTTCCTCTGCCAGTGTTTCATCTACCTGGGGTTGGATATGGTAAAGTTTTAGGTAAGATTCCCACCGATTTCCCAGCAAGAGAGCAGAAGAAGCAATACATTGATTTCAGTCCCAGTGACTAAATTTCAGGTGAGAATTTTATATGTCTTTGCTGGGATAGGTTTTGCTCCAAGGATTTTTTTAATGGTAGTGTTTGGGTGTGGACATCACAGCCAGCGACATACATCGTGATGTTTTGATGAGGGGTTTCGAAAACCAATTCTTGAATTTATAGACACTTGCACTCACAAATGGCCAGATTTCATGGCATGATATTACAGGAGAGAGCCTAACCCTTGAGGTTGCAGTTAGTCATGGCACTTTGGAGGCCCATGGTGGCTGCTATCCACCCCCTGAGCAGGCATCTGAGCTGGTGGCTGGTGGCGACATTGGCTGGATGGACTCACCCCAGGATGCTCAGAGCAGTGAGATGGAGTTCACGGTTAGGTCTGCCAGGGAGAGCAGACCTGCTGAAAACCCTTACATGGGATTTAAACGGACACATAGGCCATCAGCAGCAGGAACTGGGCCTGGTGCGTCCTCAGATTATATACTAAGGGTGATGCTGGCTGTGGTTTCCAAGAGATAAAAGGAAACCTGGGGGTACTCCTTGCAGGTCCTGTCAGGGAGACGGAGAAGGGGCAGCCATGAGACCATGCTAGAGCTTGTTTCTGGTGCAAAACCCGAAACTAAACTCAAGGAGCAGCTGCCGCACTCTTCTGAAGAGCCTAGGGACCAAAACAACCCACACGCCCTTTACCAGATGAATGGGAAAGTGAAATGTTTTCTACCCATGCAGTGGAATATTATTCAGCCATGAAAAGAAATAAGCCCTGATACCTGCAACAACAGGGACAAACCTTGTAAACACTCTGATATGTGAAGGAAACCAGACACAGAAGGCCACATATTGGATGATTCCTTTTGCATGAAATGTCCAGAAAAGGCAAATCCACTAAGACAGAAAATAGATTAGTGGTCCAGCAGGGCTGGGGTGAGAAGAGGGCTGGAAGACTTGGGGAGGTGATAACTAAAAGGGTTCTTTGAAGGATGATAAAAATGTTCTAAAAAGGATTGTGGTGATGACTGCACAATACTGTGTTTACACTAAAAATAATTGACTCTTACACGTTAAATGAGTGAATTACATGGTGTCTGAGTTAAATCCCAATAAAGGTGTTACAACAAACAACAAAAAAGAAACAAACAAAAGTGGGCCAGCTTGGGTGGACTATTCAGGTGTCCCCACAGCTGACATTGGGGCCCTCCTTCCTTTTCTGCCCTCACAGCCCTCCTGCCCACCTGGGTTCTATTGTAGAATATGTAGGACCTCCCAGTTAAATTCTTATGCTGCCATTTCACCTTGAAGAGTTGCCCATGATACAACAACACCTAGTGGATATGGTGGAAAAAGAGGTCCTGAACTCCTGGGAGCAGATCAAAGTTCTGTGACATAGTTTATGCCAGGCTCTTGGGGATTGCACAACTGAATAAATGAGTGACAGGAATATAAACAGATACAACATTTCAGCATCAAGGTTGGCGAAGAACAGGGTTTGACATGCCAACAAGTTTTATCTTGAGCTGATGTTCAGTTTGTCAATCACTGTCATGTAGAGCCATGTATTCTGGGTCTTAAAGAATGGAAATGGGCAAGGTAGCTCTCAACGCAGGTAGGAGTCTAAGGTCCTTCTCCAAGGGGATAATATTCCTTTCACAAAGATATTTGGAAGGACAATAGCCCAGTAGGTTATGATGACCTTCAAGAATGTGTCTCCAAAATCCTGCCCTTATCCAAGTTGGAAAACCCAGCCTACTTGCTGGCTGAACCATGGAACTGTTTCTCCATTCTGCACAGCTCCCCACCTGCTGTCATCTTCCTGCTCTTTGGTCTGGGGCTGCCTCCTATCTGAGGCTCTGCTTTGGCTGTGATGGCTTGTCTCCCCTTGGGTTCATCTGCTGTATCTCCTCTCAGCCCCTTAACATCAGAGTTGGGTGCAAGCTCTCCATTGTTTTCTCTATTCTGTTCTCTTGAGAACAAGGACACAAGCTGCTTTTCAGATTCCTAAGGGCTGTCATAAACAGAATAATGACCTCCCCCCAAGAGGCCCACATCTGGATCCTCAGAACCTGTGAATACATGGCAGAGGGGCACTGGAGATGTGATTAAGTTAAGGATCTTCAGAGGAGAAGATGGCCCTGGAGTATCCAGGTTGGCCCTGAGTGTGATCACAAGGGTCCTTACAAGGGAAAGAGGAAGGCGAGAGGGTCAGAGAAACAGATGTGGTGATGGAAGCAGAGGTCAGAGAGGAAGGAAGGCACTGTGCTGCAGCTCTGAAGATGGAGGAAGGGCCACAACCCAAGGAGTGCAGGCAGCCTCTAGCAGCTGGAAAAGGCAGGAGAATGCTCTCCTAGAGATTCTGGGAGGAATGCAGCTCCACCAAACACCTTGATTTTCAAATTGCTGACCTCCAGAATTTTAAGATAATAAATTTGTGTGGCTTTAAGTCATCAGATGTATTGTACTTGTCATCACAGGAAAGACAGGAAACTGATACATAGGTTTTACTATTGGCCAAAGCAGAGAACCATGCAAGGTTGAGCATAAAAGGGAGTTGCAAGAAATTCTGAAGGTTACTAGTTCTAGCGGACACTGACCTTCCCCAGTATAAGCAGGCTCAGGCCTGTTTTCCATGATTGGGTCTCTAACTCTTTTGTTAACACTTACCCAAGGAGTTTCCCAATTCTTTCAGAGGGGTCAGTCTTGCCCAACTCTGGCCAAGTCAGAGTTTGTGCCAGGCGACTGGACTTGACTACAGCATCACCACCTCTTCTGGTGTCATTCTCAGACTCGTCATCACCTGTCCTGAGTATGTGCTTCCTGGCCCCATCCTCAGGCTCTGGGCTCCCCCACACCTTCCTGAGGCATCTGGCCTCAACTCCTGGTGGCTTGCCTGGACTCCAGATTCTGGGTAAAGAGTCTGGATGTTTCCTTAGCTGAGGCTCAGCTTGGTCATCTAAGTTCTAAGTAGATGCATTGGCTAAGCCTTCCTACCTGGCCCATGGGTGACAGAGCAGGAGCCAAGCTTCCTATACCCAGTACCTCCAGCAGACCCCGTTCTCTTTGGCTTCAAAGCTGACACATCTAAGCCCTTGTTTCCCACTTGACAGTTGCTTTGAGCTCTCAGCTCATTTGAACACCCAGCGGGCGATTAGCAGCATCACTACCTCAAATCCAGTTTGACTCATTCATGTACTACTCAGCACATGTGCTTGGTCCCAAGAAAGTACATAGTTATGCTGGCCTCCAGGGAGTTTACATTCTCACAGAGAAGACCTGATCACCACATATGAAATCATACCAACCTATAATTCCGTTGTGATAAGGGATATAATGAAAACATCTACGTTGTTACAACTGGACCTCATCTGGCCTCAGAGCCAATAAAAACATCTACTATAAGCAAGTGACATTAGGCTAAGGATTGTTAAGTTGAGTGACAATGAAGGGAGGAGCGTGTTTCTATGTGTGGCAGGTGGTGAGTTGCAAATATGCTTGAAAGGAACAGCATTCATTCACTCACTCATTTATTCACGTGGGAACTACTATGATCAGCAAGTCAGAGGGTAAAGTGTTTGGAGCTGCCATGCCCAGTATGGATTGGAGGGACAATAAACATTGGCAAGTGGCCACTCAGGTCCAGAGCAGAGAGAGATGGTGGCTTAGGCCAGAGTGGCAGCAGGGAGAGAAGAGGCTGGATCAGAAGCAGACTCGGGGCTGAGTTTCCCTGAACTGAGGCTGATGGGAAGTGAAGCATGAAGGCACGAAGCATCGTGGTGACCCTGTCTTCTGCATGAACAACTGATAGATTGTGGGATTTTATAAGGCAGGTAGCGAGTTCAGAGAAGAAGGAAATTTTGGGGGGTATGGAGTCATGGTTCCTCTTTGGACATACATACCGGTCACAGGCACAGGCCACCTGTGGGATGTGGGGTGGGGAAAGACAGGGACAAAATACTGTAGAGAGAAGGCAAGTCTTTCTGAAGATCCCTGTGGGACTATTGGCAGCACCCAGATTCTATAAACTTGCATGCAGAGGGAAGCTCTACAGCTTACAGAGGACAAAACCAAGTATTGTTCCTCCTCTTGGATGCTGTCTTCACCCCAGCCACATACGCAGGGTCCCCTCCCTTAGCATTCTGGAGCTGGGCAAAAACGCAGTGCACACCAACAGAGTTCAGCCTGTGTCTGTCTGCTGAGGACAAGGACATTCTCTAGACTGAGACATGAGCCCATCCTGCTCACAGGACTGGCTAAAGGATGGGGAGTCAAAGTCCCAGGCAGGAGTGACACCCAACGAACAAGAGTTGAGGAAACGCTTCAGCTCCTTCCTGACTCATTGGCACAATTTTGTGGTTGTTCTGCCTGGTCACTCAGTGGAGCCCCAGAGGGACTGACCCTCTCATTAAAGTCCCTGTCCTCCCTTTTCCCTTGTGCATTCCAGGACTACCATACAAACCAACGATTTGCACACAAATTTTTGTCTTAGGATCTGTTATGAAGGAAGCCAAGCTCAGGCATTAGCGAATATCCTCTTTACATACTATGGTCAATTCTGTCCATCTACTTGGAAAATTGATAAAGGGTGTGTCATGGCAGAAAGTCCATTTCACTGAAAAACCAACAAGGGAACATTGCTTTTTTAGAATTAAAAAGTACGGTCATAGGAGTAACGCTGTGCGAGACATTTCATTCTGTCACAGAGTTTTATTTATGCATTGTGTTCTTTGGGAAATAACAGAATCTCTGGAGCTAGGCTTTTTTTTTTTTTTTTTTTTATTTCTCTGAAGCTGGAAACAGGGAGAGACAGTCAGACAGACTCCCGCATGCGCCCGACCGGGATCCACCTGGCACGCCCACCAGGGGCGACGCTCTGCCCACCAGGGGGCGAAGCTCTGCCCCTCCGGGGCGTGGCTCTGCCACGACCAGAGCCACTCTAGCGCCTGGGGCAGAGGCCAAGGAGCCATCCCCAGCGCCCGGGCCATCTTTGCTCCAATGGAGCCTTGGCTGCGGGAGGGGAAGAGAGAGACAGAGAGGAAGGAGGGGGGGGGTGGAGAAGCAAATGGGCGCTTCTCCTATGTGCCCTGGCCAGGAATCGAACCCGGGTTCCCCGCACGCCAGGCCGACGCTCTACCGCTGAGCCAACCGGCCAGGGCTCTGGAGCTAGGCTTTTAAAACTTGTTTAAAAACTTGTTTCTAAATTAATTTGCTCCACAAAATTGGCGCATGGCTGCCTATTGCCATCTTATATGATTGCGAGGGGGAGGAGAGGACCAACAATCAGGGATGAGTCTTGGGTACGTGACCTTCCTAATGCAGTTTGAGGCCCCATCAGGTGGGCTGTGCCTGCACCTGAAGTCAGCCCTGATCTTCTTGCCGTGAGCTGACCCGCCCCTCCATCACAGTCAGCTGGGTGAGACCTGAAACAAACATGGAAGCTGTGGAGTAGGAAAGCAGGTGCCTGCAAGCATCTGTGATTTTTTCCACCTTCAGACTTTTGAGACCTGTGGATCTCAAGTGTTCTTCTTTCACCACCTCCCCAACCCCCTGCCCCATGCCCACCGTGGGAAATTCCCCTTTCCTGCCATATGTGTCAGGTCAGCTAAGGCCCATGTTCCCCTCATCCGCCAACCAGTGCTGGGTCTGGCACAGCGGGGTGTGTGTGGGGGTGCTGAAAATTCAGTCAGCTTTGTTAGCTTTGAAAATGGATGTTTTCAAATGTAGCTGACTGTTCTCTTGTACTGGAATTTAGGCAGAGAATACAGCCCAGGTATCCTAAGGATTTGTGTTTGAATGCAGGCTCTCCAGGTGGCCTAAGGTGGCCCCGATTAGTCCTCCCCAAACACCCCAAAGAGGGAGGCAGGGAGGGTACCTTCCCGGTGTGTGACCTGGAGACTCGGAGGCATGATCTGGTATGGAAGCAATTGGGAGGAAAAGGTCATCAACAGAGTGATGAATGAATGAATAACACCACAGGTTTCCATAAGGCTCAGAAGTGGCCCTTTCCATGGGGAAGTTTGAAAAGTAACAGATAAGCGAGCCAAAAAATATCAAGTGGAATTTGCTTTCTGTGTAGCATATGGTTATAGTTAGGTAATAGTCCCCATTCTTGTCCAGGCTCCTAACAGATTAATAGGTGGCCTATTATCAAGGTCTCCGGACTTGCCAGGTGAGGGACCCTTTTATTGCTTCACAACTGCAGTCTCCATTTCCACTTTGACCTAAGCCACATGAGACCGCTGCCCAGCACGTCTGGGAGCTTATCTCAGACATCTGGGAGCTGCTCATCCCCCTGGAACAGAGACTGACCTCTGCTCAGCATCTGTCCATCTCCCCGCCAGAGACAGGATGGGTGGCTTTGGAAGGAATGGACATCTGCTTCCTTGACTCAGCATCATTTGAGGACAAAGATCAGCATGCACTACTTGTCTTCTCTCTGTGTCTTAAATTGCAAAAGAAAAAGACTTGCCATACATCAGATTCTGGGGCGAGGTAGAGTTGAGTGACCATAGCCTTTAAAATTTGTTTTTGAAACAATAAGGCAGACATTGGCAACTGACTTTTCCATGTTTATTTGAAGCACAACGAAATCTTTAATGGCAGTATTTATTCAAAACGTGTCTCAGTGAAAGAAAGAAATATTTGGTTTACCATGGCTGTGTTGAAAGGGAGGGAGGAAGAATTCTGGGAAACCAAAAGTGGGTTTAAGCATCTCTAGTCCAAACAGTTGGGAGCCATTGGTTTCCATGTCTGACGGAGAACTGGATGACCTCATTGTGCTAAGTCCAGTGTGACTGTACAGCGGGTTGGGTGGTACGTGGGGGGTGGGGGGAGAAACGTACCACTCCTGATGCATATGAAAGATCCCCCTGGGCACGGTAGAATTTAGAAGGGAAGTAAAGCGATATTAAGATGCAACACTAGACCTTAGAAACTTGTGGCCGAATGAAATTTATTTTGAGATTCTGAAGTCATCAGCACCGTACTTTATTTTTCTGAGCAATGAGCCCTGTCTTAAAGTCGGAGACGCCTCACACCAGCTTTAGGTCATTACCACAAAGCTCAGACGGAAGCCAGGTGTGAGGTCACTGGCTGGCTGCTGCCAAGGGCAGATTTATACCAGATCCACCACCCTGGCTACATTATTGCACTTTTTGATCCTGCGCCATACCAGGTGCTGGGCTGTGAGGAGGTAACAGAGAGCTCACAGAGCTCCCTCCCCCCAGCCACCATGTGAGGACAGTGAGGAGACAAGTCTTTGAAACAGAAAATGGGTCCTCACCAGACATCGAATCTGCTAGAGCCTTGATCTGGACTCCCAACCGTCAGAATTGTGGAAATCAATTTGTCTGGTTTATAAGGCATTCTGTGGTATTCTGTTACAGCAGTCTAAATGGACTACTAAGACACTCTATCTCTCCAAATAGCTTTTCATTTAAATATATACACACACAGAGATACACTTTTTTTCTATGTATACATCTTTTCATGTACACAATATCTGTCTACGTACATATTCTCATTACAAATGAACTATAGTCTCTTACATCAACAGAGTACACTTATCAAAATCAGGAGACCTAACATGACTACATCCTCATCTCTAATCCACTGTCCATTTTCAAATATGATGCCCTTTTTAAAAGTTAAAAATGTGTCACTCTGGTTGACATTTATTGTGAATTTCTGATACTGTTCAGCTTCCACTGACACTATCAGTAGTACATTTGAGTAAATAAAAAATGATGGTAGAGAGCGCGTAGGAATAGGATGGTATGAGATGGGACAGGTTTGTTGCGACATCTTCCTGGTGGATTAATGCTGCTGGTTGGTTGGCCTGTTGTCATCATCCTCACAAGTTCCTTCCCCAGGACGAATAATGGAGGCTCTCTTTGCCTGTTTCTGTTCCACTGGAAAGGTCTCAAAGGTTTGAAAATGTTCAAATACTGACTTGTCCAGAGATTACTTCCTCTGGGGAACACTTATTTTGTGGAGATGGGGGTGGAGATGTAGCCACTGATGATGAGTGAACATAATGAAATCATACAATTAAGTTAAACTTTTTTTTGTAGTTTATAACATATCTAATGCCCTTTCTGGCTACTTTTTTTCAGTCCAGGGCCTCTCCAGGATCACATATTGGATTTAGTTGTCAGGATCATGATGATATAGAGCAAAAGTGTTATTTTCACTTCCTCAGTAAAGTATGAACTAGAGTCAATGGCATAAATATTGCTTTCATCTAAAGGCCTGGAATCCACAGATCCTTTCCATGCATCAGCAGACAAATTTTTAAAAGAAGTTGACCCGGGCGAACCTGATGTGCCTGACACCCAAGCTCTGTCTTCAAGCTGCTGAAGCAGTGTCATCTTGACTCCGGTCTGTCCGGAGAACCAGTCTATACCTGGTTCTGTTCTCAAACCTGATGTTAGAAGCTGTTTTTGTGTTAAAAGGTAGATTTGTAGCCATGCTCTTTGCCATGAATTTAATTACAAATTTTGCCCTAGTGATGAAGCAATGAAAACTTCCGAGCTAAATGAAAATAGTGCTTTGCCAGTTTTCAACAAGATCAGCCTGCCTTTTCATAACTGAATAATAAATAATTCTTTGTCCAGAGTGATGTCAGTTACCCCCAACCTCAGAGCCCTTTGTGGTGGCTTTATCTCCAAGGGCTGTGTGGTGGAGATAAGGAGCAGGAGAGGCGATGATGAGATTGCTTTTGGCCACAGTCCCCAGGTCCCAAGCCAGCAAGGGATTTAGACCAGAGCCTCCTGACCTACTCAGGCAGACCTCCTGCGTCCCAGTCTTCAGCAAGTGAGATTTGCTGAGAAGCTGTTTTTAGCTTGCCTTTTACTTTAAAAAACAAAAACAAGAACAAAAAACAAAAACAAAAAAAATCATTTTAACATTTATAACACCTTTTGCCTAACAGCAAGATGTTTTATAATAACTAAAAGACATTACAAGTTAACTGAATCTGGCTTGGGTTACACATTTTCTTATTTTCTCTCTCTCTCTCTCTCTCTCTCTCTCCCTCCCTCCCTCCCTCCCTCCCTCTCTCTCTTTAAGCAAGAGAGGGAAAGAGAGATGAGAAGCATCAACTTGTAGTTGCGGCACTTTAGTCGTTCATTGATTGCTTCTCATACATACCTTGACTGGGGGTGGGTGGGGAGGATGCTCCAGCTAAACCAGTGACCCCTTGCTCAGTCCAGCGACCTTGGGATCATGTTGATAATCCCATGCTCAAGCCAGAAACCTTGCGCTCAAGCTGGATGAGCCCGCACTCAAGCCAGCGACGTCAGGGTTTTGAACCTGAGACCTCAGTGTCTCAGGTCAATGCTCTATCTATTGTGCCACCACTGGACAGGCAACACATTAAATTTTTTAACATGAGGTGTTGAAGGTGGTGTCATTTTCTTAAATGTGCTTGAATAGTGATAATAATAATAGACATTTCTAGAAAACCTGTTCTCATTTGCAGAAGAAGATGATGAAGCTCATGTAGAGAGTTTGTCCAAGGTGACAATGGTAAAGGGTGTAGCCAGGTTATTCCCGAGGCCACCTGAGAGGTCACCACCTCAGAGGTCACCACATGGGACTTGGTCACAGAGGGCTGCCAGTGCTGTGGGGACAGACCTTATTTATAGCAGGAGCTCTCAGGCAGCTGGTAAGCAGCTGCATGGGCTTCTGCACGTGGCCCTGATTTTCCAAGCACTGTCACTTCGTTGGTTAACCGCTGACAGGCTCCTATAAGACACTCCCTTGCGTGTATATTTCTGTAAAAAGCACCTGATTCTCTGCTGAGTCAGGATAGGAAGTTGGAATCAGATGATCTGAGTTTGCATCAGGAAATGAGCCGTGACACCTTTTCCTCGCAACTTCTGTGGTTGTTTTAAGGATACACAAAGTCACGGATATAAAAGCAGGATCTTGACAGGTGTCCAGTCAACACGATCAATTCCCACATCGGAGGGGATGGGAGGTCTTTGGAAGCTGTGGAGTGCCTTCTACATCTGTGACCTGTGGAGCAAGGGCTTCCCAGGAGCCAGCTTTGTTTTTTCACATTTATTATGAAAAATCTTAAACATACAGAAAAGTTGAAAGAGCTGTGAAGGTGAACACTCTGGATTCTACCATGAACATTTTCTATATTTCTTTTACCATGTGTCTCCCCATCTGTTTACCCCACATCTTTCAACTCCTGCTATCTTGCTTCTGATGAATTTCAGAGTCACCTGCAGACATCTGTACCTATCATCCTAAAAACTCCATCACCCATACCATCACTTAGAGTTCAACATTTGCTTTTCAAGGTAAAATTTAGATACAGTGAAAAGCACAAATGTGAAGTCTATACCCACTGAGTTTTGAAAAATGTGTAAATCTCCATCTATGTACTAAACGGCACCAGAACCCCAGGAAGTTCTCTAATGCTCCTTTCCAAGCAAAAACCATGTTCATCCTTCAGAATCAACCATGCTCTGAGTTCTCTTCATCACAAAGATGGTTAGCCCCTTCTAGAATGTTCTACAAATGTAATCACAGAGTATGTACTCAGTTGTTCTGGCTTGTGCCGGTCAACCCATTGTTTTTGTGAGGCACTCATGCTGTTCGTGATTCAGTGATAGTTCATTTCTTTTTATTACTGAGTAATGCCGCATTGCAAGAACACAGTGCAATTTGTTTATCCCCCCTCCCCCCCCAGTTAATGGACTTATGGATTGTTTCCAATTTGGGGCTATTACGAAAACAGCTGCTGTGTCAAGAACACATTTTTTGTGCTGTGTGAATATAGTCTTTTATGTATCTTGGGTAAACGTCTGGGTTTGGAATTATTGGGTCTAGGGTAGGTGTATGTGGTTTTATAAGAATCTTCCAGATCCCTTTTCTAAGTGGTGGTGTGTTTCACACTTCCGGCACCAGCGTTTATGAGCTTCATGTCCTTGTCGGCATTGTGTATTGTTGTTTCAAATGTTTGCCCCTCAGGAGAGCAACTTCAATAGCCTTTCAAAAACCCCAAGGTCATACATCCTCTTGTTTGTCTCCATCCATTTATGAAGGCCTGTGAACATTTATTCAAATCAATAGATCAAGAACCAAAGTTGTGTAGATTCTGAAATTTATCTTCACTGCAACCGAAATAGCCTGGCTGGTTGGCACTTCTCTTCTTTTAGGCATAGGTTTGGTTGTCATCCTTCCTACTATTTCCAGGAAACGGGCAAGGACCAGGTATTCACACCTTTGTGTGAATTAGTTTGTCACTGGCCCCTGACTCTCTTACATTCTTTGTGGCTCTGACCCAAAGGCTTCCAGATCTGATGGAACTTCAGAGACAGTCTGGACAGTCTGGGAATATCTCAGCCCATGGATTAGTTCACCTCTGCTGCACTCAACAAAGCCTCAGCTTGTCCCTGGTCACACAGGGCCTGCGTTCACAATACTTCAGCTCATAGGACCTTGCACGGACCTTTGGTCTGCTTGAATACTCCCAGTGTCAGGGAGCCCATGACCACACAAGGCAGCCATTACTGCTTAGCTGTAATTATATGAAAAACTGCTTCCTTTTTTTTTTATTTTTATTTTTTTATTTTTTCTGAAGTTGGAAACAGGGAGGCAGTCAGACAGACTCCCGCATGTGCCCAACCGGGATCCACCCAGCACGCCCACCAGGGGGCGATGCTTTGCCCATCTGGGGCTTTGCTCTGTTGCGACCAGAGCCATTCTAGCACCTGAGGCAGAGACCATAGAGCCATCCTCAGCGCCCGGGCCAACTTTGCTCCAATGGAGCCTTGGCTGCGGGAGGGGAAGAGAGACACAGAGAGGAAGGAGAGGGGGAGGGGTGGAGAAGCAGATGGGCACTTCTCCTGTGTGCCCTGGCTGGGAATCGAACCCAGGACTTCTGCACGCCAGGCTGATGCTCTACCACTGAGCCAACCAGCCAGGGCTGAAAAACTGCTTTCTTATTGAGTCAAAGCCCACCTGGGGATAGCCTCTAGTCATTGTCCCTTTTTCTAATTTTCAGCTTTCTATCAAATAAATATGTTCTTTCCCATGACACTCCTTCAAATACTTGCCATCAGCCACCATGCCTACTTCAGTTTTCTCCAAGAAGACTCTTCTCGGAAATGGGCACCAGACCTGCTCTGCTCATGCCCTGCACCTTCCCACGTGTGTCCACTATCTATCAATATTTTCATCTCCTGCATAAATGTCAACTAATTAGTGATGGGGTCTATGCACCCATGAGAATCCCAATTCCAACTGGAGTGTGCCAGAGCAGAGTGGGCATCCAGGGAAGAGTGGGTGTCCAGGGCAGGGGACGGCATGACAAGCAATAGGAGTTGGACCTAACCTTGCTGTGCCCTTACCCCACACAGTGTCTGCATGTGGGTAAATCTGGCATCCTGAGGGTGGAATGAATGGTGGGGATATGGGTGGGGGTCTTGAGCCTGGATCAGCAAGAAGATGCCAGAAGGCTAGGATGGAGTGGGAGGACCTCAAGAAAGAGTGGAGTGAGACTGTGGTGCCTGCCTCCTAGACCTGCCTGGGCTGCTCCATCTTAGATTGCCCATGGGCACAGGGTGGAACAATCCCGACACCACTGGAGCAGGAAGTCCCATCACCCGAAACTTCCTGTGAGTGGGGAACATGGGACAAGGGGACAGCCGCAGCATGGAGGCGGCCTTGCCCTCTTGCCTTTCCCTGATCTCTGCAGTTTCAGTTCTCATTCAGGGTCCTCGTTGCAGAGATAAGGTTCAAGGGCAAAGTGTCAGACATCCTCTACTGGGACTCCAAACACACGAGGCTGTGAAACCTCTGTGGGCCCAAGCGCAGAGCTGGACTCCCTAACTGAAGGTGGCAGGGAGGCAGCGTGAGAAATAGAGGGTCAGAGCAAGAGTGTGGCCCTAACCCCAGGTAAGGCCCTTGCCTCTGGAATTCCTCTCTGACTCTCTTCCTCTCTCCTCCCTCCCCTCTCTCCTGCTCCTTTCCTTCCTTTCTCTCTCATCCTTCTCCCTTTCCCTTCCTTCCTTTCATTTTTTCCCTTTCATTCATCTAAGAAAGGATATTTCTAAGAGGATACATTAGACAACAAACAGCCATTTTATTTCTACTTTATAAAAGTTGAAAGAAGGAGAATTTGAAATGACTGTGCACATCTGGGTTTTGCTCTGGAAGGCCCTGGACGGTGTGGCCGAATCCCTGCGTTTACAAGCTGACAGGGTGGTACTGCATGGTCGCATCCCTGGTTCAAGCTCCTCTGGATTGTGGCACAGCCAGACCTGCCCCATCGCCTTGCAGCCTTTCTCCATGGAATTTCTGACCAAGAGCTATTCCTCTGGTTGGCTCACAGGCCAGGCAGGAGGGATGCTTCCGCTTGGATGTCTAATCAGAGCTTGCTTTCAGGATACCTCTGGCCTGCTCAACAGTTTCTTCACCTAATTTTCTCAAAATATTTTGGGAAATCTTGGGGCAAATCCCTTTAAAATTTTGTGCTGGCTTTAGCATCCAGAGGCACCATCTTCTCTGTGAGCAAAGGAATCTCAGTAAGAGAATAATTTCCTTCTAGGTGGTTCATCTCCGAGCAAACATTAAGCCAGCTTCCACACTCAGCTGTCTTCACGGGAAGGACAAGGATGAGCAAAGACTGAAGCAAGGGCACTGCCTGTATCCCGGGGGATTCTTTCTGTCCTTTCCATTTCTAATAGTGTCCCATCCCTGCTGTTAAAAAATGACCACAAAATTTGTGAGTTAAAAAAAAAGAGAAATTTATTTTCTTGCATTTCTGGAAACCAGAAGCCTGACATCAAGGTGTGGGTAGGGTCTCACTTGCTCCGGAGGCTCTGGGGGACCATCCTTGCTGCCTCCCCCAGCTCCTGGTGGTTCTCGCGCCCTTGGCTTTGGTTGCATCACTCCAGTGTTTGTCTCCTCTGTGTGTCTGTCTTCTGCCTCCTTCCAAGGATTCAGGGCTCAGCCTGACCCTGAATTGCATTCTTGAGCCTTACCTTAATAACATCTGCAAAGGTCTTATTGCCAAATAAAGTCACATTCTGAATTTCTGGGTGCACATGAATTTTGGGAAGACACTAGCCAACTTACTATGGCTGCTATCCATGCTTGCGCCTCTTCCTTCTCAGGGTGGCCCTGACTGGTTCTTTTTCTCTTCAGACACTGTTGGGACACTTCCACGGAGCAGTGGCCCCAGACAACGCCCATGTGGTTTCTCCCTGACTCATGCCCAGATCCCTGAAGTGAGCTGGAAATGCTACATTGTCTTTTTCCTTCTGGGATGGAAAAGTGTTCTCCATGACTCCACTGGCCCAGCAGACATTCTGAGCATTATGTTTTGCTGCTGTCACAGGTTTGAATGCCCAGCCACGGTTCTCCAGTGGATCCTCTTGCTCACCAGAAAAAGCCCCTCTGCAGGGTCCACCCGTGCCAGGGTTCACTCAACACTGGCTGGTCTGCATGCCTGGCAAGGCAGAGGAGCCAGAGTGATGGACAGGAAAGGCCCGCTTCCTAGCTATCCTCTGTCTTAAGGTGCAGCACTCAGGCTTTTCTGGGTCAATGGCTTGGAAAGTGGCCCATTTTAGAGGGGACTGTTGCCCCTGTAAGAATTTTAAATGTATAACAAAATTCAGTGTAAATATTCTCCTAAGGCCAAGCGAGCCACTGGGCATCCATTTCTCACCCGAGATGCTTCCTCTCACTCTTGGACTCCCTTGCCAAGAAATCGGTAGAGAAAGTGGCTGAAACAGTAACTTTTCCTGTGTGTGGTCTCTGTGGAAAAGGGGGTGCAGCCAGCTTGAGCCCTCAACACCAGAATGAAGCATTTTCCTGACGGTTCATGTCCACTTTGGGAAGAGTGGCTGTGGCTCTGTCAGGCCATCTATTTACTCGAAAATAAAGTGTCTTTGGGCAGAGGGTGGGGAGGCCAATGGTGGCGTCCTCTCTTCTGCATGCATGTCCTCATGATCCCCTAACGTGCACTTGGCCAACCCCAGGCCATGCAGTCAATGAGCACTGATTGAGCACCTGCTGCATGCCAGACACGGGCTGGGTGCCTGGAGGGGTGGCTTAGCCATGCTGCCTCCGGTTGTGCTGCCCCCGGTTATGCTGCCCAGTGTTTATCAAGGAAGAATAGCCCTTTGCTCACATGCATATAAAAGAAAAAGGGGCCAAAGATGTCAGAAGACAGAGGGATGGAGCTGGGTGAGGGCAGGAAGGCACAGGGAGAAATTAGTGTTTGAGCCTGTACTGATTGGACCAATATTTGTTTCCTTGTAGTCCAGCCCTAACCAGATGGCCCTGGTGCTTTTCTTAAGCATTAGCCCCTTAGGCCAGGCCCAGTTGTGATACCTGACCTTGGCCTCTGACGCCAGGCCAGTGTGGACCCTGAGCCCAACTCCTTTGCTCAGTTTTGCTTCTGTCTGTGTTCTGGTTGTGACACCCTGTCCACAGTGACTTTTCCCAGTACCTTCTGGGTCAGGAGTTTCTGGGCCCAGACCAGCCCTGCCACCTATCGTGCACCTCCCCGAAGACAGCCACCCGACCCCAGCCACATTTCCCATCTGTGAAATTCATGTACTCATGGTCCATGCTGTCCTGTCTGCCACACTGCAACCTGTTTAATCAGCTACTGCTGGACCCCATTGGAATGCTTGACCTGACCCAGGCTGAGTACCCCTGCTGTACCACTGGTGGGGACCCCCCCCCACCGCCAGCCCTGGCCTGTTCTTACCTGGGCCCAGTAGGGCTCTACCTCTAGGCCAGGCCCTTCCTGTCTGCCTGTCTCTCCCCAGATGACCAGTGACAGAGAGTCTGCTTGGCCAGCAGCTCCCATGCATGGACAGCCCTTCCCTGTACAAAGGTTGTCTCATGGTCACTCTTGTCGTTGATCTTCATAAGGATGAAGCAAAGACAGGCACCTTGATGAAGCACCAGTTGTGAGTGAGTGAGCCTACAGGGCCACCTGGGAGCAGGTGCTGTTCCCTGCTTGCAGGTAAGAACACAGCCCAGCTGCCTTCCGAGGCTGCTCAGAGACTGAGTGGTGAGGCAGGGTGGGAGCGGGACAGCAAGGCCCATGGAAGGTCCTTTCTTCTTTTCCTTCTGGCGCCAGTGGGTCTCACTGGTTCTACATCCTATTTCCTGGGGCTAAGTACCTGCTTACTCTCAGCTGAAACCACCCACTTGTGAAGGGCACCTCGCTCTGAAGCTGTGATCTCAGACACAGAGGCTGGGTGGGATGTGGGCGGGGAGCCCCACCTGCCTCTGGCCGGTACAATCATCTCCAGGCCAGCGCTCCTCGTCACAGGGCTCTAGATAAGGCATTCCACCCCTTAACAGCCCTCATTATCTGACCCAAATACCTCTTGCTGCAATTGAAGTTGAGACCTCTGTGGATCTGGCCCTGAGTGACACTGAGGCCCCATCACATACCCCTAGGGGGTCAGGGACAGAAGATGACTGAGACCCACTTTCCCTGGTGCTCTGCCTCAATGCCCACTTTAAGAGAAGCTCGGTCCTCAGATGCCCTGCTCTTCTGAGCTATGGCTGGAAGGACGGTGTGATGCGATGCTGGGGGAGGGGGGCACACCTGGCTCTCTCTGAGTCTCAGGGTCCCTCCCCTCCACCAATTTCTCCGAGGAACCAAGCTCCTGGCCCCAGAGCCTTTGCAGGCTATGCCCCCTGCCTTCAAGTCTCAACTTGTATCCATGGACTCTGTTGTCATGACATAACCAGCTGTGAAATTAGGTTTATTGTCCGTCTTCTGCATTGCACTCTGTTAGATTCCTGGGGCTGCTGCAACGAAGTACCACACCCTAGGGGGCTTCAAACAGCAGACATTGATTCTCACTGTTCTGGAGACCAGGAGTCTGAGATCCAGGTATCGGCAGGGCTGCCCTCTCCTCTGCAGTGGCCAGCACTGCCTGGCATCCCTTGGCTAGCCGCTGTTATCCCTCCAATCTGTCTCACTATCACATGGTCTTTTCTCTCTGTGTGTCTGTACCCAAACTTCTTTCTTATAAGGACCCGAGTAATATTGGAGTTAAGGCCAGGCTAACATCATTTTAGCTAGGTTGCATCTGTAAAGACCCTGGAAGGCACTGGGGAGTGTCTGTGGAGCGATGAGTGAGCAGGCAGAGAGCCTGCAAACAGGCTGGAATGAAGACCGGACATCCAAGAAAAGTCCGGCTTGAGCTGGTGGTTTTTCTCTTTTCCTCCACTTTATTGTATGTTTTGAGTCTTCTTTCCCAAACTGTGAATTCTTTGTATTCTCTCGTCTTCGCCACCCCCTCTCCGTTCTCACTTCCTGTTTCCTGCCTCTCATCTGAACTGTTCCAGAAGCCGAAAGCATCAGGGCTGGACATGCCCATGAGAGAAGGCGCGCTTCTTCCTGAATAAGGAGCAGTGACGGACGGAGCTTTCTCCTGAGCTCTGGCCCCACACATGCCCCCAGCAGCTTCCTGTGTCCTTCTGGGGCTGCTGGGGACGTTGGCCCTTGAAAACTGCTCTCAGGGTGAGCTCCGCTGGTGTGATGCTGACCCGCTTTGATTCTCAGAGGCTAGGCCTTCTCATGCCCCGTTTTATTCCAACTTGTCTACAGGGCCAAATCCCGCACAGGGATCTTGCGAGGCCGGCTCTGGCTTTGATCTTGGGAAATTTCTTTGTCACCCAAGAGGCTCTGAGCTCATCTCTGACCAGGTCTCAAAAAATCAGTAAGACTGCTTAGTGCTAGGTGCTTGTGGCTACCAACATCTTTGCTAGCCTCTCAAATTACACTGTCTTAGTCTCTGGGCCCACCATAACAAAATTCCACAGCTGTATGACTTTGACAACAGAAACTTATCCCTCAGGGTCTGGAGGCTGTAAGTCCAAGATCAAGGTGCTAGTATGGCCAGTTTCTGGTGAGGGTTCTTCTTACCTTTCATACTGCCACATTCTTACTGAGTCCCCACATGGAAGAGAGGGAAAGTGGAAGAGAAGGGGGTAGGGGCTCTGGTGTTTCCTCGTATAAGAGCACCAATCTTATCTATCTGATCAGGGTACCACCCTTATGACCTCATTTAACCTAAATAACTTCCTTACCCTTAACATAGCCACACTGGGAGTCAGGGCTCTGGCCTATGAATTTTGAGGGGACACAAACGTTCTGCCCACAGCATGCACAGTAGTCCTTTTCAGGAAAGATCTCCTTGTCTTCTGTCAGGCACAGAGAAGAATGCTGTGTGGACACCTGGCTGAGCCTGAGACAGGCAAAAGCAGTAAGGACAGAGTCTGGGTCGGGGCCCTGGATACCCCAGTGCTGGGTGTTCTGTCACTTTCCCCCTCGGTCCTGCTAAGGCTGGAGTGCTGACCCTGGGACTATCTCACCATGGTAAAGAGAGACCTGAGGACAAAACAGTGCTCTTTTAAACTACTCGCTGTAGACAGAACGTGAAATAATTTTCAAGTGAAAGCGGGGAAAGTTTGCAGGGAATCCAGGCAGGGATGTGCTGGGTCAGAGGCCAGCAGCCCCCAGGGCAGCCACACAGAAGTGGCAGAGATGACAGCCACCCTCAGAGGAGGAGAAGGCACCTATTCAGTGGGATGAAGGCACTATAGACCCATCAGATCAAAGGCGGGGACTTCCTAGGGGGCTGTGAACAGAAACGCCAAGGGATCTGACTTACAATCACCACTGGCGATGGTTCTGGAAGGCCTTCTTCAGGCTCTGCAAACTGCAGAAACCTCCCAAGTCAGGGAGGCACAGAACCCTGGCTGTGCTGCTTAGATTGCTACGTACACTTCCTGAGCAGGCTAAGGCACGTGTCCACCCACAGATCCTGTGTGTGCTGAGTGCCTCTCACAGTTCATCGTAGATAAGATAAGCTCTGCTGGCACTGGGGAGGGTCTTGGCTTATGGGGTAAAAAGGGGAGATAGGGCAGAGAACAAAGGGGGTGGGGGTAAGAGTGAGAGCTGGGGGTCTGATGGAAAGTGAGTGAGTCTCCAACTCTGACCAACAGGGTGTGTGAGGGTCCTGGGCGGCTTACACAATTGAAGTTTCTTCTCTCACAGTCTGGAGGCTGGAAATCTGAACCCAAGATATCGGCAGGGCTGGTTCCTTCTGGAGGCTCAGGGGGAGAATCCTCCTTGTCTTTCCCAAATCTGGTGTCTCCCCCCTACCCATGGTGTTTTTGACTTATAGATGCATCACTGCAGTCTCTGCCTCTGTCTTCCCTTGGCCTTCCCTACTGTGTCTACAGTTCTGTTCCTTCTCTTGTAAGACACCAGTTATTGGAATGAAACTCATTCTAAACCCTGGACGCTTGGGTTAACCACATCTGTAAAGACTCTTTCCAAATAAGGTCATAGTCACAGGTAACAGGGTTCAGGACATGGTTATATCTTTTCAGGGTCTATCATTCAAGCCAATATATGGGATGACTTTGGACAAGGGCACCCCACTTCTGTTTCCTCATTGGTAAACTGCCTTGGTTTGGACTGGGTCCCAGGATGTCAGTCTTGTTGTCCCCTGAAATTCCCCCAGGTGACTTACAGAAAGGGGGTTTCCTTCCTGTCCCCAGATTCTAGGTCTTTTTCCTGGGTTGGGGGTACACACTGGTATTCCTTAAAGAGCTTCCCAGTAGTTAGTACACTCATACTGTTTTCCCGAGATTTTCCTGGTGTTAGTAGTGAAAGTCTCACATCCTGAGAAATGCCTCAATCCCTGGCAAAGCAGGACAGTTGGTCACTCTATCCTGAGAGCAGATGGGGTGAAAACCACTAGACTAGACCCTCCCACACTTTAGAGGGGCCCTTTTGCCTCTGAGACTCTAGGGTAAGGACACTTAGAGAGTCACTATGAATGTCACCCTCACCTGCCACTTACTTGCTCCTTCCCTTTGCCCCAGGGGTGGCTTTGTGGTATGTACACAGCCTGCACTTAGTGCTGTAATTAAAGTCAGATATCCTTTCAGAAGCAACCTGGAGTGGCACACAGGACAGCTGCCCCCAGGCTGCCCTTCCTTCTGCATGCCCTCGGCTCCAAGCTTTGGGGCACCTTTTTCTGCACTCTGTTCCCTGAGTGGGATCTGAGGGTGGCCCAGACTGCTCCTCACTGAGCACCCTGAGGGCACAGCCAGGCGCAGCCACCTGCCACGGCCTAGCAAGCTGGGCACGGCAATGAGCTCACGTAATGCTGGCTGAATGAAGCACGGTGTCTGGACCCCACTGCCCAGTGCCCAGCCCTGGAGGAGGGTATAAAAGGGGTGGGGGACAAGCTGTCACATGGAAGGAGGTTGTGAACAGGAAGAATGACAGTGAAAGCTCCCCGCTTTCACTGACCAGCTCAAGGGCATGAGCAGCCCTCTAATGATGAAAAGCTATGGGCTTGCTGACCCATTTGAGGTGGCAGCCATGCAGAGGCAGATGGCCAGAACGCTCTAGATTTTCAACATCTTTCTGCCGTCTTTCTTAGGACATTTCTGCTTATCTGTTATTTTTTTGAGCTTATACTTTAGAAAACTTGTAATTGAAGACTGCTCCTGTCTTTGAAATGGTACATAAATCCTTTTGAAGACTAGATTGGCGTTTTTTTGTGGCATTGGGTCTTGAGATTGTCTCTCTCTCTCTCTCTTTTTTTTTTTGTATTTTTCTGAAGTTGGAAATGGGGAGGCAGTCAGACAGACTCTTGCATGTGCTCGACTGGGATCCACCTGGCACACCCACCAGGGGGCGACGCTCTGCCCATCTGGGGCGTTGCTCTGTTGCAACCAGAGTCATTCTAGTGCCTGAGGCAGAGGCCACAGAGCCATCCTCAGTGCCCAGGCCAACTTTGCTCCAATGGAGCCTTGGCTGCAGGAGGGGAAGAGAGAGACAGAGAGGAAGGAGAGGGGGAGGGGTGGGGAAGCAGATGGGCGCTTCTCCTGTGTGCCCTGGCCGGGAATCGAACCCAAGACTCCTGCATGCCAGGCTGACGCTCTACCACTGAGCCAACCGGCCAGGGCCTGGACTGTGTCTTTTTGATGTAAAATCCCAGGGAGGTAGTTCCGACCTTCCAATCTCTGTTGGGGGGTGGGAGCCTAGCCTGGGTGGGCTACTTGCTTTAACTTGCGAAATGCCCTGTAATAAAGAGGTGAGAAGTTTTATTTTTCTTCTGGATAAAGTCAATTAGTTAACAGATCATCAGTTCCATTTCAGGGTGAGTTTAGGGTGGAGTGTGTGTGACCAATGGTGCTGGCAATCCTTTTACATGGGGACTGGTTATCATTTATCTTGAGAACCCAAATGTAATAGGCTGTGTATGCTCACTTATGGAAAAGGTGAGATTTTTTTCTGCATCTGTCATCTCCTGGTGGGTTGCTGGTGGCACTCATTACATTCTATAATGCTTACTCAATCATAAAAGTTCTTGCTTTCTCTTCCACCTTTGGGAGAGGATTTCGGGGGGGGGCAGATTTTGTTGTTAAATTTTCCCAATAATACCTTTACCACAGTTAGTGACCATAGAAGACGGATACCTTAAAAGTGCCCTGCAGTTCTAGAAGACTTTTCCACACCGTTTTAGTTGGTTCTTGCAGAATTGAGGGGCATTAACACACTAGTAAATTAAAAGACACCACTATTCCCATCCTGTAGATCGGGGAAACTGAGGTGCTGAAAGGTTGCTCTGGGGAGGTACCTGCATTTGTGATAAGCTCCCTCCTTATGATTCCAACAGGAGTGGCCTCACTGTCGCCCAGGAAGTACTGTTTTAGGTACAGAGAACAGCCTGAATTTGGGGGGAAACAGGGACCAGATTACTTACAGTGTCCCTCGGAACACGACCACCAGATTCAAGGGCAGCACTGGGAATATATACATTTTGGCTCACAGCGTAACGACAGACACAATTCTATAGTGGAGACTGTTGAACCTTTGTTTCTGTGGCAGGACCGCAGAACTCAGTACCTGCAGTGAGAAAGGCCTCTTCCTTCCACAGGTGGAGAAAGCAGGCAGAGCTCAGCTTGGGGACTAACACTGAACGCAGGGAGCACGGCTCATGTCCACGGAGACACTGGTTCCAGGGACAGGGAGCATGCTCCTCCTGTGTGTTTGTGCATGTGTACAAGTGTGCTAGGGTGTACGCTTCTACAGGTACACAAGCACATGTGTGTATGCACATGCATGAGTGATTGTGTGACTACAAGTTTGTGTGAGCGTTTGCACATATCAGTGTGAGAGGGTGTGGATATGCATGAGTGTGCATGTATGAAAGTAATAGTGTGTGACTGCACACGGGAGTGTGAGTATGCATGAGTGTGGACATGTGTGAATGTGCCTGTATGCATGTGTACATATGAGAGTGTGAGTGTGAATGTGAGTCCATGCATGAGTGAGAGTGTATATTTGTATCCTTAAATCTAGCACTGCAGCATGGTGGCTGCCCTAGTCTCCAGTTCTTGGACATGGATTGAACCTGGGGCTCTTTGTTGGAGGAACCCGTGGCCAGGCACACCCTGGAGGTTTTAGATGCGATGTCCTAACCTAGTGGGACAGCTCTCTCCCTGCTGGGTTACTGTGCATGGTTGTTTTCTCTTCAAAGTGTTTACATGAAAAAGGCAGATGTGTAAAATCCCTATAGTCATCATGTGGAAAAATGTGCCTCTATAATTAAACTGAAGGAGAGACTTCATTGTTGATTAAATTCACACACACACACACACACACACACACACACACACACACACCCTTTCTGTCCCTGTATGAAAGGGAAGTTGTGAGAGGGCTAAGCTAACCTAGAAACAGACTGTCAATTTTGAGGGTTTTTTTTGTGACAGAGATAAAGAGAGACAGAGAGAGGGACAGATAGGGACAGACAGACAGGAAGGGAGAGAGATGAGAAGCATCAATTCTTCGTTGCAGCACCTTAGTTGTTCATTGATTGATTTCTCATATGTGTCTTGACCCGAGGGGCTACAGCAGACTGAGTGACCCCTTGCTCAAGCCAGTGACCTTGGGCTTGAGCTGGTGAACTTTGCTCAAACGAGATGAGCCTGAGCTCAAGCTGGCGACCTTGGGGTTTTGAACCTGGATCCTCCACATTCCACTCCGACGCTCTATCCACTGCTCCACCACCTGGTCGGACTTGAGGGTTTTTGAGGTTGTTTTTTAAATTGATTTTAATTTATTGTGTTTGCATAGATTCTAGTGTTGCCCCAAATGCATCCCCCACCCCTTCATTCGAGGGGTTTTTGATGATATAAGTTTTAATATAAAAAGAAAGCATGCACAATGATATTTTATGGGGAATTCCAAATTAGCAACCTGGTAAAATGTTTTGACTTTGCTCCCCCCTCTCTTGGGCCTGTGACTGGATGGTCTCCTGGTTGGTACCATGACCAGATAGGGAGTGGAGTGGAGCATGAAGGGCTCAGGTTTCAGGGTTCAAATTCCTACTCACTGGCTGTGTGGCCTCTTAGACCCTCAGTTTCTTTTTCTGTGCAATAGGAATAAGGAATCTACTTCATAAGGTGGTCTTGATGAAAGAAAATGGTGCATAGCACCAACTTCAGTTTTAAAATGTATTATCACCCTTCGTTTCACCTTTGTATTTTATAGAAATGGTTGTACATTATAGAAGCAAATATTCTAAAAGATGATATAATAGATTATCATAATACAGATTCATCCCACATTTTTAAACATTCAAATTTACCTATATTATAATATATTTTTTATTTATTCTGTTAGTACTAATTAAATTTTATTTTCTTCACTATTATATTATAGCCTTAAAGTGTGTTTTTTTTCTATTGAAACTTTTTTTTAACCTCTATTCCAACACAGTCAGTGAGTCAATCCTGCTCTCTAGATAAAGGGAGACTCGGGCTGAGCCCCTTAACACCACAATTATTTCCAGCTCCTTTTTTGTGTGTGTGTTCTTGTCTTAGCATGCCCATTTAGCCATTAACATTGTAAATACAACAGTTAATCAACTCAGAGGTTAATCTACTGAGAATAAAACATAGCAACAATGCTGATGTGGGCGCCAGGCTAGAAGCTCCCCTCTGGAAAAGCTGGTTAGTATTTCAGACACAAGGGACTTAGACTTCTGAACCACTGGCCAAAATGGGTCTTTGTTGCCCTCATTGGATGTTTTCTCAGCAGAACTAATGAGATCTTCACTCAGTGTTAAAAATCATGACTCAGTTTTTTTTTGTTTGTTTTTTTGTATTTTTCTGAAGCTGGAAACGGGGAGAGACAGTCAGACAGGGAGAGACAGTCAGACAGACTCCTGCATGTGCCCGACTGGGATCCACCCGGCACGCCCACCAGGGGGCAACGCTCTGCCCCTCTGGGGCGTCGCTCTGCCGCGACCAGAGCCACACTAACGCCTGGGGCAGAGACCAAGGAGCCATCCCCAGCGCCCCATCTTTGCTCCAATGGAGCCTCGGCTGCGGGAGGGGAAGAGAGAGACAGAGAGGAAGGAGAGGGGGAGGGGTGGAGAAGCAGATGGGCGCTTCTCCTGTGTGCCCTGGCCGGGAATCGAACCCGGGTCCTCCGCACACCAGGCCGACGCTCTACCACTGAGCCAACCGGCCAGGGCCAACTCAGTTTTCAGTATCAAGCCCTGAAGGACAACCCATCCGGAGAAGGAGAAACAGCACCCATTAGACAGGATTTCATGCGAAATTTTAAAATTCATTTTATACACATGACGGCCATGGAAATAAAACAAAAATCAGCCATCATTCTATCACCCCTCACTATGTGTTCTTTTATTCCTGTGGCCCTTTCAGGATCGTGCCCATGTTTCCACGGTCACACAGAGTCGTACTCTTCATGGGGACAGAGCTGTATGAGCTGCTGCTTTGACTTTGCACCATGAAGTTTTGTTTTCCTTCTGCGCAGGGCCTTCAGCTGAGCTTGCCCTATCTGGGGGAGGCCATGTCCAGAGGCCCTGTTGTAATTTACTTTCTTGCTTTTCTGCAATGGCTCACTCGATGACTCGCTACTTTTCCATTTTAAATTCTGACAAGTCACTCACATCTCTGGGACTGCAGCTTCCTGGCCCTCAGGCAGCTAGATCCTCAGGCGAGATCATTGGGTTAAGCCATAGGGACAATTTCATGGCTTTTGATCTGTACTGTCCACTTGTGGGAAGGATGCTCTTTTGAATCTGATGGACCACTTTGATCTGACGCTGTTTTCTCCTGCCAGCTCGCTCTGATAAGGTTCAGAGAATACTTTGTATTTGATGGAGTCAGATTCGGGCCTGAAATGTGTTTTCTGCGTAACAGCAAGATGGGACCCAGCGATGTAGCCTGGCTTTTGGGTACTCACCTTTCCTCAAAGATGCCATCTGCCTGGAGTGAGAATGTGCTATGACACACAGGTGCCCCTGGGGACACCGTTGTGGCAGTGGCAGGCATTAATGAGCAAGCATAAGGGACCGCTCCCTGGGAGCGCTCCCTCTGAAGCCATTGCCACTGTCGGCAGCACAGGAAACAGAAGGGCCCTTTCTCTGGTCTGGGCGGCCTGGGCCCCTTGGTGCTTCTGCTCAGGAGAGGCCCAGAACCACCACCACTGCCCAGCCATGCTCAGGACCCTTGGGCTGGCCCTGCTGCCTCTGCTCAGCACCGTTGGCTCCAGCCAGGCCAGCGGCTTCACAGGTGAGGGACCTGGGCTCGGTGGTGCTGGAAGAGGGGGTTCCTGGAAGCAGGTCTCGGTGGGTAAGGATGGCAGCCCTGCTGAACGCTGGGCAGGCAAGGACACTTCTGCTCTGAGAGGTAGCATCTGTTCCTTTTCACTAGACCTTCTTGTAACCACAAAAGAGGTGGCGTGTTTGCCTCTGAATCACCTGGGGGGTCTGCGGGGTTCAAATGCAGAATCTAATTCACTGGATCTGGGTGGGGCTTGGAGCTGTGCATTTCTGCTGGTCGTGTGGGTGGTGCCGGTCCACGGGCCACACTGAGAGGAGACACAGCATTGAGGTCTCCGGACCCTAGTGTCCTCAACTTACAGAGAAGGAGATGGAGGCCCAGATGGTCAGGAATTTGACCAAGGCCACACAGTGGCTGAGGGCAGAGTTTCCACCAGAGCAATCCTGATGGGGAGGCAGCATCATGAAGTGGGCTTTTCTGTCCATCTGTCCCTCAATTGAGCTCTGCGGTAAATGAGGACCAAAGTGGCCGGTGGGGGGGGGGGGGGAGTGAGGAGCTGAGCGAGCGTACCTGTCCAAAGCCTTTGCGAGGCACATGGTCTGCTGCTAAAAAAAACACCCAAAAAACCAAATTGAATTTCTGAAACCCCAGATTCTGGGATTGATATCTGAAAACTTTTGAATCATTTTACTCCTGAAAGCTATCTTACTCAGTTGGGAACTCAAACAGATCTATTTTGTTCCTGTAATTAACTTTAGTTTTGTTCCTGTTTAAAGTTTTTTCACCCATAAGTAGGATTTTGGTTCCATTGTGATTGTTTTCCCTTGATGTTTCCTTTGGAATGGGTCACATGTAAGCCACACAGCTCAGTGGCAGAATATGTGGAACTAGCGCGAAGCTAAAGGAGATGTCTCGTGAACCCCAGCTGCACAAGTGAGGCCATGGGGAACAGAAGCTCAGGGTGGCTCCTCTATGTGGTCTAGCTTACTTACTGGGTACTGCCTTTACAGGAATTATTTCAGTTAATTCTACAACTCAGGGCTAGTACTTTTGTTTTGTTTTGTTTTGTTTTTTTACAGGGACAGAGAGAGAGTCAGAGTGAGGGATAGACAAGGATAGACAGACAGGAACGGAGAGAGATGAGAAGCATCAATCATCAGTTTTTTCATCGTGACACCTTAGTTGTTCATTGATTGCTTTCTCATATGTGCCCTGAACGCGGGCCTTCAGCAGACCGAGTAACCTCTTGCTCGAGCCAGTGACCTTGGGTCCAAGCTGGTGAGTTTTTTGCTCAAGCCAGATGAGCCCGCATTCAAGCAGGTGACCTCGGGGTCTCAAACCTGGGCCCTCCGCATCCCAGTCCAACACTCTATCCACTGCGCCACTGCCTGGTCAGGCCATAGCTAGCACTTTACAAATGACAAGACTGGGGCACTGGAAGGGCTTGAAACAGGTTCAGAATCATACAGCTGGTATTTGTAAAGCTGGTGTGAACAGGGCCCAGGCTGATTTTGGAGTGTGAAGATGTCCCACCTCTGAGACTGGAACCCAGGACCCCAACTTCCATGCTGATGGCTCATGAAGGGATTTACTGAATGGCAGGATCTGCTAAGAAGTCAGGTTTGGAGATGACCCAGCAGTCTCTGGGAGTATATATATAAAAAAAACAAAACAAGTTGCTCCCAAGTGCAGTTTCACAGGAGATGTGTGTGTGTGTGTGCATGTGTGGTGTGTGTGCTAATGGTTAGCTGAGACCTTGTCACAAACAGATGGGAACTGGTGACTCTCTATAGACAGGGATGTGTAACCTTCATTAGTGGTTGGCATCTCGTCTTAGGTTTAGGTGAAAAACAAAATCTAGGTTCATTGTGCCAAATTCTCCATCCAGGATGTCCTTGCACTATGTCTTATTACTGATCACTCAAACTTTCACAGTGGCCACTGTCCCCAGTTCTTCATCCAAGTCACTGGTAAACTTTGGACCAAATAACCCTGGACTTGGAGGCTGATTTCTCCTGCTTCACCCACATAATGAGGGGCTTCCCATTCCTTCCCAAAGCTTAGTATAACCCACCCCTTAGGTGGAGATGGGCAACAGGTGTCTCTATTCCCAGAGGCCCTGCCACCTGCCATGGTGATGGGGAGGCAGCCAAGTGGCTCACATGGCTGTGGGGTGGGCTCGTTCTGGGGCTGGGGAGTTTCAGCACTGTATTCAGCCCAGAGTAAGGCTGTGGGCTTTCTCACCAGCACAGGCTCAGACCATTTATCCTGGGAACCACTGACTCCCTGAGTCTCACTTTCTGCTGTGAGGCCAAAGAAAGGAGCCTTCAGGGGTGTGCCTGGTGTTGGGGATGAAGATGATTCCTGCTGTCAGCCTGAGTTCTTACCCAGACACCCAGCTTCTCACTGAGGGTTGTACACTATGCAATTGGGTGCTTCCCCATTGGCTGTGCAGTTTCATCAAGCGTGGAGCTCAGAGATTGAGAATCTGAAAATGTGAAGTATGTTCAGACCATGTATCCATCCTGCACTGAGAGCCCCAAGTGCAGAGACTCGGTGCTGGCTGCATGGGTTCCCGGGAGCTGCCTAGACAAAGTACCACAGGCTGGGGGCTTAGATAGCAGGATTCTTCCCTCAGTTCTAGAGTCCAGGAGTCTGAGATCAAAGTGACAGCCATCCTCCTGATGGCTATGAGAGAAACTCTGTCCCATCCTCAACCTCCACTCCTGCTGGCTTCCTGGCAACCTAGGGGTTCTGTGGCTCATAGAAGTATCACCTCAATCTCTGCCTTCATCATTACATGGCTTCCCTGTGTGCATTCCAGTCTCTGTGTCCAAATGTCATCTTATATAAGGATACCTGTCCTATTGGATGGAGGCCACCTTATTCTAATATAACCTCATCTTAACTAATTATATCTGCAAAACCCCTATTTCTAGTTAAGGTCACATTGTAAAACACCGGGAGTGAGGACTTCAACATACGACTTTTGGGTGGATGTGGGATGTAATTCAGCCCGTAACAGTCCCTGCAATGTGAGACAACAGAAGCCCCTCGGGCAGACTGGACACCCCAGGTGCCACAGGGCCCATGACAAAGAGGCACAGGGTTGGTGATGGTAGTGGGTGCCTCAGGGTCAGAGAGCTGAGTGAGTGTGGTGATAAAGGGGCCTTGGGCACAGGGACCTGCAGTGTCATCCTACAGTGGGCACTATGCCCTCATTTATTGATGAAGACTAACACTTGGCCTGAACTTTACCATCTATGGCCCCTCACGTTTGCTTAAGATTTTTGTTTGTTTGTGTTCTATATCATTTCATAAAGGGATGTCATTGTCATCCGAGCCTGGTGCGTAGTAAGCCTTCAGATATAGTTCTTGTGGGATTGTTACTGATGCGTTTCCCATGTGACAAAATGTGGCTCATGGAGACCGAGACATGTACTAGATTCTCTGGCGGCAGAATCACAAAGCACAGAGCAGAAAAGGGGACCTGAGCCCTGGAAGTCTGGCTCCCTTGTGTCTCTGTGCACCCCGGAGTTGTGGGCAGTGTGGTGTGTCCTGGTGGCAGATCCACCTTCTGTGCAGGCGAGTTTCTTCGTGGGCAGGTCTCTGTTTCCGCTTTATCCCTTCCAGCTTATGTTGCTGCCCTGACTTCTCAGCGGGCAGGTGGGCAGGTTCTGAGGGTTTGCACAGGGTCAGGGGTCTTGCTTCATTTGCTCCTGCAGAAGTGAAGACTTCAATTTGATTCTGGTGCTTGCTCTCTCTTTGGTTCCTCTGTTCTCCTTCCCCCTTTGCAGAGAAAGGCCTGTCCTTGCTGAGCTACCAGCTGTGCAACTACAGCGTGACCCAAAATGTCCAGAAAGTGGAGGCGGTCCGGATGTCCCATGTGACCTATGCCCCTTGTGGCGGTTGGATCCCGTGGAGGCGGTGCCCTAAGACCATTTACAAGACCCGATACCTGGCAGTGGATGTCCCTGAATCCAGAAATGTGACCGACTGCTGCGAGGGCTATGAGCAGCTGGGTCTCTACTGCGTCCTGCGTGAGTCCAGGGCCGCGGGCGGGCTGCAGAACACTCCTCCATTTCCTTCTCCCTGGGAATCCTGATGAGTCTTGGGATAGTCATCATTCACATCCCTTAGCACTGAACTTAGTAGATCCTTCTGGAATGCTGGTTTTCAACTTTGAACATCAGGAGCATCTGGAGGGCTTGTCCAAGCACAGATCATGGGCCCCACCCCTGGACTCCAGTAAGTAGGTCAGGGGTGAAGTACCAGTTCCCAGGTGGTGCTGGTGCTGCTCACTCGAGGGCCCCAATTTAAGAACCATTGTTCTGGAGCAGTGGTTTTCAGACCTGATTGCACACTGAAGGCCCCTGGGCAGCTTTGAAAATGCTGATGCCTGTGTCCTGCCTACAGAAATTGTGATGGAGTTGGTCCGGGGCATAGGTTAGGCGTTGGGATGATCTTTTTTTTTTAAATTAAGTGAGAACAGGAGAGACAGAGAGTCAGACTCTCACATGTGCCCCAACTGGGATCTACCTGGCAAGCTCCCTATGGGGGGGGGTGCTCTTCCCATCTGGGGCATTGCTCCATTGCTAGGCAACTGAGATATTTTTAGCACCTGGGCCAACTCGGTCGAATCAGTTGAGCTATGGCTGCAGGAGTGGGGAGAAGAGGGGGAGAAAGGGGAGGATGGAGAAGCAGATGGTCACCCCTCCTGTGTGCCCTGACTGGAAATCAAACCCAAGACATCCACAGAGTGGACCGACGTTCTACCACTGAGCCAACTAGCCAGGGTCAGGCATTGGGATGATTTTAAAGCTCCCTAAGCACTAACCTGTGCCTGAGTTTGAGAACCAATTTTGTCATCTCTTCTGTGTTAGCAGTCACCCTTTTCTTTTTAAAAGTTGCAGTGGATGCTTTCTTTATCTGAAATCCTAATCTGAACTCCACTATGTGAAAGAGATGGAAGAAGCCCCTTCATAACCCCTCTCAACTGCTTAGAGGCCCCTAAGTCCTGTCATTTCTCCAGTGTGGTTTGGAAGATGCTGGGCATGGTTACCAGGGTGATCAGTGTGGCTATGCCAGACCTGTGTCTGAGGCCAGGTGAGTTGTGCTGTGTGAGGGTTCAGAGCTCAGCCTCTCGATATGAAGGGAACTTTCCAGAAGACCTCATTCAGGGGAAAGAGTGCATATGTGAGTGTGTGGGTAGTGGTGATTGTTACATTTGAGTCAATACCAGATCTCAGATGAGTTTCTGAGCAGTCAGATGGTCCCCCTGTCCCCACCCTGTCATAGAGGAGGAGTGAGAAGGGTGTGACTCTAATGAATGTCAACAGGGTCATCCCAAGCTGTGAGGGTGGCTGCCCCCAGAATACAGAAAGTATCAGGTCAGGGAGCCATGAGGGGTATCTCATGTGGCCCACACCTGGGGCACGAGCGAGTACAGCATCGGCTAGGGTGTGTGGACATTGCACATCAGGGGTACTGACTTCCTCCCCACACCTGGGGTCCAGGATGCAGTCTTGTGTTCTGCAGACCCTGCAGAAGGCTGCGTGGGCTTGGCTCGCTGAGTCATCCTGTGCCTGCCTTCCTCAGGTCCCCTAAACAACTCAACAACCAATGATTTAAAATAGAAAGAGTGTTATGAGGACACATGTGATATTTCTTTTAGCCTAAATGACTTGTTCATTTTTTTTAATTCAGCATTAGGAACACAATGGTAACTCCTACACTATTTTATTTAAAAATTATCTTCTTACTATAATTTTACATATAAATACATGAGCCATGCAGAAAATATGGAAACAGAGAAGAATCTTCCAGAGGACAGGGATACCTGCCACCTTCTACAGACCCTGTTCAGAGGGCCAGGCACAGAGATGTCCTGAGGACTCAGGGTTGCATATTAAAATACCAGTATCACTAACGCTGCCACCACCCATAAAAACCAGACAGGGCTGGCTGACCACAGGGCCCATGGCTTGGTGCCATTATATATTCATGTTGTTTTTCTAAAGGGCACTTGAAGGGAGGAGCTGTCCCCTGCAGGTCCTGCCCAGGTGCTGGGTAAAAGGAGTCCCTTCCTATTCTGACACTAGCCCCCTCTCCGCTCTCCCTGTCTTCAAGGGCCATGTGCACAAAGGGGCGACCAGCTGAACTGCTGCCCCTGCCCTGGGAGCCCCTCTCTTCCCGGGGGATGGAGGCTCTCATTATTTATGGTGACCTTGGGGCCTGTGGCACCTTGGTACAATGCATTAGAATCCAGTGAAAGAAGGAAGGTGTGGCCCTGCTCCGTTTGTCTTCACCTGTGAAGGCCACACAGTCAGAGACATGCAAGTTGTTGTTGGGGCTAGTGAGGTCACAGGTCCAGTGGCCTAGGGGAGAACCCAGGATTGGCTAAGCCACACCAGCCCCAGCACCAAAGGCTGACCTTTCTCTAAGGGCTGCTGTTCTGCTGAGCTAAACAAGTAAAGTCCCAAAGGAAGGTAGGGAGGTTGGTGTTCCTTCCCTGCCACCTGCTGCTCATCTTCTTTCCCCTCAACAAACCAGCTGCCAAGAAATGTTTCTCATGGGACATCGACCCCACTTCTAAAGTGTTAGCACTTTTAATCTGGAATTCACCGGGTGGGGGGAGGGTCAGAATATTCTAGTTAGAAAGTCCAGTGAGCAGGGCTGCTCTGGGAGTTAAGTAGAAATGTGGCTGGAGTAGGAGAGTGGGGATGTAGGTGGACACACTGAGCAATTCTTCCCACTTCCGTGCTCAGGGCCAGTGCATGGGCAGCTGGAGCTTTCCATGGTGAAAGCATTTACTCCACAGGTATTGGCAATATGGCCTTTTCCACACTGGTACAGATTCTTCAGGGCTTGACAGGTCAGAGCTCATTTAGAGAAGCCTGGTGACAGGCTGGATTTTTGGAACCTGAAGAGAGAATTCTCTGTAAGTGATGCCTCAACCTGCTAGTTGTTTTGTACAGAATGGGGCAGAAGCCAAAATCTGTATGTGGTAGCTATGGGGAGAGCCTGGGAATTTGGGGAGAACAGGAGGACTTCCAGGCCTCCCCCTGGGCGTGAGGTGACTTGTGTGTTCACAGCCTGGTGCTCTCAGCTCAGAGCCCTCATCTCTAGGCAGCAGCAAGGCCTCAGACTAACTTCCTTCTCTCTTCTTTCCCCTCCCACTCAACAACCGATCAACTAAAAAGGGAAGAACATTATGAGAACACAAGTGATGCCTTTCAGTCTAAATGACTTTCAATTTCTAAAAATACAGCATTTGAGATGCAATGATAGCTCATACATTATTTTCTTTAAATGTATCTTTGTACTAGCATTACAAAAACTAATAAGTCACGCAGAAAATCCAAAAATATAGAAAAGAACACAGAGACATTATCCATAAGGCACCCCCCTCCCCAAGCATAGCCAACAGTGAATATTTTCTTCTATCTTCATTCAGAGCAGACATTTTGCAAAAGCATGGTCACCCTGTTCGAGATTTTTCTGTAACATGCTTTTACCATTTAGCAATGTATCTGGACTACGTTTCATATCAATAAATAATTGTCCTGAAGCATGATTCAATGGCCACATGGCATTACCTCATATGGATGTATCAGCATGAAGCAATCTCCTACCATTTAACATCTAGTTGCTTCCAAGTTTTCATTATTATAAATAATGCTGTGATGAGTGTCCAACAGTCCCAATACCACTACGCATACGCTGAGTTATTCCCTCAGATCCAAGTTGCAGGGGTAGAACTAACTGAGTGAGCATCTTAGCTGATGCTCACCAACTGCAGGGACACCCTGGTTCCCACTCAGCCCATCCTCACCACGAGCCCATCATCATGATAGAGGACCCCACTGCACCTGGAGACTACCTCAAACTCCACATCCCTCCCAGGTTGAGATCAGGGCCTCTTTGGGGAAGGAAGACATCTGGGGAGGAGACGAGAGTGGGAATGATATCCCAGAAGGATCCATTTGAGTCCAGGAGACCTGAGTGCTGCTGCTCAGACAGAAATCTCTGGTGGTTAGTCCCCAGGAACCATGACTAAATTGGGTTGCCAGGCACTGGGCAGTCCTGTTTCATTATTTGTGTTAAGGTAGTGGAAGGAGAAGGAGATTTCTGACTGTCTACAAAGTTAAAATTGTTGACTGTCCTTTTAGGCTCTCAGTGAGTACCAGCCCTGTGATAAGGAAGGGCTGGAGTCCCAGTAGTGGTCAGATCAAGATGAACTTGAAATTGAAAATATGTCTGTTGTGAACAGCCATTTTTGGGAGCTGGTTTTGCTTGGTGATCTGTAATTTCTTTTCATTTAAATAAACCTTTCAGTTTAGAATAGTTTAGATTGACAGACAAGTTGCAAAGATGGTGGAGAGAGTTCTCCCATACCCTTCAATAGTGTCCCCTAGTGTTAGTGTCTTGTGTTACCATGGTTCACGTGTACTGCCTCCCCCCCAGGAACTGACATGGTGCACTGCTATTAGTTCAACTGAATACTTCATCTGAATTTCACTTTTCTTTCTCCTGAAGTCATTTTTCTGTCCTGGAAGCCATCTCACATTTAGTCTCATGTCTCCTTAGCCCTGGGGCCTATGGTTTTTATGATGGGGGAGAAAGCAAAAACCTTTGGGTCCTTAGTTAGTGATCCCACAGGGAGCCTGGCACTTCTGTCTCAGTGGCTCGCCCCAAAGCCAGTTTTTGTGTGGCAACTTCTCCAGGACTTCAGACATCAGAATGCCACTAGCTAGACCTGGCCATGGCCCTTGAGTGGATGCCTTGTGTGCCTCTACAAACCGCAGACAGAGCCTGACCAGGCGGTGGCGCAGTGGATAGAGCATCGGACTGGGATGCAGAGGACCCAGGTTCGAGACCCCAAGGTCGCCAGATTGAGCACGGGCTCATCTGGTTTGAGCAAAAAGCCCACCAGCTTGAACCCAAGGTCGCTGGCTCCAGCAAGGGGTTACTCGGTCTGCTGAAGGCCCACGGTCAAGGCACATATGGGAAAGCAATCAATGAACGACTAAGGTGTTGCAACATGCAATGAAAAACTGATGATTGATGCTTCTCATCTCTCTCCGTTCCTGTCTGTCTGTCCCTGTCTATCTCTCTCTCTCTCTGAAAAAACAAACAAACAAACAAACAAACAAAAAAAGCAAAAACAAACCGCAGACAGAATTGGTATCAGGAGGTACCCAGATGTGATGCCTGAGCAGCTCACTCAGCTTTTATTGCTAACACCATTAACTGCTCATTACTTTCTCCCCAGCCCTGAATCGGTCCTGGGAGTTTGCGTCAAGACCTGGAGTCTGCCCTAAAGTGGGACAGGAAGTGTCCACCTTGCCCTGTATTATGGATGCTGACTGCCCTGGACTTCAGAAATGCTGCCCCTTGTCATGGGGCCACCGCTGTGTGGCTCCCACACCTCAAGGTAGGACTGAGTCCTGCAGCAAAGGTGTCCAGTTAGGCAGTTGCTGGTGGGCTGCGGCTGGCTCTGATCTGGTGAAGGCAGAGAGGGGAACAGTTTCCAGGAATACCAGCCGATGTCATGATGTCATGTGGGGCCTGTAGCTGTGTGCAAGGCACATCCCACTTCTGCTCAATGCAACGCCTCTGTCAAAATCTGGCCACTGATGTCTAAGAGAGAGAGGAGTGCTCACAGGCACTCTGAATGGGGAAGACATTTCTGGCAGAGCAGTGACTCTCCCAAGTGTCCCAAGTTCACCTGGGGAGCCCTAGAGCTCTGGGCGGCACTTATTAGAAGCTGACCTGCCTCACAGTAAGAAAGTGTGCAGCTGCTCCTGAAACACCACAGGGACCCAAAATCCTGCTCACAGCACCTGCTTGGCAGGTCTGTCTGTCTGGTCTGGAAGGTTCTGGTCTTAACCATGGCTGCTCCCAGAACAGGTTGGTGAAGGTTCAGTGCTAGGGAAAAATAAATCATATATTGGCCTGACCTGTGGTGGTGCAGTGGATAAAGCGTTAACCTGGAAATGCTGAGGTTGCCAGTTTGAAACTCTAGGCTTGCCTGGTCAAGACACATTTGGGAGTTGATGCTTCCTGCTTCTCCCCCCTTTCTCTCTCTCTGTCTATGTCTCTCTTCTCTCTCTCTCTCTCTCCTTTCTAAAATGAATAAATAAAATAAAAAAATTAAAAAAAATTTAAAAATCATATACAATGTGTATTATATATTCTAGTATTAGTATAGTATAAATAATGTAAAGTATTACGTATCACATATTAATGATGCTCTTTTGCTATATACATCACAGTATATATATTTTGTAGACTATATATTGCAGACAGTATTATCTAGTATACATTATCTATAGTAATACCATATTTCCCCATGTATAAGATGCTCCCATGTATAAGATGTACCTTAATTTGGGGGCTCAAATTTGAAAAAAAAGTATCACTTAAAGTTATTGAACTCAATCAAGTTTTATTCATCATAAAATTCATACAACTCCTCATCACTGTCAAAACTCCTATCCACTAGCTTGTCCTCATCTGCGTCTGATGACTTATTATTGTCTTCATATATTACCTCGGCCTCAATTCCATCTATGGCATTTGAAATGCCACAACCACTGTATAAGACATACCCAATTTTGCCTGACCAGGCGGTGGCGCACTGGATAGTGTCGGACTGGGATGTGGAGGACCCAGGTTCGAGACTCTGAGGTTGCCAGCTTGAACCCAAGGTCTTTGGCTTGAGCAACGGGTCAGTCGGTTTGCAGTAGCCCCCCAGTCAAGGCACCTATGAGAAAGCAATCAATGAACAACTAAGGAGTTGCAACAAAGAATTGATGTTTCTCATCTCTCTTCCTTCCTGTCTGTCTGTCCCTATCTGTCCCTCTCTCTGACTCTCTCTGTCTCTGCCACAAAAATAAAATAAAATAAAGTAAAGTAAAATAAAATGAGACACACCCAGTTTTTGGACCCCAAATTTTTAGAAAAAGAGTGCGTCTTATACATGGAAAAATACGGTATGTTATTAATAGTACACGTAGGGTTATATATATGATAATGGAAGAGAAGTGTGGGGCAGGAGGTGGGGGAAGTGTCCTATGCCGGCCAGGCTGCAGACCCTTATGTAGGAAGGGAAAAGCCAAAGGGCCAGCCTCCTGCCTTCCAGGCCTCCTGTTCCACTTCTCACCCCGGGGCCTCTGGTTGCCCCACCTGGTCCTGGATCTGTAACTGCATGTGCCTTCCTGCAGCTCCAGAGAGGACCCTGGTGAGTTCCTGGTACAACGTGACTGTCCTGGTGAAAATGAACTTCCAAGAGCTCCAGCAGGTGGACCCCAGGCTCCTGAACCACATGCGGCTGCTGCACTCTATGGTAGGTGATGGGATAAAGAGCCCCCAGGCACCCCTGCTGGCACACATGGGGGCCTGGTGGGGACTGGGAGTTGGGAGGGAGGTTCCACGAGTGACCCAGATTTGGGTCACTTCCCTACAGAACAGGTGGCACACACACTCACCTCGCTCTGGACTCTCCAGTAAAACAGCTTCTCCTTGACTGCCCCAGCTTGGGGGGGGGGGGTTGTCTCCTCTGAGCTCACTGCTGACAGGGGAAGATGGCTCAACGGGCCAGTGAGAGCATGTCTCAGGAGCCAGACAGCCTGGGCTCAAATCCCATTGCTGTTACTCATCAGCTGTGTGGCCTTGGGCAAATTACCTAACCTCTCTATACTTTAGAGAACACTTCCATTGATTAGAAATAGTCATAATCCTATGGTGACAGTGGCTGTGAGGTTTAAACAGTACATGGAAAGAGCATAAAGAGATGTTAGGCTCTAGAAAGCATTCATATGAAAGGAGAAAGGGATCACTGAAGCTAAAAACATCAGATGTGCACATAAGACCACGGCTTGACGGCCAGCTCTTTAATTGCTGATCTACTTTTCTGTCATAAGCTGTGAAGGTGGGGACTGAAGGGCCAGGGGTTGACCAGTGTTTTCTTTTCAGGGGTGACCATGACACAACACCATAGACTGAGGGGCTTACATAGCAGACATTTATGCTCCTGCAGGTCTGCAGGTGGAGGCCTGAGATCTAAGTGTGAGCAGGGCTGCTCTTTCTGAGGCTGTGAGGGAAGGGTCCCTTCCAAACCCCTCTTCTAGGCTTGTAGGTGGCTGTCTTCTCCTTGTGTCCCCACAACATTTCCTTCTATCAGCATCTGTCTCTGTGTCCAAATCTCTTCTTTGTGTAAGGACACCAGTCAGACTGGGCAAAGGCCCATCCGAATGACCTCATCTTAACTAATTACATCTGCAGGACCCTATTTCCAAATAAGGGCCTATTCAGAAGTCCTGGGGATAGGACTCCAACATAAGGATTTGTGGGGGGAGCACTCCGCAGTCCATGACAACTGGTGTTGCAGAAGTGTTTATAATATGGTTTGCAGGACTTTTACTGGGTTGGTGACAGAAATAAACTATTACAGAGGTTCTTTTCTGCAGACCAGAGTGGTGCGTGTGTAATGAACTCGAACTTCTCCAGGCCTTCGTGTCCCTGTCCTGTCTGACAAGGGCACTTTCTACTGGGTGATGTTCTGACTCTGGCCTCACAGGTCACCAGTGCCCTGAGGCCAGTGGATGCAGCGGTCTACCACCTGCACTCAGCCTGTGGGGACACTTCGACCACAGTGTCAAGGCTGTTGCTGGGCCTGCAGCAGCCGGTGCCCATGGCCAATGTCTCCGCATTGTTGGACAGCATTGTGAAGCGTGTCTATGAAGTGATCAACATCCAGGTGCAAGGTGGTGCTTTCCCTTGATCCTCTCCTTAGTGGTGGTGGTGGGGGGGGGCAGGAGTGGGGCAACAATCTGCCAGGTAAGAGGAAGCTGACCCATTTTAGCTTATTCTGACCCAAACCAAGTTCAAACTCTAAGTGTAAACTCCTTGTCCCCCCCCCCCCCCCCCCCGCCCAGGTTTCTCCTCCCATTCAGGTGGGCGCTGGCGAACAGATCCCAGAACAACACCAAAATTTCTTTCTTCAGTTCTCAGGCTCCTACACTTCCACGTTGTCTTTTCCCCAACCTCACCAAGAACATCCTTGTACCTAGAAGGCCTTGCAGGAGAATTTGTACAAAGTTGAATTTGGTAGAGCATACAGATGTGACCTTGCTTCTGAGAGAAATTACCTGATCATTCTTCTTTTCTTTTCTTTTTTTTTTTCTTTTCTTGTCTTTCTTTTTCTTTCTCTTTTCCCTCTCTCCCTCTTTCCCTCCCTCCCTCTCTCTCTTCCTCCCTCCCTCCCTCCCTCCCTCTCCCTCCCTCCCTTCCTTCCTTCCTTCCTTCCTTCCTTCCTTCCTTCCTTCCTTCCTTCCTTCCTTCTTTCCTTCCTTCCTTCTTTCCTTCCTTTTCTTTCTCTCTCTTTCCTTCTTTTTTCTTTCTTTTGGGTCTATCTTAGAGGTCAGCAAACATTTTCTGAAAAGCATAAAACAGTAAGTACTTCAAGCGGTGGGCCACGTGGCCGCTGTCTCAACTGCTGAGCTGCATGGGCATGGATGGAGCTGTGGACATGGTGTGAGCACATGACCAGCAGAATGTTCTTCCCCACAGCAGGCGGCAACTGAGTTTCCACTCCCTCTGGAGGTGGCTGCTCCTTCTGGTGCAGCTCCTTCTAAGACAGTGAAGGTCACATATAATGGTGCCAGGATCTGGATCATTTAATTCCCCTGAAAATCCACAGATGTTCTTGAGGACCAAACGAGCAGTACCGATAAGAGAAGTGCCTGTCTGGTCTGTCAAGGCCCCGGGCGGAGACCACAGGGGCGTACTGTAGGTGAACAAAGTGGGGTTGTACTGGCAGCGGTGAGAGAAGGCACATCATGGGGTGGGGCAGAGAAGGCACACGAGAAGGCAGATGGGATGTTATGGGACATGGCCATTGACTGGGAGGTTTTGGAGGGGTGGCTTTGTGCTAGAGTGTATGCTGTCAGAAAGTGAGTGGGCATCTCAATAAACCTAGTTTATGGAGAGAGGCAAACTAGCCCGAAGATAAGCTATCATTAGTAAAAAAGTAAGAGTCTCTCCTTTTGCCCAAGGGGGAAGGTGATATTCGGTGGATGACACGGTGGTCATTTTTTCTCTCTGGCTTTGCTGAAATTGTATAGTGGCATGGCTCTGTGTCACTTTATCCTGTGTTCTGTGAGATTGTTTCTGTTGCTAGGATAGTGACAGGGCCCAGCTGAGAGTGACGGGCCACTTCCGAATATTGGGGCTGCTCTGCTCTCCATCTCAGTGAGGAAAGGTGCCCACCCACCAGATAGATTATCGAGCGGGATGTTGGGCCCCACCATTTCTGACCCTTCAGACTCAATAAATCCCCAAAGTGATTCTCACAGGTAACAGCAGCCACCAGTGCCCATTTGGCGGTTGCGGTGAGCACACCATGTGTCCTGAGATGTGGGCCAGCTGCTTGCATGCAGGCGGCCAGGGGGCCTGCGGGCTTTCTCAGACAGGGCTGCCAGAGGCAGCTGGGGCCCACTGCCCAGGCCACTTCCTCAGCTAGTAGGACACATTTTTGGAGGTTAATGAGAATGACCAGGTGGTTGCAACTCACCTATTCTTCTTTTCAATAGACTTCAATGAATGTTTCTATGAGGAACTCAACGGCTGCCCTGAAAGGGAGCTATGTTTAAATGTGGAGGGCTCTTACCAGTGCGACCACCACCCAGAGCCACCGGCCTCGTCTCCCCAGAAGCTGAACTGCACGTGTGAAGGTAAGATGGCGCAGGACTCGCTTAAGGAACCTTTTCAGGCTCAATGGCCCATCGACCACAGAGATCCTCTCTTCTTGCAAAGAGGGACCAGGGGGCTCAGGGGCAGAGAATAGTCCCCTAGTTCTGTATATCGTTCTTAATCTCATATTGTTCTCTTCTCCCCTTCATCCTTTGATCAAACTGATGTTTGTTTATGTGCCACTCACTGTGTGAGATGCTGGTGACAGAAACATGTATGGCTATATCATCATCTCTATGCCCAGGACACTTAGTGGAGAACATGCCAACTGCTGGCCAAGTGTGATGCATAGAAAGTGGTAGGATGCCATGCAACTTATTGTTTAAATTGAGACACCTTTCAGAGTGGAAGGGGCCTGATTAATACTTACATTGGGACCAGGAATAATCTGGACCATCCCTGGGATTACTGATAAATTAGATGCAAAAAGAGAAAGAGGGAGATGAGGCAGAATGTACACGTCTTACCTGAACAATGGAATAGATGGTGATTCCTGAATGAGTAGGGGGAAGACTAGGGTTATTATTATTATTATTATTATTATTATTATAGTTTAAATTGAGAAGGGGTGGAAATTGAGTGGAGAGGCCAGGATGCTGCCTGAGCTGGATATTGGGTGCTGGAGCTCACAGGCGGGCAGAGCTGCATTTGGAAATCTGGGGCCATCCATGTCCAGGTGACATTGCACTATGGGCATGGTTGGGGGAAGTGAGGTGGCTCGGGGACTGTGGCTGAGGATTTCCCCTATTTAGAAGTCAGTATAGGAGGAGGGGCTTGCAAAGAGACTGAGAGAGGTGATAAGGACAGTAGGAAAGAGGCCTTGGGAGTCTGTTCACAATGACAAGGCTCAGAAATCAAGCAGAACTTGGAGGAAGAGGAAGACTCCTAGGAAGGTCTTTTTGAAAGATGGGTGATACCAAAGCAGGCTTGTGTACTGATGGGCAAGACCTAGCCAATTCTTGCAGCTCTGGAGCCCAGGAAATCTTTTTCTCTTCTGAGAAGCTGCTCTTGAACTTCTGCCCTCCCCTTAGGTTAGGGCTTCCCCAGCTGGGGGTGATGGTCACCTGCAGCTGCTCCGATGGCTGGCCTGTGGTCAGGGGAGGCTCAGTGCCCACAGGCTGCAGGATTATCTGCAGGTGAGTGAGGCTGCAGGTGCAGCGGGGAAAGTGAGCAGGAGACACTCAGATGGAATCTTCTATTCAATAGCTTGCATGAATAGGCAGGGAGGGTTTGGTTAGTCTGCATTCCTTCACTTAAGGGACACGTTTTAATGAGTGCTTACTATGTGCCAGGTACTGTGCCTACTATGCTAGGTGAAGAATAGAGCTCAGGGTAGACCCCAAGTCCATTCTTTTTTCCTTTGTGACAGAACTTAGATTGAGTTTTGTGTGGAAATGTGTCAGTTGAAAAGACTACATTTTCCTACCTCTCTTGTGTGGCCATGTGACTCATCTTAGCCAATGAGATGTAGCAGAAGTTTCCATGAGAGTCAGGAAGACTACTTATTAGTTACAGGCCTTACTGAGACCAGGCGGGGCACAGGACTGCTATGGCCAAGGCCCCATTAGCCATCTGAGCCACATGGTGACCTTGAGGATAAGGCTAAGCAAAGACAGTGAGGGGGCCTGGGCAAGGGGTATACCTGATGGAGGTCAAACCCTGTTATGTGGGGTTTCCTATTAAATGGAGCAGTTGATCCTAATCCAGGTGACTTAGGACAAGGCAGGGAGCAGGGAGGCACAATTCGGGTAGGGTCCTGGGAGCAGGTGGCTGGTGGTGGGACAGCAGGTATGGTGGGGAGGTGTGTGTGCTGGACAAGCACCAGGCCTCCCCGAGGACAACTGGGCCCCAACCACAGGCCGGGAGGGCGTTGGCAGGAGAGGAGGCTGCAGGGTGGGACTTGGATGGACTGGGTACTTCTCTCACAGTTTGGCCTAGAGCAGATACCACGTATTCAATTTGGCCACTAAAACTGTCTCTTGTCATTGCAGACTCTGATTTATTACTTTAGCAACATTCTAGTAACAGTGGAAAGATAAGTCACCTCAAGTCCCAATGCCCCCGCAAACTTTTATTTTTCTCTGCTGCCTCCCAGGTTTTCTGCCTGATTTCAATCCTTCTATGCAGGCAGTTTTGTAGTTTGCCTTATTCGTCCACCATTATGTCATATAAAGGTTTCCAAGAAGCAACTTGGTCTTCATAATTCGAAATTTTCAGTGGTTGAATAATAATGCTGTTGTATAGCTGTGATATAATGTTTTAGCTATTTGCCTCATGGGGGGCATTAAGGTGGCTTCTAACATTTTGCTATAAAAACTAGAACTTTCATTAACATTGTGAAGTGGGTATGAAGAATATTGTTATGATCATGTTCGAATCACTTAGTTTAATTTACATGTCCTGTCCCCTTTAAAGGGCCTTTCCTTTGTTCGTAATAACACAGCATAGAGCTGCTTAGCACTTAAGTCACCCAGGCTCTGTAATAAGCACTCTTATAGTATCAATTTATTTAATCCTTAAAACAATGCCACCAGCCAACTGCCCCACAGTGCATCCCGCAGGGGCTGTGCCTCATCATAGGCATTGTGCTACCCCCTGGCCATGCTCCCCCATCTGTCAGGACTTGACTAGAGCTCTAGAGCTGTAGGATGTTTCCTCTGGTGATCCAGAGCCCAACAGGATAATGAGTGCAAGGCCCTTACTGAGCCTCTGGCTGTGCTGTGTGGGGGAGAGGGTGGAGGCTGCAGGAAGACACTGGGGAGGGGCTGGCTCCCAGCACCACTGGAGGACCCAGAGGGGTCTGGGGTCAGTCTTCATCTACTAGAATATTCTACCTCCCCCAGGATGAAGCTCCTCAGGGAAGGTCTCCTAGTCACTGCCAGTGAGTCCCGATACTTGGCAAATAATAGACATTCAACACATACTTGATATCAATGAATGAAAAGGGATACTTGAGTGATGGCTATTCCTTGTATTCCTTGGGTATCTGGAGGTTTGAATGGTACACCTACCAGCCCATTTCTAGCAACAAGACACTCCCCCACTATGCAGCTTACGATGTGGAGGGTCTAATTAGAGCTATGCATTCCCTCCACACACAACTGTGTCCACCCAGCTTTGCACAGATTGCCCTGCAGACCATCCTTAGATCTCCTTTGCTGTGGCCTTGGGTGTGGGGAGAGAATCCTGTCCATCATTGAGAATAGATTCAAATACAGTAATCTGAGAGAAACATTAGACTCTATTTCTAGTTAGAGATGTCGGCAGCCAAACTCCACCATGCTGCCCAGGTACTGAGTTGTGAGATTCCTTCCAGTAAAGGTCTGCCCTACAGGTAAACACAAATGGGGAGTGGCCCGCCCACCTTCACCCCTCATAGGGTAGAAAGGGAGGACCCAGCTTTGCCAGCTCCGACCCTTAGAGAGAATCCAGTGGTGTACTGCTCAGAGGAGCCCCACATGTTTTACATTTAGAAGATAACATAAATGAGCAATCCACTGGAATGGCTGAGAGGTACAAACCCGTGGAAAATACAGCGCAAAATTCACATGCTTTTCTTGTGAAAATTAGTCATTCAATTAATGACACACAAGGCATCTGGATTCTTGCACAAAATAGAAACTGTAAAAATGTTGCCCAGTTGGCAATAATGTTCCAGGAACACGTTCTGCTTTCAGGACAGAGTGGGACTGTATTCAAGGTCATCTTTACTCCCTCTGACATGGTCTGCTTCCCAGCTGGAACTGGACAGCTATTCTGCTCCATAGAGAAACGTCTCCTGTACTTGAGCTTGGCCAGGGCGGGACTGCCCTCTCAAGAGGCAGCCAGGCTGACAGGAAGTGGCCTCCCAAGATCACTGGGGCCGAGACCCACCCCTAAATGAATGCTCCAACTCTTGGCTTGTCAGGGTGACAAGTCCAAGGGACAAGGGAACAGCTTGACACGGGATATCCTGGGGAAGGCAGTATCCCCAACAGGTTTCTTCCTGCTTCACCAGTGACAGGTTAGGGCTGCCCAGGTGAAACAAGGCCTAGACCCACGGACACAGGAAATCCAATGTGCTTCCTTGAGATGAAGGTCAAGTTCCCGACTGAAGGATGGGAAGGGCCACATGGCAGCAGTGTCTACCCACCACAGAGATCCAACAATTGGGTGTTATTTCTTAGGGCCACATTTTAAGAAGGCTGTCAAAATCCTAAAGGGCCAGTGAGAGCCAGGGTATCCTGCCTGATGAAGGACTAAAATCTGGGTTTGAGCATAAGGGCAGGCAGACTATTCCCAGTTGAGCACGTCTCATGCTCTGTTCTACAAGAGAAGGATTAGTGTGTCAGAAGCTGGCGGATTTTGCAGCAATACAAACTTTCCAAGTTGCTGTCCAGCCAACAACTGCCTTGAAAACTCGTTAGGGAAGACTGGGAGGTGGCCTCATCTACTATGGCTGCTGTAACAAAGCGCCACATGCCTGGTGGTATAAAACAGTGGGGAAAAGGGGAAAAAGAAAAAAGAAAGAAAGAAAGTGACCAGCTTAATTTAAAAAAAAGAATAAAACAACAGAAATATATTCTGTCATAGTTCTGCAGGACAGAAGTCTGTAAGGGACAGGTGAGTCATCTTCAAATACACTCTACCCCCCTCCTCGTCCTGGGAGAGTTATCAGGGAACAGCAAGAATTTAAGTAGAATTTAAGTAGAGGCTCCCAATCCCATCTGAGTATGGCAGTGGGGGGAGGGAGCGCGGGGCTCACCACTGTCGTGGCTGCCAGTCCATTTATCTTTTCCACCTGCTTTGAGGGGGATCCCTAGGGGTTCACAGTAAGAAAGCATGCACACACAGGGCACCCCCACTTATAAAGAGAATTTCAGTGCTCAGTTGGAGGAGGACACAGCAGGGCTGAGTCGCAGAACTAGGGTGAGGCACTAAACGTGATTCTGAGCCTCTTGGCAGTCAAGGCAAAAAGGGAAATGGGTCGAATTAGACTTATTTTTATTTATTTTTTTTTACTGAAAGGAAGCCTACACATTTGTCTAGAAAACAATTTTTTCATGATACTAGAAAACATGTTTTATGTATCCTTACATCAAGGGCTTTGGGAAACCAAATTTTTTAAAAATTGTTTCTTTTTACTATAGTTTTGCAAAAAAATTTTTTTTTTTTTGAGTGGAGAGGGAGAGACAGAGAGAGAGAGAGAGAGAGAGGAGAGACAGAGAGATAGAAATGGGGGAGGAGCTGGAAGCATCAACTCCCATATGTGCCTTGACCAGGCAAGCCCAGGGTTTCGAACCGGTGACCTCAGCATTTCCAGGTCGACGCTTTATCCACTGTGCCACCACAGGTCAGGCAGTTTTGCAAAAAATTTTAAAAATATATCTTCATGGCTTGCTTTTTATAGAACTCAAATTTAGATGTAAAAATTATGGTGCCTAGACTGAGGGCCAACCTATTTTTTATTTTTATTTATTTATTTTTGGGGGGGCGTATTTTTCCAAAGTTAGAAGTAGGGAGGCAGTCAGACAGACTCCTGCATGTGCCCGACTGGGATCCACTAGGGGGCGATGCTCTGTTGCGGCTAGAGCCTTTCTAGCACCTGAGGTAGAAGCCATGTAGCCATCCTCAGCGCCTGGGCCAACTTTGCTCCAATGGAACCTTGGCTGTGGGAGGGGAAGAGAGAGATAGAGAGAAAGGAGGGAGGGAAGAGTGGAGAAGCAGATGGACACTTCTCCTATGTGCCCTGACTGGGAATCGAACCCAAGACATCCACATGCCAGGCTGATGCTCTACCACTGAGCAAACTGGCTAGGACCTAGCTCCCTTTCTTAAAGGACACAGTCAGATTGGAGTAGGGCCCACTATAAGTACCTAACTTTAAATTAGTTACCTCTTCAAAGACCCTGTCTCCCAATACAGTCACATTCTGATGTCCTGGGAGTTAAAATTTATGAATATTGGGGGATACAATTTAGCCTGTGACACACCACAATGACCATAGCTGCAAAAACAACTGTGGTTGTTCCTGTGTCTTGGTTATTGTAATTTTTTTAATTTTAATTTAATTTTATTTTTTTACAGAGACAGAGAGAAAGTCAGAGTGAGGGATAGACAGGGACAGACAGATAGGAACGGAGAGATGAGAAGCATCAATCATTAGTTTTTCGTTATACATTGTGACACCTTAGTTGTTCATTGATTGCTTTTTCATATGTGCCTTGACCATGGGCCTTCAGCAGACCGAGTAACCCCTTGCTTGAGCCAGCGACCTTGGGTCCAAGCTGGTGAGCTTTTGCTCAAACCAGATGAGCCCACGCTCAAGCTGGTGACCTCGGGGTCTCGAACCTGGGTCTTCTGCATCCCAGTTCAACGCTCTATCCACTGCACCACCGCCTGGTCAGGCATGTCTTGGCTATTGTAAAGAGTACTGCAATGAATATTGAGGTGCAGAAATCGCTTTGAGGTAGTGATTTTATTTCCTTTGAATAAATACTCAGAGGTGGATTGCTGGACCATAGGGCAGCTCTAGGTTTAATTTTTTGAGAAATCTCCATAGTGACTACACCAACAGTGCACAAGGGTCCCTTTTTTCCACATCCTTGCCAGCACTTACCTCTTATCTTTTTGACGACAGCCATTCTGACAAGTTCGAGGGAATGTCTCACTGTAGTTTTGATTTGTATTTCCCTTATGAGCAGTGATGCTGAACGTCCTTTCATGGGCTTGCTGGCCATCTGCACGTCTTCTTTAGGAAATGTCTATTCAGATTTTTGGCCCATTTTGTGATTAGATTATTTGATTTTTGCTATTAAATTGTGTAAGTTCCATACTTATTTTGAATACTAACACCTTATCAAGTGTATGATGTGCAAACATCTCCCATTGTGTAGGTTGCCCTTTTGTCTTATTGATGGTCTCTTTTTTCCGTGCAGAAGCGTTTTGGTTTGTGGAGTCTCACTTGCTGACTTTTACTTTTGCTGCCTCTCTCTGGCGTTCTCCATATCTTCCCTTTCTGTGCATTCATAGATGGACCTCCCATCACAGACTACATGGTCCTCAGTGTCAGCAGCAACAGCTTTCAAGTGTCCTGGAGTTTGAATTCCACCCAGAACCACACCTTTCATGTGCAGGTTTACAGAGGTGAGGGACTGCTCAGGAGTGCCAGGACCCAGGGGACGACCCTGGAGGTGACTGGGCTAGAGGCCGGAGTGCTGTACAGGGTGAAGACCAGCTACCAGGCATGTAGGACCAACATCACCACCATGCTGACAGTCAGAACAGGTAAGCCACTCATCTGAACACCACGTGGTGCCTGTGAGCTGGTCTTTCTATTCTGGTTCTGTTGGCCTCAGAGATTCAAATTGTGGCTCTTCTTATAACCAAGTGGGGCAGGCATCAACCAGGCCCCACTGTCCTAAAGGGGCCGTGGGTGCTCCGTGTCCTCTGAGCAGTGTCATGCTGGTCATAGCCATCACAAGGTCCCTCGCTCCCCTCCACAGCATCCTGCTGGGGCTGAGTCCGAGGCTGAGGCTATCCCTCCCTATGTTGAGGGATCCATAGGGACCCTGCCTTTCTATAGTTTGAAGGACTTGTAAAGGAGTCAGATAAAGTGATGCAAAGGCTGGTGGTGATTTGCACACCTTGAAAGACTGTCTCACTGAACTCCACAGGGCTGAGTGTATATAACTTCCCCAAACCAAAACCTGAGCCACCACGCAAAATCCTCAGGAAGCATGCCTCATTTCCCATGCCGTGTGCTTGACAAGCTAATACCATGTCCACCGTATTGGTGCTGTGAAAGAACTTTATCCTCCAAACTAGCTCAGTGAATGAACTGGGAATTCTCGTGTCCAGAAGGCAGCTGGTATAGCCCATGTGACTCTACCAGGTGGCTGACTTTTGTCCTGCTCCATGATTTGAGCTCCCCTTTGCCTGGTCACAGTGACACCTGGGCAGTGTAAGCCTCAATCTATTTTTTTTTTATTCAATGAGAAGGGGGGATGTAGAGAGACAGACTCACACATGCTCCCCTACCAGGATCCACCCAGCAAGCCCACTAGGAGGTGATGCTTTGCCCATGTGGGGCTTTGCTCCATTCATTGCTAAGCAACCAAGCTCTTCTTAGCACCTGAGGTGGAGGCCAGCCATCCTTAGGGCTTGGGGCTAACTTGCAACTCACTCCAATTGCAAGTGGGGAGAGAAAGAGAGAGAAAGAGGGAGAGAATCAAGAGAGGGAGGGGTGGAGAAGCAGATGGGTGTGTTTCCTGTGTGCCCTGACCAGGAATCAAACCCAGGACATCCACACGTTGGACTGATGCTCTACCACTGAGCCAACTGGCCAGGGCCTTTTTTTTTTCTTTCTCCTGTAAGTCTAGGCTTTAGGAAAAATATTGACAGAAAATTGCATAATATTGCATCACTGGATTTTAGTTACTTTGCATGATTGTCTGTCTCAGATGCCCGTGTGTTTGGAGTCATGGTGAGGATCCTGAACCGCACAATGACCGAGCCGCTGCTGAACCACAGCAGCCCCGAGTACCAGGACTTTTCCCAGCAGCTTCTGCACGAGGTAAAGCTGAGGGCAGGCCAGTAAGCTCCCCTCAATGCTCCAAGCAAGGGACCTACACAAGCCATTACTCTCCAGTTATAGGGGACTTAATCTAGATTTGGGGCCAAAGCATCTTTGAAATATGCCTTTGGTTCAAATGGACTACACCACTTGACCCACAGCTGGGTTCTCTGTTGAACTTCTATCCAGGGAACCTGGGGGTCTATCTCCCCACCTGGGGGCAGCTTCACTGAGGGGGCGCTTACCAGTGATCAGACATCCATTCCTCCGTGTGGCTAAAGGGGGAGCCAGGCCAGTGCAAACACTATCTGTCCTCAGATGATGAATTGAAGAAAATAACTTGATAAATTGTCAAGAACTGTGGAAGGTCTAAGATTTTACTCTTCTTGAAAACTCATGAGTTAGCCTCTTTCTGTTGCTGGTGCTGGAAGCAGGCCTGAAATGCCTGGGTCAGGCAAAGGGCTTAATTATAGTACAGCGGGTGGTTTGGCCATTATATTGGTGCCAGTTCCACATGGTTGCCAGGTTCCATGGGGTTGACTCAGAGGGACCCAGGTTGGTGATGCACACAGTAGGTCTGAACATAGCAGAGGAGTCCCCAAGCTTAGGGAACCTGAACATTTATAATGGGCTGTGAGCAAAATTGCCTAAACCTTACTCTATAGAGAGACATTACTTTATTACATCAGAGAGTGAACAACATATCTGCCCTTACTCTGGAGGGGCCACGATCTCTCTCCCTCAAGGCTGTTCATAATACAGATGCCTTGGAAAGATATTCTGGAACAAAAGGGTAGTTAGTACTTCTATTTGAAAAATGTGTAGGAATATGAGAGCTCAAAAGAGGGCTGTCTCTCCACATTCATCTACAGGGAAGGCTGACCCTGAGCCCCTGGCTCTGCTCATGTTTCCTGGCAGATACAGCCCTGTGAGTCGGGAACAGCACCAAATAGCCACGAGGTTGTTCCTCAGCAGTCCCCCTTGATCAATAATCCATGCATCAGTCAATCCAACAGTCCGTTGTCTCTCACACAAATTGCCATCCTACCGATTTCCAGGGCACCCAGAGTGTGTTGTGTGTCTCATGCTCCACAATAGGGGGCCTGACTGAGTAGTCACTTTGTGTTCTCATAAATGCACAGTCTGCTGTCCCAGGGGAAGCTGTGTTGGAGGGCGGTGAACCTGGGAGTGTGTCTGCTTGCCCTAAAAGATTGATTGCTGAGTGTCTCTTCTTAGTCATGAAGAGAGCAAAGGATTCTGTCTCATCTGTCAGCCACACCCGAGGTCCTGATTAACAGTTTTGAAGGTGTTGATGGAAAATTGGCTCTAACAAGTGGTGTTGCCTCTCCTTGGCCAGGTGGAAAGTGCCCTTCCGCCAGCAGCATCTGACTTGCACAGAAGGGGGAAGCTGAGGCTGCAGATCATGTCCCTCCAGGCCGGAAGCGTGGTCGTGAAGCTCAGAGTGACGGTGCAGGACCCCGAGTTCCCAGTGGGTGTCTCCACGCTGGCCCCCATGCTTCCACGGCTGTGGGCGAGCAGAGTGTTTCAGATCGATCAGAGGGGGACGCTAGTGCAAGGTAGGGTCATTCCCCCATTACCCTAGTGTACCCACCAAGATGCCCCCTACTGTCCATACTACAGTATTTCAGGTCAACATTAACTTTATTCCAAAAGATAGATAAGGTAAATGAAATTTGAATCCTTATTCTGTATTTCTCTGCGGAAACCGGGGACTAGGTCCACAGCCCCAAAACTGTAAGCCCACCTGTGTCCCACACCTGCTGATCCAGAAGGGAAAAGTGACCTGAAGAGCCCAGGACCAGAAGACCTTGCTTCGGAGGTGTCTCTTGGCTGCCGCAGGCCCAGAGCTCAGGGTCAAACCAAGTTGGAGGGCCCATGAGGGGAAGAGGGCGAGAGCTTACTGCGGCTGTGTCAGGGCCCAAGCACCCAAGTGAGCCTGGGCCCTAACATGCGGGTCTATTCCATTGGGCCTAATGTTATGTAATTTCACTTGGTGTTGCCTTGAGGCAGGAAGTCACAAATCAGGGACAGGAAAAGAGACCAAGAGATAGATAGAGAGAGAAAGAGTTACAGAAACATATAAAAGACAGAGAGATGAGGAGAAGAGGGAGAGATAAAAGAGGGATTGAGTCAGAGATAGAGACAGAGATATCAAGAGACAGAGAGAGATGGGAAAGAGGGGACTGGGAAAGATGAGAGAGACAGAAATCTAGAGACAGAGTTAGAGATACATATATAGAGACAGAGTGGGCTGATATGTAAGGAAGGTTTTGTTTTTCAAACACAGAGATCAAGTTCCCTTGTGCAATAAGCACACCTGCAGTCTCTACATCAGCAGACTGAGGTCTGTGGGATGGGTGTCCCTCTGATGCCCCAGTGGAACAGGGCTCAAAACGAGCTGTCATCTCCTTTGAGCTCTGTCCTGTGCTGGCTTGCTGTTCCAACCTCCTTCTACCTAAAGATGCAGGGAAGGATGACAGTGTCACACCTCAAGTCATACCTGCCTGCTTAACCTGGAAGTAGCTCTGTCACTCAGCCCCTGGAGATGGATGGCAGTGACTCTCAGCCCTAGCGGGCACTGGGTGTGCTGTGGGCAGGGCTTCAGCTTGCGCCCCCAGGGCCCACCTGAGACCAGCTAGGAGCCATGTGCAGGGATCCAGCAGCCCTTTGGCACCACTTCCCACTGTCCTTGTGCCCCAGGGCTTAGGTTATTCCAGATCTTTGTCCAAAGATGCAGTGTGCTGAATGGTGGCCTCCAGAAGACATAGCACACAGAACTGCAAAAGGGACCTTATTTGGAAGAAGGATCTTTACAGATGTAATTAAGGTAGGATCTGAGATTATCCTGGATCAGGATGGCCCCTAAATCCAGTGGCAAACCAAATGTCCTTAGCAGAGATGAAGAGAAGACTCAGAGATAGAGAAGGCCACGTGAAGATGGAGTGGTGTGGCCACAAACTAAGGAATCCCTGAGCCTTGAGAAGCTGAGGAGGACCCCCGCCCACCCCAGGAGCCTTCAGAGGGACTCCCCCCACCCCCCACCACACCTGGAGTTTGGAATTTGGCCTCTAGAACTATGAGAGATGAATGTTGTTGTTTTAAGTCAGTTTAAAAGCTTGTGGTAATTTGGTATGCAGCCTCAGAAAGCTCGGAAGAGGAAGAGGCACCTCGCATTGCTGACACTCTAAGGTTCTCAGCACATCATTTTGAGGCGTCCCCAGGAAGTTCCAGAGGTCCCCTCAGAAGTGAATAGCCCAGAGAAGGCTTTCGCCCTGCAGGGTCCTGACAAACAGTGGGCTGTTTGCATAACGTTTTGGAGCAGAGGAGTCCCTGGGGGAAGGCCTCCCTGTGCAGGCAATTGCCCTTGGCCCTGGACCAGGAGGCCTTGGGTTGTTTATTGGCGAGAGTGGCGCCCTGCCTGTACAGTTTTCTGACCCAGTTACCACTGGCTTCTGACACCAAAACCCTCAGGACAGTCCCTGGGCCACAGCCTCCACAGGGGAGGGAGTGCAAACCTGAGCCCACATGTGGGGAAGGCGGTGACCCCTCCCCAGAGTCTCCAACCTTGCAGGCCAGGAACAGGAGAAGAAGCACATTTATTTATTGCTGTTCTGCAGAAAATCAAAACAGAAAGAGCTCCTTTCCCCTGTAGCTCACGTGGAAATGACATTGTTGGCATTATCTCAGTATTGTTAGATCATCTGGGAGCACTTGCTGCCCATGAGTCACCAAGTCCCAACAGTGAGGAGGTCACGTTGTTCTGACCTATCTTCTCCCTAAGGCCTGTCCATCCGGGGTCACTGGTGGCCACATGTCCGGTGTCTTCCTCTAGGAAGGTGTGTCCTGTGCTGGGAAGCCAGATGCTGAAGAGGCACTGGTCTTGCGAGCCAACCCTTGGGGGGCTGGCAGGTCCTGTCACTTTGCCATGAAGGAGGAAGCATGATATGGAAGGCAGTTCATGGTTTTGCCCAGGACAGGAAGGTTGTAATTGCAGTGCTGATGCTCATTCACTATGGGACCCTGCACAAGTGACTTCACCTCCCTGGGCCTCGGTGTGCTCACCTGGGAAATGGGGAGATTACCACATATTTCACCTCTTTGGGTGGTTGAATACATGAAGGGTCAGCGCAGGGGTGGAATTTAGCACAGGGCCTGGCACACAGATGACAGACACACTTGGGGTTAACTCTTTCCTTTGGAAAACATTCACATCTTAGGTGAGTGAGTTCTCAGGCCAGGAAGGTCCTCCAGTGTTGCCTGGGCTCCCATGGGTCCTCCTCCTCGAGGGGCTCCTCCCTGCTGCCTCCCATCGCCCCTATCTCCTACCCCTGTCTCCCTGTCCCTTAAGATCTGCTCTCAAGAAGGATCATGCTGCTCATTTGCTCTCAGTGCCAGTTCCCAACTGGGCTGCCACAGGACATTGCACGTGGACCCCTGTGCTTCAATATTCTGTCAGCATTGCTCTATGGGAGGGGTCCCGTGGTCTTCTGTCACCCCTGAAATCACCACAGTGCCACTGGGTAGCCACCTCCTCCTGTGAGCGTCAGGGCAAGCCTATCCATGCTCCCCAAAACTTGCAGTGGGGGGAGGGATGTGAGCAGAAGGGAGCCTGGCCCTGGACTGTCGCCGTCCACCCGGTCTGCTGGCATGAGCTTTCTTTCTTTACATTCGGTGGTGCTGCCTCTTGTCCAGCTTCTGCATGTGGTGCTATTAGAACCAGGTTCTCTGTGCCTGCCTTTCCCTTGGGTGTGAATCTGATGCCAGCACCCAGGGAATACAAGGGTTCTGGCTCACACTTCGCCTCCAAAAGGCACCTGGGCCCCAGTGTGGGGCCTTGTGAGGAACCTGCCCCTTCCGGGACCCAGAGGTCCGGTCATTCCTGGGTAGGGGAGTCCTGTACCAGGAGTTGAAGCTTTGCAGTGATTATCCCCCTCTTGTGGGAGGTAGGCCACACCCTTGTCCCAGCTTCAGGACAGGCAGGAGCAGCATCCTATGGGGGCTACTGCCTGCGTCCTTTTCTGGCCAATTCCAGAGGTGAGAGACCACTCAGCAGCTCTGGTTGCTCCCAGACCTGCCTCCTCCCTCTGACCTGAAAAGTCACCTGGCTTTGGGCTTTCATATAAGACCAAATAAAGCTGTGCCCGCCTTACTCGGGGTTGCTGGTGAGCCGTGTGCCGGGGGGAGCAAATGGTAGGTGAGTCACCAGCACTAAAAATATCCACCAGGCGCTCTGCGGTTTGAGCCCAGATCTTCCAGGTCTTGACTGGGACTTTGCTCTCCTCGGGGTGCAGTCCCCCTCAGCACCCTGGAGCTGCCTGTAGGCTGGTGGTCAGTTAGGGTTCCAGGAACATCTGGGGGACAGGCTAGCAGGGCCTGGGCTATAAAAGAACCCTTGTCAGGGTGCACGTGTGTGTGTGTGTGTGTGTGTGTGTGTAGTGTTGCATCAGCTAATGAGTGAGCCTACTAATCTCTGGGGAGCTGCTTCCGTGAAGATCACATGCAGCAAAACTAAAAACCACAGAACGGGCCTCTGAGCACCCGTTTTCTGTGCTGCAGGGTTTTCTGCGCACGAAACCAAACTCGTCCTTTATCTCGACTTGAATCCCAGCCAAGCCTGGCTCCTCTGGTGCACTGGGCATGGGTTGGGCACTCTGCCCCAGGCTCCAGGGACGGTGTGCAGAAGGGCCTGGCAGCCCACCCCCGCTTGGGGAAGCCAGTCCCTTCCTGGACCCCAGTTTGCCTTGCTAGCAGAGGTGCCTCTGTTCAGAGCCACTAGTTCCCCTGGGGGGTAGGATGATGGGGCAAGTAGTGATCCAAAGAGCTAGGTCTGGGCTGCAGGATGGAATTCTAAGGGTGTGGGAAAGCTAATCCCAGCCCAGCTTCTCCCAGCCTGAAAAGCAGTTTGACATATTTATGCCTTAAGGTTTATCATACTTATTGCATGTAGCACTTCATTGATTAGTCATGTGTAAAATGCGTGAGACCATCAGATTCTTTTTAAAGCAGGTTTGGGAGTAGGGGTGCTGGTCCTGGGGCAGAGGGCTCCCCAAAGAGGAGAGAGGAGAGGGCGGGAGGAAGAAAAGAAATGATGTTCCTGAGGAATTGTGTTTCTCAGTTTGGCCCAATGCAAACCCTGTCTGCCTGCTGTTGGGAAAGGCAGGGCTGGATCTGATGTGAGTGAACCAGGGCTGGGGGCCACCGTGGCATTTTACAGGGATGGGGTGCTTAGCATTCTTTTTTTCCAAGTCAGAAAGGTCAGGGCTTCTTGGTGACATGAGTCTTTGGGACTTTTAGAGTCATTCACCAGAGGAAGTACTGAAGGGTCATTCCTGTCCATGTCAAGGAAAGTTCACGCTATGCTTACCTGGACATCCAGCTCAGTCATTTCCTATTTCTTTCTTTTTTTTTTTTGTATTTTTCTGAAGCTGGAAACGGGGAGAGATAGACAGACTCCCGCATGCGCCCGACCGGGATCCACCCGGCACGCCCACCACGGGGCAATGCTCTGCCCACCAGGGGGCGATGCACTGCCCCTCCGGGGCGTCGCTCTGTCGCGACCAGAGCCACTCTAGCGCCCGGGGCAGAGGCCAAGGAGCCATCCCCAGCGCCCGGGCCATCTTTGCTCCAATGGAGCCTCGGCTGCGGGAGGGGAAGAGAGAGACAGAGAGGAAGGAAAGGGGGAGGGTGGAGAGGCAGATGGGTGCCTCTCCTGTGTGCCCTGGCCGAGAATCGAACCCGGGACTTCTGCACGCCAGGCCGACGCTCTACCACTGAGCCAACCGTCCAGGGCCTCCTATTTCTTTCTTAAAACACTAAATATTAGGGGGTGTTGACACCTCAAACAGATTAGGGTCTGGGAACAAAGAATAAACAAGGAAGAAGTATATTTACACCTGTGGGTGCTAATACCTTCACAAGTAATCTTTGTTCCCAAATCAGGCAGCCAATGGTGAAGGTCAGCACAGACAGGTGCTTAGCGGGTGGCCTTCGTTCAAGTTCAGGCTTCTAGGGGAGTGTCTGTGCAGGGCCTCCTCCCAAGGGTGCTGGACATCGTGGATACTTCACTCACTGCTGGCCTTCTCCTTTGGGCTATTCGTTGCAAAGATGGTGAGGAAGAAGTCTGTTCTGTCACCATTCATTTTTCTGAGCAGCCTCTGGCCATTTTCTCTCTGGCTCCCATCTTGTTCCTCCCCCACCTGTCAGATTGGGACGAGTGTGCAGACACCCTGGAGCATGACTGCTCCCCGGCTGCCCAGTGCATCAATCTCGAGGGCTCCTACACCTGCCGCTGCCTAACGGCCAAGGACGCCAACCCCTCCCGAGCTGGCCGGGCCTGTGCAGGTGAGTCCTCCAACCCATCCTTTCCCCCAGCTCTGGGCCATGCCCCCACCCCGGGGACCTGGCTGTATCAGGCACATTGGACACAGTGACAAGGGCTCAGTATACTGTTAGGAACACACAGAAATGTTTTCATTTTAATTTCTTTTAAAATCAAAGGAAATAAATGAATATAATAATAGTGAATATCAACAATGAACACAATCTTTATACCAATGCAGTTTTATTTTCTTCTTTTTCCAAGTGAGAGGAGGGGAGACAGAGAGGCAGTTTCCTGCATGCTCCCTGACAGGAATCCACCTGGCAACCCCCGTCTGGAGCAGATGCTCTGCCCATCTGGGGCCATGCTTGCAACTGAGCTATTTTTAGCACCTGAGGCAGAGGCTCCATGGAGCCACCCTCAGTGCCCAGGGCCAATGTGTTCTAGCCAATCAAGCCATGGCTACAGGAAGGGAAGAGAGAGAGAGGAAGAGAGAGAGAGAACGGGGAGGGGAAGGGATGGAGAAGCAGATGGTCACTTCTTATGTGTGCCATGACTGGGAATCAAACCCAGGACATTCATACACTAGGACAACACTCGACCACTGAGCCAACTGGCCAGGGCCATCCAGTGCAGTTTTAAAATATAAGTTTTCATTTTTTTATGGAAGAAAGTGTTCATGAAAGTCATAATGCAGCCTCCAGGAAGGCGTCCCTGCCCAGGTGGCCTGGAGCCCGAGAGGCTGTAGAGACCCAGACAAGTGTGGAGAAGGCCCTAGTGAGGGGCCAAAAAACTACCCTGAATTTTTTCTGGGGCCAGTTCTAACCGATTGGTTGGGTCTAGCTGGAGAGCTGAGGTGAGAAGTAGAGGAGGCCCATATAGATGTGCAGTGTTGTCGGCCCTGGACGCAGTGGGCAGTGGGGGCACTGCACCAACTCTGCCATCCCAGTGAAGGCCCCTGGGGAAGCAGTGGCAAATACCTGTCCCTGGAGAGGAGCTCTGCTCCTGCCCCCTTGTATACATGGCCCTGCCTCCTCACATCCACAGGCTTCTCTCCTCCCAGTCTTCTTGGTCCTGTGACATCCAGCAGGCCGATCAGTGGCCAGCATCAAGCTCCACCTTGAGCATACATTCTGGGAAAGTGCTCTGTCCCCTAAAGGCTGGTGGAATCATCTGAGGCCTGCCAGAGCCAAGCCCTGTGTCTGTGTCCTGGTTCTGCAGCCCCCCAGCAGGACCCCCATGCTTGAGGTCTCAGAATCCTCATTTACTGGGTGACAAGAGTCGCTTGGATGATGGCCACACTATATGTCAATAGTCACTACTTGAGGTCTACCTGGGGGCCTCTTGCTTGTGGGCGGCATCTGGTGGGCTTTGCTCAGATTTTTTGGCTCAGACACCCCATCTGAGAGTGGTTGTGTTCCAGCAGGTGACGTAATGAGGCTCATGGAAGGGACATTATCCCTGGTGACAGGGGTAACAGCCCCAGCTCTCATCACAGAAACAACAACCCTTGACCTGGAGACCCCTGCCTTGTCACCCAGCCCCAGGCACCCATGGGGCACCCCTGCAGAAGGCCAGGCCCAGACCCCAAGGCCCCCGCCCCAGAGAGGGGACAATGGCATGGTTGGGCAGGACAGGAACAGCACAGGGCAAGGCATGGAGGACAAGGCACTCAGCGAGGCTCCAGGTCTGGGGACAGGCCAGTGGACAACCAGCACAACTTCCGAGCCAACCCACAGCTCCCTTCCTGGGGCTGTGGGTGGCCTGTTGGATCCCCCTGGATGGTTGCTAAGAAATTCTACCACAAAGCCATATACCACCCTGGATGAGAGCCCCGCTAGCCACGTGTGGCACGCCAGCCTCCCCACGTGGGACACACCACCAGCATCTCTGGACCCCACATGGCCACAGAACACAGACTCTGAATCCTCCAGCTCCTCAGACTTGCCCCTGGCCTCCACCCCTGTGTTTCTGAAGACCTCGGCTTGTGGTAAGTGCCTGGAATGGTACGTCCTGGGGAACTGTGGGACCATGTGGTCAGAGTGAGTTCCAGTGGCAAAGGCTCATACAACTGTCGAGTCAAAGACCTTCTAGGAACACTCAGGTGGATTTCTCCTTTTAAGGCTTGACAAACCAGGCTACAGAGCAGCCCTGTCCCTGGGTGGCCGACTTCTGGTCTAGTTACGACCAGAACTTAGTCTCTGCATTCTTTCCAGCTCTTCCTCCCCCTCCTGAAGCCTCCTGTTTGCCAACAGCTGGGACAGGAATTCAGACATCTGGAGGAGACTGTGGGGCACATGTATCACCATAAGCACTGGGGCACAGCCCCCAGAGTGCTGGGCCTCCCAACATTTCTGTACCTCCTCAGCTGTGCTGACTCTGATTGTGCTGACCCCAGCAGCTCCACGTTCTACATTACATGTTGAGGGGTTAGTCATCAACAAGGTCCCTGGGTGACAGCTCGGGAGACAGGCAACAGCTCTGTGCAGGAGATGGTCACGCAGTGCCTGCTCCCATGGGGGAGACCATGTTGACATCTCTTTGAGCTGTCTGGATTGCATCCACGTAGAACTAGCTGTTAAATGCATTTCCTTTGCTGAGCTGTTCAGGCTCCAAGACTAAAATTGTTAAGCCCATGTAAATCAGTACTGCTGAGTGTGCCGGGGTCCTCCTGTAAGAATGGCTCTAGCTACCAGCTGACTCCTTGGAAAGTCTGCCCAAGGGTTGAAGGGAACAGTGCCTCTGGAGGAGCTGCCCACAACCTGGTCCAGAGGCCTTGGTTTGGGAAAGCCCAGGGGGTTCAGAGGCAGACACGAAACTGAAAGGTCAGGGGTGCTGTCCAAGGACTATGTACCCATGGGCTCTGCTTGCAGCAAGGGGATGTCACAGGACTTCTCTGGGCTAGTGTCCCCTGAGGACGTCTTATGATCTGAGGGGTACATTTGATTTTAGCGCTGGATGAGTCTTCTCTCTTCCTCTCTGCTCAGAATGTTTGTTTTTAATCTCAGCGTTTAATTCCTCTTCCCAGTTCCCACCCCCATCAGAAGGGTCATGGTCTCCAACCTGACTAGCACCAGCTTTCGTGTGGTGTGGGTGGCAGATCTCACCCTGCGCCCCATGTTCCTGCTCTCCCTGATGTCCACACGGAGCCACACTGTGCGCCTGGAGACCCAGAACACAAGTCTGCAGCTGTGGGGCCTGGAGCCCGGGGTCTTGCACTTGGTTGAGATAGTGGCCAAAGCATGTGGGAGAGAAAGTTCCAAGATACACCTGAAAGTGAGAACAGGTAATGGGGTTCAGAAACGCTCATCACCATTTGTTCTTTTTTATTTATTTTTTGTATTTTTCTGAAGCTGGAAATGGGGAGAGACAGTCAGACAGACTCCCGCATGCACCTGACCGGGATCCACTTGGCATGCCCACCATGGGCGACGCTCTGCCCACCAGGGGGCGATGCTCTGCCCCTCCGGGGCGTCGCTCTGCCGTGACCAGAGCCACTCTAGCACCTGGGGCAGAGGCCAAGGAGCCATCCCCAGCGCCCGGGCCATCTTTGCTCCAATGGAGCCTTGGCTGCGGGAGGGGAAGAGAGAGACAGAGAGGAAGGAGGGGGGATGGGGGGTGGAGAAGCAAATAGACGCTTCTCCTGTGTGCCCTGGCTGGGAATCGAACCCGGGTCCCCCACACGCCAGGCCGACGCTCTACCGCTGAGCCAGCCAGCCAGGGTCTACCATTTGTTCTTAAAGGGAAGGAAAATGCATGAAAAAACATTTTCGGTGGGTTAAGGCTTGAAAGAGCTGGATGTATTTGTGGACTACTGGGTTTCCCTTTGCTTCTCAAATGTAGAAATATCTGTCTCATTTTATTCTTGGCTGGCATGGGACAGCCAGATAGAAGATGGCTCACGTTAGGAAAAAGTGTTGGGTAATGGTGGGCAAAGAGGTGGAGTGGCAAAGCATTCCAGGCTCTTCCCACAAGGTCGGAGATGCTTGCTTACCTGGGTCCTCCATGCAGGAAGGTGGGGGTGGTGCAGGTCTGCGGAATATCACTCGTTCCTTTTGGCCATTCTCACACTCTATAGACCTGGATTTGGTTTTCAGGAAGAATGATGATAGAGAGTTGGACACGCAGAGTGTCCGTGAATGTCCCCTACCGCCCTGAGCCTGGGGCTGCAGAGTAAAAGAGATGGCAACAGAATTGAGCAAATCACATGTAGACTCTGAGTATGTACAGCTGATTGGTGACCACAGTTACCTATGCAGATAAAATTCCCTTTTTTCTCCTCATTAGCATTTTTCACCCAGATAGTTTCTTGAATGTCTAACTTATCTGAATATCCATACAGGGGAACCAGGTGTTGCTGGTTAGTCCTCAAATCTCGGGTGGCTGTCCGGGGTTGATGGCAGTGGTTCCCAAAGGTGGGGTGCACACTCCTTGGGAAGTGCTTAACGTAACCTACAGGGATGCAGTCAGAAAAGCTGAGAATTTTTGTTTATTTGTTTTAAAGTCCTAATTAGCTATGGACTGGAAAATACAGGAGTTAGGTGATGTTTTTGTGCAAATTCATGGGAGCTGGAAAGGAGAGGTCACTGTCAGCTGGACAGTCAGGCAGGGCAACCCTGAGTCAGCATTGATCTGGCCTCTGAAAGTCTCGCCCACTGGAGGGAGGAGCTGCTGGTGCCTGAGGCGTATCCACCTCTGCTCTCACCTGTGCATCTGTCCCACTCCTGACCACTTTTAGATCAGGCTGCACACTCCAGTTGTCCTGAGTCTGGACTGGTGGCCCTCAGATGCAGCAGGCAGTGATCCCAGGGGCATAGGGTTTGGGCTGATGCTGGAATGCATAGTGGGACAGTGTTGTGATTTGTCTTACGTCGGGGGCAAGCATGTCCTGGGGGAACGACTCCCGGCTCCCAATGGGAGAGCTCTGTCTTCCTTTGTTGCCCAGAAGGCCTGGACCATAGCAGGGGCTTCAAAGACGTCTGATGATGGGCTGAATGGGAAGTGAGACACCTGCCAAGCTGGGAGTGGGATGCAACCAGGCAACGTTCCTGGACCAGCTCTGTACTACACATCCTAGAAGTCCTAAGCAGAGGAACTGGCCAGTGCAGACACAGGGGCTGCCCTTTAACTGCAGAACAGCAGCGCTGTTGAGGAGGAGGCAGAACTGACCACCAGGACCTCTGAACAGAGGCATGGCAAGGCCACCCCATGTCCTGGCTTGCCAGGGACACCCAGTGCACACAACAGACTAGTAATGCCTCCTTTCACTCTCAAAGCTGTACCTATGAGCTGATAAATTACCTGGACATGCTACGCACAGGGAGGAAAAGCTACAGGGGCTCCAGAAGGTCCCCGGGCTCCAGAAGGTTCTCCTTCTGTGCCCAGGCTTTGTCCCAGTGTCCTCCAGGATGGTGGGCTGTGTCTGGGTGTGTCAGGTACTGTTCCTTCCTTATAGAGTCCTAGTCAGCTTCAATTTGATGTCCTTCCTAGCCAACATGAAAATACTACTATTATGATAGAAGTGATCATCTGTTCCTTAACATATTGTTGTTCCAAACATATTTACTCTCTATCTTACAGCTGCCCAGAAGCTCATTGGGAAAGTCAAAATAGCAAACGTCAGCTATTCAGAATCCTTCCACAATGGCAGCAGCAGGGAGACCCGGGATTTCCTAGAGCTATTCTTTAGGATGGTAAGTTGGCGGCATTGTCCTTGTTTCCTTGAAGGGTGGGAAGGAGGCTGGCAGATAGAATCCTAGCTGCGGCCAAGCAGCACTTCGACCTGTAGGTGCTGCAGACTCCTCTTTCCTGAAGGAAGCTGAGACACCCCGCCCCGGTGTGGAGCCTGGGTTCCCTAGGTCTGCCACTAGCAGACTCAGCAGTATATGGGAGACACAGCTCTCTCTCTGCTGAGTTCTTGCCTCACACTGTTTACTGTTCCATGAAACATTATTGAGGTGGACCCCCTTGAAGCAGAAAGCCTCTCCTCTTGCCTTAAAAAGAACACTTAAAACAATTGAAATCTATTTTGCACTCCATGAAACTCAGCATTTTAAAATGCATAGTTCAGTGGTTCAGACTGTGTTGTAGTCACAAAATTGTGCAACAATCACCACCTTCAAATTCCAGAACATTTCATCAACTCCTCCCAAATTCTTCCCATTAGTAATCACTTCCCATTCCCCTTCTCCCTGCCCCTGGCCACCCCCAACGTGCTTTATGTCCCTATAGATTTGCCCATTCTGGACATTTCATAGAAATGGAATCATACTATGTGTGATCTTTTGTGTCTGAATTGTTTCACTGAGCATAATGTCTTCAAGGTTCATCTATGTTGTAGCAGTATCAGAACTTCATTCCTTTTAATGGCTGAATAATATTCCTCCATGGGGAAGGACCACATTTTCTTTATGCATTCACTCATTGACAGACAGTTGTTTTTTTTATTTTTTTATTTATTTTTTATTTTTTACAGAGACAGAGAGAGAGTCAGAGAGAGGGATAGACAGGGACAGACAGGAACAGAGAGAGATTAGAAGCATCAATCATTAGTATTTTGTTGCGACACCTTAGTTGTTCATTGACTGTTTTCTCATATGTGCCTTGACCGTGGGCCTTCAGCAGACTGAGTAACCACTTGCTTGAGCCAGCGACCTTGGGTTCAAGCTGGTGAACTTGGCTCAAACCAGATGAGCCCGCGCTCAAGCAGGCTACCTCGGGGTCTCGAACCTGGGTCCTCCGCGTCCCAGTCCGACGCTCCATCCACTGTACCACCACCTGGTCAGGCGACAGACAGTTTTTGACTACTGAGACTAGTGCTTCCATAACCCCCTACCTTAAAAAATGATTTTTTTTTACTCTTCCTTGCTCATTCTTTGAGATGGTATATTGTTACATTTAGTCAGGGTAACAATTTCAATATTCCTTTTGATGGAGGTTAGATCACCTTTTGATGAATAAAGGACACATTTATGATCATGACCTAGTAATCTTATTTGCACAGGGGAAATCTCATATATTTTATTTTATTTTTTAATTGAATTTATTGGGGTGACAGTGATTTATAAAATCATGTAAGTTTCAGGTGCACAATTCTGTAATACATCACCTGCAGTATTGTGTGTTCACTGCCCTTGCGTATTGTATTTTAGCTTTTCGTTATTCTGGTAGTTTAAGACACAGAATGGCAAGAGTTTGGCAGCGCCCCCTAGTGGTGGAGTGTGATGACGTGAGGATGCCTTAGCAATGAAGGTGGCCTCGCCTTTGAATCTGTTCAACCCTGTCAACATTACTTCGTGATAAACAGTCACACCACTTCTAGAAACTGTTCAATCGAGGCTCCTCAGGACCTGAGATTCCACATTATTTTTCCTGGGATCTCCAGCTTCTGGCACCATGCATGGGTTCCAGAGTGGTTGATGGTCTGACTCATTCGTGTATATGTCTTCTTTAGAGTTAGTGATAGTTACACATAAATGACAAAATCAGTCCACATCTCTCTAGTGAGCATACAAGGGAGCTCCATTTCCATCCCAACTGTCTTGATTAATCTTTTCTCTTTCAACCATTTCCTCTTTTGCTTATTTTCAGGGCAGTTTGTTTGTTTGTTTGTCTAGAATTTCAGGATAGCAAGTAATTGTGCCACTAACCTCATAGGTGTGACTTCAAAACAAATTCTAGGAAGTTGTGGGTTAATGCAGTATCTTGTTCTTTGTATAACTTGCTAGCAAGGAGCCTGGAACTTGGTTTGAGATTAGTTTGAAAAGCAACTGAAGGTGGCATTAATCCAAGGCTGTGACAGATCCCAGTTAGGAGGTCCCAGAAGAGCAAAAGAGACACAAAGGAAGAGAGGGAGGGAGAGATGGATAGATGAATGGATGGATGGATGGATGGATGGATAGATAGACAGACAGATGTTAGGTAAGAGCTGACTGTTCAAACGATAATAATGCCAGCCGTGAGACTGCAGGAAGCTCCTGGTCTCTCTGGGCCTGTGTTGCCTCTGATGGGTGACAATAGACTTGGCTTGGTTGACTGTCCCAAGGCTGGAAAGGAAATCCCATACAGTGCAGAGGAGGATGAGGTTATCTCCTTGACAGCAAAGCCTGGAGGTGCACTTCTCCATAGAAAGTTTCCATTATATGGATTCCTTAGAGCTCATTACTACATCAGGGGTCTTCCTGAGCATTTCAGCCATGATGGGCTAGAATGGAATGCTACCGTGTGTGGTATAATGTGCTCTCCAAAGTGTAGAATAAAAACAAGGCTTTCAGAGGCAGGAACAGCCTGTCCCAGTAGGGGTGTTCATGGAGAAACAGTTTCTAGAGAGGTGGGGAGGAAGATAGAGGAGAAATGTGTCATATCAGGAATAACAGGATTGTTGCAAAAAAAAAAACACAAAATGAGAGAGGAGGTGTCCCTCCTGTGACCACTCATTCAGTCCCTGGCCCCCGTGACTCTAAGCTGAAGGAAGCAGATCCTAAGTGCCATTGCAAGTCCACTACCAAGTGATAAGCCCCTCGGGTAGGGCGTTTGCACCCAGCCCTGTACAGACCAGCTGGTCAGGAGCGAACAGGGCTCTTCTCAGTGTCTCAGAGCCACAGGCACTGGGACTGGGCTGAGCACGGACCTGTGGCTCTGACCTCTATGCCAAGGCCAGCCTTGCTGCTGGCTGGAATCTCAGGGGGAGCCACCTAAGGACAAGTCCCTGTTTCCTCTCAGGCAGCTCTTCTCACCAGCTCTGTTTCCCTACAGGTGCGGGACTCCTTGTCACCAGCCATGCGTCAGCACCTGGACACTGGCGGGGTGCAGGTAGAAGTAACCCGCATCGCCAATGACAGTGTTGTGGTGGAGTTTAACCTACTGATCATCGCAGACTTGGATGTCCAGGAGGTGTCTGCTGCATTCCTCGCTGCCTTTCAGAATGCCTCTCTGCTGGAGGTGGTCGGAAGGGACACCTTCATATGGGGTACGTGGAGGTCGGGCCTGAGGGGGGCTTGCCAGGTCTGGAACAAGAGGCAGCAAGAGCCCAGCTACTGCCTTTGTTTCGGAAAGATGCCCCTCCATGTGCTTCCTCTTAAGGGCTTCCCTATGTTAGATGAAAATGGGGAACTGATAGGACCCTCCTCTCGCTTATTTCTACTACTTTTTTGGGTTTTTTTTTTTAAGTTGTAGAGGTTGAAAACATCTTCCCATAAACCTGCAAAGATTCCCAGGGTGCTGCTCCCTCGTCGCAGGCTGCATCCTGCCCCCTCCTCCGCTGCCCATTTCCGTGGGCCAAGGGCAGATACGTGCCTCCCTGCCGCCTGGCTTCCTCCCAAGCACAGTTGCCAAGGAGATGCTAGTGAAAATGATTGAAAAGAAAAGCAGGAAGAAATGGCAACCTAGAGTCTTTTCTCATATTGTCTTAGTCAGCTTGAGCTGTCATAACAAAATACCACAGGCTTAAATGATAGACATTTATCTCATAGTTCTAGAGTCTGGAAGTCCAAGATCAAGGTGCCAGCTGATTTGGTTTCTGAGGAGGGTCCGCTTCCTGATGTGTGTCCTCGCAAGGAGAGCTCCTTGGTATCTCTTCTTAGGAGGACACCAATCCCTGGCCCTGCTCTTATGACCTCATTTAACCCTAATTACCTCCTGAAGGCCCCATCTCCAAACACTGTCACATTGGGGGGGAGGGGAGCTGGGCTTCAACAGATGAACTTTCAGGGGGTACAACTCATTCCATAGCCTATATCCTGCTTTAAAAATATATGATAAAAGGCTTCTAGTGTATAAAAAAAGTCAAAGACAACATAGATAAATATTTTCCTGATTTTTTGGAATGAGAAGGGTTTTCCAGGTTTAAAAGCAGAAGGAAAACCAGCCAACAGAAGAAAAGCCTGGACTGTTTGACTACATCAGAATGTGGGTCTATTATGTCAAACAACCTAAAGCCAACGATAAACCAAACTATAATTACTTCAAAAGTTTGATGAAGATTTATACCCTGAATATATAATGTGATCCCCTGCACTGATAATAAGATACTAAGAACCTGATAGATAAATGCAGAAAAGTCTCAAACGGACAATACGCAAAAGAAACACAAATGACTAACAAAGATTCAATAACCAAAGGCATTCTCACTAAAGGAGTAGCACCTCTTCCCTGTCTAAGAGCAATTTTTAAAATAGTAATACTGATAAACCTGTATTAAAGGCAGGAATAGAATTAGCTCATGCTTCCTGGAAATCAGTTTGACAGTATCTGTCAAGAGCTTTAAGAATGTCCCCCTTCCACTTTGACTTCAGAGTGTTGCATCTGGAACTCCATCCTAAGAAAGTAGGTCACAGCTGGGACCATAGTTTATACACAAAGATATTTATAAAGAAACTTCCCTGTTTCTTTAAAAGGAAAAGTTTAAAAATCGCCCACCGTCCCAAAACAGGGGAAATGTTCTGTAAATTGTGGTATGGCTGTGCCACAGACTGTCAGGCAATGATTGAAAATGAGTTCTGCTGAGACAGACAACATACCTGAGAAAGGATAAGGGAAGAAAGCACGGACTCACATCTGTGCACAGAACATGGTTTCAGCTGTGTGGTTGTCTGTATTATAAAGGACTAGGGTGAACTACGTAACCGGGCGAACACTGTTATATCTGGGAGGTTATCTCAGCGGTGGATCTCGTATTCTTTGCTAGGCTGTTCTGGTTTCTGTCCGTTTTCATCAGTAAACCTGTTCATTACTGTTACTAAGATAAGGGACTGAACATAGGAATGAAAAGCAGGTGGGCTGAGGTCCAGGGGTTGGGTGGCTCCTGCTCACCTCCTGGCTGCTCTGGTGTGACATTACTCTGCCCAGCCCCGGGACCAGGAATCTCCTTCCAGAACAGCCATCCCTGTCTCCAGAACTCTTTAGAACTGGCTGTTTTTGTTGTCATTTGATAGTTTTCAACTTCTCTGAGAGGCACTTTCCCCAAGGCTGTCTGGAAACTGCTGGCATGGATACCCTCCAGCCCCCTGAGAAGTTCTCCTGTTTTGTTCCCTAAATGTCACACAGATTACGATGAGTGTGAGATGAGGGAGGACGACTGTGAACCGGGCGCATCCTGTCGCAATACCCTTGGGTCTTTCACTTGCGGCTGTGTGGGGGGTGCCCCTGACCTTCCTGCAGAATATTTTGGAAGACCCTGTGAAGGTAATATCCTCTTGGTCCTTTTTCTTTTTTTTTTGTTTTTTATAATTTTTATTTATTTATTTATTCATTTTAGGGGGGGAGAGAGAGAGAGAGAGAAGGGGGAGGAGCAGGAAGCATCAACTCCCATATGTGCCTTGACCAGGCAAGCCAGGGTTTTGAACCGGCAACCTCAGTGTTTCCAGGTTGATGCCTTATCCACTGCGCCACCACAGGTCAGGCTCCTGGTCCTTTTTCTAAAATACTGTTGGATCATCTCTTCTTTTAAAAGAAACAAAACGCTTTTTTTCCCAACGAGGTCAGTCTATTTTTATAAGCAAGTTTCCAAATGTGTGTGTACACGCATGTACCTGTGTGAGTGGATATGTGTACATGCATGTGCGTGCGCATGTATACATGTATATGTATATACACGCATGTGTGTATGCACACACATGTGTGCATGCTGTCCCTTCACATTCTCCCATAAATCTCTAGCCTTCTGGATGGTGCCTCATATCCCCAAATGCTTTTTCTCTTGAACCAGATGAGAAAACACACACACCAACTGAGGTGTTTTCTCTCAAATGCTAAAAGATAGTCTTGCAAAATGTACAGCTTGTGGGACAAGCAACACATGTGAAACTTTTCTATTCAGCCTCTCTTGCCACTCGACACTTTCCCCATTCAATGGGGCCTTGGAGGGTTCAGCATTGACTCAGAGATGATGCCTGCCACCCAGAGATCTGTGGTCAAGTGGGGGGAGACAGACGTTTATACGAATAAACACAGTGTCACAGGGAATTCGGAATGTACTCTGCTTGAGGTAGAAGCAGCTTCATGTGTATGGTCAGGAAGGGCTTCCTGGAGAGGTGTCTTACAGCTGGTCTTAAAAGATAACTTAGCACTGGGCAGAGGGCGTTGTGGTGGAACCAGCTGTGGTGGGTGGGGACAATGGTGAGAACAGAGCTGTTGAAGGCGGGCATGGTCCAGGCACGCAGCTGGGCTGGCTGCCGAGTGGGTGACCTCAGGAGATGGGAGGGAGAGAGTGGGAGGCAGGCTGCCAAGAGTGGTGTATAAGTCCAGCTGAATAGGCTGCAAACACCCGGGGCAGTGATTTGTACTGCACCCTGGAGGCAAAGGAGTTAGGGGAGGCAGCAGAGTGATGGGAGAGTCCCCCACCTTGAGACAAGAGAAGGCAGGTGCCAGGTGACAGGCACTGAACTGCAGAGGAGTGCCCAGGGGGCAGGCCAAGATGCATCATGGGTCTGCTTCATGCAGACCAGAGAGGGGGCCTGGGGAGAATGGTGGACACCTTTGAGGAGCCTCTTCATTATTCTTGGGGATGAAAGCAAGTGTGCTTTAGGAGAAGCAGGAGGCTTGAGCAGGAGCGAGAGACTCAAGGATCCTGAGAGTAAACATCATTAAATCATCTTAGAGCCAGGACTTGGGGATTCTCAAGGAAATAGCTTGTCCCAAGTCCACAGGCTTGGCACATGCCCAGCACTAGCCTGGGTAAGGCTGGGAGGGCAGAGTCCCTTGATTCCCTGGCTCACAGGGGCCCATAGGGAGCCAAGCCAAGCCCAGCTGCCTGGACCAGCAGAAACGTGCAACACGTGTGTGTGTGGCTGTGACTGGGATGTGCAAATCCCAGGTGTGTGCTTCTGCAGGGTGCAGGGTGGTTCCCGTCTGCTCTTCACTGCTTGGCCCTCTGTGCTGGCCTCACTGTCCAAGCTCACACACCAGTTCCCAAACACAGACCCACACTTGGCTTTTGTCTCCTCATGCCTTATAGGTGACTCTTCTGGCAACACAACTCAGGCCCCTGGATCTTCTCTGGCTCCCGGCCGAGAGCAGCCCCCCACCCCAGCAGAAACTAGGGCTGCTTCTGTGCAAGGTGACAGCCCAGTGCCCCAGGACCTGCCCCAGAGGCTGAACCTAACTGGGGCAGTCAGGGTGCTCTGCGAAATCGAGAAGGTGGCCATCGCCATTGAGAGGCGCTTCCTGCAGCAGGAGTCCATCCCTGAGTCCTCCCTGTACCTGGGGCACCCATCCTGCAATGTAAGCGACAGCAACAGCACACACGTGTTCCTGGTGGCCGGATGGAGCGAGTGTGGAACCCTCGTGCAAAATGTGAGTCCAGCAGGGGATGTCCGAGCTGTTTGGGGCCTGGATATGGGAAGGGCCCGCACCTGACCTGGGGACCAGGAAGGACTCAGCGCCTCGAGGTCTCTGATTTTAAATGAAGGACCCAGCAAAGAAGCCAGGATAGGGCTGCGTTCTCACTGGAGATTGGCCTAGACCAGGGGTAGTCAACCTTTTTATACCTACCGCCCACTTTTGTGTCTCTGTTAGTCGTAAAATTTTCTAACTGCCCAACAGTTCCACAGTAATGGTGATTTATAAAGTAGGGAAGTAACTTTACTTTATAAATTTATAAAGCAGAGTTACAGCAAATTAAAGCATATAATAATAATTACTTACCAAGTACTTTATACCAGATTTTCGCTGTTTGGCAGAATAAATTTTTATAAAACAACTTACTATAGTTAAATCTATCTTTTTTTTATTATTTATTTATTTTTATAATAATTTTATTTTTTTAATGGGGCGACATCAATAAATCAGGATACATATATTCAAAGATAACAAGTCCAGGTTATCTTGTCTTTCAATTATGTTGCATACCCATCACCCAAAGTCAGATTGTCCTCTGTCATCTTCTATCTAGTTTTCTTTGTGCCCCTCCCCCTCCCTCTTTCCCTCTCCCTTTCCCCCCTCCCCCCGTAACCACCACACTCTTATCAATGTCTCTTAGTTTCACTTTTATGTCCCACCTACATATGGAATAACGCAGTTCCTGGTTTTTTCTGATTTACTTATTTCACTTCGTATAATGTTATCAAGATCCCACCATTTTGCTATAAATGATCCGATGTCATCATTTCTTATGGCTGAGTAGTATTCCATAGTGTATATGTGCCACATCTTCTTTATCCAGTCATCTACTGACGGGCTTTTTGGTTGTTTCCATGTCCTGGCCACTGTGAACAATGCTGCAATGAACATGGGGCTGCATGTATCTTTACGTATCAGTGTTTCTGAGTTTTTGGGGGTATATACCCAGTAGAGGGATTGCTGGGTCATAAGGTAGTTCTATTTTCAGTTTTTTGAGGAACCACCATACTTTTTTCCATAATGGTTGTACTACTTTACATTCACGCCAACAGTGTATGAGGGTTCCTTTTTCTCCACAGCCTCTCCAACATTTGCTATTACCTGTCTTGTTAATAATAGCTAATCTAACAGGTGTGAGGTGGTATCTCATTGCAGTTTTGATTTGCATTTCTCTAATAACTAAAGAAGATGAGCGTCTTTTCATATATCTGTTGGCCATTTGTACTTCCTCCTGGGAGAAGTGTCTGTTCATGTCCTCTTCCCATTTTTTTATTGGATTGTTTGTTTGTTGTTGAGTTTTATGAGTTCTTTGTATATTTTGGATATTAGGCCCTTATCTGAACTGTTGTTTGAAAATATCATTTCCCATTTAGTTGGCTTTCTGTTTATTTTGTTATCAGTTTCTCTTGCTGAGCAAAAACTTCTTAGTCTGATGTAGTCCCATTCATTAATTTTTGCCTTCACTTCTCTTGCCATTGGAGTCAAATTCATAAAATGCTCTTTAAAACCCAGGTCCATGAGTTGAGTACCTATGTCTTCTTCTATGTACTTTATTGTTTCAGGTCTTATGTTTAGATCTTTGATCCATTTTGAGTTAATTTTAGTACAGGGGGACAAACTGTAGGCCAGTTTCATTCTTTTGCATGTGGCTTTCCAGTTTTCCCAGCACCATTTATTTGAAGAGGCTTTCTTTTCTCCATTGTGTGTTCTTGGCCCCTTTATCAAAAATTATTTGACTATACATATGTGGTTTTATTTCTGGACTTTCTATTCTGTTCCATTGGTCTGAGTGTCTACTTTTCTGCCAATACCATGCTGTTTTGATTGTCGTGGCCCTATAATATAGTTTGAAGTCAGGTATTGTAATGCCCCCAGCTTCATTCTTTTTCTTTAGGATTGCTTTGGCTATTTGGGGTTTTTTATAGTTCCATATAAATCTGATGATTTTTTGCTCTATTTCTTTAAAAAATGTCATTGGAATTTTGATGGGAATTGCATTAAATTTGTATATTGCTTTGGGTAATATGGCCATCTTGATTATATTTATTCTTCCTAACCAAGAACAAGGAATATTCTTCCATCTCATTATATCTTTTTTTATTTCTCAACAATGGTTTATAGTTTTCATTATATAAGTCCTTTACATTCTTTGTTATGTTTATTCCTAAGTATTTTATTTTTTTTTGTTGCAATTGTGAAGGGGATTATTCTTTTGAGTTCCTTCTCAGTTGTTTCATTGTTGACATATAGAAAGGCTATTGACTTCTGTATGTTAATTTTGTATCCTGCAACCTTACTGTATTGGCTTATTGTTTCTAGTAGTCTTTTTGTGGATTCTTTGGGGTTTTCGATGTATAGGATCATATCATCTGCAAAAAGTGATACCTTTACTTTTTCTTTTCCGATATGGATGCCTTTTATTTCTTTGTCTTGTCTGATTGCTGTGGCTAGAACCTCTAGTACCACATTAAATAAAAGTGGAGAGAGTGGACAACCCTGTCTTGTTCCTGATTTAAGGGGGAAAGCCTTCAGTTTAGTGCCATTTAATATGATGTTAGCTGATGGTTTATCATATATGGCCTTTATCATGTTGAGATATTTTCCTTCTATACCCATTTTGTTGAGAGTCTTAAACATAAAATTGTGTTGTATTTTATCGAAAGCCTTCTCTGCGTCTATTGATAAGATCATGTGGTTTTTGTTCTTTGTTTTGTTGATATGGTGTATTACGTTAACCGTTTTACGTATGTTGAACCATCCTTGAGATTCTGGGATGAATCCCACTTGATCATGATATATTATTTTTTTAATATGTTGTTGTATTCGATTTGCTAGTATTTTGTTTAGTATTTTAGCATCTGTATTCATTAGAGATATTGGTCTGTAGTTTTCTTTTTTTGTGCCATCCTTGCCAGGTTTTGGTATGAGGGTTATGTTGGCCTCATAAAATGTGTTTGGAAGTATTGCTTCTTCTTCAATTTTTTGGAAGACTTTCAGTAGAATAGGAACCAAGTCTTCTTTGATTGTTTGATAAAATTCGCTGGTATAGCCGTTAGGGCCTGGACTTTTATTTTTAATGGTTTTTTATTTTAATGGGGAGGTTTTTAATGGTTTTTTCTATTTCTTCTCTACTAATAGGCCTGTTTAGGCTTTCTGCTTCTTCTTGACTCAGTCTAGGAAGGTTGTATTGTTCTAGGAATTTATCCATTTCTTCTAGGTTGTTGAATTTAGTGGCATAAAGTTTTTCATAGTATTCTACAATAATTCTTTGTATATATATCTACGGTGTCCATGGTGATTTCTCCTCTTTCATTTTGAATTTTGTTTATATGAGTTCTTTCTCTTTTTTCCTTGGTAAGTCTTGCCAAGGGTTTGTCAATTTTGTTGATCTTTTCAAAAAACCAGCTCTTTGTTCTATTAATTTTTTTCTATAGTTTTACTGTTCTCTATTTCATTTATTTCTGCTCTGATTTTTATTATCTCCTTTCTTTGGCTGGTTTTGGGTTGTCTTTGTTCTTCTTTTTCAAGTTCCTTAAGGTGTGAAGTTAAGTGGTTCATTTGGGCTCTCTCTTGTTTCTTCATAGGTGCCTGAAGTGATATGAACTTCCCTCTTATCACTGCTTTTGCTGCATCCCATAGATTCTGATATGTTGTATTGTCATTTTCTTTAGTCTGTATATATCTTTTGATCTCTGCACTTATTTCTTCTTTGACCCATTCATTTTTTAAAAGTATGTTGTTTAGTTTTCACATTTTTGTGGGATTTTTTTCCTCTTTTTTGCAGTTGAATTCTAGTTTCAAGGCTTTATGATCAGAAAATATGCTTGGTACAACTTCGATTTTTCTGAATTTGCTGATGTTGTTTTTGTGGCCCAACATATGGTCAGTTCTTGAGAATGATCCATGTACACTGGAGAAAAATGTATACTCAATCACTTTGGGATGAAATGTCCTGTAGATGTCTATCATATCCAGGTGCTCTAGTGTTTTGTTTAAGGCCACTATATCTTTGTTGATTCTCTGTTTGGATGACCGATCTAGAGCCGTCAGCGGTGTATTGAGGTCTCCAAGTATGATTGTATTTTTGTCAGTTTTTGTTTTAAGGTCAATAAGTAGCTGTCTTATATATTTTGGTGCTCCTTGGTTTGGTGCATATATATTAAGAATTGTTATGTCTTCTTGATTCAATGTCCCCTTAGCCATTATGAAATGGCCATTTTTGTCTCTGAGTACTTTTGTTGTCTTGTAGTCAGCATTATCCGATATGAGTATTGCTACGCCTGCTTTTTTTTTGGATGTTATTTGCTTGGAGTATTGTTTTCCAGCCTTTCACTTTGAATTTGTTTTTATCCTTGTTACTTAGATGAGTTTCCTGTAGGCAGCATACAGTTGGATTTTCTTTTTTAATCCATTCTGCTACTCTGTGCCTTTTTATTGGTGAGTTTAATCCGTTTACATTTAGTGTAATTATTGACACTTGTGAGTTCCTTATTGCCATTTTATATCTTGCTTTCTGTTAGTTTTGTGTCTTGTTTGATCATTCTCTTTCATTTTTCTATCTTTTGTTTTTATTTGGTTGTATTCCATACATCTTTCCTCTGTTGCTATCTTTTTTATCTCATGTGCTTCTGTGGTGGTTTTTTCAATGGTGGTTACCTTTAAGTAATGAAAAGGGTCCCTACCCTGTTCATTGTAGCGCACTATTTTGTGAGTACTTTTGCACTCCATCATCCTTTGCTACTGTTAATCTCCATCCTCTCCCCCCCTTTCTTTTTGTTGTTGTCACAGTTTAAATTTGGTTTTATTGTGTTCTTCTTGGAGCTTTTACTTGTGGCTTTGTTTTTTTTTGTTCTTTGTATCTGATTGGAGAACCCCCTTTAGTAATTCCTGGAGTGGGGGTTTTCTGATGATAAATTCCCTCATCTTTTCTGTATCTATGAATGTTTTTATTTCTCCTTCATATTTGAAGAATAGCTTTGATGGGTATAGTATTCATGGCTGAAAGTTCCTCTCTTTCAGGACTTTAAATATTGGGGTCCACTCTCTTCTAGCTCGTAGAGTTTCTGAGAAATCTGATGATAATCTAATGGGCCTTCCTTTATATGTTGTATTCTTCTTTTCCCTGGTTGCCTTGAGAATTTTTTCTTTGCCTTTGGTTTGTGCCAATTTCATTATGATGTGCCTTGGAGTAGGTTTGTTGGGGTTAAGAAAACTCAGAGTTCTGTTTGCTTCTTGAACTTGAGGCTTTAGTTCTTTCCACAGGCTTGGGAAGTTCTCATCTATTATTTGTTTGAGTATGTTCTCCATTCCATTTTCTCTCTCTTCTCCCTCTGATATACCTATTATTCTTATGTTATTCTTTTTGATGGAGTCAGATAATTCTTGTAGGGCTATCTCTTTTTTTTAATTTTTGAGTCTCTTTCTTCTTCTCTCTGTTGTGCCTCAAGTTGCTTGTCTTCTATTTCACTAATCCTCTCTTCTATCTGACCTGTTCTATTAGCTAAGCTTGTTACTCGTTTTTCAGCTCGTGAATTGAGTTTTTCATCTCTGTTTGATTTGTTTTTATAGTTTCAATTTCCTTGGACATATATTCTTTGTGTTCATTGAGTTGTTTTCTGAGCTCCCTAAATTGCCTTTCTGTGTTTTCTTGTATATCTCTGAGTATTTTTAGGATTTCTATCTTGAATTCTCTGTCATTTAGCTCCAAGGTTTCCAATATATTAAATTTTTTCTCCATAGATTAGATTTTTCCTCATTTATCTGTGTTACCTCTCTTTCTTTTGTATCCATGATATTCGATTTTCTCTTCCTTAATGGCATCTGAGGGTGGTTTTGTTGATAGTATTGATGAGATTTAATAAAGAATAAAAAGTTAAAAAAATAAAAAATCGAAAAAAGTTGTTTTTTTTAAATTAATAATGAAATAAAGAAAAATAAAATAAAATAAAAATTTAAAAAAGTAAATTATTCCCGCCCCCCTCCTTTTTTCCTCTCCTCTCCTCTCCCCTCTTTCTTGAGAAAATCTTGTGGTGAACTGTCAATTATATTGTATTTAATAGAACAAACAATGCCTGTAATGGAGGGCCTGAATTGGGGAAAAGTAATAAAGGGGCAAATAAATAAATAAATAAATAAATAAAAAAGAGGGGGGTATGGACCCCCAAAAATAAATAATGAAAAATTTTGGATCAAGAATAAAATGATTTGTGTTTAGGTGTTGGTTGACTAAGAGTTATGATGAGAGGAATAAGAGGGAAACAGGAAAATGGGGGAACAAATTAAAAAATTACTATTGTATTTAGTGGAACAAGAGCTTGATAAAATGGAGAGCCAGGGATGGGAGCACTGCTAGTGAGTTAAAAAGGTAAAGTAAAAACCCTCCAAAATGCCACAAACATAAGTTTGAGTCCCAGATAAGATAATTTGTTCGTTATTGAGTTTTGAATGAGAGGAGATGTAAAGGAGAAAGGAAGAAACTAATATAGAGGGAGAAAAGAAAGAGAGAGACAGAGAAAAAAGAGGGAACCACTAAAAGAAGAAAAAAGAAAAAAGAGGAGAGAGAGAGAGAGAGTTAAGGGTTTTAGAGTGCAACCCTCATAGAGAGAAAGGAAGAGGAAAGAAATAATAATGGGAGATGTAACACTTATGGGCAGTGTAGTTCAAGGAGAGGAGAGAGTAAGACCGGTAGAGAGTTAAACGACCAAATTGGAGGAGGAAAAAAAAAATCAAGGATGAAGATAAGAGAAACAAACGAACAAATATAATAAAATGGGATAGGTTATAAAGTCTGCAGATTATTCTTAATTTTGAGAGCTTATCTTCTTGCTTTTTCCTTTCTCTCCCTCTTCCTGGTCAGTGACTCTGTACCCCGGGTACTGCCCCTTTGGCATGCTCAGGTAGAGGTTTGCAGTTGATAAGTCTCTATGGCAATGTCATGTATTGTGCTTTAGTCACGTTGGCAGTTGAGGCTCATTAGCATTTATAGGCTCCGACAGTGAGAGAGTCCATGTTCCTGGAGCCTCTCTCCTAGTCTTTCCTTCCTCAATTAGTAGCCTGATAATCCAGCTATGGGGTTGCTGCTGCCTCTGCCTGGATAGTAAGAGGCTCAAAGAGCTGGCCACTCCCCACTCTATTCCCACTCAGCACAGGGCTCTGGGTAAGGCTCAGTCAGTCAGAGCTGCTAGCATAATCAGCCGAGGCTTCCGCCTACTCAAAGACCTCTGGCTCTGCCACTCTGTCCGGTAACACGAGCGGGCACCCACTCCCGGGGCGCTTGGAGGAAACTCTCGCTCACTATCTGCGCGCGCAGACCAGGATGTCAGGCCGGAAGTCTCGCCCTCTGAGTGAAACCCCCCGCCCGCACTGAAAAGTTCCAGCATTGGAATTGGCTCTCGCTCCGTCCCCGTGTGCGGCTTTTTCAAGGCGCTGGGGCGGCCTGAGATTCTGCTTTCGGCCCACTCAAAGGCCCTTAACTCTGCCCCTCTGTGGGATAACACGAGCTCCCACTCCTGAGGTGCTGGGAGGAGTCTCTTGCCCACTTTCCGTGCGCGCAGACCAGGATGTCAGGCCAGAAGTCTCACCTTCTGAGTGAAACCCCTTCCACACGGACAAGTTCCAGTGTTGGAATTAGTTCTCTCTCCCTTCCCATGCGCGGCTCCCTCAGGGTGCTGGGGCAGCCCGAGATTCCACTTTTTGGCCCACACAAAGGCCCCTGACTCTGCCCCTCTGTGGGATAACACGGGCAGGCACTGCCGAGGCACTCGGAGGAATCTCTCGCTCACTATCTGCACACGCAGACCAGGATATCAGACCAGCAGCCTCACCCTCTGAGTGAAACCCCCTCCCGCACGGAAAAGTTCCACCGTTGGAATTAGTTCTCGCTCCCTCCCGTGCGCGGCTTTCCCAGGGTGCTGGGGCTGCCCAGAGATTCCACTTTCGGCCCACCCAAACGCCTCTGACTCTGCCTCTCTGTGGGACAACACGGGCGCGCACTCCCGGGGCTTTGGAAGGAATCTCTCGCCCACTATCTGCGCATGCCGACCAGGAGATTGGGTAAAATGGCTGCCCCGCTTGTCTTTCTTTGTCTGGGTTTGGCGTAAGTGTTTGCTGTATTGCCCAGGTTGTCACAGGAACAGTTTTTCCTCAGCTTGGATCTCCGTGCCACAACCTGGTTCGGCCGTTTGTGCCACGGCCTGGATCTATTCACCCCCTTTGCCCGCCTTAGTTTCTATTATATATTCTCAGTTTCCAGTGAAAGCCGCCCTGTTTAGGTTAGTGAGGAAGGCAGAACATTTCTTACTCCCTATTTCCTTTAGGGTTTGGTTATATATTTAGCCAATTTTTCACTCGATCATACCTTCGGGTGTATTGCGAAACATCTGGAGGCTCCAAGGATAGGTTTTTCTGTTTCTGGTTGAAGATCTTGTTGAGTTTTGGGGGAGATTTATCGGTATCGCTTCCTACCCCACCATTATTCTGACGTCATCCACCCATCAAATCTATCTTTTTATTTATACTTTGGTTGCTCTGCTACCGCCCACCATGAAAGCTGGAGCACCCACTAGTGGGCAGTAGGGAGCAGGTTAACTACTACTGGGTTATACCCTAGAACCAGGGACCTGAGAGTTCCTTCCTGCAGGAATTCTGGTGCAAAAGACCTGGGGTAGGTCTGAGAGTCAGGGTTCAAAATATCCTCTCGGTGATTGTGATGCACAGGCAGAGCCAGTGGGAGAGGAAAAAAGGCAGGAAAGCCCAAGCCTGTGTGTGAACGTGAGCATCGTGTGTGTGTGTGTGAGAACATGAATGTGTGTATGTGTGAGTATGCTGTGTGTGTGTGGGGGGGTGTTGGTGGAGGTTGGGCATGGGCAGAACTGTCCAGCTCCTGCCTGTGATGCTCCTGTAGGCTATTCCCAAGGGTGAGTCTGCCACCGCAGTGGGTGAGGGGGCCCAGAGTCGAGGCTGCAGCTCGCTCCCCTGGTTTCTCTGAGCTACACAAGCCCCTGGGTTAGCAGTTACATTTAGTCGGGCTTGGGCCCTGGTGTCAGCAAAGGGTGATCTGTCTTTCATGAGTCATGCCAGGCCTGGATTTCATGCAAGTTCTGCATGTTCTTTGATATTTGTCGAAAACTAATTTTGCCTTGAAGATTTATTTGTACAAACACAGTGGATTGCACACATTTGGCAGGTGCCACCTCCCTTGTGTCTTTGTTAAGCAGTTTAAATTTTATTGACCTCCAGGTTTGTTTGTTTGTTTGTTTTTTAATTAAATTTAAGGTCACAGCTGTATGTTTGATCACTATAAACAGATCATGCAGGTGTGGTGACGAAGAGATACAAATCTGTCCATATCCCATAAGTTTCACTGGAGCACAGAATCATCTTTATAAATACATGTAAAATTCTGATGAAGACAGAGGGAACGTTTCAGTTTTTCTGAGACACTTGCCAAATGACTCCAGGCACAAAACGTACATCACTGTGAAGACGTGCCAGACCCGGTGTCTCTACTATGGGCCATCACAGACTTGGCTTCCTGACTGTTGTTTAAATTAATGAGCAAAATGACAGTCTGTTCATTGGCTGAAAAACCAGAAGGCCTGTAAACCTCATGTCGACAATCACCCCAAAATGTGGAGATACAAAGTCAAGTAATTTTTTTTTAAAGAAGCAAACAAAAGACAGGCTTAAATTCAAAAATATTTAGAGGCTTCCATATAGGACAAATCATTTCAGAACAATACACGTTTGTTCCCAGAAAAGAATGCATCACTTATCTCTCCTAAGGAAAATGAATTCTAAAGATTAACATGGTTTACTATGATTCAAATTTCACTATTTATAGAAAAACCTAGACCAATAATATCTAATAGCTTCCAAAGAAAAACCAAGGGCTCTGATGTAATCCAACTTTACCAAAGTTTGTCCCGGTCTGTTTACTACACAGGAAAATACATTCAATCTACAGTTTTGTATAAAGTAGCAAGTTACGGAGACTTGGAAAGAGACTTGCAAACACCTCCTTTTGTGGCTTCCACATCAAGCACTGTCGAAAGCAACCACTTCCCCTCCTACTCCATAAGTGTTGCCCTACCTACAACATATTGTTCTCAAACCCACTCATGGTGGTGCCTGATTGGCCACTGGATTCTTTGTCTATCAGATTCATGGGTGCCATTAGTAATGTTAGTCTCAAATTTTTTATTTCCAGCAAACGCCGGACTGACAACCTTATCAGGACCATACGTGTTGCCTTGTAGCCCACAATCTACCTGCCTCACCCTCTTGTCTTCTGAGAAGCTTGTCTTTTCTTTTTTTCCTTTTTTTATTAAATAATTTTTTAAAGTTTATTTTAGATTTTATTTATTTATTTTGAGAGAGAGAGAGAGAGGAGAGGAGAGGAGCAGGAAATATCAACTCTCATATGTGCCTTAATCAGGCGAACCCAGGGTTTCGAACAGGCGACCTCAGCATGCCAGGTCGATGCTTTATCCACTGCGCCACCACGGGTCAGGTCATGGGCTTGTCTTTTCAAAACTCTCATCAAACTTCTTCACTGTCGTCAATTCTCAGCCCTGCCTCTTGCACCTTCCTTGTTTGATGGATCTGGTTGACTGATTTCGCACAAAATTTCCCTTGTTTAGTTCTAAATAGGTGAGGCTGGCGAGTTCAGAGCAGAGCAGTGCCCACACTGACTGTCATCACTGCAGGCGACCCAGAGCTGTCCTTGGCAGACCCTGTGCTCTATTCTGGCAACAAGCTAACAGATGTCAGTAAAGGGGCTTTGGAAAGCCCACCACCATGACAGTCAGACTCCAAGCCACTAACCAGCAAAGTGCTTTAAATGGATAGTTAAAGCTTCAAGATATATTGTCCAACAGAAGACTCCAGGGTCCTGATGGTCCTTTTCACAGAAAGCTCCATCTCCTCCTTTGGCCCCTTCTGCTGACGTACATGGCGAAGTGGCCTGTCTCAGGGTCTTCGCCTCTGGTGTGACCTGTTGCAGGAATCTCTCAGCAAAGCCCGTCTTCTTGGCCAGCCCAGCAGTCAGAAGGCTTCGCTTTCTGCTAAACATCCACATTCCCAGCAACCAGACCTCAATCCCAGCTGACCTTGGACTGGTTCTCTGCACGCTTGAACCATTTGGCATGGTTCACTGCATTCACATTAACAGGCTTAACCAGGCTTAATATTAGTCCTCAAGGCCTCAAGTCCACAGAGTTAGCTGTGTGGTCACTTTCACACCCAAGTCCTTGTCAGAGTCACATTCCTATCTATTAGGTTGTCTTCTGCATCTTTGGAGGGCTGGTTTGCTTCGTCACAGATCTTTTTTTTTTTTTTTTTTGTATTTTTCTGAAGTTGGAAACGGGGAGGCAGTCAGACAGACTCCCGCATGCGCCCGACTGGGATCCACCCGGCATGCCCACCAGGGGGCGATGCTCTGCCCATCTGGGGTGTCGCTCTGTTGCAACCAGAGCCATTCTAGCGCCTGAGGCAGAGGCCATGGAGCCATCCTCAGCACCCAGGCCAACTTTGCTCCAATGGAGCCTTGGTTGCGGGAGGGGAAGAGAGAGACAGAGAGGAAGGAGGGGGGGAGGGGTGGAGAAGCAGATGGGCGCTTTTCCTGTGTGCCCTGGCCGGGAATCGAACCCAGGACTCCTGCACACCAGGCCAACGCTTTACCACTGAGCCAACCGGCCAGGGCGTCACAGATCTTTACTCGTTTAACTCTCCGGTGGGGCCTTGTGCTCTCATTTCCAGACATGCACATGGGGTCACCTGGACAGGAGTCTGACCTATTATTTCAGTGACTCTCTGATCCAGGCTGCCTCTGGTTCTCTTCCATGGGAAAAATGGGCATAAGAAACGGGCTACAGCTAACACTGGGACTTTATCCTCTCTTTGACAATTATGTTAGAAAAAAAATTATTAAGACTTTTATACTTTTGGGGGGGAAACCTTTAAAAAAAAGACCCTTTCCAGCACCCAGACCCATGGTCTGCAGCCGTGCTGGGGTCCTCTGGGACCCGGGACCTCGCTCACACCCTGTTTGGTTTGTGTTTAGAACATGACCAATACTGTAGTGAGGACCACGCTGAGGAACGACCTGTCCCCAGAGGGTATCATCCACCATCTGAAGATCCTGAGCCCCATCCACTGTGCCTTCCAGAATGACCTCCTGACATCATCAGGCTACACCCCAGAGTGGGGGTGAGTGGCGAGTCCCCACCCATCTCTCCCCAGCTCGTGTTCCTCTCTAGCACCCCTGCTGTGGGTTCCTTTAGGCTTCCAATCACCCGAGGATTCGTCCAAGAGACTGAACATACAAATGGCCGGTGGCCAGGACTTGATTAATAATGGCCAGCTTCCCTAAATTTTGTTCCCACTTCTAACTCCAGAGAGTTAGCCAAATATGCTTTCTGAATCAACCACATAGGTCACCTTACTTCTAGAGAGCCTGCCCACAGCTTCCCCAGGAAGACGCCCCCATCAGGGCACAGCTGAGGTCCCCTTCTCCACTATGAAGCTGTCCCTCTCCTGTCATTGAGAGTCCTCACTATGCAGGTGATGGAGGCTGAGCTCCTGCTGCAGCCAGCTGGGACTATATAGCCTTTCTTTGCCTGTACTCACTTGGGTGGTCTTTCTTTATTTCCACATTTCTTTGGGGTTGCCTTTCAGGAGGAATGGGATGAAGGGATCCCAGGAGGGAACCTCCTGACAACTGCTCCGTCTTGCAGGGTTTATACCATCATCGAGGACCTCCATGGCGCTGGAAATTTTGTCACCGAAATGCAGTTATTTATTGGAGACTCTCCTATACCTCGAAATTATAGTGTGTCTGCCAGTGATGATGTCAAGATCGAAGTGGGGCTCTATAAACAGAAAAGCAACCTCAAGGTGGTCCTGACCGAGTGCTGGGCAACGCCGTCCAGCAACGCCAGGGACCCGGTCATGTTTGGCTTCATTAACAACAGGTAGAGGCTCAGGAGGCCCTGGGCATCACTGCTCCCCTTGCTTGTGGCTTGCTTAGGTCCTCTGAAGTTCCAGACTTGCCCAGGTATGGTCTTGGGTTTTGAGTAACACCCACAGGAGACCCTCTCCTCTTGGGAACTGGCAAGCGAGCCATCCTTGCCTCTCACCGAGCCTACGTGGGCACACTCCACGTGCAGTCAGGTGTATCATAACTTGAACATCTAGAAACAAGGACAGGAGGGTGGGTTTATAACAGATGAGTCTCCTTTCCTCTCCTCTCAGCTGCCCCATCCCTAACACGCACACCAACGTGATTGAGAATGGGGACTCCAACAGGGCCCAGTTTAAGCTGAAAATCTTCTCCTTCATCAACAACTCCATCGTCTATCTGCACTGCAAACTGCGCGTCTGCATGGAGACCCCTGGGACCACGTGCAAAATTGTAGGTGTTAGGTGTTCTAAGCTCCTGTCTGGGTCATCACTTCTTGTTGTTGTGGGGAGGGTTGCTCTGTTATCAGAAGCCTGGGATGTGGGCAGCTGTGGGGCCCTACTTGTGGGAAGAGGTGCTGAGCCCTGCGGATGTGGCCCCTGAAAGGCGGGAAATGAGATTTCAACAGCAGGCGGCCGTGGGTGGAGGACCGATGTAGCTGGATGGTTACATAAGTCCTTCTTGACACTGTACCATCTGCTGGCTGTGACCTCAGAGCCTCCGAGCCTCCTTGTTGTGATGTTATTGTGCTTCTCCTTGAGGTGATTTCATGCATATTTAGGTGTAAAGATGTTATTTTAATGTAATATTATTTTTAGCTACATTGATGGAACACGGCTGAATCATAGCCACTATGATATTTAATCAGGCTTATTTTTCTTTCCCCTGTGCAGCATTCCTGCTGCGACTATGAATAATTTTACATTCTCATTCCTTAGACCTTTGAATTCAAAATACGCTTTGCAGTCCTGAGTTTGAAAACTCTTCTTTATACCAGTAACAAGTGTATAAGAAGTGGCTGCCACGTGTTGTCCGTGGCCAAGGACAGCGTAGAGGGTTCTGCTGGCTGTTGGTTTGGCTGTTCATGTCTCTCTGCATGTTGGGAGATAGGCTTGTCCCTCTGCTTCTCATACAGTTTCCTGGTGATTCGCTTCCCAGCACCAGTAGGTCATGGATGAGAAAGCCAATGACGATTGGTTTTGTTGATGGCACTTCTGCTCAAACACTAGATCTCTGTAACAGGAGGAAAGAGACATACCCTACTGATGATTGCCAGCTAAGGGCTCGTGTGAGCCTGTATCTGGTTCCACTGACCCCTCAGAAATGCTAAGAATATTAATAGACACAGTAATACTTCACCTCGGCAGAGAGCTGCCAGTTCCCAATGTCTTTACACTATGAGCTCTGCAGATTTCTTCCCAAGTTCCTTTAAGATGGGTTTTATATCAGTTTCCTGTGGCTGCTATAACATTGTACCCCAGAAGGAGTTGGCTTAAACAATAGACATTTGTTGTCTCACGGCTCTGGAGGCTGGAAGTCCAAGACTGGGGTGTTGGCAGGGTTGGTTCCTTCTGAGGCCAAGAGGGAGAATCTGTTCCAGGCTGCTCTCCTTGGCTTGGGCTGCCCATCTTCTCCCTGGTTCTTCTAAGTCTTTCCTCTATGAGTGTCTATGTCTGTGTTTAAGTTTCCTTTTTAAGGACACGGTCATATTGGATTAGGACCTACCCTAGTGCTGAAACTCTTTGTGAGGCACAGGCATTAAAAGCAAAAGTGGCTGCAACAGACTATGGTAAATGCAAGGGGACTCTGATTGCTTTTCTGAGAAAAGACCCCCCCCCCACACACACACACACAAAAGGACAAAGGGACCAGTGCTGGTAACTGGAGACAGCTCCAGGGGTGGCTGCATCTCGCTGTCTCATGCACCTCCCTGCTCCATCCTCCCTGCCATCACATTGGGCAGAGCCTGAGGTCCAGCCCTCTGCAGCCTTCCTTCTCCCTGTTCAAGCTCACCCACCATTGTTTCATGTCTGCATCAGGAAACAAATATCCATGAATCAGAGTACCATCCCTGGGAGTGGGTAAATTTTTCATAAGCATTGTTCAACTAACTTGAAATTTCTTTCATTTAAAAAAAACAAAAATCTAAAACCAGAATTGCAATGACTTCCGGTCACTGAGAAGTGGGGAGCAATCTGAAACACACCAGACGTCCTGGGGGCCCCTTGTTCGATCCGATGGTGAGTTGGTGACTTGGTTTAAGACAATAAGACAATTAAAGAAAAGACACAACCAATTCCATTTTTACCAGCGTGTAAACCAAAAAGCAATTTCTGGGAACATGGAGCTCCTATTATTTTCCCAAAAGAATCATAACAGTAGCAATAATGCCACTAACACTGATGTAGAGGCCCGGCCTTTCAGCTAAAAGCCCCTGGCTGAGAAACCCTCCCCGCCTAAGTCCTGATCAGCATCCACATCCTGGTTCAGAACCTGCACCTGAAACACCACCTTACATTCCTTACGTGCAGAACGCAATTTGCTGTTCTTGCAGCCCTGTGAAGTTGGGTCTTTTATTATCTCCATGTTGCAGATGAAAAGACTGAGGCTTCAGGAGGTTGGCACATGTTTGAATAATGCATATTGGAGCTGGACCACATGAAGACAGTCAAGCTCCCTGATCCTGGATAACTGCATCCAGTGGGTAGTTAGGAGGAAGGAACTCAGGCAGTAGGCAGGTCAAATTCTGTGTGTGTGTGTGTGTGTGTGTGTGTGTGTGTGTGTGCATGCACACACGCACGCATGTGAATGGGGCCAGTGTTGTATTTTAGGCTTGGCTAAATCAGAGGTGCAAGACAAGAAATATGGCACTGCAGTTCTCTCTCAGTATAAAACTTCCATCAGCTGATGACATTCCCATTATTTTTGAAATTCAGCATTAGTTTTCAAGAAGACATTTTCTTTTATTTGTGATCTATCACATTAAAAAAAAATCCACTGGGAAAATTGTGTGCTTTTGGTATTAAGACAAAAACTGCTAGCTATTCCCCAATATCTGCTCTCCTTTCCTTCCACAGTAATAGAAACTTCAGTTTTTAGCCAGGAATAAAAACTGTAATTTTTAAACATATAACCACCTGGCAGCCAAGTGTGGCCATATGAGTAAGTTCTGGCCAATGAGAGGCAAATGGGAGTGCCCCATGAGGTCTTCCCAAGGGCTGCCCTCCTCAAAACATCCCATGCCTGTGCTTTACCCCATCCTCTTTCTCGTTCCCCATCCTGCTGCCTGACACGCAGGTGGGACGGATGCCACCAGCCACTGTCCTGGACAGTGAGGACTACAGGGATAGGCACTGGGGGAGTCAGGTCCTGAGGACACCGCGGAGCAAAGCTGCAAGGCAACGGCTGGGCTCTGACTTAATTTTATGCGAGAAAGAAAGAAACTTCCACAGTCTTCATCACTGCTATTTTGGTTTTTCCTCTCTCTTTTTTTCTTTTTTTTTTGCAGCTATTCCTAATCTTCTTTGTTGTTTTCTTCCTCACTTTGACGGCCCTCCTTCCTCTTGATAGTTTCTGGTACAAGAACATCTGTGTTCTGGGTGTAGGATCTGAGCCACGATGTGAATGCTCATCAGGAATTGGGCAGAGAGGGCTTCTTGGCCAGGGATTCTCAGACGCTGGCTCTCACCCAGAGCATTTGGGAAACGTAAACTCTCACAGGTCCTAGGCCACACCCTGGCTAACACATTGTCCAGAGCTGGGTGCTAGGCCCTCGTGCTTGCACTGGTCCTCCAGTGGTTGTAGGCTTGGGTCTTAGGACAACGTGCTTTTCCTACCCTCTTTATTTTCTTAAATTGCTGGGGAGAACAGGGGTCCTAATATGAAATAGAGCATACACGAGCTGCATTGCCGTTTCTAGGCACACACCTTCTATTTATTCATAGGTATGGCAGATAGCATAAAAACCAGAGTGGGAAAGCAGTGGGCTTGGAGTCAGGGGACCTGAGTTTGAATGCCAGCTCTCATACTTATGGGATATGGCCTAGAGAAAATTACCGAATATTCTGGGTTCTATCCATCCATCATCTATTCATCAGACCATCCATCAGACCATCTATCCACCCACCCACCCACCCACCCACCCACTTAGTCATTATTTTATCTATGTAAGCCAGGCACTGCTTTTTCTCTGGAATATGGATGTGCTACATTGTACCTCATTTTTATTTATATTCATTCTTTGAAGGACACTTGGATTGTTTCCACCGTTGACTGTTGTGAATAGTGCTGCTTTGAACATGAGTGTACAAGTGTGTATTTGAGTTCTGTTTTGGTTCCACATTTTTCTGTGTTTTTATTATTATTATTATTATTATTATTGCCCCTCCCTGGGTCCAGGTCAGCCGCACTCCTCCGAGCTATAGTGTGTGAGCCTTGTGTGTCTCCATGTGGGCAGTCCCTCTGAGCTGTCTCCCTCCACCTAGGGCCTGTTGCTGCCACATGGCCTCCTCCTGTGGGCCAGTGCTTATTATCCAGAATGCTGGGCAGGCAGAGCTGTCTTGGCTGCTGTGCTGTCCTGGCCTTGGGACAATTTCCTCGTCACCCTTGGGAGCCCCCAGGTACATGGGCAGACATCTCACCGCTATGTTGCTTCAGCTGAACCACATTCAGGTGATAGTGCTGCAGAGCAGCTAACAGGAGCGTGGAATTAGCTCTGTCCAGGCTCGATCCTGAGCCCTCCATTCCACACTCACAACAACGTCTCAATGCTGGGATTGCAGGGGGTACCAACCCTCAAAGATGCTTTGCTTCTCCTTTGGGCAGACCTTTCACTTTGTGCCTGTCTCATACCCTGCAGGTGAGTCTCCAGGTGTGAAACCAGGTCTGGGTCCTGGCTACATTGTCCTCATTGTGGTGGCTGTCTTTGCCGTGGTGACCGGGGCAGCTGCCCTTCTCATTGTGCGCTACCAGAGAATGACCGGAAAGTACAACTTCAAAACCCAGCCCAACAACTTCAGCTACCAGGTGTTCCATGACTAGCAGATCCCGACTGCTCTGATGGTGGGTGAGGGGCAGGCATGGGACACTGCTGGTAACGTGTCCCGCCTGTGCCACTGACAGAGGCTGCACAGTGTGTTCCAGTGGCTTTGGCAAAAGCTAGATTCGTGGGTGTCAGCATTTTGTGCCTGTGATTTATAATAAGAAATATATATTTGGTCTTTGCTCACTGTTCCTGGCACAGAGCTCCTAAAACCCTTGGATTTCCTGAGTGATGGGAGCAGGAAAGGTGTCTTCTGTTATGTGATGAGGTGGCTTTTGGAAATCCCCCAAGGATGGGGCTGGTTGCCAGGAGAACCAACCATGTGATTGGAAGGTTGGGGATTTCAGTCCCAACCCCTGATCTCTGGGGAAATGTGGAGGGGTTGGAAGTTGGATCAATCCTTAATGACTGATGATTTAATCAAACAAGCCCATGTATTGAAGTCTCCATAAAAAATAATGGGGTTCTGGGAGCATTTATCTAAGATATCCACAATTTTCAAGGTGAGGTACCAGACATCCAACAGTAGATGGAGCGACTATAGGGGTCAGGAGAACAGCTCTTTCCTGGGATCCCTGAAGCCTCCTACTAGTTGGGGTCCTCTGCCACCCCTGAGAGTCCCAAATAGGAGAGCAAACAGCAGCAAATTTCAGTTCACCCTGACTCTCTAATCATAAAAAAATCACCTGCCTCAGTGTGGTGCCTTAGTCTCTGCTTTAGGCCCCACGAGGTTTGGGTTATGAATACCCTTCTGCTTACTGACCCTGTCCCACCCTGTACCCTGTCAGGGGTACTGTCATGTGGACATGCCCCACAGTGATTGGCCACTGCTGCCCATCTCCTTACTGGGGCCAGCAGCTCCCCAGCCAAGATCACCTCCCGGCGTTCGCCTCCTTCTTCTCTTGAGGTGACAGACCTTCAAAACAACTCAGTAAAGTGCGATAGATATGGCCGCGTCCTGGAAAATAAGAAATCGGCCCCAGAGATTCCCCCCCCCCCGGGTCACACAGCAGAGGAGGTCACCGCACACTCGTCCGCAAGGTGATGGTTCTGCCTGGGTCGTGTCACCTCCATCTGAGGTGAAGGAGCTGCCCCAGATGCTGGCAAGATCACATCTTTGCTCTGAGAACCCTGAAAGCTCTGTACCTGTTTCCGGGGTCTCGGACCCCTTACTGCCCAGACGGAAGGGCTACACTGGAGGCCAGTCACTTCCCTGGAGAGACTCACAAAAGAATTTTAGTGGATTTTACTTAATGTGGATCCCAGCAATGGGACCAACACTTGTCCTCTGAAATGTAAGGAAATCTGGTGTGTGGTGTTGAGGCTGTGCTGAGTGTTTCCCCTCCTTGAAATTAAAACACCAGAGGGGAAACTGGCCTCTCTGGTTTTTTTATTCTGCTGAGGATTCTGTCTCCCAAAGTGAAAACCACGTATAACTAGCTTTCAGTTTCCTACAAACATCTGCTCTTTGGAAAGTGTTAAACAACCACCCACCCCTCCACACACCAGGTTGGCCCTTGGCACAGGAGCCCTGTGCCCACAGGGGGTTCTCTGCAGATAACACAAAGTCCCTGAGGAAGTGTTTGTCCAGCTCAAGGGTGTGCGTGCCAGCACACCTGCCCACTGACACAGGGGAGCTGCACTCACCAGGAGCCAGGACACAAGCCCCTTAGTTCCATTCCTCTGGGCTCCCGGGAGTCGCTGCCCTTCTTTTGAAGAAGTCTCTTCCTGTGCAGCCAGCACAGAAATTGTGCCCTCAGGGTTGGTGGTAACCCTCTAGTACCCAGACTTTAGGGGTTTTCCTGTTTGAACCTTTCCGTTTCTGCATGCACACTGACCCACGTGACCTCCTGTCCCATGCAGGTAGCCGTAAATCAAGTTCGGTTCTTCTTCAAGCATCGATGGAAGCCTACTCTATCTCACAACCAGAGCGAGGAGGAGCCTCAGAGATGATGGACACATAACCTCTGCCCCTAGGGGGCCTGCCGACTATGTAGGCTCTTGACAAGTAGGCAGGTGAGAGGAGCTGTTGGAGAAGTGGGCAGGGCACTGAGATGCCTGGAGCTTCAGACACAGAGATCTTCAAACCAAGCACCTCCACAACTCCAGCGCTCCCAGACCCTTTACCGTCCAATTTGGTCCAAGTGGTACTTCCTGGTTTTGCTACCATTGACATCCATCCATCCATCCATCCATCCATCCATCCATCCATCCATCTTTGAATCCATTCATCTTCCATCCATCCATCTATTCATTCATTCAGCCAGCCAGCCAGCCTAAACTCTTGGTCAAATACATAACATTTCTGATTTTCAAAGATATTGGACTGTGCACTTAAAGTTTTTTTGACGTAAGGTCAGTGATAAACACATCGTTGATGTTGTGTTTAGTAGATGTCCATGCTCTTTAACTTTTCTCTTGCAACCCTGAGAAATTATCTTTATTTACACAACAGTGACCCCAAGGGCACTCTAGTAATATGAACATTTTTATAATGAATACAAATAACATAATATATATCAGCATTTTATATTTTTCCAAACACTTTTCCAACCATTTTAAATATAACCCTGCCACAGTGGGAGGAACCATTTAACCATTACACAATGAAACCCAGAGGAGAAATGGGTGGACTATTGACTTAAGGTCACAAAATGAATTCATGAGGAGATAGGTCTAGAACCTAAATATTTTTGTCTAGAGTTTTCTCCATTATACCATGCTAACAGTTAACACCTTTTACTTTACTTAAAACAAACTGAATTGTATTTGATAGTAAACACCTGAAGGTATATAATATTTTTCCTTGATGAACTTAGAATTGTAACATGATCTTTAGTTTTTAATTTCATGAGATTAATTTTGTTGGATATCATTAACTACCACTGATACAGACATTTGGGGAAAGTGAGTTTTTTGTTTATCGGATATTCTCAGAGTCAGTAAAGAATTGCAATATGCAATATTGTGGATAAGCGATTTTGAACAAGTAGAATAAATTGCATATGACATTGACATGTGACTGTGCTGGCTGCTCTGTTTGGTTCGTATGCTCAGCTAAGTGTCTGCTGAGGGCCAGGTTCTGAGTGCTGAGCGCTGAGCGGGGCAGCCCAGGGAAGCTGAGAATGTGTCTCTGGCTCTTCCCGAGCTGGGTCCATTTGTTCTGATATCAGCTCAGGACCTATAACATACCTTTCTTGAAGAGGAAACAATAAACATGCAATAACCCAGGCTTTGAGCTCCATGGCTGTGCATGGCTTTTGGAAATTTCATCCACAGTTGTCATGCCATCTCATGAAACAGGCTACTTCTATTCATTTGTGTTTTCCATAATAATGAAGCTTTGGTCTCCCCTTTCCTTCCTTCACCTGCCCCAGTCTTTTCTTTGACAAATATTTCCTGAGCACACACCATGCTCCCGGTCCCGGGCTCAAAGGAAACTATGAGAGAGCAGATTGAGCTTTGCCTCATTGAGCATATGGTCACATTGGGGAGAGAGACACTCAAATCACCAGATTATGGCTGTGATGACAAATGCTGAGAGGGACAAATGCATGTGTGCTATGAGGCATCCCTGACCTAGTTCCTCCATTCACTCACCTAACCATTCACCATTCCCCTCTCCATCCCTGCACTCAACCATCTATCCATCACCCCTCCATCTGCCCACCCACCACTCACTCTACCATCCGCCTACCCATTCATCCATCCAACAAAGTAATGTTTACTGAGTTTCAGGGTATTTTTTTTACTGATCATAAGAAGACAAAAGGAATGAGGTAGAGACCTTGCCCTTAGGAATTCAAACTCCATCTGGAGAATGAATACTATAGCCAGGAGGCTAGAAAGGGAGGGAGAGAAAAAGAATAGTGCACACGTTTGCACCTGGGCCAGCACATGTGTGTGTACTCATGTTACCTCCACAGGTGGGTTCTGGGGTGCTGCTCTGTCAAGGCTGCTGTGTAGGAATCCACTCAGTCAGCCTATTGCTTGTCATTTAAATCCTCGAGTCCTAGACTCCTTCTTCTGGCACAGCTCAAGAAACTATATAAATCCAAAGCACCCTGAAACAGAAGGCAGATAGGAGGCATCCAGTGTGGTCCTGGACATCTGCAGAGGTTGCGCCTGCTCTTCGATGCAGATGTCATCCTCTGAGTCATGCAGCACACAGCCTGCAAGCCAGACCTGGAGGTCTTGGAGGACCCCTTCACACACTGAGTGTGCTCTGGGTCTTCGTGTCTGTGGAGGGGATTTTGTAGGAGCTATGCATGTACTCTGCAGCTTTTATCCCACTTCATCCTCCTTACAAGCCTCCGTGTATAATTATTCTCTCTTTACATTTGAGGAATGGGGATATTATGCAACTTTCCCAAGTCAAACAGCTAGTGAGTGCAGGAGCTGGAATCAAAGCCAAGCCTGTCTGGTTGTGAGCCCGTGTTCCCACTCTGCCTCCTGCCACGAGCCATGGAAGGACAGTGAGCATGACTGAGGGGGTTCTCCCCTCACTTGTCTAACTGTTGCAACAATCCTATGAGTTAGAAGTTGCTGACCCCATTTTAGAGATGAGCAAACTGAGGCCAAATGTTTACATTTCTGGTCCAAGCAACTCAGACTGGAAACTGAGATCTCCTTCCTCCTACTTCAGTCCCCTCCTGCTCCTCCAGGGAAGACCTAGTGGTTCTACTGTCAAGGTATAGGAGGGAGGGCCTTTGAGGACCTTAGAACTCAGGGACCTCTGAGACGGCACACCCCAAGGCGAGTTGGCCTTGGGCGGCTGACTTTCTGGGTCCTAGGTAGTTCTCACATTCAGACACCACCAGGGACCCTAAGTGCCTATATGCCCAGGAACCCAGGCTGTGATTTCCCCTGTGGTGGAGGGTCTTGATGGAGAATCACCTGTGCCTCCCTCGCACCTCCTGGCCCAGATGCACCACCCACTTTTGGCCACTAGATGGCGGGGCAGACCAGGGTGGGAGGTCCTTCCATTTCTACAGCCTTCACCTCTCCGCTTTTCTTGTGGGTGCTTTTTGCCCAATTGGAACCTCTTGCCGGCAAACAAAAGAAAATTTGAAATCCATTCATCCATCCAACAAAGGCATTTGGGGTCCTGAAGCACATGTCTGCTGAGATGGGGTCTGGGGCACCTGGAAGCAGCCCAGAAAACGATACTGGTCCTGTAGGGTGCACATACCCAGCATTTTATGAACAAAGAGTTATTGGATGCTGTGGCCAGTGCAACTGGTGTGTGGGCAAAGCCGATATGGACTCTGCTTTCCCACCCTGATTTCCCACTAGAGGGAATCACCTTCTTTACCCTTCCTCCTCGTTTCTGGAAGGAAAGGGCAGCCTCACCAAGATACAGTCTGTGTGTGAAGGAGCCCCTAGGACGGAGGGAGGGTGGCAGCTTTCCTGAGTGAAGACCCTGGGAGGGGACAGTGGTGGCTGCCTACAGCAGGTTCTCAGGGTTCGAGCAAAGCTGGAGATCTGGCCGTCTTGAGGAAGCAAGCGTGTGTGTTTGAGTAGAAGCGCTTCTGACTTGGACACAGTTTTGGCATTTTGGGGGACATAAGTGCTGGGAGGAAGGTATACAGGGGCTGGGAGTTGGGCGGTTGGAACAACAGCCCTACTGGTTCCCACATTAGGACTCTGGACCAACACCGTGGTTGGGCAGGAAGGGTCATTTCCATCATCAGTGACTGCCGATCTCACTTTGAGATCGCAAACACCAAAGTCATTCTGATGGGAAGAATTTGACAATAAAGATTTCACTTGGGGGTTCCTTAAACCAGAGAATATTTAGATTTTGCATCACACAGTGCACTGTGTGATTATGGGAGTCATGGTGGTGTTGAGGTTAAGGGCACCAGCTCTCCTATGTGAGACACCAATTCTCTCTGAGCGCCAGTTTCCCTGCCTGTAAATGGAGATGGTACTAGCATTGGTTTAGGGAGCTTTGGGCTAAAAGTAATGGAAACATCTAATCCAACAGGCTTTAATGAACAACAGAGAAAAATTTTGCCCTCTTGTAAATGCAAAGCCCTAGGCAGGCTTCAGGCAAGGTCCAATCTTGCAGCTCTCAAGGACCCTGGTTTTGTCCATCTTTTGCACTCCTTCTGTGGTTTTGGCTTCAACCGAAAGTTCTCTCTTTGTCCCCAAATAACTGTGGATGGTAATCAGGACTAAATGCTCCTTCATTCATGTCTAGAAGAAAGACAGTGTCTCCCCAACTATTGATCAAAGGGCCTGAGATTGTCTCTTGATTGAAACATCCTGGATCATGTCCCCAACCATGAGCCAACCACTCTGGTCAGGTGGATCTCTTGAGCTGAGTGCTGGGATCTGAGCCTCAGCTCAGCATAAAGCCACTTCCATCTGGCAGGAGCGCAGAGTGGGGGCATCATGCCTGTCAGTTTCAGCTACTTGGAGGGCACAGGAAATTAATGCACCCAGGAAAGAGAAGGGTTCCATGTTTCTGATTCACACTGCCCAAGCCTGGCACCTGGGCAAAGAGGAGGGGACTTGAGACAATTTTGAACAAGTTTGTGTCAATGTTCACCTCTCCACTCACTCTGGGGTTGGCCAGGCTCCAAGCTCTGTGGGCTTCCTTCCCTCAGAATGTTTTCCAGGAACCATGAAGAATAAAGCAACCTTGTCAAATGATCCTTCAAGAATGCTCATGCTGATTCCTACTTTGCAGAGAGAGCGCAGTCCTGGCAGTGTGTGTGTGGTGTGTGTGAGGGGATCCGGGGGACCTGGGCTGGCTACTTGGGTTCTCCTTTGAGTTCTGCCTTCAACAGATGAGAGAGACACTGAGGACATCACCTGTCCTTTAGCATCAGGGCTCTGATGCTCCTCTTTCTAGTCAGGCGATGATGACACTTGTAGAGCGCTCACTTGAGCCCCTGGGGGCTGGACACACATCGCCTGTTTCTCGGTGCCATCGTCTTGGGAGGCATGACCACAAGAAGAGAACGGGAGGCCCTGAGACATCAGTAACTTTCTCCAGTTATGCAGTCAGTGCTGGAGCTGGACCTGAGCCCGGGCTTTCTATGGCCATGGCCATCACACCACTTCCCAAAGTGTGGACTGCAAAAGGGCAGTTCCATGTTACCAGGTGCTGCTGGGTGTTCAGGGAGGAGAGGGTTACGTCTGAACAAATGTGAGAAAGGCTAACTAAACAAAGCCTCACCAGTGTGCTGTCACAGGACCTCTCAGCCACTTCTCTGGGTGAGGCACTGGCCTCTGCCCCAGTCCTGGCCATGCAGTAACCTTGACCTTTGCTCTCCATCTCTGGAAACAGAAGTTTCGATGACTCAGGGAGACAGGAGAGAACAGTAAAGACATGACACAAGGTGAACATGATACTTGGCCCCCCAAGGGGAGCTGAGTGACGGTTAGCCCCTTGCCACTGTCACCCCGGCACCCTCCTCCCCCTGGGGTGGTGAGTCAGCACCCGGCATGACCCCAAAGAGGCTGGGGTGGAACCCTCCTGAGAGCAGTTCCTGCTCTCTCTCTGAGCAGCTGTCAGGGACCTCCTGCTGGGACTTCATCTCCTAGAACCCCTAGTCACTCAGCCAAAGCAGGTAGCTATAGTCGGGGAGGCAGGTGGCCCAGGGAGGTGGGTGGCCATGGAGCCTTAACTGAAGATATGGGGGCCACCTTACCATACGTGCTTTACATGAAGTCGGGTCACTGGTGGCTGCCATAGCCTCTGGCTCCTGCCACCCTCCCCCATCCCCATGCTCTGAGCTATCTTGCACCCCCTGGAACGCCCAACTGGACCACCCACTGGGAAGGAATCCATTCACCCAGCACCTATGAGTAAACGGGCCTTATAGGGGGCAGGGCAGCTCTTTGCTCTAGGAAGAAGTCTCGCCTGGCCCACTTGTGACAAGAAGTCTGAACCACCAGGCACCCCCTTTCCTCCCCTTTCCCAGGGAGGCTTATGTGATTCTGTAGATTCACAAGGGTGGACCATGTGCTCCCCAGCAATGCCAAGACCCCATATCCTCCAGGGCTCTTCTCACAGCTGTTTCCTCCTCCCAACAGCAGGACCGCGGGCTCTCTCTGGGAAGCCCAGGTGCCCAGAAGGCCTGGCTTCTCAGGCCTGCCCAGAGCTCTCACCCACTTCCCACCCCATGCCCCGAGGGAGGCAGGTGCTGGGTGTGGGATGAACACAGCCCTCCCAACCAGCAGCTCTCTGCCAGGTGCCTCCCTCACCTGCTGGCCTGCAGCCATGTGACTCCTATGGTGGGAAGGGACTGAGATGGAGGCTGAGAAGAGGCAGCCTCAGGATCAGTGTCACTGCCCGGCTTGTCCACTGTCCACTCTGGTGCTGGGCTTCTCAGCCTTCAGCTCCTGGGGCTTCCTTGCTCTGCACCTGACCTGGGGACATGGCCTGAGGGACCAGCTCCTTCGTAGAACATGGAGTCCTGTGGCAGAAGGTCTCGTTAGTGGTCTAATAGAACTAACTAGCCAGAACATCTGTCATCCGAGGTCTCCAATTCAGACAAAATCTCTCACACTCTGAGAGCATACCCTGTTCTTGCTTAGGGTAGGAAATTGTGTAGTGAGAAGCCCTTTTTAACTCTAGGAATGTTTAGAATCAGAGATAGATGATAAATCCAAGCCATCGGAGTAAGACTTTTCTGGTAGGTTCAGGAATAATCTCTGTGTGTGTTACAGTGTTCATGCTGCTGGGAGATGGAGGCACGTCAGAGGCCCCCACAGCTCAGCTTTTTAGAGTTTATGCCTCAGAAAAGCTGCCTTTAGTTTAAAATGTGCCATTCATTTTTTTAAAATGTATATAAATAAACATATAAAAATAAATAAAATGTGCTGTTCCTTCTGGGCTGTTGAATCCATGTTGCAAGATTCAAGGGAGAAAAACTAAATATGTCAACAGACTGTGCACGCCAGTCCGAGAGCTGCCGCACCCCTGCTCCCGGCGTTACTTCCACCGGAGTTTGTCCAAGGGCACGCACGCAGCCGCTGGAACACCTTCCAAAGAAAGTCGAGTAAATTAGGTAGTAAGTACAGTTTTAAATGACCAAGGTAATTCAATGAACAGGATTGATTGGTTACTAGGGTTTTCATCACCGGAGTTCATCAAACTCAAAAGGTTCCCTCGAAAGATTGTTAAAAGTTCCCAGATGTACACAAAACATCAATAACTAAGATTCATCAGCTAAATGTACTTAAGGAACATAAGCTGTCTTTAAAAAATTTAGCCTCCATAAATTGTCCATTAAATTTTCAGTAGCGGGGAAGGTGTCTTCTGTGCCCGGTAGCCTCCCAGGACATTGTGGCCCCCTGACCAACAGATACCTTGTGGGCACGACTATCAGTCAGGGCCCAGGTGTGCAGACCTCTTCTCAGATGGGACAGTCCCAGGAGCCACAGAAACCCAGAAACCTGGTGTGGGTTTTTTCGGAAGATGCAGGGTTTGGATGGCCTAACTCTGCTGAGTTAACCCTTTACTGCACAGGGCCTTCCCTGTGGGAGGAAGCAAGTGTCTAAGGGTACCCCTGGCCTCTGCTGACCGAACTCTCGTAAAGAGATATCCTGGCTGCTGGGAGGGGGCCCCTCCCTTCCCCCAGCTCGGATTCCCTTACAGAGCGGGGAAGCCACCCTGAGACCTAGGCAGAGTTGGGCTGCGAGGGCCAGGGCTCAGCGCAGGTCTCCTGGACTCCGGCCCGCCTGCAGAACGAGACCAACAGGAGTATGCGGCCCGGAAGAGGGCCCCTCAGTCAGTCGGGCTGCGTCACCTTTCACACATCTCTCCAAGTGTTTATAGCTGTTCTCCTTAGAGTGGCAGACATTGCTACCGGCTCAGCAAAAAAGAAGCACGAGGGTAACCATGGAGACATGAGCGTTTTAGCAGTGGCCAGAAAAGATCTCAGGCAGACCGGGTTTAATGCGGTTAACCTTCACAGTCACCAGGGAGCAGTACCTCCCATCCTCCTGCAGCTGTCTGTTCCCATTTCACAGCCATTGGCGCCCACAAGAAGCCCTGGTCACTGTCTTGACGGCCGGTCACCCAAGGCCATGCTCAGTTTTCTGGATGGGGGGCACCGCCCAGCCAGGCTTCCTTCCTTCAGCCATGCCCACCATGTCTGCATTTTCTTTCCACGAAGTTGGTGCCAAAGTATTGCAAAGTTCACTGGCTAACTCCAGTCCACTCTCTGCGAATTTTGTGATTTAAAAGAAAGAGAGAGAGACAAAGAAAATAACATCAACAAAACCTCAAGAAACTAAGAGTGAGAGAAAATTAGCATGCAGAACTTTCAGTGAAAAATCCCTCAACATGCATCTCCACTCACTTCATAGCTATATCTACAACTGTCTGTGAGGTTAGAAAGAGACCCCGGCCTCACCCCTGTGAGGGTGCAGGAGTGTGCCTCCGCAGACAGACGTGGAGTTTGGGGCCACATCAATGCTGAGACGCAATGCTGAGTTGATCAATGCAGGAATGTGTTGAACAGCAGAGGGGTCGATAAGCCATGGGACAAACACCACTGAAGCAGGAGGAAAACTCCCATCCCCAGAGCACCAAGAAACTGTGGTCCTGGGAGGGAGAGGTGCCCAGGGCACAGCCAGTGGCTGCCAAGTGTCTCAATCCATGCACGTGCACATTGCTGGTGTGAGCTAAACTGGGCGTGGCAACATGAAAAGAAATGCTTTGTAAAAACCACCTTACGGCCCTGGCCGGTTGGCTCAGTGGTAGAGCGTCGGCCTAGCGTGCGGAGGACCCGGGTTCGATTCCCGGCCAGGGCACACAGGAGAAGCGCCCATTTGCTTCTCCACCCCTCCGCCGTGCTTTCCTCTCTGTCTCTCTCTTCCCCTCCCGCAGCCAAGGCTCCATTGGAGCAAAGATAGCCTGGGCGCTGGGGATGGCTCTGTGGCCTCTGCCTCAGGCGCTAGAGTGGCTCTGGTCGCAACATGGCGACGCCCAGGATGGGCAGAGCATCGCCCCCTGGTGGGCAGAGCGTCGCCCCTGGTGGGCGTGCCGGGTGGATCCCGGTCAGGCGCATGCGGGAGTCTGTCTGACTGTCTCTCCCTGTTTCCAGCTTCAGAAAAATGGAAAAAAAAACAAAAACAAACAAACAAAAAAAAACCACCTTACAACCTTTAAAAAATACTCCTAAAGCCCACAGCCTCCTTCCTGTAGCTTTCCTTTCTCATTTGATGGAGTCCAGGGGTTCCCTGGCCTCAAATGAACAGACGAAGAGGGAAGGGCCAGAGGCTGGGTGTAGGGAGGCCTGTCACATGGGCTGCGTGCAGAGATGGGACCAGCCTGCCAGGTGAGCACCTTTAGTGGCTCTTGGTGATTCTTGGGAGAGGGACGAGGAGGCCGGCAGAAAACAACCTAGAGACATATCCCAGGTTGTTGACACCTCCTTCTAGTGCAGAGCAGTCTTAGAGCCACTGTGGAGACTATGAACTCAAATGCCACTGTGGGGAGCTTGGCTTTACTTGCTGCCAGTGTTCGGAGGGTGGGAAGAAGCCCTTCCTGGGTCTTCTTCATCTGTGCAATGGATGACCTGTGCAGTGATACAGGGTCCTCCCAAACTTTCACCAGCATCAGCACCACTGGGGCAGGAGTTGTATTTGAGATTCCTGGGTTTCACCCACAGGAGTTCTGATACAATAAATGGAGGGAGCCTCATTTTTTATTCACGGTTCTTATAAGCTTGGACCACCCTTCTGGGAGGATTCAAGCACTGCAGGAATAGTCTTTGCAGATTTCCAAATGCAGATGGACCCTCATTGCTCATGTGGCTCAGGTTGACGTGGGCTGTGAATTCTGCTGAGAACTGGAGAGGAGGAGCTACCTGAGGCCCTGCTTCTTGGACGGACTTTATGGGGCATAGTGGGGTAAATTGTACAACTGCTGGCGAAGTAAATACCTGTTGAGTACAGTACTGTATATACAGCTAAGAGAGGTTCTGAGGAGAGAAAAAGGAATGAGACCTCAACCATGCCTCTGAGGGCTGATTGCCGAGGAGAATGGGGGAAGCAGAAGCCAGTGCTCAGGTCAGAGCAGGGTGCTGCCCAGGGGCTCTAGTGCTAGAGGGCGGGGATACAGATGGGGTGCCACAGCTCAGCAGGGCTGGGGAAGGCCCAGTGCAGAGCTCCAGAGCCCGTCCATCGTAAGCAAACAGGACTGTGTCGACACCAGGGGGCCCTGCCAGCGGCCTGTCTGCTCAGCCAGGTCTCCCCTGCCCTGCCCTGACCTGAGACTCTTCACGCCCTGCACTGTCTCCCTCAGCACCCACACGCATGCATGGCACCGTGAAGACTGGCAGTGGGAGGTTTCCCTCTCTCCCAGCTGCCCTGCGATTGCAATCCCACAACCCACTGTAGCCACCTTCTCGGGGCAGAGGGACGAAGGGGGTGTTTCTCTCTCTCTCTCTCTCTCTTTTTTTTTTTTTTTTGTTTGGCACTGGGCCTCTGTGCCTTCTGCAGGGCTGAACAAATGAGAGGCAGCAGGTGTCCCAGTGCTTCTAGGTGACATGGACTTGGTGCATGGGGTCCGGTAAACACACGTCAACAAACCCTGTCTCAAACTTCAGACAGTCCAGGACCCCGCGCAGTACTACCCTGGCCTTGGCTGCCAGAGTCTAATGTCCACACAGGAATCCTCCAGAAGGCCTCTGCAGTAGAGCCCAGTCTTCTCTCCTAAACTTCCCTGGAGAAAGCCAGTGTGGGGCCGGCAGCCCAACGCCCCAGCTCCTCACATGCAGGCCTCAAGGCTCATCCTCCTGGCCCAGGTCTGCCTGGCCACTGCTGAGACTGGAGGGGGGGCACAGATGGAGACACCAGGCCAGGTGGGAGGAGGGGGCAGGAGGCGCAGGTGGAAAGGAAAGCCTGGCACCCAGCTCCCTACTTCTCTCTCAGTCTGCCCTGCCACAGCAAGTTCGTTCTGGGGGTTTTCCAGACTCCAAAGCCCACACCTTTGACCCTGGATGAAGCCTGGGGGGCCTGACTTGGCAGGGACTATATGGTGAAGGATAAAATCTGGTGAGGCAGGTGTCGGAGAATCTCAAAACCGGGAAGCAGCCTTGCTCTGTGGTAGCCCTCACTCTCCCAGCAGGTGCATTTAGGAGAAAGACCTGCTGTTCCATACTCCAGCCTCTGAGGGCACTTACACCCGCCCTCGCTCCCTCCACCTGCTCTCAGGTGAGAAGGAGGCAGGCAAGTTCACATGGTGGTCAACTGGAAAGCTGGGATATGGCTCAGCTCCGTGCACTGGGGCTGGGGCCTGGTGCGCCCGTCTAGCTGTGGCGGAGAAAAGGGGCATTTTCTGCTTTGCTGATCTGTTTGGAGGACATAATGCCCAAAGATGGCTTTCTCCCAAATCATTAAAAGCAAACAACACATCAGGGCCTTGCTGGCCTGGGGCCACACCATGGTTAGGAATTCGATTCTACAGCACATCTGTTGTGAAACAATGCACAGCAGTTCTTGTCCTGAGGACTGGATTGGCTTCCAACCACTGTTGTTTCTGGAAAAAGAGAGGCCAGTCTTCCCAGAGAAGCTGGCTTAAAGAGGACTCAGCCCCTCCTGCCTCCAGTCCCGTCTGAAGCAAAGTGACCGCCCAGGGCCCCTGTGGGTCCACCCAGGCCCTGGCTGTTTGCTCTCCAGGCTGGCGGGACATAGTGGTCACAGAACAGGAGATGGGGATCCCAGGGCTATATGTGTCCTAGTGACTGCTGCAATGAATTGCCAAAAACGTAGTAGTTTAAAATAATACCCCTGTATGATTTTATATGACCTGTGTTTCCCTGGGCTAAAATTGGGGAGTCGACAGGGCTGGTTCCCTCTTGAGGGTCTGGGGAGGTTTCCCATCTGTCTGTTCTGGCTTCCAGAGGCACCCTCGTTCCTTGGCTCATGGCCCCTTCCCCACCTTCAAACGCAGAACGGCGAGTCCAGGCTCTCCCACTTCTCATTGCTCTGAGCTCTCTGCCTCTCTCTGCCATGTCTCAGGATCCTGGCGCTTGTTCCAGGCCTGCCCAGATGACCAGGTTAATCTTCCCATTGTCAGGTTAGCTGATAAACTTCAACCTCATCTGCTGCCTTAATACCTTTCCAGCTGTTAGATAATATGTTCACAGTTTTCAAGATTAGGACCTGGAAAGGGTTTCAGCTGGGGTGACATTCAGATCTGTGCCCCCAGCCCCCCAGCACCCAGGAACTTCTTTCACTCTGTAACGTGAGCTGGGCATCCCTCCAAGGTCCAGTCTCTACCTATGGGATGTGCTGGGACTGGCTTATCTCAACTTTTGGAATCCGTCTTAAATGGCTGTTGTTAAAAAGTTATATAAACATATAAAAAACCTGTGTTCTTGCCAAATCTGTGTTCAGTGACATCACGATGGCAGCCTGAAATTGGCCACGATGGAAGTATTTATGCCATAGAAATGAACAAACACTCCCAATCAGGGCTTAAGTTATTTTGTTGTTGGTGGTGGTTATTTAGACTTAGAGTAATGGAGAAAGTATTAATGCAGATTAACTGAAAAGTTTGTCAGGTTTGTAACTGTGGTTACATTGTGAATAGCTTCAAAAATGGTGAAATCATAATTGAACTTCAACGATCTGGTAGGCTACAAATAATGAGTTTAACAAAGTTCAATGAAAGCGTTCTGTGAGAATACATTGCCTCTATAAAATTTACAACCAAAAAAACTGTCTATTTTATTATTATTTGTAAGTTGTGCACTATGTTCTCTTTATAGCAATAACCTGAAGGGTAAGCTGATGTTCAGAGGTAGGAACATGCTTCCTTCTGCACAGGACTGGTTGTTAAGCACTTACTAGCATATCACTGCCCACCTCTCCCCCAGCCTCACCTCCCAGTACCGTATGCTCTATGTTCTGCCATCTAAACCACTTGCATCTCCCAGAATCCTCCCTGCTTATTCACATACTGTTTGCTCTGTGTGGCAAGACCCCAACCTACTCCACCCTGTTCCATGCCTGCTTATCTTGCTTGTCCTTCAGACGTCGCCCAGGAGCTATTGTCTCTATGAGACAGACCCCCATGTTGGGCAGAGTGCCTCTCCCTCTCCTGTTTTCTCATTATCCCCGGCTTCTCTCCACCTCCACTCATATCACATCCACTGGAAGCAGGCTCCCACCTCTGTCTTCACTGCTGACCCTGGCTGTGCACAGTGTAGCCCAGTTCCTACATAGTAGGTGCTCAATGAGCACTTACTCCATGAAATGGGTAGAACACACCTGTAAGGAGCTGGAATTGTTCTTGACTGTGTATAACTCCTCTAAGTCTCTCCCCAGACATGGAAGGGAACAGAAAAGAGGACAGAAAGCACAGATGTAGACTAGTTCTGAAGAGAGTTGGCTCCCAGTGGACAGGGTCGCTGGGCACATTAAGTGACCCTTGGGGAATACCACATACCAGCCCCCTACACCTGGAGGGCTGACAGCCCTGACAGAGTCTTTTTCTGCAAATCCATGGGGGAAGGGGAACACAGGACTCCAGGCAGGTCAGGGGAAGACCCTGGGGGTCTGGAAGCTGGATCCTGCACCAGGTGTGCTCAGAGGATAAACAGTATCCAGGGTGAGGCACTTAATAGGAAAACAGCTTCCCAAGGACCCCCGGCACAGTCAACCCAGATATGGAGGGTGTCCTCATGGGTGGCCCTTTCTCCACTCTAATCAGGACTCCCTGACAAATGGCAGGAGGTGATAATGAGGGCAGTGCTGGCGCCACTGGCTTCATGGGGCACTGACAACCCTGATGAGTGGGATGAGGTGGAGGTGGAGAGGCCAGATGGAATCCCAGGAGAGAGACCAGTTCGGCTAGCAATAATGGCAGCAGTGCCGACTGGAACCTGGCCAGACCTGACCCTGGGCTAGGCTTTTTCCTCAGGATCACCCCATTTTACAACTGGGAGACTGAGGTTTTCACCTGGTGAATGTCAGCACCAGGACAACCTCCTAGACCCTGAGATCACAAAATACTTCTTGACCGTGATCTTAAAATATTTAATGCCACTCACCTGGCTTGAGGCTGCAGAGCTCCCATGGAGTACCTGTAATGCTCTGTCCATGCCCTCTCAGGGCCCCTCTCCTGTACTTGCCCCACTCCCAGGTGGAGGCATTCATCTTGGTACCTCCTCTCCCATTACCTGCAGTTGGGAAACCACTCTGGAGCAGTGGGTAGGACAGTTGGGACACAGGACTATCCCAGCTGTGTGTCTCTCTGCTGTCCTCACACCAGGAAATGCCCATGAAATGCCTGCCCCACAGCCGAAGCCAGTGCTCGACAGAGAGCAGACCTCAACTGGCCTCCTTTCCCAGTCTTGGGATGCAGAGGAAAACTTCCTGGCCTGGGGTGGATGGGTAGGAGAGATGGGAAGAAAGAGAAATGGCCATTAGAGCTGGCACACTTTTAGAATACACTGTCAGACTTTTGGGTTAAAGACCATAATCCAAGTCCACATTCCCATAACCTCGAGGAAGTCCTGCAGACAGCAGGGGAATGAGGACAGCGGGGTCAACTCCATCTCAGGCCTTGAGATAGGTGGGAGGGGTGTGGGAGCGCAAGCATGGGCGAGCTGGAGAGAAGACCCTGCAGCTGCGAACTTTAGAAAACTCCGCTAGCAGAAGGCAAGTTCTCCCAGATGGAGAGAGCAGAAAGTCCAGGTGCAGGCACAGGGGGAGACCTTTAACCCACTTGGTCTTGAGAAGCAGAGTTTGTGGGGCTGAATGAGGAATTAGTTGGAAAACCACATGGCCAGGAAGCTGGGTGTGGGTGTCACACCATCTTCTCCTAAAAAGAGAAAGTATAATCTGCGTGAACACCAGAGAACTCAGATTAAGCACATGTCCGGTCATTTAATGTAAATGGAATTACCTTGAATATTAGAAACCCAACTCTGTGCCCCATCCAGGAGACATCCTATACCTGTTAAAAGGCTGAAAATCCAAGAACAGTGGCTGATGTAAGGTGAGGCTGAGTTTAAATTGAAAAGCACTGGGCAAGACTGTGAAGGGCTCTCTGACATAACAAAGAATGCAATTCACAACATATTTGTCCCCACTGTGAATACTTATGTACCAAATACATTTCAATCTATGCAGAGTAAAAACTATAGGAGACACCAGAAAGTGTATACAAGGTCACAGTTCTTATGGCAGACTTTTAAGGAAATAGCTGTTGTGGTTTATTTGTTAACTTTAAATTTTTTTACCCAATATTTTACTATGAAAATGTTTCAAATACATAGAAAAGTTGAAAGAATTGTGCAATAAACTGTCATATGCCCTCTCCCAGGTCAGGGATCAGCGAACTCCAGCCCTGGGGCTCAGTCTCAATCATTGGCTGTTTTCGCATGACTTGCAAGCTAAGAATGGTTTAATGTTTTTAAATGGTTGAAAACTAATCAAAGAAGGGAAATATTTTGTGACATATAAAAATCACACGAACTTCAAATTTCAGCATTTATAAATAGAGTTGTATGGGAACATAGACTCATGCACATTTTCCATGGCTGGTTTCTTGCCCCAGTGGACTCATTGAGTAGATGCAACAGAGATTGAATAAAACAGAGATTGGATAAAACATCAACCTGGAACACTGAGGTCACCAGTTCAAAACCCTGAGCTTGCCTAGTCAAGGCACATACATACAAGAAGCAATTACTATCAGTTGATGCTTCCCACTCCTTCTGCCCCTTTCCTTCTCTCTCTCTCTCTCTCTTCTCTAAATAAATAAGTAAATAAATAATAAATAATAAACTGTACAAACAGCAAAATGTATAATATTTAAGTCTAATTTCTATTAAGATAAAGTTCTGCCTTGGCAAGTTTATGGGTTTGATCCCAGGTCAGGGCACATATAAGAATCAATCAATGAATGCATGAATAAGTGGAACAACAAATTGATGTGTTTGTCTTTTTCTCCGTGCCCCCTCCCCTCTCTAAAATCAATAAATCAGTAAAAAAGATTTTGAGAAAAGAAGACATTTTTCTCATGGCCTTCCCCAAACCTATCATCCCACTGAGGCAATCATAGTTCCATTATTTTTTCACTCTAGGTTAGTTTTGCCAGTTCTGCCCCTTTATACAAATGGAACTGCATAGTCTGTACTCTCGTGTGTAAGGGCTTTTCCAAGCCGCACAAGAATCATGATTATACAGATCCTTCTTCTTCATTAGAATGAAGTGACATTCTGAATTCTCTGGGTGGCTTGGGGATAGTGAAGATTATTATTTTGTTGTAGGACTATGCTAATATTTATTTACTCCTTTTGATGATGGGCTCCCAAACTGACTCCAGTGTTTGGTTAGTTTGGATAAAGCTACTGTCTCTTACACTGCCCCTTTGATGCTTTTACTTTTCTTGGGTAAATACCTAAAAGTAGACGTTTGAGTCACAGGGTGTGTGGATGTTTAGTTTTATAAAACACTGTCAGAATTAGTCTAAAGTGATTGAACCATTTCACCTCCCAAGTGATGGGAATTCTAGTTGTACCATGTCTTGTCCAATAACTGGTGTTGCCATCTCTTCAGTTTCAGCCATTTGGGTGAGTGTGTGATGATATTTTATGATTTATTTGGATTTTTCTGATTACTAATGATGCTGAATATCTTTTCATGTACTTTTTTTTTTTTTTGTATTTTTCCGAAGCTGGAAACAGGGAGGCAGTCCGACAGACTCCTGCATGCGCCTGACCGGATCCACCCAGCACGCCCACCAGGGGGCGATGCTCTGCCCATCCGGGGTGTTGCTCTGTCGCGACCAGAGCCACTCTAGCACCTGGGGCAGAGGCCAAGGAGCCATCCCCAGTGCCCAGGCCATCTTTTGCTCCAATGGAGCCTTGGCTGCAGGAGGGGAAGAGAGAGACAGAGAGGAAAGAGAGGGGGAGGGGTGGAGAAGCAGATGGGCGCCTCTCCTGTGTGCCCTGGCCGGGAATCGAACCCAGGACTTCCGCACTCCAGGCCAATGCTCTACCACTGGGCCAACCGTACTTTTTAGACATTCATATATCTCCCTTTGTCAAGTAAAAAATTAGATCGATCTTTGCCAGGTAAACACTTGTGTGTCAGCATTTATTTACTCACAGATGAACATCATAAGACTAAGAATCCAATATTGTGGACATTTTTTATCCTGAGACAATCAGCTAAAAATAAATAGCTCTTAAAAATTTTAAGTTGATTGAGTAGTAGCTTACATGGCCAACAATCCATCCATTTTAAGTGTCCAACCAATAAATATAATGTGAGGTAAGGTTTGAGGTTTATTTATTTTTTCTTATATGGACATCTTGTCGTTCTATTGTAGCACCATTTCTGAAAAGACTATGTCTTTCCCCATTGAATTAAATATGAATTAATTAAAAATTAATTGACCATATACATGAGGGTATATTGCTGGATTCTCCATTTGTTCCCATGAATCTATGTCTGTCTTTGTATCAATACTATAATGTCTTGATCATAGTAGCTTTCTAATACGTCTTAAAGACAAGTATAACTTCTCTAATTTCATTCATTTAAAAAAAATTTGACTCTTCTAGATTCTTTGTATTTTCTTATGGTATTTTATAATCAACTTGTCAATTTCTACCAAAACAAAACAAAACAAAACACTGCCAGGATTTTGGGGAAATATTTGTACAGAATTATTATCATTTCTTCCTAACATGTTTAGTGGAACTCACCAATGAGGCCATTTGGGATTAGTTTTCCTTGAAGAAAGTTTTAAACTACAAATTTGATTTTTTTAGTAGATACAGGAATATTCAGGTTATTTATTTTTGTTGAGTGAGCTTTGGCAGTTGGTGTTTTTCATGAAACTTATTCATTTCAATTATATTCTACTTTCTTTTTCAATGATTTTCACCCATTATTTCCTTTTTTCTTAATTTGGGTTTACTCACTGTTGTCCTTCTACTTTCTTGACTTGCAAACTTAGATCAATGATTTTGAAGCCTTCGTTTTTTTTCACAGAAGCACTGAAACCTTAAGTGTCCTTGTAAGCACACTCTAGCAATATCCCACAAATTTTGATGTGTTGTGATTTCATTTTCATTCAGTTTTATAGATTCTAATTACTTTTGTGGTTTCTTCTTTGACCCATGGATTTTTCTTTAGAAGTATGTTACTTAATTTCCAAATATTTAGGGAGTTTTTTCTCCATACTTTTTGTTATTGGTTCTAGTTTAATTATTTTATGGTCAAAATATAGACATTATGTAATTTGAACTACTTTACATTCATGATGACTTGTCTTATAGCCTGGCCTATGGTCTTTCTTGCTGCATGTTCTATTTTGTTGTTGTTGGGTGGAGTGTCTACAACCACAAACTAGGCAAGTGGGATGATACTGTGTTCCTGAGTAAAGATAATATGGTTACTAATTTTCTGTCTATTAGTTATTGAAGGAGGGACAGTTAAATCTCCAACTAGAATTGCTAATTTGTCTCTTTCTCCTTTTAGGTCTGTAAGCCTTTCATTTATGTGTGTTTGAAACTCTGTAATTAGATGCATACACATTTGGGACTATTATATCTGTGAGGTCCATTGGCAATAGGGGAAGGTCACATGAGGAACCAGGTCTGGGGACTTTGGCCGAAACCACCCACACCCATGACCGCCAAAAGAAATGGCCTGGAAGCATTTTGAAAAGATCTGTCAGCCAGTGAAATTTCGCCACAACATATCAACCCAACCACCCTACCGATGCTATAAATTACACAGCACCCCCCTCCCCCGGCAAGGGAAGCTGCCCGACTTCCCTGGCCCCTGTCTTACGGACCAGTGAACCTCACCCAGGATGTGCACTAAATAAAGCTTTTGCTCATCCACACTTGGTGGCTATGTCCTTCTTTCTTCCTTGGCGGCGGAAAATACCTTAAATATCCTCATGATGAACTTTTTCATTCTGAAATTGCCCTTTCATTCTGGTGATAGATATTGATATGACTAGTTCAGTTAATCTCATGCCTAATATATGCACTATATATCTTCTTTCATTCTTTTATGATAGATAAAATGGCTACTCAGCCACCATCCTTCTTAAGAACAAAGCAGGCCTGAAAGGAGAAAGAAGGATTTGTCTACTTGGTAATCTGGCTCAGACCTCCCTTGTAGCTGAATGCTGATAGGGACAATTGGATCAAGGTGAAGACAATTCTGAGAAACTGTGGCGTCTTGAGAAACTGTGGCATCACTCCCAATCACAAACAAAAGAAGTTATCTTGCAGCTGCCTTTGCCCAAGGCCCTTTGACAAATTCATATAACTCTGGCCCCATCCCTCCCTCGGGGCTGACACTCTTTGCTGATCTCAGCCTGTCTGCACCCAGGCATTTTTAAAATCAACTTTCCTGCCTGACCAGGCGGTGGCGCAGTGGATAGAGTGTCGGACTGGGATGCCGAGGACCCAGGTTCAAGACCCCAGGTTCGAGACCCCGAGGTTGCCAGCTTGAGCGTGGGTTCATCTGGTTTGAGCAAAAGCTCACCAGCTTGGACCCAAGGTCGCTGACTCCAGCAAGGAGTTACTCGGTCTGCTGAAGGCCCGTGGTAAAGGCGCATATGAGAAAGCAATCAATGAACAACTAAGGTGTCACAATGTACAACGAAAAACTAATGATTGATGCTTTTCATCTCTCCGTTCCTGTCTGTCTGTCCCTGTCTATCCCTCTCTCTGATTCTCTCTCTGTCTCTATAAAATAAATAAGTAAATAAGTAAATAAATAAATAAATAAAAATTAAAAAAATAAAATAAAATCAACTTTCCTTTTGGAACATGCTAGCCTCGTGTTTTCAGTTTGGCCCACGGTTTCTGGCTTTTATTTTACCTTTAGTCTATCTGTGTCATTGTATTTAATGGAGGTTTCTTTAAATATTCAGGTGCTGTTTTCTGGTCTACTTTGACAATCTCAGCCTTTTAATTGGAATGTTTAGCATATTTAGAGTAGAGATCATTTGGGTATGGTTGAGTTAAAACCTATCATCTTGTTTCTTTTTCTTTGTTTTCTCTCTTATTTTGATCAAATAAGCATCAATTATTACGTATGGGTGGTAGTAACATAAACATAACATATTTTAAATTGAGTACTTTCTGTATTTCATTTTATCTTCACTTTGGCTTATTAGCTGTACTTCATTGTTTTGTCATTTAGTGGTAGCTCTGTTGTTTTTCATATTGTGCTCAATTGCACCTTTAACTCGTCACCGGCTGCCTTCAGGTAATATCATGCCAGTTCACCTAAAGAGTGTGAGAACGTTGAACAATGACTGTCCTTTCCTTTTTCCCATTCTTTCTTCTGTCCTATTATTTTCATACATTTCACTTTTGCACATTAGGAATTTCACAATACACTGTCATTAAAACAAAAGCAAGCCTTTTAAAATCACAAATAAAAACATCATTTTAAAAAAAATAAAAATAGCATTAATGTAAAATGCCACAATGACACAGCAAGCGCATCACTTCCAGAATGTCCTGTTTGTACTGTGATTGCAGTATTTTTTTCTGCTGTCGTTATTTGTTTTTCTTCTGCATTAGACAATAAAGTCCTTGAGAGCCAAAACAATATCTATTAATCTTGTAACCTTAGCATAGTGCGTAGCTGGAAGGAGTTCAACAAACGTTAGGCTCGTTGAGTTCCTGACTACCCATGAAAGAATGACAAGACGATACAACGTAAATACTGGAAGCACAGACAGAACGTGCTCTAGCAGGCGGGCAGACACACACTACCTCTTAATCGCTGGTATGGATACCTCCTCTCCTCTGTCCTAGCTCTCCTCACTGACCTCCCATTCAAACCTTGACAGGCAGGAAGAGGAAAACCAGAACTTCACAGGCACACTTCAAAGAGATCTTAAAAGGTCACAGATCAGGCCTCTGGGTGGAAACTGACTGTGGCCACATTCCAAGAGCTGTTGGGTGTGGCCCCAGTGGATCAGCCATTTGAGGCCTCAGATTTGTTTGTATTGGGAACAAATGTGACGGGTGAGATCTGGGAATGGAGAGTGGGTCATTTCTGGATCATGTCCTCACTGGCCTGGGAAGTGGCCCAGAGCCCTGGTGCCTGCTTGGGTCTTTGTGGCCCCGACTGCATCTGATCTCACTGGGGAAACTAAACAGCTTTATCAAATGCAGAAAGATTTCTGCAGCTGAACTAGAGCATTGGCTGAATGATAATGTAGATGGTAATAATGATCTGGGATGTGGAGATTTCTTGCTTAAACCTTTGAAGTAATGTCCTTAATGTTTTCTCTAGTGGTTGGATGGCTTGGGAATAGTGAAAGCTGGTTCACAACAGGCAGCAGTGCTGAAAATGAGGTTGTGGAAATATTTCCCTTCTATCATTTTGAATTCAGAACAATCAGAGCATTATGATACCCTGCTTTGCTGACTTTTCTGTAATTTTCCAATCCTTGAAATGTTGAGATTATAAAAATGTTCACAATGTGCTTTAAAATTTTTTAACATCATAAATAAACAAAGCAAAACAATATTTCTCCCTTTTGGCGAGTGTTAACCTTCTAGGAGAGAACTTATTTCTAAGAGGGATCTTTAATGCATACATCAAAATTTTTTAAAAGCTAAAAAATTTCTTTCAAATGTAAAATTAAACCTAGGTTCAACAGTCTTCTTGTCTCCTCTTTTATTGATCTAACGCCTATGTATCAGGCACTTGTCCACGAGGTGATGAAGGTAACATGCATCCACTATAGTAGAATAAGGCAGTTGGTGCTCTGTGCCCAAAGACAGGTATGGGACAGTTCGCCCAACGAAATCGGGTCTCTCCAGCTTTAGTTTTGTCTTTTTTGATGTACTATGCATTAGCCATCCATCTGTCCATTCACTGTGTCACAAAACTGGAAAGGCCTTCGAGGATAATGTACTGTGGTAGTTTTCAAGCTTTTCCTTTTAGCCAAGGAAGCCGATACTGGTTGCTCAGACAGAAGAGGGGCTGCCCCATGGCAGGTAGGAGGCTTGCCACTCTGTCCTATCCCCAGCAGCCTTGGGCAGTGGATAGTTTGAATACTTGACAGGCAGGAAGAGGAAAACAAGGATTTCAATTGGGGTCAGTTGAGGTCACGTGCCCCCGGATCAGTGTTGCCCATTCTCGTCCCTCTATGAAGGCTAGGGTGTGGGCAGGGAGAAGAGATGCTGCCTTGGGAAATGACTGGCATCTCTGGGCATCTGGAAATGGCCTGGTAGCTACAGCAGTGATGACCGGCTGAGTTGGTGGCTGAACTCCCAGTGTCCAGCGAACCTTGGGAGCAGGGACCTCTCCAAGCCTGAGGGCTACGAAAGAATCCTGCAAAAAAGCCTGTTCATCTGGGCCCCAACTGGTATAGAGAGCTGCCGGCTCACCTAGTGATGGTGAGGAGAGGGCAGGAAATCTAGGAGACCCTCAAAGGAGGTTGGGGTAGGGCTTTTCCCCCAGGAAACATCCCATATGGCTCATTGAGGAAGAGGAGTAGCAGGTCTGCTCCAAAACTTTCCAGATCATCATCTAAAACCTCCAGCAACTTCACCACATGAGATCGTACCTGTGTCTTCTGTGTGTTTAGCCTGACCTGTGGTGGTGCAGTGGATAAAGCGTCAACCTGGAAACACTGAGATTGCTGGTTCAAAACCCTGGGCTTGCCTGCTCAAGGCACATATGGGAGATGATGCTTCCTGCTCCCCCCCCTCTATAATGAATAAATAAAATCTTTAAAATAAAATAAAATAAAATAGTAAGTCTATGGCTACAGCTTAGTTTTCTGGAACTATTCAACCTGATGCAACTAATTCAAAAAAAATTTTTAAACTGCTCCAAAAAATTAAGCCAGCTGTTGTTTAGAAGCTCCATTAAAAAAAAAGAAAAAGAAGCTCTATTACCTCTTCCAAAATGATTAAGGTATCACTTAGTAAATTACTACTCTCTAGTTCAGTGTTTCCCAACATAGTGGCCCACACCCCACAGGGGGGCAATTCGATAGTTAAGGGGGGCAATTTGAAAATGGACTCCACACGACTTTAACTCTTTCGCCCCAGGCCATTTAAATGCAATGCTAGATATCGGTGCCAAATTTAACAAAAAAATGCAATTCTTAAATAATTGCGGTAAATAATTATTAAGTATAATTTCGTTTGACGAGACCAAAATATCAACTGGGTGATTGGTGTCGTCAAGTAAACTTCGTCCTGGGTTCTCCGCGGAGCTTGCCATCTGCCGCGGGGAACCCCAGACGTTTTAAAAATTTGCTAAACAACGCAGTTATTCTCACCTAATTGGCCCATCGCAACTTCTGTAGTGATTCACATCATTCAGTTGGTGTTAATTTGAAATAAGTGTCAATCAAAACTGTTGTAAAAGCTCGTTGATTTAATAAATATACATATATATATTGTATAGATATAATTGGTAAGTATTTGATTTTATTTTTATCAATATTAAACTCTTTATTAAGTACTTCTTGCATCAGGGCTAGAAAGCACTAATATTTTATAAATATTATTGGGGCTATAATAGTGCATGAACGACAATTTTAATTTTAGAAGCATAACTTTCCAGAAAATTTTGTCAAGTGGAAAAAATATAGATACCTTTTGATTTGCGGTGGTAGTGTAGTAAATGTGTTATATACATTTAAATAAATATGAATTTTTGGTATACGTTTACTCTATGTCACACTGAATATATTTTAACACATATTTTAATATTAGTTTTTAATTGATCTTATTTTTATTTCTTATAGCCCCATAGTAAAATGAGTGGTGCAAGCAAGAAAAAAACTCGTCAATATTCGGAGGAATATTTAAAATTTGGGTTCATACCTGCTGTTCACGATGAGCGGATTCCTTTTTGTCTTTTATGCCAGCAATGCTTGACCAACGAATCAATGAAACGAGGTCGTCTTGAGGCGCATTTGAAGGCGAAACATAGTGCTCATATTCAGATTTGAGTTACTTTAAAACTTTAAAGAAAAATTTTGAAAAAAGAACATTAAAGTCTCTATTTACTGCTCATATTTCAACTAATAATTGTGTTCTTGAGGCTAGTTATCAAATTTCTTTATTCATCGCTAAAACTGGAAAAAATCACACTATAGGAGAGAATTTAATAAAACCATCAATATCAGCATTTCTTAAAACGGTTCTTGAAAAAGATGACAAAGATGTAAAAGCTATGCCACTCAGTGACAATACTGTTAGCAGAAGAATAGACAAAATGAGTGAGGATATTGAAAAACAACTTATTGAAAAGCTGAAAACAAGAAAATTCTCCTTGCAAATGGATGAATCAACTTTGAGAGACAGTGAGGCAGTATTGATAACTTACGTAAGATACATTGATAAAGAACATTTTGCTGAAGAAATGTTGTTCTGTAAAAGATTAGAAAGCACCACTACCTCCAAAGATATATATAATAAGCTAAAAAACTACTTAGATGTCAATGATATACCAATGAAAAATAGAACATCTTGTGCTGCAGATGGTGCTCCCAATATGATGGGCAAGAAAAATGGCTGCTTAAAATTGATGAAAGATGCGAATCCAGAAATGATTCTTGTGCATTGTGTTATTCATAAGGAAAACTTGGTAGCTAAAAACATCTCGCCTGTTCTGAATGAAGTATTACATACAGTAATAAAGTGTGTTAATGCTATTAAAGCTAGTGGCAAATGTGAGCGTCTTTTCGAGCTATTTTGTGAAGAACAAAATGAAGACCATGTGAGACTTTTACTTCATACTGAAGTAAGATGGCTATCTAAAGGAAACTGTTTGAGGCCCTGGCCGGTTGGCTCAGCGGTAGAGCGTCGGCCTAGCGTGCGGAGGACCCGGGTTCAATTCCCGGCCAGGGCACACAGGAGAAGCGTCCATTTGCTTCTCTACCCCTCTGCCGCGCTTTCCTCTCTGTCTCTCTCTTCCCCTCCTGCAGCCAAGGCTCCATTGGAGCAAAGATGGCCCGGGTGCTGGGGATGGCTCTGTGGCCTCTGCCTCAGGCGCTAGAGTGGCTCTGGTCGCAACATGGCGACCCCCAGGATGGGCAGAGCACCCCCTCCTGGTGGGCAGAGCGTCGCCCCTGGTGGGCGTGCCGGGTGGATCCCGGTCGGGCGCATGCGGGAGTCTGTCTGACTGTCTCTCCCTGTTTCCAGCTTCAGAAAAATGGAAAAAAATAAAAAAATAAAGGAAACTGTTTGAAAAGATTTATAAAACTGTTTGATACTCTTAGTGATTTTTTAAGTGACAAACCTGAAATGAAGTATCTGTTAACAATAGATGGTAAAGCATTTGTGAGTTATTTAGCTGATATCTTTGAAAAACTAAATAAGCAACTTCAAGGAACAAATAAAACTCTTGTTGATGCAAAAGCAAAGATATTTGGTTTCATTGCCAATATTGAGTTATGTCAGAGACATATTAACAAAAACTTTAAACAGTTTCATTGGCTCCAAAAATGTGAAGTAACTGATACTGCTTTACTTGTTATTGTCAATCATTTGCATATTCTATCGGCTGATTTAAAAGAAAGATTTTCTGATTTAAAACAAATTGATTTCCCAACATGGATGATGCAGCCAATGTTAGTGGATTTGTCTGATATATCAAATATGCAGTATCAAGAAGAACTCGCAGAATTGTAAAATGATGAGTCAGTTAAAGCTTTATTTAATATCAAAGGAGCGATGGCATGGCTTTGTGAGGAAACAGAAATCAAATACCCAAATTCAACCAAATGTGCAAGAAAACTATTGCTACCGTTTCCATCTTCATTTTTAGCTGAATGTGGATTTAGTGCTGTAAATGATTTACTGGTAAAAAAAAGAAATCGGCTGGATATAACACAATGTGGAGACTTGAGACTAAAGCTAACCAAATTGGAACCTAATATAAAATCTCTGTGCAGCAAGCATCAAGCGCAAGGATCACACTAAATTAAAATAATAAATTAATATAGAAAAATCTGTATTAAAATTATTTGGAATTTAAATTTCTGTTTTTCATTATATGTTTTGAAATTTTACTTACTGTGTTTTGTTAACAATTTCATAGTGATTTCTTCCTAGAACCTATCATTTATGTTTATTAAGTGAACAAATCAATTTTTTAATGTTAAAAATTATGTATGTTACATGGGGGGTGACATAAAAATTTTAGAAAGGTTAAGGTGGGGCATGGCACAAAAAAGGTTGGGAAACACTGTGTCTAGTTCTTTTTTTTTAAATACTTTATTTATTGATTTTACAGAGACAGGAGAGAAAAGGGAGCATGGAATGGGAAGTATCACTCATAGTTGCTTCATGTTAGTTGTTCATTGCTTGCTTGTTGTATGTGCCTTGACCAGGGAAGCCCAGGGTTACAAACTGGCAACTTGGCATTCCAGGCTGAAGGCCACCACAGGCCAGGCTACTGTCTAGTTCTTAATGACATCCTAGCACCTGAGAAGATTTTTATCTCATTACACTTTCTAAAGTGTGTGTGTGTAAGAGAGAGAGAGAGAGAGAGAGAGAGAGAGAGAGAGAGAAAGAGAGAGAGAGAAGAAGAGAGTATTTTGGGAAATAGTATAAATCCAAAGGTTTATCTGCACCTCTAAAACATAGATCATTCCTCTCTCAATGGCCTTAATTAATGCCCAGTTCTTGTTCTATTTGGGGAAATTATTGGCTATAATTTCATTTCAATGCCATTAAAAAACAAACAAACAAACAAACAAAAACTATTATCAGCCTGACCAGGTGGTGGCACAGGGGACAGAGAGTTGGCCTGGGATGCTGAGGACACAGGTTCGAAGCCCCAAGGTCGCTGGCTTGAATGTGGGCTCACCAGCTTGAGTGTCAGGTTGCTGGCTTGAGTATGGGATCATAGACACAACACCATGGTTGCTGGCTTGAGTCCAAAAGTTGCTGGCTTGAGCAAGGAGTCACTGGCTCAGCTGTTGTCCCCTGTCAAGGCACATATGAGAAAGCAATCAATGAACGACTGAGGTGCCACAACTATGAGTTGATGCTTCTCATCTCTCTCTGTTCCTGTCTATTCCTATCTGTCCCTCTCTCTGTCTCTCTCATTAAAAAAATAAATAAATAAAAAATTTTAAAAAACTATTATCAAAAATGACTGTCAGGATTCTCTCTGAGCTGCAACCACCTCAAACTAATCTAAGCAAAATGGGGTGTTTACCAGCTCACATAAATGGGAAGTACAAGTACAAGCAGAAAGCCACTGGCAGGGTTATAATGATGTCATTTCTCAAAGGCACTCAAAGCTGGGCTGGGGACAAAGCTGGCAGAGGCTTGACTCATCCTTAGTGGGCACAGACTGCTTTCCCACTGGCTCCAGTAGCAGAGCCTCAGGAGGGATTCTGATTGGCCCTGCATGAATCACATGAGCAAGCCCAAACCAATCTCTGTGGCTGGAAAGTATGAGCCTGTAATTGAGCAGAGTTGGGCCACATGGTTGGCAAGAAGTCAGCCCTACCTGAGCCAGGTGGAAAGGACTCTTGCCAGGACAAGGGGGTTGGTAAGGCAGGGTAGGCACTGGACATACAAAAGCCACCAGAGTTAGACCCTGTTGTTCAGGCCCTTCAATGCTGATAGGCCCATAAATAGAATGAATGCCACCACCCAGTCCTTTCAGTCTGGCTGCATGTCTTCGTATAGCGCCCACTTGCTCAGGCCATAACCTTCACCCCTGACATCCAGAGTTCAGAGAGATGTATCAGCATCTTTAAGTAGGAAGCTTCTAGTGCTGGAATGCCCTTGCAGCTGTGCTTGCTTACCTGCTGTCCTTGGCTCCTCCAACTCCTTCGCACACTGACCTTCAGCCTGCCAGGAAGGGGAAGCTGCATGGATGCTCCTGCTCTTCCTGCCAACGTTCTTAAAAATGTCAATATCTTTCCCCAGTAACATTAAGCATTTGTTTAACACCTTCCTCCTTGGTAATCCCCATGCTGCGGAAAGCTCCTGATCACCCCGCTGCCCCTCACAATGTCTCAGAGCTTCTGGGCTCCTTGTGACTTTGAGATATTTTCATCTGATGGACTTCTATAAGAAACGACCTCAAATTGCAGTGTTATGGTTAGTTTTGTAAAACAATGATGGACTGACTGCCCTAGATCTTCAAAGCTGTAGCCCCTCCCCTTGGCCATTTAATAATAGCACCCGCGGCTTCTTCCCTGCACATGAGGGGTGTGGGATATGTGGGGATTTACCTCCTCTTCACAGCTGACACACTGTTACCTCTTTCTAGAAGCTATTCTGCTGCTTCAGCTTACAGGAAGTACCTTCTTCTTTGGGTTTCTACAAAATATTGACATCTGATTAAAAGCTGGCTAAAGGCCTGTTATGTTTTGGATACACACGAGTAGATGTGTGTGTTGTATGTATGTTGTATGCACTCATGGAACTTTACTGCTTACAAACTTGTAAAGCTAGAGGTTGGGGACCAATATTTCATAGCTCTGGACCTCTCACAATGACATTCACAATAGCAGGTTTTCAATAAATGCTCTTAAATGAGCTCAAGACTAGTTTCAACATTTACAGATGTTGTTTTCCCTTTTCTCAGTTCTACTCCCCAGCTCTGCAGTCACCCTAACACATTGTAGCTCATAGTCCCCACCCACTAGTCTGCTGTGACACCCCTTCAGCTCCTAGAGCCCTTTAGGAGTTTGCAACTGCCACTCAGTCACAGTGGGGGGACAAAGGAACTGCGTTCACATTTTCTGAAACTATTTTAAGGTTCAACATCTGAATGAACAAGACCCAGTGCTAGGGCATATCCTGGAAGGGCTCATTTACTAGTACCTCCCCTCCCAGGGACACTACAATCCCCCAAAGATGAGAAAGATCACCAGGGAGCTGGGGAGACACCCAAGTCTCGCTAACAATTACAGTGAAACAGGAGAAATGAGAGGTGGCGTTCTTCACTGTAAAATAATGAGTCAGACGTGAGGCTCGCCACCTTCCTTCCAGGTGACAAGCAGTATCTGCATGCAGAGGAAGAGTCCCTTCCATCACGCCATTCCTAAAACCCTATTTGACTTTTTAGAAACATGGATTTTCTTCAGCAAAATACTCTTGGCTTCCTTTTAGAAAATGGGCCGTGTTTACATGGTTAAACATTTTTGGAAACATCCTCACGTGAGTAAACTGATGCTTCATGTAGCATGAAAACTAAAAAGACACCCACTGGCCTCTTCTCTACTTGCAATTTTGGCATCTCATGGTGACACATCGAAGGAGCTGACATTTCAAGGCTAGCTCTTCTACTTGGATTAAATACTTTGGGAGGTTTTTTTTTTAAAAAAAATTATGAGACAATTAATAGAGTGAAAAAATATTGTGACTTATTAAAATGTCCAAGGGCCCAGAGAGTGATCACTGTCCATGGCGATTCTCTCTCAGATGGTGGCCTGATAGTCCGAACTGGGCACTGCTGCTTGCTGACCACATAACCTGGTGCCCAAGCCATGTGCCTCACTCACTTCCTTTAGCTTTAAAAGGATCGGGTTGCAGAGGAGGGGATTCTTCAAATTCACCAAATGCTGTCCAATTGCTGTCCAAAGTGGTTGTATTGTCCATCCTTACTGAGAATGTGCAAAAAGTCCTATTTCTCCACATGCGTGGGAGCCTTTGTTATCAAAAGACCTAATACATTTGCCAGTTTGAAGAGTGTAAAATGGCACATCATTGTTTCAACTTCTAGGTCCATGTGGACTGACATATTTGTGCATATTTTTGTGCATTTATTGGATTGAGTTTCTTCTGTGGGCTCCCTGTTCATCTACTTTGCCTATTTTAAATATGAGAGTGTTTGGTTTTTGTGATTCATTGGTAGAATTTCTTTATATAACCTATGTATTAATACTATGCTTGAGTAGTACATATATATTTTTCTCACCTGATTTTATGTTTTAGATTCGGGGTTGCAGGCTCATTTGGGTGAGAGCTTTTGTTTCTGTCGCTGTTAGCCTGACCTGTGGTGGCACAGTGGCTAAAGTATTGACCTGTTTCTGTCGCTGTGTCCCTGCCTCACTGTTCAATGACTCTGTGGTTGCCTCTCAATCCTATGCCCACCCAGGACAGCCTCCTGTCTTTCCCGGTAGTAGGGGGCTCCTGTCCAGCAGTGCCAGCAAGGCAGCCATGCGTGCTGTCCATTATGTCCTTGTGCCCTTGTCCTAGCAGCCTCAGCCCACAGACGTTTGCAGACATCGCTTCTCACTGCTTCCACCAGCAGGGCTGCTCTGGCCCCTCTTTTTCTCAGTCCTGGCCTCACTCCTGACCTCTGACACCTGCTTCCAGCCCCAGGTCCCCTCAGGGCTGTGCCCTTCCCAGGCCACCAGGGGTTCACACCTGGCTTTGGCTACATTGTCTCTTTTCAGGCTTTATGTTTGGGGCAGCACGCACTTCCTGTACGATCTTGCCTGGAAACCTCCATTTCCCACTCAGCTGAAGAGGTTCAGAGACATGATGTGCGGCCCCAAATCTCATGCCCTTTACAGAGGGACGAGGAGTAAGACTCATCTCCACCGTCAGAGCTCTGGGCAATCTGCCAGGGAATGCCAAGGAGCAAAAAACAAACTTGAAAATCATCATGAGCTAAGTGGACAACTTCAAAATGTATATGAACTGTTATGAAACTGCTTAGCTAACAAACTATTCAAAGCCAATCGCTTTTTTTAATTAGAAAAGGTAAAAGTGGTGTGTGTGTGCACGCGCACGTCTGTGTGTTTGTGTAAAAGGAGCCATCCCTTAGTTAATGTATCAGAGACCTACTTGGAAATTGGGCCTAAGATTATTTTTAAAACCTTAATGGTTAGAAGTTGAAGAAATGTTTTCTTAAAAACCGTAAGTGATCTCCGTACCCAGAAGTGAAGAATTCCCTGAGCAAGTGTTTCATTGCTCTGGTAAACCTCCCTCGTATATGTAAGTGATGCAGTCAGGCTGATAGCAGAGGAGATGGAGCCCCAGCTGCTGGGGGCTCAAGTCCAGGGTGGGCTGGAGCTGGCTCTTACCAGCTAACAAGAACCAATTGTCAAGCCCAGTCATGATTCAAAATCAAAAACGTTTAAATTTAAAAGTAATAAACACACAAACAGCATCACTTTGTAATTATTTTAACATATTACTATTTTTTGTGCCCTTCAGACTATTGAACCATTTGCCTGTCTGGTAAGGACACTTCCTGATGGTCTGCTGTGCACATCTCTTCTAGTGCTGTGCCCAGTGAAATCATGTTGGTAGCTCTATGCAGGAGTGTTTACACCTTGGAAACTGGCAAACTCTACAAGTCAGGGATTTCCCCCTCCTCCAATGGCCCATTGTCACACATTGATCAGCACACAGCTGCTTAACACTATACTTTTCTGATGAGACCTTATTCATCCCTCATATTTGTGTTATTTCAGTTGGAATGCTGGCTTAGCAATGTAAGTAACTACTCTCTTATTGGAAGGGAAGCGTCACAAGATCTTAGGTAGATGAATGGACAAAACAGTCCTTCAAAAAAAATCTATTCCAAATATAAGAAAAAAATTAGAAAAATCAATGTAAAAGAAATTGTTTTTCAATTTCTTAGAAAGAAATTATGAAGGTAAGGAAAAACAATGGCACATAGCAAAGAATACAATATATTGATCATTTCCAGAACCAAGCTAGGAGGAAAGTGACATTTACATTGAGAAAACACAAAGGAGAAAAGTAGCTGAGTTTGCCTCTATTAGCAAAAAGAAAGAAAAAGTAAAAGAAAATTAGCAGCAAATTTCATGTTTATACATTCATGGAATGACTGAATAAATTATGGTCTTTACACATGCAGCCCCATGTTCATTGCAGCATTGTTCACAGTGGCCAGAACATGGAAACAACCAAAAAGCCCATCAATAGATGACTGGATAAAGAAGATGTGGCACATATACACTATGGAATACTACTCAGCCATAAGAAATGATGACATCGGATCATTTACAGCAAAATGGTGGGATCTTGATAACATTATACGAAGTGAAATAAGTAAATCAGAAAAAACCAGGAACTGCGTTATTCCATACGTAGGTGGGACATAAAAGTGAGACTAAGAGACATTGATGTGGTGGTTACGGAGGGAGGGGGGAGAGGGAAAGGGAAAGGGGGGGGAGTGGCACAAAGAAAACTAGATAGAAGGTGACAGAGGACAATCTGACTTTGGGTGATGGGTATGCAACATAATTGAATGACAAGATAACCTGGACATGTTATCTTTGAATATATATATCCTGATTTATTGATGTCACCCCATTAAAAAAATAAAATTCTAATTAAAAAAATTATGGTCGGAGATGACGTCAGAGTAATGGCGGGGTAGGAAGCGATACCGATAAATCTCCCCCAAAACTCAACAAGATCTTCAACCAGAAACAGAAAAACCTATACTTGGAGCTTCCAGATGCTTCGCAATACACCCAAAGGTATGATTGAGTGAAAAATTGGCTAAATATATAACCAAACCCCGAAGGAAATAGGGAGTAAGAAATGCTCCGCCTTCCTCACTAACCTAAACAGGGTGGCTTTCTCTGGTAACTGTGAATATAGAAACTGAGGCGGGCAAAGGGGGTGAATAGATCCAGACTGCAACACAAACGGCCGAACCAGGCTGTGGCACAGAGATCCAAGCTGAGGGAAATCTGATCCTGTGGCAAGCCGGGCAATACAAGCTAACACTCACGCCAAACCCAAACAAAGAAAGACAAGCGGAGCGGCCATTTTACCCGATCTCCTGGTTGGCGCGCGCAGTAAGTGGGCAAGAGATTTCTTCCTAAGCCCCGGGAGTGGGTGCCCGTGTTGCCCCGCGGAGAGGCAGGGTCAGAGGCCTTTCTGTGGGCCGAAGGCAGAGTCTCTGGGCAGCCCCAGTGCCCTGGGAGAGCCACGCACGGGAGGGAGTGAGAACTAATTCCAATGGTGGATATTTTCCGTGCTGGAGGGTGTTTCACTCGGAGGGAGGCGCGGCCGGCCTCATATCCTGGTTTGCGCGCGCAGATAAGAAGTGAGCGATTCCTCCGAGTGCCTCGGCAGTGCGCGCCCGTGTTGTCGCACAGAGGGGCAGAATCGGGGGCCTTTGTGTGGGCCAAAGCGGAATCTCGGGCCGCCCCAGCGCCTTGCAAAAGCTGCGCACGGGGACGGAGCGAGACTCAATTCCAACGCTGCAACTTTTCCCTGCGGTTGGGGGTTTCACTCAGAGCGTGAGACTGCTGGCCGGATATCCTGGTCGCAGACAGTGAGTGAGAGTTTCCTCCAAGTGCCCCGGAAGTGGGCGCCTGCTTGCGTTACCGGACAGAGTGCAGAGCCAGAGGTCTTTGAGTGGGCGGAAAGCCCGCCTGATTATGCTAGCAGCTCTGACTGACTGAGCCTTACCCAGAGCCCTGTGCTGAGTGGAAATAGAATGGGGAGTGGCCAGCTCTTTGAGCCTCTTACTATCCAGGCAGAGGCAGCAGCAACCCCATAGCTGGATTATCAGGCTACTAATTGAGGAAGGAAAGACTAGGAGAGAGGCTCCAGGAACACGGACTCTCTCACTGTCGGAGCCTATAAATGCTAATGAGCTTCGATTGCCAACGAGACTAAAGCACAATACATGACATTGCCATAGAGACTTATCAGCTGCAAACCTCTACCTGAGCGTGCCAAAGGGGCAGAACCCGGGGTACAGAGTCACCGACCAGGAAGAGGGAGAGAAAAGAAAAAGCAAGAAGATAACCTCTCAAAATCAAGAATAATCTGCAGACTTTATAACCTATCCCATTTTATTATATTTGTTCGTTTGTTTCTCTTATCTTCATTCTTGATACTTTTTTTTCCTCCTCCAATTTGGCCGATTAACTCTCTACCGGTCTTACTCTCTCCTCTCCTTGAACTACACTACCCATAAGTGTTACATCTCCCATTATCTTTTCTCTTCTCTTCCTTTCTCTCTATGAGGGTTGCACTCTAAAACCCTTAACTCTCTCTCTTTCTCTCTCCTTTCTTTTTTCTTCTTTTAGTGGTTCCCTCTTTTTTTCTCTCTCTCTCTTTCTTTTCTCCCTCTATATTAGTTTCTTCCTTTCTCCTTTACATCTCCTCTCATTCAAACCTCAATAACAAACAAATTATCTTATCTGGGACTCAAACTTATGTTTGTGGCATTTTGGGGGGGTTTTACTTCACCTTTTTAACTCACTAGCAGTGCTCCCATCCCTGGCTCTCCATATTATCTAGTTCTTGTTCCACTAAATACAATAGTAATTTTTTAATTTGTCCCCCCATTTTTCTGTTTTCCTCTTATTCCTCTCATAACTCTTAGACAACCAACACCTAAAAGTAAATCATTTTATTCTTGACCCAAATTTTTTCCTTATTTGCTTTTTGTGGGTCCATACGCTCTTTTTTTTTCCTTTCTTTTTTTTTTTTTTTTTTTGCCCCTTTATTACTTTTCCCCAATTCAGGCCCTCCATCACAGGCATTGTTTGTTATAATTCACAGTCCACCACAAAATTTTCTCAAGAAAGAGGGGAGAGGAGAGAAGAGGAAAAAAGGAGGGGGGGGAATAATTTCCTTTTTTAAAAAATTTTTTTTTTATTTTATTTTTCTTTATTTCATTATTAATTTTTAAAAAAAAAACAACTCTTTTCGATTTTTTATTTTTTTATTATTTTTTTTAAACTTTTTATTCTTTATTAAATCTCATTAATACTATCAACAAAACCACCCTCAGATGCCATTAAGGAGGAGAAAATCGAATATCATGGATACAAAAGAAAGAGAGGTAACACAGAGAGATGAGGAAAAATCTATGGAGAAAAAATTTAATATATTGGAAACCTTGGAGCTAAATGACAGAGAATTCAAGATAGAAATCCTAAAAATCCTCCGAGATATACAAGAAAACACAGAAAGGCAATTTAGGGAGCTCAGAAAACAACTCCATGAACACAAAGAATATATGTCCAAGGAAATTGAAACTATAAAAACAAATCAAACAGAGATGAAAAACTCAATTCACGAGCTGAAAAACGAAGTAACAAGCTTAGCTAATAGAACAGGTCAGATAGAAGAGAGGATTAGTGAAATAGAAGACAAGCAACTTGAGGCACAACAGAGAGAAGAAGAAAGAGACTCAAAAATTAAAAAAAAGAGATAGCCCTACAAGAATTATCTGACTCCATCAAAAAGAATAACATAAGAATAATAGGTATATCAGAGGGAGAAGAGAGAGAAAATGGAATGGAGAATATACTCAAACAAATAATAGACGAGAACTTCCCAAGCCTGTGGAAAGAACTAAAGCCTCAAGTTCAAGAAGCAAACAGAACTCCAAGTTTTCTTAACCCCAACAAACCTACTCCAAGGCACATCATAATGAAATTGACACAAACCAACAGCAAAGAAAAAATTCTCAAGGCAGCCAGGGAAAAGAAGAACACAACATATAAAGGAAGGCCTATTAGATTATCATCAGATTTCTCAGCAGAAACTCTACAAGCTAGAAGAGAGTGGACCCCAATATTTAAAGTCCTGAAAGAGAGGAACTTTCAGCCACGAATACTATACCCATCAAAGCTATCCTTCAAATATGAAGGAGAAATAAAAACATTCACAGATACAGAAAAGATGAGGGAATTTATCATCAGAAAACCCCCACTCCAGGAATTACTAAAGGGGGTTCTCCAATCAGATACAAAGAACAAAAAAAAACAGAGCCACAAGTAAAAGCTCCAAGAAGAACACAATAAAACCAAATTGAAGCCCTGGCCGGTTGGCTCAGAGGTAGAGCGTCGGCCTAGCGTGCGGAGGACCCGGGTTCGATTCCCGGCCAGGGCACACAGGAGAAGCGCCCATTTGCTTCTCCACCCCTCCGCCGCGCTTTCCTCTCTGTCTCTCTCTCTCTTCCCCTCCCGCAGCCAAGGCTCCATTGGAGCAAAGATGGCCCGGGTGCTGGGGATGGCTCTGTGGCCTCTGCCCCAGGCGCTAGAGTGGCTCTGGTCGCAACATGGCGACCCCCAGGATGGGCAGAGCATCGCCCCCTGGTGGGCAGAGCGTCGCCCCTGGTGGGCGTGCCTGGTGGATCCCGGTCGGGCGCATGCGGAAGTCTGACTGTCTCTCCCTGTTTCCAGCTTCAGAAAAATAAAAGAAAAAAAAAAAAAAAAAAAAAAAAAAAAAAACCAAATTGAAACTGTGACAACAACAAAAAGAAAGAGGGGGAGAAGATGGAGATTAACAGTAGCAAAGGACGATGGAGTGCAAAAGTACTCACAAAATAGTTCGCTACAATGAACAGGGTAGGGACCCTTTTCATTACTCAAAGGTAACCACCATTGAAAAAACCACCACAGAAGCACATGAGATAAAAAAGATAGCAACAGAGGAAAGATGTATGGAATACAACCAAATAAAAACAAAAGATAGAAAAACGAAAGAGAAGGATCAAACAAGACACAAAACTAACAGAAAGCAATCTATAAAATGGCAATAGGGAACTCACAAGTATCAATAATTACACTAAATGTAAACGGATTAAACTCACCAATAAAAAGGCACAGAATAGCAGAATGGATTAAAAAAGAAAACCCAACTGTATGCTGCCTACAGGAAACTCATCTAAGTAACAAGGATAAAAACAAATTCAAAGTGAAAGGCTGGAAAACAATACTCCAAGCAAATAACATCCAAAAAAAAGCAGGCGTAGCAATACTCATATCGGATAATGCTGACTACAAGACAGGAAAAGTACTCAGAGACAAAAATGGCCATTTCATAATGGCTAAGGGGACACTGAATCAAGAAGACATAACAATTCTTAATATATATGCACCAAACCAAGGAGCACCAAAATATGTAAGACAGCTACTTATCGATCTTAAAACAAAAACTGACAAAAATACAATCATACTTGGAGACCTCAATACACCGCTGATGGCTCTAGATCGGTCATCCAAACAGAGAATCAACAAAGACATAGTGGCCTTAAACAAAACACTAGAGCACCTGGATATGATAGACATCTACAGGACATTTCATCCCAAAGTGACTGAGTATACATTTTTCTCCAGTGTACATGGATCATTCTCAAGAATTGACCATATGTTGGGCCACAAAAACAACATCAGCAAATTCAGAAAAATTGAAGTTGTACCAAGCATATTTTCTGATCATAAAGCCTTGAAACTAGAATTCAACTGGAAAAAAGAGGAAAAAAATCCCACAAAAATGTGGAAACTAAACAACATACTTTTAAAAAATGAATGGGTCAAAGAAGAAATAAGTGCAGAGATCAAAAGATATATACAGACTAATGAAAATGACAATATGACATATCAGAATCTATGGGATGCAGCAAAAGCAGTGATAAGAGGGAAGTTCATATCACTTCAGGCTTATATGAACAAACAAGAGAGAGCCCAAGTGAACCACTTAACTTCACACCTTAAGGAACTCGAAAAAGAAGAACAAAGACAACCCAAAACCAGCTGAAGAAAGGAGATAATAAAAATCAGAGCAGAAATAAATGAATTAGAGAACAGAAAAACTATAGAAAAAATTAATAGAACAAGGAGCTGGTTCTTTGAAAAGATCAACAAAATTGACAAACCCTTGGCAAGACTTACCAAGGAAAAAAGAGAAAGAACTCATATAAACAAAATCCAAAATGAAAGAGGAGAAATCACCACGGACACCGTAGATATACAAAGAATTATTGTAGAATACTATGAAAAACTTTATGCCACTAAATTCAACAACCTAGAAGAAATGGATAAATTCCTAGAACAATACAACCTTCCTAGACTGAGTCAAGAAGAAGCAGAAAGCCTAAACAGACCTATCAGTAGAGAAGAAATAGAAAAAACCATTAAAAACCTCCCCAAAAATAAAAGTCCAGGCCCTGACGGCTATACCAGCGAATTTTATCAAACATTCAAAGAAGACTTGGTTCCTATTCTACTCAAAGTCTTCCAAAAAATTGAAGAAGCAATACTTCCAAACACATTTTATGAGGCCAACATAACCCTCATACCAAAACCAGGCAAGGATGGCACAAAAAAAGAAAACTACAGACCAATATCTCTAATGAATACAGATGCTAAAATACTAAACAAAATACTAGCAAATCGAATACAACAACATATTAAAAAAATAATACATCATGATCAAGTGGGATTCATCCCAGAATCTCAAGGATGGTTCAACATACGTAAAACGGTTAATGTAATACAGCATATCAACAAAACAAAGAACAAAAACCACATGATCTTATCAATAGACGCAGAAAAGGCTTTCGATAAAATACAACACAATTTTATGTTTAAGACTCTCAACAAAATGGGTATAGAAGGAAAATATCTCAACCTGATAAAGGCCATATATGATAAACCATCAGCTAACATCATATTAAATGGCACTAAACTGAAGGCTTTCCCCCTTAAATCAGGAACAAGACAGGGTTGTCCACTCTCTCCACTCTTATTTAATGTGGTACTAGAGGTTCTAGCCACAGCAATCAGACAAGACAAAGAAATAAAAGGCATCCATATCGGAAAGAAAAAGTAAAGGTATCACTTTTTGCAGATGATATGATCCTATACATCGAAAACCCCAAAGAATCCACAAAAAGACTACTAGAAACAATAAGCCAATACAGTAAGGTCGCAGGATACAAAATTAACATACAGAAGTCAATAGCCTTTCTATATGCCAACAATGAAACAACTGAGAAGGAACTCAAAAGAATAATCCCCTTCACGATTGCAACAAAAAAAATAAAATACTTAGGAATAAACATAACAAAGAATGTAAAGGACTTATATAATGAAAACTATAAACCATTGTTAAGAGAAATCGAAAAAGATATAATGAGATGGAAGAATATTCCTTGTTCTTGGCTAGGAAGAATATATATAATCAAGATGGCTATATTACCCAAAGCAATATACAAATTTAATGCAATTCCCATCAAACTTCCAATGACATTTTTTAAAGAAATAGAGCAAAAAATCATCAGATTTATATGGAACTATAAAAAACCCCGAATAGCCAAAGCAATCCTAAAGAAAAAGAATGAAGCTGGGGGCATTACAATACCTGACTTCAAACTCTATTATAGGGCCACGACAATCAAAACAGCATGGTATTGGCAGAAAAATACACACTCAGACCAATGGAACAGAATAGAAAGTCCAGAAATAAAACCACATATATATAGTCAAATAATTTTTGATAAAGGGGCCAACAACACACAATGGAGAAAAGAAAGCCTCTTCAATAAATGGTGCTGGGAAAACTGGAAAGCCACATGCAAAAGAATGAAACTGGACTACAGTCTCTCCCCCTATACAAAAATTAACTCAAAATGGATCAAAGATCTAAACATAAGACCTGAAACAATTAAGTACATAGAAGAAGACATAGGTACTCAACTCATGGACCTGGGTTTTAAAGAGCATTTTATGAATTTGACTCCAATGGCAAGAGAAGTGAAGGCAAAAATTAATGAATGGGACTACATCAGACTAAGAAGTTTTTGCTCAGCAAGAGAAACTGATAACAAAATAAACAGAAAGCCAACTAAATGGGAAATGATTTTTTCAAACAACAGCTCAGATAAGGGCCTAATATCCAAAATATACAAAGAACTCATAAAACTCAACAACAAACAAACAAACAATCCAATAAAAAAATGGGAAGAGGATATGAATAGACACTTCTCCCAGGAAGAAATACAAATGGCCAACAGATATATGAAAAGATGCTCATCTTCTTTAGTTATTAGAGAAATGCAAATCAAAACGGCAATGAGATACCACCTCACACCTGTTCAATTAGCTGTTATTAGCAAGTCAGGTAATAGCAAATGTTGGAGAGGCTGTGGAGAAAAAGGAACCCTCATACACTGTTGGTGGGAATGTAAAGTAGTACAACCATTATGGAAGAAAGTATGGTGGTTCCTCAAAAAACTGAAAATAGAACTACCTTATGACCCAGCAATCCCTCTACTGGGTATATATCCCAAAAACTCAGAAACATTGATACGTAAAGACACATGCAGCCCCATGTTTATTGCAGCATTGTTCACAGTGGCCAGGACATGGAAACAACCAAAAAGCCCATCAATAGATGACTGGATAAAGAAGATGTGGCACATATACACTATGGAATACTACTCAGCCATAAGAAATGATGACATCGGAACATTTACAGCAAAATGGTGGGATCTTGATAACATGATACGAAGCGAAATAAGTAAATCAGAAAAAAACAGGAACTGTATTATTCCATACGTAGGTGGGACATAATAGTGAAACTAAGAGACATTGATAAGAGTGTGGTGGTTACGGGGGGGGGGTAGAGGGGAATGGGAGAGGGATAGGGGGTGGGGAGGGGCACAAAGAAAACAAGATAGAAGGTGACAGAGGACAATCTGACTTTGGGTGGTGGGTATGCAACATAATTGAACGACAAGATAACCTGGACTTTTTATCTTTGAATATATGTATCCTGATTTATTGATGTCACCCCATTAAAAAAATAAAATTATAAAAAAAAAATTATGGTCTTTACAATTCAGTGGAAGATTATGTGGCTAATAAAATAATGAGTAAAATTTTTATATATTCCCATGGAATATTTTCATGTTAAGGGGAAAAAAGTAATGTGGATAGAATGATTCCATATTTATAGAAAAGAAAGCAAATTACCTTACATGAATCACATACACACACAGAGTTGCTTGTTGTATGGCTGAAGAGAAAGTTATGGACGGGTGTTTCCTTAGCTCAGGCTGTTATAACAAAATACCATAGGCTTAGTGGCTTAAACAACAGAAATTTCTCCCTCATGGTTCTGGAGGTCACACTCTTAGTCTTCCCAGATAAACACACTTCCTCATTTCTTGCAATCTGGATAGCCTGAGAATTTTTCCAACCTTAAAGTTTTGCTTTCTTTTTTGCTTAACAGTTTCTTCTCAAATTCATTTCCCTCTTCGCACATTTTACTGTAAGCAGGCAGGCAGAGCTGAACTGCTGCTTCAACACTTGGCTCAGAAAGCACCTCAGCTAAAGATCCAGTTTCCTGGCTTGCAAGTTTTACCATTCACAAAACACCAGACCGTGAATGCAACTCGGCCAAGCCTGCTGCCCCTTTATAACAGGATCGCCTCTCCTCCGTTTTCTGACAGTCTGGCCCTCATTTCCAGCAGACCTCCCTGGAATCACCTTTGGCAAGCCCTCTGTGGCAATTGGAGCCTCTTCTAGGCTGCACCACCAACCTCTCCAGCCTCCCCCCATCACTGGTTCCAAAGCCCCTTCCACATTTTTGGGTATTTGTTATACCAGCACTCTGACCTCTCAGCACCAATGTTTTAGTCTGCCTGGGCTGTGGTGGCGCAGTGGATAAAGCATCAACCTGGAAATGCTGAGGTCGCCGGTTCAAAACCCTGGGCTTGCCTGGTCAAGGCACATATGGGAGTTGATGCTTCCAGCTCCTCCCCCCTTCTCTCTCTCTGATTCTCTCTCTCCCTCTCTCTCTCTCCTCTCCAAAAATGAATAAATAAAATTAAAAAAAAAAAAAAAAAAAAAAGATCATCATCTGGGTGACTTATGAACTATGGACACACTTATTTCTCGCAGTTCTGGAGGCTGGGATGTCTGAGAGCAGGTTGCCAACGTGGTTGGGCTCTGTGAGTGCCCGCTTCAGGTTTATAGGTGGCAATCTTCCCACTGTGCCCCCTGAGAAGCTCCCTCTCTGAAGTCTCTTTCTATAAGGGCTCTAATCTCATCATAGGACGTCCCTCTCAGGACCTAATCACCCCCCTAAGGCCCCACCTCCAAGCACCACCATGTTGAGGGGTAAGGTTTCAACATATAAATTTTGAAGGGCACGACTCAATTCATAGCAGATATACACCAACTCTCAATGCTGGTGTCTTATATGTCTGTTAGAGGTGTTAACTTAAACATAAAAAGCGATAAGCATTCATTGAGATTGAGGAGCCACTGAGCCATTTCACCCACAGGTGTTGTAAAGTACCAAAGGCTACAGAATTAATATTAATATTTTAGGAGGCTTGGAGAACATTTTATTAATTTGGATTAAGGTGTGCAGAGAAATTGTGAGAATAGTCTCTGTACTGTGTGATTGGCATAACCAGGATGGCCCTTGGCATTGTATTGTAAATGCAAGGGGAGGAAAACATGGATTCCCAGACATTCCATCACACCTATGGGGAAAGGGGTGAATGGCTAGCCAGGTGCAGGAAGAGAAAAGCCAAAATAAACCTTTTCTTATAGCAATGAGTCATTTGCAGGCATTTGTCCCCACCGAAACTACCTCTCCTATGTAAATGTGTGTGTGACTCTGAACAGAGAGATAGCAGATAAACACTAGATAATATAAGAATGCCTTTAATATGTAAAGAGACATCTTTCTACCATTGTGTTGGCTTGTAAACTTTGTTTTCCCCAAAATGATGTATAGCTTGCAAATTGAACGTAGTCCTATCATGTTAAAGGACATATGACTATAACCAATAGTGGCAAGGGGCTCCTAATTGCAATTTTTGCTTCTATACTTCCCACTTACAAAACTATAAAAACTAAGTAGAACAAAGGGCCGGCGCGCTCTCCCTCAGATTTCTGTTGGAGCTGCCACCGCTTGGCCAAGCTAGACAATAAAGCTTCAATGTGTAAACGACGGACCTTGCTCCTGTCTTCCATATTTCGGGTCCCTCCGAATTTGGATTAACAGAGATAAAAAAAGAATACTATTCAGGAAGCACTGATTCATGCCCAAACATTGTTCAGATTAGGAGACAAAGGCCAGGGGCACTTATGAGAAAGGGAAGGAACCAATTACACCCAGAGAAGGAAGGCATTGCTGTTGGAGCAGATAGCATCGCACAGTGAGGCTGGTTCTAAATCATGTTTTTAATTTTCAGTCCAGTAGTCATCAGTCCTCTAGTCATCATGTCTGCTTTCTTGTTATCTTTACAGTTCTTTGGGAAATAAAGTTATTCAGGCCCGTTCAAAGGTTATTTTTCCTGCTCTAACACTCCAAGGTTTGAGTCATAAGAAGTACAGGGCAGTTCTTCTGGGATGGCAGTTCTGCCTCCATTTTAAAGTGGCTTGTTTATTTATTATTATAACGATTTCATTTACAGAGGTGAAGAAAGCTATAAGGATTTTTCAAATATGTTTATTTTTGTTATAATAAGCAGGTATACTTTGTCTTATTTTAAAAAAGAGATCGTCCTCTTCTTTCACTTTAAAAGAAATTCAGTCCTAAGGGTGTTGGATGAGCTGAGCAGGACAAGAGCTTGCCCTGGGGTAGGGGACAGAGCCAGGGTTCAGGGCAGGTGCTGGGCCTTGAGTAGGGTGAGGGTGGTCTGTACAGAGGGGAAGTGTGGTTCAGTCTGCTGTCCAAGCCAGAGTGAGGTGTCCGTGGTGGGCGGCTGATGTTAGGCATGGGTGTCAAGCAGGGCGAGGATGGTGCCCCATAGGGCTCGTGTAGCTTCCTGAATAGTATTTTTTATTTTATTTCATTTAAATGCTTGTAGGCATTCAGTTTGGCTTTTTATGTTTAGGTTAACACCTCCAGCATATATATAAGACACTGGCATTAAAAGTTTGGTGTATATCTGTTATGAACTGAATTGTGCCCTCCCAAATGTATATGTTGAAGCCTACTCCACTTTCTGTTTCTTATGTCTTAAGTTTAAGATTTGGAAAGAGACAATCTCAGTACACTCTTGGTTCATGTCTAGACCATTAAGAATGACATTTGGCTAGGTCTGCATAAATAAGAACCTCTGGGGGAAGCTGGTGGTTTGATGGCTAGGAGCTCAGGCCCTGGACTCAGAGTGAACACCCTGTGTATGTGGACATGCTATGAATTCCTCTGGGCCTCGGTTGCCTTATCTGCAAAATGGAAATGGTATATAGTGGTCGGCAAACTCATTAGTCAACAGAGCCAAATATCAACAGTACAATGATTGAAATTTCTTTTGAGAGCCAAATTTTTTAAACTTAAACTATATAGGTAGGTACATTTCTTATTGAGGTAGCGCCCGCACATGGTATTTTGTGGAAGAGCCACACTCAAGGGGCCAAAAAGCCTCATGTGGCTTGTGAGCCAGTTTGCCGACCACTGGAGGGAGACCAATTCATCCTGGTTTTATTACCGAAAGTCCCATGTCCTAGGATCTCCTATCCCTTCCTTCCCAGGCCTGGGAAAACGGGGACAACGGTTGTAAAGCCAGTAACCAGGGCCAGGGCCACCATCACAGCAGCCCGGCCCATGCAAGTTCACATTGGATTCGGACAGTCGGTAAAGAAACAATGGAGCCAATAACTGGTGGGCCATCATCTTTAATCCTAGCTTGCACCTGGCGGGCAAGTAAAAACACACACTGAGCTCCAAAACCCACTCACATTCAGTGCTCACAAAGCTACTGACTTATCCGAGTTTCCTAGAATCAAAGGTTTTTAGCTCACCAGACTTATTCACCTCTGTTCCCTATCTCCTTCCTTCTCCCTGCACAAACTCTGCACAAACTGGCTTCTCACTCAACACTCCAGCATCTTGGCTGCCTCTCCTGGCCACATGGCCTCTTTCTGCTCTCCTCTCTGCTCTCTCCTCTAATGATAATCTCAGGAACCAAGAGAATAAGCTCCCGTTCTGCCCCCATTTTATAGTGTAGCTTCATAAACTTTAATCCAATATACAAAATAGGGTAGTCTCTAATACAAAGTCACTTCTCTGAGGCATGATTGGATTGTACCGCCCCACATCAAAAAGGGTGGGAAAGGCTTATTCCCAAAACCAAGCCCCAGGCTACAAGGATTCTGCCTGCCCACAACCAGCCCCCAACACACATTAATATCACCTGGGCAACGGCCTCCACGTGAGCAGCGCCATCTTTAACAAAGTGAGCATAATATATTTTATCTGCCCAACAACGGGTCACCCTAAATATCCCTATCTCTAGGTTTTCCTGAGGGGTAAAGCACAGGGAGCAGGTACCAGGTTTGTAGTAGATAGATGGATAGATAGATAGATAGATAGATAGATAGATAGATAGATAGATATTGGTTTTCACAACAATGGAAAGAGTTTATAGGCCTCTGCTTGAGAGGTGTGAAATATTAATCTAGTGTACCAAACTGATTAGGGATTATAAATAAGCCAGTTTGAATGGCAGATCAGAAGTCCATATTTATATTTTACTTAACTCTGCAGGCCAGTGACTCTGGCTCTGGCTGCCAGGGTACACCCCTCCCCCACCCAGCCTCAGGGCAGTGCCTCTAAGTCTATTTCACAAGCTGCCGCTGATCATCAGGAAAGCAGCAAGGATAATAAATATAGTGAGGACAATACTCCAGGGGTGCCAAAGTCCTGGCCATCCATGTCTGAGACCACCAGCCTTTCAGAGGGGGTGGGGGCCTGACCAGCAGTCCCCTTCTCCTCTCCTGGTAAAGAAGCACGGCAGGGAACACCAAAATAGCAACGCCAAAGGCGAAATCAGGGTATTTCCCACGATCAACTCTCACAGCTAAAGCCATGATGACTAGGCAGCTATGGAGGAGCAGGGCAGCCACCTGTGACGGAATTAGCTTCTGAGCTGGGAGCAAACTTGTGACCGAAGAGGGGAAATCAGATAAAGACAAGGAAAAAAAGGAGTCTGGGCTGGGCATGTACTAATTTTAAAATCATCTATCTGTCTGTCTATCTATCTATCTTTCTACCTCTCTATTTCTCATTCATTTATTCAAAAAGATGTCCCAAATGTTGTTGCTTCATATGGGTTGTACTCACTTATGTTAATAAAAAGTTATCTTTTCCTGTAAAAAGCCTGGAAGATTTGCAGTGGATTCAAACCTGACCTCTGTAGGGGTCAGGAAACTAGCTGGCTCTTCCCACTGCAGCTGCAGGCCCAGCACACACAGCTCTGCTGGACAGCAGGTCATAGGCCATGGGAATGCTTCCTGGTCAGCAGTCCTCATTTCTGATCTGAGCCGTGAGCTTTCATGGGGGCATCAAGAGTGTAGGAATCCCTTCCCTCCAAAGAGCCCCCGCCTTCACAGGGAGAACTGCAAGTGCCCATTTGCACCTCAGGAACTACCTTGGGAGAAATTCTCAGACACATTGAAACTTACAGTTGGAGAGGAGGAGCTGCAGATGGAAAACACTTTAAAATGACAATAATACAATTTTACCATTTTGGAGGTAAGGCATTCTTTAAATTATGTTGTAAACTAATCAATAAGTTATTATTTTACTTCCCTAAATATACTAATGAAAGACATACAGGATGAAGAGATAAAATTATATTACAAATTCAGGCACAAGGTACAGTGGCCACATTTTTCTGAACACCAAAGTAAGAAACAGACAACTTTCAACAGGAGTGACTTTAGCTATCCAGTCTATACCTAATTTTATGTATGAAAAAAGTATCTTTTCTCCAAAACATGACCACTCCCTCCCATACTACATAGACATAGTGTGAGGTCAGTTGGCAATGGGGGAAGGTCATGTGAGGAACGAGGCCAGAGAACTTTGACTGGAACTGCCCACACCCATGCATGCCAAAAGAAATTTCCCAGAAGTCCTTTGAAAAAGAATGACCGCCTGTCAGCCAATGAAATTTCACCATGTCATATCAACTCAACCACCCTAATGACCCTATAAATTACCCCCACACAGATTCCCCGCAACCCACAACTTCTCTGTCCCACTGTTGGTCAAATAAGTTTGTAAATATGATATATATGTTTGCTTGCTTATAATTTGCATTGGATGTGGGGGAACAGGCTATAAGCAGCCAGGATCCTTATAGCCTAAGGCTTAGTTTTCCTATACTTTTTGATGTAGGGTGGTGCACTCTTATGAGGAATCCCATTATGCCTCAGATAAGTGACTTTGTATCAGATACTTCCTTGTTTGTATATTGGATTAAAGGCTTTGATTTCTACATTATAAAATGGGGCAGACCAGGGAGCTTGCTCTCTCTTGGTTCGTGAGATTAGCATTAGAGAGGAGAGCAGAGAAAGGCCACATGGAGGAGGCCAGGAGAAGCAGCCAAGATGGTGGAGTGTTGAAGGAAAAGCCAGTTTGTGCAGAGTTTGTGCAGGGAGAAGGAGATGGGGAACAGAGATGAATAAGGCTAATGTAGAAACCTTTGATTCTAGCAAACTTGGATAAGTCAGTAGCTTTGTGAGCACTGAATGTGAGTGGGTTTTGGAGCCCAGTGTGTGTTTTTACTTGCCCACCGGGTGCAAGCTAGGATTAAAGGTAATTCTTGGCTCCGTTGTTTCATTACCGTCTGTCTGAATCTAATGCAAACCTACATGGGCAAGGCGGCTGTGATGGTGGCCGTGGCTACTGGCTTTACACTCCCATCTCACGGACAAGAGAACATCGTCTGGGAAGTGCTCTGTACTAAATAAAGCTTTTGCTATTCCACACTTCGTGGCTACACCCTTCCTTCTTCCTCGGCGGGAAAAATACCTTACATTTGGTGCCAAAACCTGGGAGGAGTTTGAAGTCTGCTGGGGCCACTCCTCTCCCCTTCCCCTCCGAGGAAGAACCAGAATCTCCAACTTTCCACCCACTTTGGCACGCGGTATGGTAAGTCCCCTGCCACCAGCCTCCCCTCAGTTCTTTTTGTCGAGACTCCCTGTCTGTAATCGCAGCTGTGTCAGGGACCTCTTACCCGTTCCGAGTGCGTGTGTGCCCGTGGAGACGTCCCGGTCACACTCACTCTACCTAACCATCTGGTGGCCAGAGCTTGAGTTGCGGATGCCAATTCTCATCTCTGATCCCTCCAAGGACTGAGGGAGGCCATGGGAGGCACAGGAATCTAAACCTGACTCAAAAACACCCCTGGAGTGCCTTATCCAAAATCTCTCCCTTCCTAAAGAAGAAGAAACTGTTCTTCTCTGCTGTGGCCAGGTCACAGAACCCACTGGATAACCAGATCAGGTGGCCTCCTGAATGGACTTTCGATTTTAACACCCTCACCAATTTATCTATCACCAAAAGAACTGGGAACTGGTTGAGATCCCTTATATTCAGGGCTTCTAGTATTTGCGCTCCTGTCCTAATCTCTGTGCCGCCTGGTGCACGGCACAGGCCCTTTTAGGCCAGAGAAACCTCACCTAAACCTTCCACTTCTGATCTTTCCTCCTTTGCCAACCCCCAACTCTCTTTCTCTCCTGCATGGCTCCCTCCGTTCTATTAGGCTCCTCCCCTCCCTTGAACGGATCTTGTTTCTCATTCACCTACAAATACCAGTCCCTCTTTCTCCTCCCCAGCTGTCCAGGGGCCCCTCCCTTCTCCACTGTGTTCTTAAGCCCCTCCCCCATCAGGCCCTCCTCTGCCAGCCATTGGCCCTCACGCAGGTTTGCAGGGCTCCTGACCCCACGGCCCAACCCGGGTCTTCTTGCAGGAAGGTCTGGCCCTGTCCTGCTTCTGGCTCCAGCATTTCCGGCTGGATCTGGATGCTGGGCTCCCCAGGAGCCCCCCTCCTCTTATTCTCAACCCCCAAACCCCTATCCAAGACCTGTGAACATGTCATTTAAAGGTTTTTGTGTTTTGTTTTGTTTTTTGTTTTTTTACAGGGACAGAGAGAGAGTCAGAGAGAGGAATAGATAGGGACAGACAGACAGGAACGAAGAAAGATGAGAAGTATCGATCATCAGTTTTTTGTTGCGACACCTTAGTTGTTTATTTTATTTTATTTTATTTTTATTTTTTTTGTATTTCTCTGAAGCTGGAAACGGGGAGAGACAGTCAGACAGACTCCTGCATGCGCCCGACCGGGATCCACCCGGCACGCCCACCAGGGGCGACGCTCTGCCCCTCCGGGGCTTTGCTCTGCCGAGACCAGAGCCACTCCAGCGCCTGGGGCAGAGGCCAAGGAGCCATCCCCAGCGCCCGGGCCATCTTTGCTCCAATGGAGCCTTGGCTGCGAGAGGGGAAGAGAGAGACAGAGAGGAAGGGGGCGGTGAAGAAGCAAATGGGCGCTTCTCCTATGTGCCCTGGCCGGGAATCAAACCCGGGTCCCCCGCACGCCAGGCCGACGCTACACCTCTGAGCCAACCGGCCAGGGCCCTTAGTTGTTTATTGATTGCTTTCTCATATGTGCCTTGACCGTGGGCCATCAGCAGACTAAGTAACCCCTTGCTCAAGCCAGCGACCTTGGGTCCAAGCTGGTGAGCTTTTTGCTCAAGCTAGATAAGCTCGCGCTCAAGCTGGTGACCTCAGGGTCTCGACCTGGGTCCTCCACATCCCAGTCCGGTGTTCTATCCACTGCGCCATCGCCTGGTCAGACAGCATTTAAAGTTTTTAATGGTTGTAGCTAGTAGGAAAAGGCCAAGGCTGCTCACCAGGCCCTCATGCTGCAGAAGGTGACACTCCAAACCTAGACTCTTGTGACAGCCCTGAGGCCAGCAGAGCAACAGGGGCCATGCATAAGAGATGCCCAACCCAAGTTTGGGCCGTAAAGAGGAACCCCACCAGAAGCTTGCTTTAAATGTGGCAAGAAGGGTCACTGGTCCCAGCAGTGCCCCTGCCCATGGCCGTCCACTGAGCCCTGCCCTGTGTTGCAAGCAGCCTGGTCACTGACAGAGCAATTGCCCCTTTTGGGCAACAGGCTTTTCTTCAGTGCCTCTATGTGGAGGACAAGCCACCCAAATGGGAGGCCAAGCCAACCAGGCGGGCCCACTGCTCGAACTCCTAGGCCTCATGGACGACTGAAGCAGCCTGAACTCGAAGACTCCCATCACCCTTGCCGAGCCCCAGAGTAATGCTGCAGGAGCTGGTAAGTCCATCTCATTTCTTGTGGACACAGGGGCTACCTTCTCTGTTTTGCCATCACACTCTGGACCTCTAGTTCCCTCACAGGTCTCAGTTATGGAAGTTGATGGGACCTCTTCCTTTTCTATTCACACACCACCTCTGACATGCAGTTTGGACAGAATCCCCTTTTATCACACTCCTTCTCAGTTATGCCATCATACCCTGTACCCCTCCTGAGTCGAGACATTCTACAAAGTCTTGAAGCCACTACCCAGCTGACAACTCTTCCTTACTACCAAGGGCTTCCCCATAATCAATACTACCCTAATTTCTAACCATGTCACTCACCTCAAACTTGCCCCCATACAGGACTGCTGGCAGTCGGAACCACTGGACCCTACCCGTCTCTGGCTCACTAAAAGGTTAGGCCCTGCAGATCCCCCTGTTGCTCTTGTCCCTCCCACCGAGAACCTGCACCAAAGTGAGTTAAAGCAAGAAGCAATGCTGTTCAATAAGACTGGCCTAATGAAAGAAAGCATTGGTGTCCTCAACTGTCTGCAAGAGAAACTGCACAAAAACCTCTCTTTCTACAACCCACTTAACTCCTGATGGCAGCCACCCATCTTCACCTGGGTTGCCCCTATCCTAGGTCCTCTTCTAATTATCAACATATTACTCATATTTACTCCTCTTTTTAAAATTCTTACAGGACTGCATCCACAAGGTTTCTTAAGTCACGGTCAAACAGATATTCCTACACTCATATACATGACTCCCCTCAAATCCACCACCTTCAGGCCTCCTCTCCCCACGACACCCCTAGCCAGCAGGAAGTAGCCAGATGAATAGTGGCACCCCTATTTAACATAAAAGGTTGGAATGTGAGGTCGGTTGGCAATGGGGGAAGGTCACGTGAGGAACCAGGCCCAAGAACTTTGGCTGGAACTGCCCACACCCATGCAAGCCCTTTGAAAAAGAACGACCGTTTGTCAGCCAAAGAAATTTCACCACGTCGTATCAACTCGACCACCCTAGTGACCCTATTAATTACCCCCATGTGGATCACCCATGCCACGCAACTTCTCTGGCCCCTGTCTCGCAGACCAGAGAACATCGTCCAGAAAGCGCTCTGCTAAATAAAGCTTTTGCTATTCCACACTTCGTGGCTACACCCTTCCTTCTTCCTCGGTGCGAAAAATACCTTACACTTAGATTTGGTATAGACTATTTTTATATGTATGTGCCCAACTGTGTAATATTTGACAAGTAATGCTTCTATTATGGACTTTGGAAAAAGATCCAAGTGTTTGCTTGCTTATAAAAGCACATCTTTCCCTGGGGAAGTCTAAAAGCCTGGCAAATACTGACTTTCCCAGTGAGAGTATGGCCAAGGTGGGTAGCACCCAGCCACTGTCCCTGTCCCTTCCCTTGGCAGACATCAATAAGGCACTGGGTCCTGTTGAGTATGGATGTGGCCTGAAAAGGACTACAGCAATGACAGCTTTACTGATCAATCCAACTCCGCCTGCCAGATGGACCATAACTGCCCTCCTCAGGGTGAATCCTTTATCTCAAAGGGAGCTTTGGCTGGGTTCACTTCATGTGCCCAACTTGCTGGTGTGGGAGACCAGAAACTTTTGCCTAGCACTCAAAGCTCCACGTTTAGAAATTATACCACCTTATATCTTTAACATATGAAACACTGTCTCTTCCTTGAGCCAGCTCTCCTCATCTCTTCCTTCCCTGCATCTCCTCCATTGCCCTGGACTATCCTCTGGGTAACGCTGGGCCACAGCAGGCCACACATGGACCCAGGTGTGTGCTCCAGGGCCTACCTCACTGAAGATTGCCCTTTTGCAAAAGACCAAGCCCAGGACCACCTCTTGGAGGTTGGAGGCTGAATTTGGGATATTTTTCAGACAAATGCAGTGTTGTAGAGCTCTCTATACAGAGTCCCACAATTTAATACCGTGAAGAATTGCAGTAATGCAATTTATCTACAAATAAAACAAAAACGGGCTTTTATAGACTAGCCTGGGAAACTAACCCCTGTGTCTATGGGAAAATGCATTCTACATTTTAGACAATAAGCCAGAGAAAGTGCTGGCACACCCTGCATGGGGACTGCCAGCACTCCGGATGCGGCGTGTGCCCATGGACCAGGGCTAGGCACTGAGGTGGAGCTGACGACTCCGCCCACCATCAGCTGTGAATCCTTATTCCCAGTGGTGCAGGGCTGAGACAGGGAGCCAGGCTGCAGCCAGGTTTGGTAAAGAGATTCTAATATTCAACTCCTTCATTTGGGACTTTGACGATTCCAAAAGGCAAAGACTCTGGAAGTCAATGTCCTAATAACAAGGACACATTTTTGTTCTGGGTCCAGTGTGACTTACAGAGATGGCTAGCCCACCTGGAAGACAGGGAGGCTGACATCGAATGGCACTGTTGATTATTTTGTGTGCCTTCCAGCTCCTCTCTGTTGGAACAGGACAGCTTTCTGCCCTGACAGAATTTTCTAAGGTGCTTAGTGGCCGAGGTTGATTCTCACAGGCCCTGGATGTTAGGTGATGTTTCTGTAATCCTGTCCCCAAGTTGCTCCATGCTTGATGCTATCTTACATAATCCACTCAATTTGGCCTAGCTCTCCATCCCCAACCCCACTGTCATCGTCCAGAGTCCTGACTGTGAGAAACACTTGTCCATGTATGAAGGTGACCATGTGGGGATTTGTAGCCTGGTGGATGAGGAACACTCACATAGACCCCAGCCACCTGACACTCCTGCCTATATATATATATGTTTAATCCCAACTATGTGAGATATTCTTATATGGTTTTTCAGTCACCATGTTCTTAAATTATTTACTAGATAATGGTGAGTATAAGAATCTGTCGCAGTCCACTGGGAGCTTCCCAGGACTCCTCTTCCTGTGTTCAGAAATAAAATGGTCAGCCCTGACTTCCTAGGTGCTTTTGTTTTGTTTTATTTTGATGTCCTATAGTTAGTTTCAAATCCACTTAACCTTTGACATATCAAGAAAACTCTGGGACTTTTTTGGAATAGGCAGTTGACTTGCGTTCATGCCTCACTTCCTATTTCTTATCTTATGGTTCATCAAGGAAACAAAACAAAATAAAACACGTTCATTCTCATATTCTTGTGGTCCTGAGCCAGTACACTGCCATCCTGCTCTGCAGTGACCTCAGAACACACTGCCATGTGAGGGGACACTGAGGGGCTGGGCAGCTGGACAGGCTTAGACAAACAGGCCAAGTTAGAGAAGAATGGCCACTTCTGGCAGAGCTGCAAAGCTGCTGGAGGTGTTAATGGCAGGGACGGGTGCAGGGCTGTGAGCGAGGTGGGCTGGGTGGAGGGCTACAAGGGCTCAGGACTGGCTCCGAGGTATGGCCGTTAGGGTTCTCTTTCCGGATCCCACCCAGTGCTCCTGCTTCACGGGGCTGGGTGACATGGTAGCATCAGTATTTTTTTTTGTCAGTCTCTCCCCTAGGAGATTACAGGGCAGCCCTGCTTTGGAATGACTTGCTTCATTGATGTAACCACCAATGTAAGGGACAGGTGGCTTGGTCATGCTGGGCATGTGTGGAGGGCTGTGGTCTGGAGGGCTAGGTTATCAGTGACATGACAGGGAAAGGTGTTGGCAAGCTCACTGCCCAGGTAGACTTCATGACAACACCATATTCACAGGAATACAGAGGTGATGCGGGCCCCTCAAGAAGCCGGTTGAAAGTCCTCCATCAAAAGCAATGGATAAAAAACCTATTTTAGTGAACTAGTTACAGTCTCCATGAGTTATCATTGTGGTTTTTAAAAACTTTATTTATTCATCTTAGAAAGGTGGGGGAGAGAGGGGGAGAGAGGTGGAGAGAAGGGTAGGAGGAGGAGCTAGAAGCATCAACTCCCATATGTGCCTTGACCAGGTAAGCCCAGGGTTTTGAACTGGCGACCTCAGCATTCCAGCTTGATGCTTTATCCACTGAGCCACCACAGGTGAGGCACCATTATGTTTTAAGAAAAGAGAGTTTGTAACACGCGCAACATATTATCTTAATTAAATTGCCACGAGGTCAATTTTAGCTAATTTTTTAAAAAATAAAGAACATTTTATGAAAGTTCTGGGTTATAATCAATGAGTTAGCAGTCTTCGATGTGGACTGGTCAGTTTAAGGAAAATGGTGAAAATACTTTTTGTCTGTAGACCCGGTGTTGCCCAGGACAGCTTCCCAAACTCCTGATTTCCTGTGACAACATGATTCCGGCCATTATGTGGGTGTGATTACTAAGGCGGAGTCCAATGATCATCTACTGACTTGTTCCTGGAGACAAAGCCACAGAACTGGAAGACACACCAGCCAAATGGCCACAGGTTGTAGGTGAGAGGTGAGGCAGCAGCAGGAGCAACACAAGTCAGGTGACAGGTCTCATCTCTGTGGAAATGGCTTTCATGATTAGAGTCAAACTTCAGAGTAGAGGTAGCAACATAATAATCCACAACATAATAATAACCATGATGGATATGTGAAAATGGAGCAAAAAACTGGTCAAGTGGATGCAAAGAAAGGGCATTTCCATGAAGGATGGAGATCTACAAAAAAAATCATCAAAAGATCATTCTATAAGCACAAACAAATATTTTGAAATATGGGTATTTCAGTTGATGTTAACAACAAATAGGATACACAGAACACAAGAATAATATACTGCTCACAAAAATAAGGGGATATTTCAAAATGAATAAGAAGCGATTAAAAAAGAAGCATTTGATTTTTTTAATTAAATAAGATCATCATAAAAGCAAATGACAAGTCAAAGAAAGTTATTTGATTATGCAAATGAGATGCAAAACCAACTTTTATTTCATTGGTGAAAATGCATTATACAAAAGGCTGAAAGTACTGGAGTATCTGCACATTCTCTGATCCCCTAGTTTTTGTATTTTTCTGAAGCTGGAAACGGGGAGGCAGTCAGACAGACTCTTGCATGCGCCAGACCGGGATCCACCTGGCACGCCCACCAGGGGGCGATGCTCTGCCCATCCGGGGCGTTGCTCTGTCGCGACCAGAGCCACTCTAGCGCCTGGGGCAGAGGCCAAGGAGCCATCCCCAGCACCCGGGCCATCTTTTGCTCCAATGGAGCCTCGGCTGCGGGAGGGGAAGAGAGAGACAGAGAGGAAGGAGAGAGGCAGGGGTGGAGACGCAGATAGGTGCTTCTCCTGTATGCCCTGGCTGGGAATCGAACCCGGGACTTCCGCACGCCAGGCCGACGCTCTACCACTGAGCCAACCAGCCAGGGTCATGATCCCCTAGTTTTTGTGAGTAGGGTATATTTAAAGACAGATCAATAGAGAATATTCAAAATGAATCATAATAAAGACAAAACAAAGGGTGAGACCAGCAGGACAGGCTCAATCTCCACACAGGTGTTGTTGGAATTCTGAAGGATGAAGGGAGAGAGAAGGAGAGGAAGAAGAGTGATATTTGAAGAAATAACAACTAAGTATTTCCTAAATCCTTTAAAAAATAGCAACCTACAGAGCCAGGAATATAAATCCAAATAGGATGAATAATTTAAAAAAATCAAATGTAAGCACATCATAGTCTAACTTTATGTAAGTAAATCTATAAACTATTATCAGTAATAAAGTATCTTAGGAAATTTGCTAATATGTGGAAATGAAACAGCACCCTTCTAAATAACCAAGAGTTCAAAGAGGAAATCACAAGGAAAATTGAATATACCTTGTGATGAATAAAAACAAAACACAACAGACCAAAACATATGAGGTACAGCAAAAGCAGTGCATGGAGGGCAACTTATCGCTATAAATGGCTATGAAAAAGAAGACTTCAAATCAATAACTTAAGCTTCCACCTTAAGAACCTAGAAAAGAACACACTAAGCCCAAAGCAGCAGAAGGAAGGAAATAACAAAGATTAAAGCAGAAATAAGTGGCGTCAACAAGGTCACAAGATATAACACCAATATAGGGAAAGCAATTACACTTCCACATTCTAGCAACAAACAATTGGACAGTGAGCTAAACAGATATCATTACAATAATATAAAATATAAAAAAAGAATAAGTCTAACTAAAGATTTATTCAGTGGACAAAAACTCTTAACTAAGACTTTATAAAACCTCTGAGAGAAACCAAAGACAACAAACAGATAGATATTCCATAGTCATGGATTCGGATATTTAACGCTGTTAAGATGCTGGTTCTCCTAAAAGTGATCTATGAATAATGCAGTCCTCCTTTTCCCTTTCTTGGTGACAGTCGGCAAACTGATTCTAAAATTCACATGGAAATGCAAAAGATCCAGATATTTTAGGACTTATTTTAAAACCATGGTAATGAAGATAGTGTGATACTAGCATAAAGACAGACAAATAGACCAATAGAAAAGAACAGATGGTGTAGAAATAGACCTTCCTCCCATAAACGGTCACCTCATTATATCGTAGTGCTGGTGCAGTTTCATGGAGAAAGGATGGGGTTTTCAGCAAACTGGAACTGGAGCAGTTAATTGAACAAGCGCATGGTAGAATGTACCTTGACCTCTGCCTTTTTGTTAAAATAGAAATTAATTCAAAATGGATGAATGTCATGAATTCAAAATTTCTAAGCTTTATGTGAAAATGAAATCAGCGACACTTCTGGAAGAAAACATGGGAAAATATTTTCATATTCCTGTAGTAGGCTGAGATTTCTTAAAGAAGAAAAAATACACGCTAAAACCCATAACTATAAAGGAAAATATTGACAAATTAGATTTCAAGAAAACTAAGAGCTTCCATCATTAAAAAAAAATAAAAATGAAAAAATGGACTGGCAAGCTGTAGACTAGGAGAACATAGTCTCATTAGTTATACGTGGCAGATGCCCATCTGGACTACATCTATAAATCCTACAAATCGATACTAAAAAGAATGCAATTTTTAAATGGGGGAAAAATTGGACAAGTACCCCATTAGTCAGTACAGAAAGGCAAGTTAAATATTTGGTGATATAATACCATACAACTATTTAAAAAAGGGCATGTTAGCCTAACTTGTGGTGGCGCAGTGGATAAAGCGTCGACCTGGAACGCCGAGGTCGTCGGTTCGAAACCCTTCACTTCTTTGGTCAAGGCACATATGGGAGTTGATGCTTCCTGCTCCTCCCCCCTTCTTTCTCTCTCCCTCTCTCTCTCTCTCTCTCTCTCTCTCTCTCTCTCCCCCCTCTCTAACATTAATAAATAAATAAAGTTCAAAAAAAGGGGCATGTTAAAGTAAAAAAAAAAAATAACTGAAAATGCACAGCAAGAGCAAAGGTGTGGCGCAGCCGGTACCCTCACATTAAGAAAAGAAAAGAACAAATCTTTTTTACAGGAAGAAAAAGAACATATATATGCTGGTGGGCATATGAACTGGTTTAAATTTAGAAATCTGGCTGTAATATCTACTACAGTGAAACTTGCCATTATCTCACAACCCAGCAATTGTACTGCTAAGATACATTCTCAAGAGAAATGAATATTTACATCCATCAAGACAAATGTACAGGAATATTGAGAGCACTTTTATTTATAATTGCCCCAAACTGGAAACAAATCAAATGTTCATCAATAGGAGAACAAAAAACATCAACTGTGGCCAAAAGGATCTGTGGCCTAATGGATACATGTAAAAACACGGATAAGCCTTAAAATCGTAACGTTGGCCCTGGCCGGTTGGCTCAGTGGTGGAGCATCAGCCTGGCGTGCAGGAGTCCCAGGGTTCGATTCCCGGCCAGGGCACACAGGAGAAGCGCTCATCTGCTTCTCCACCCCTCCCCCTCTCCTTCCTCTCTGTCTCTCTCTTCCCCTCCCGCAGCTGAGGCTCCATTGGAGCAAAGACGCCTGGGTGCTGAGGATGGCTCTGTGGCCTCTGCCTCAGGCACTAGGATGGCTCTGGTTGCAACAGAGCAACGCCCCAGATGGGCAGAGCATCGTCCCCTGGTGGGCATGCCGGGTGGATCCTGGTTGGGCGCATGCGGGAGTCTGTCTGACTGCCTCCCCATTTCCAGCTTCAAAAAAATGCAAAAAAAAAAAAAAAAAATTATAACGATGAATGAAAGAAGCCAGACAGAAAGCGGTGCCTAGTGTGTTCCAGTCGTGTGGAGATCAAGAATAAGCCAAACTAACCTATGGTGATTGAAGCTGGAGAAATGTTCACCTCTCTTGAGAGACAGGAATTAATTGCAATGGGGCACAAGGAACTTTATCCATCGTAGAAATGTGCTCCGTGACAGCTGATCTAGGTGGGGAATGTACAGGTGTGTAGAGATGTAAAAATCACCAAGCTTTATATTAAGATGTGTGTACTTTAAAAAGAAAAAATATTTTTTACAGGAAGACAAAGAACATCTCACCTCTAGAGCCAGACCCTGCTGATTTGGATCTGAGATTGGGTGCTTCCTTGCTGTGCCACCTCAGGAAGCCCAATAGCCTCTTTCTGCCTTTCTTCCCCACTGTGGGTAATAATAGCATCTGGCTCCCAAAGCTGTGATAAGAATTGAATGATTTTAGTGGCTACAGAGCACGGTGCATAGCACCTACTTTGGCCTTCATGGCCTTCAGTCTTTGTCACCAGGTGATGGCCACCTCCCCTCAAGCTCTGCAGTTCTCAGACATTTCAGCAGCTGCCTTTGTCCCCAAATTTGCAACTAGAATCATTGGTTAGAGCTATCATAATGTGATGTTATTTAAGTTATTGTAGAACTTCCGTAAGGAAATACTCAGTTTACCCTTAACTGTTACCCTGTAGACCAGGGGTCGGGAACCTATGGCTCACAAGCCATCTGTGGCTCTTTTGATGGTTGTATCTGTCTCGCAGACAAATCTTTAATAAAAATAATAATAACGTTAAAAATATAAAACATTCTCATGTATTACAATCCATTCATTTCCTACCGCTCATGTTCATGGTTGCAGGTGGCTGGAGCCAATCACAGCTGTCCTCCGGGACAACATCAAATTTTTATTGGATAATGCGTAAGGTACACGGGTCATTGTATGGCTCTCACGGAATTACATTTTAAAATATGTGGCATTTATGGCTCTCTCAGCCAAAAAGTTTCCCGACCCCTGCTGTAGACCCTGGTGAATTTCTGTTTTGGCTGTTGTCAATGTGTTATATAAAAAATAATAATTGGCCTGACCTGTGGTGGTACAGTGGATAAAGCGTTGACCTGGGAATGCTGAGGTTGCTGGTTCAAAACCCTGGGCTTGCCTGGTCAAGGCACATATGGGAGTTGAAGCTTCCTGCTTCTCCCCCCTTCTTTCTCTCTCTCTCTCTCTCTCTCTCTCTCTCTCCCCTCTAAAATGAATAAATAAATAAAAATAATTAAAAAAAAAACTTAAAAAAAAAATAATAAATCCCACCATGTTCATAAATGCAAAATCTATCACCTGACTTAAGTGGCGAATCAGTCAGTTTCATAGTTGGCCAGTCTGTGGACAGACAGGTGCTGGGTGCTTCCGTGTGCCAGTGACCTGGGAGGGAGCAGACTGACCTTTAGTAACCTCTGCGACTTCCTGTTTTCTGCAGTAACAATTGCATTGGGCAATATCATCACACATATGATTGCATCATACCTGTTTTAAAACTATTCTCCTTGTAGCACAAAACAGAAAATGAGTCACTGTTTGTGGTTTGGGGCATTTTTTTTTTTACATGTCTGCAGTGGTGAAAACTGAAATTCTGTCCTACATAAGGCAGGGGCTTCTTCCTTTTATTAGTTGCAGAATAAATACACCCACAGCAGACAATCTGTTTGCAGAAGGAGGGCTCCTTGGGGGTTTTGCACCTATGGTTGTGGGTAAGTCACTAACAAAACATTTTTTAGTAAAAAAAAACAAAACAGGTTGTAATGTAGATGTATGGAATAAATGTTAAGTAGTTGCAGGTCAAAGAAAATATGTAACATCTCTTGTATAGGCAGTAAACAATAATTTGGATTTAAAGATTGATGTAAAGGGTCTGTGACAACAATCAGTCGGTCAACAAATATTGGAGAGGCACCCAGGCCCAGGTGTCTGCTACATATTGGGGATCAGTATGAGCTTCTCAGCCTTTAGGCGCAGATGCTAGTGAGGGCAACACAGTGAATAGGTAAATTTGGATGGGTGAAAAGTAAGGCACCCTAATATTTTTCCAGTTTTATTGAGGTATAATTGTACTATAACATTTTATCAGTCCCAGGTGTATGGCGTCATGATTTGAAATATGTTTATATTGCGAAATGATCACCAGGATGAGTTAATATCCATCACCTGACATAACTACAATTTTTTTTCTTGTGTTAAGAACTTTAAGACGAATCTCTTAGCGACTTTCAAATATACAACACAGCATTGGTAACTGCAGACTCTGTGCATTACATCCCCAGGACTTGTTTATCTTAGAATTAGGTTTGACCTTTTGGCTATTATACTGCGGTTTTAATATTTAATGCTGAAATACTGTCACTCTGAGTGGGCGACCTAGGAGTTCTTTTGTACCTGTATCTACCCATTTTTTCCTGCAAAATGTCCCACATAACAGTTCATCATAGGAAGCAATGGAGAGTAAAGCCGCTAAGGTGATGGTGAGCAGTGAAAACAATGGGGGGATGGCACAGGGAAGATCGTGGACTCAGGATGTGGAAGAAAATGTCCAATGCATACAAGTGTCCTTGTCTCTTTTTGGCTCTCACGTACCATAACTACCCCATCTCATTCAACTGTCACAATGCTACTCCTTTTATTCCCATTTTACTGGTGAAGACTAAGGCTTTGAGAGGTTAGGAATTGGCCCAGCATCACAGACAACTGGTAATACAGCTGGCATCCCACTCAATGTTGTCTGCCTGCCGATGCCTGCATGTTCTCTATCTCTCTCTCTTCCAGTAAGGAGCAAAAGTTTTCACCTTATCAAGTTGACAGTGGACAAAGGACACTCATGAACACTGCTTTGCCTTATAGACCAGTTGTGTTTGGTCCCAGGTGCTGTCTGGTTCTGTGTCCTCTCCCTGTTTATCTCCAGAGATTTTCTACTTTCTTCCTCACTTCCCACACTCCATAAGATGTCAATACTTTGATACAGGTTTGGTCCAAGGCCACTTCATCCAGGAGTGTTCCACAAATATTGACTGGATCTTATTGGTCAGAGGTGATGTTGAGTTTTTCTAAGTCCTTGCTGTTTTTCTGTCTATTTGCTGTAGGATTATTGTAAGAGAGTTATTAAAGTGCCCGACTGTCATTGTGGGTTTATCTATTTTTCTTTTCAGTTCTATCAATTTTTCCTTTATATTATTTGTAACTCTGTTGTTTGGTTCATACATACAGGGTAGAGTAAAAGTAGGTTTCCAGTTGTTCATATGGAAAATAATACAAATTAATAAATAATAATACAAGAATAAAATCTGTGTTTCATGTATTCACAACTGTAACCTATTTTTGCCCCACATTGTATTTAGGATTGTTATATATATTCATGGTGGATTAGCCTTTTGATCAATATGTAATGTCTCACTTTCTAATAATTTTCTTTTCCTGAAGTCTACTTCACCTGGTATTAATATATTCATTACTGATTTGTGTATGTGTGCGTGTGTATGTGTGTATGTGTGACAGAGATAGAGAGAGGGACAGAGACAGACAGACAGGAAGGGAGAGAGATGAGAAGCATCAATTCTTCATTGTGGCACCTTAGTTGTTCATTGATTGCTTTCTCATATGTGCCTTGACCAAGGGCTACAGTAGACCAACTGACCCCTTGCTCAAGCCAGTGATCCTAAGCTCAAGCTGGTGAACCTTGCTCAAACCAGATGAGTCCGTGCTCAAGTCAGCAACAATGGATTTTCGAACCTGGGTCCTCTGCGTCCCAGTCTAACACTCTATCCACTGCACCACCACCTGGTCAGGACTGATTTCTTTTGATTAATGTTTGCATAATACATCATTTTTAATTATATGCTGCCTATATCATTATATTTGAAGTGAATTTCTTTTAGACAGCATTTAGTTGGAGCAGTTTTAGTCCACTCCGGCAAGCTCTGCTTTTATTTGGTGTTTTTTTTTTTTTACTTCTTTTTTATTTTTTTTTAGCACTTTACTTTTATTTATTTATTTATTTTAATTTATTTGGTGTTATTTATTTACATCTATTGTAAATATTGACACATTGTGCTTAAGCATACACTTTACTTTCTGTTTTCCCTATGTTTTCTTTCTTTTTTTTAACTTTCTTATTTTTTCTTTCCTTTTTGGGAGTTACTTGAACATTTTTTAGAAATACATTTTGATTTATCTGTGATATTTTTTAGTGTATCTCTTTGTATAGCTATTTTATTGGTTTTGCTAGGTATTTTATTATATATACATGAGGTATCATCCTCCAGCTGTCATAGTTTTACAAGTTTGAGTGCCATGTAATAACCTTACCTCTCTGTTTATAATTTAATTGTCTTACATATTTGCTCTATGTACATTTAGAAACATGTAAGACAGTATTGCAATTTTTGCTTTGACAATTTAGAAAACTCAAGAACAGAAGAGAAGTCTATGTTATTTGGTTATATTTTTACTTACAATGTTCTCTCTTTGTTTTTGATATACAAAGTTTCCTTGTTTTACCATTTTCTTTATATTTAGAGAACTTCCTCTATTCAATCTTTTAGGGTATGTCTACTGGTTATAAATCTTGGATATTGTTTCTGGATATAGAAATCTGGGTTGGCAATTTTTTCTTTCAGCAAGTGAAAGGTATTGTGCTAATTCTTTCTGGCCTCCATTGTTTTCAATGAGAAATCTGTTGTCATTTGAATTATTTTTTGGCCCTAGGTAAAATGTCATGTCTCTTTCACTGCTTTCAAAATCTCTTCTTTGTCTTTAGCTTTCAGAAGTTTGACTATAGTGTGTCATGTAGATATCTTTGAGTTTATCCTATTTAGATTTGAACAACTTACTGAATCTGTAAGTTTCTGTCTTTTGCAAAATTTAAGAAGGTTTTAGCTATTATTTCTTTGAGTACTTTTTCAAACCCCAACCCCCTTCTGGGACTGTTAGATCTTCTGTTAGATCTTTTGTTATAGTCCCACAGGTTCTCTAGGCTCTGTTCATTTTGTGTTCAACCTATTTTCTCTCTATTGTTCAGATTGGGTAATTTCTATTGTTGTTCTATTTTTTAGTTCATTGATCCTTTCCTTTCTGCCTTCCACTCTTCTATTGAGCGCATTGCTGAATTTTTAATTTTGGCTATTGTAATTTTCAGTTCTAAAATTTCAATTTTATTCTCTTTTATATCTTCTATTTTATTGCTGAGACTTTCTATTTTTTTCATTTGTTTTGAGAGTGTTCATAATTGCTCACGAAGCATTTTGTTAGGTAATTGTGATAGCTTTGTCCTTTTCATGTTGACATCTACTGATTGCTTCTTTTTTCAATTTTTTTCATTTGGATTGTGATTTTCTCAGTTCTTGGAGGATAAGTAATTTTTGATGGAAACCTAGATATTTTCAGTATTATGTTATGAGACTCTAGATCTTGTGTAGGTCTTTTGGTTTCCTCTGATAACACTCAGACAGGGGTACTTCCTCATTATTTTCCAGTGAGAGTACAAGCCTAAGTTCCCCAATCAGCCTTTATTGACATCCAAGAGAGAGGCTCCTTATTACTGCTGAGAAAGATTAGAGTTCAGTTCTCCAGTTGGTCACTATCCATACCCCTTTGACTGGGAGAGATAGTAGGCTTTATTGATTCTCCCCACATGAGTAGTGTTCTTGTTAACACTGGGTAGTGGTGAAACTCCTTATTCTACTGTGTCGCCTTTGCTGCCACCCCAGTGAGGAAGGGAGGGACTTTTCATTACTGCTTGCAGGGATGAATTTCAGTCTCCCAACCTGGCATTTTTGAGACCATTTTGAGTGGAGCTGGAGCAGAGCAAAAATTGTCTAAATATTTGCTGTATTGCTAGGTTGCATCTTTTCCATTCCTTTGACTAGAGAAAGCAGTTTTCAGTTAGACCTTTGTTCATGTTGGTTTGCATTTCAAGGTTATTGGTTTCTTCCCCTGACAGTCTGGGATATATGAGGCAAAAAAAAAAAAAAAATGCCCAGAAACCTCACCACAATGTCATTCCTTGAGTTCCAAGGTCCCTGGCCAGCCTTTCTCATGTTTGTTTTGTGTAATATCCAGAGTTGTGCTCAGGAGGAGGAATGGAAAAAGCATATCTATTCCACATTTGCACTAGCTTGCTCCTTGACCTGTGACAGATTTACCTTGGGGCTTCTTGTAGATATCTCTCTCTATTTGAAATAGATTTGGCCTATTCTCCAACACATATTTGACAGCTGTGGAAAAGCAGTGCTTGGAAGGAGGCCGGATTCCAGGGTCCTTGACTGAACACTGATGCCTTAGGCAGGTTTCAAACCTCATAGAACCTCCATTTCTTCCTTTCCATGTGCCAGAATAATTTACTGAGATAATATCTGATACCAATTTCTCTGTTCTAGCTATTTTCCCCTTCTATTACCTTAAAAAATAGTCAAGTGTTTTTTAAAAATATTTTTTAATTGAACTGTTTCTTTCTTGCCTTAAGGACTTTTGAGTTGCAGGGATCTTCTTGCCCAGAAGTTTCCAGGCATGCAGGAAATAGTCTCCCTAATTTGACTTTTGCTTTCACAAGCTAAGGCTCAATGAGGTGACCACCTAGGTCCTCCTGGAGGGGAGGGGATGGAGAGCTGAGACTCTGAAGTAGAGAGGCAGGAGGTTTGGGAAGTTTGCCAGTTTGGGGGTGGGGGAAGGTGTGAGGCTTGCAGATCCCAGGAGAGCTCAGGTGTTTCAGGGAGGCTAGAGAACTTCTGCAATGGTGACCAGGGTGTTGAGCACACTGGACTTGAGCTGTGGTCTTTGGAGCCAGGAAAGTCGATCTGTGCCTGAGCTGGCATGATATGAAGACATTGCCTTCCCGGGGTCAGAGGTAGGTTATCTGACTGACAGGAAAAACAAAACATGGCCATCTCTGTAGCTGGGTCTAGGGGTCAAATTCATATGTGTTCCAATGATGGCAGTCGCCCTCCAATTCCACAAGAGCACTCTGAGTGTCACATAAGTTAACATATGGGGTAGTGCTTCTCAAATTATTAGTGGTTGTTCAACTATAACTCATAATTTTTATCAAGCACCTACTCTGACTAAATGCTAGCTAAGAATGATGTTGGAGCAAAGAACTATCTGAGATATACTGGGATTTATGATCTCCTTGGGGAGATAAAGCGTGTGCCAGGGTGAACAGAAGCTAAGGCAATAAGGGCTTACAGGGTTGATGGGGTTTTCCCATAAACTGGCTTCTGGACCCTGACTTTAGCAGCATTATAAAACTGTCTTAATCAGAACTTTTTAAGCTACAAGTGATGGAAATCTAACTCAGGCTAGCTCAAAGTTAGAGAAAGAGTACTGGGTCTTATATAGCAAATAAATAATGAGAATGGTCAATATCTACTTAAAAGATACACTGGCACACTATGAGCTAGATAAGATTTTTTAAAATGGACTCATTTAATCCTAATAATAATATTATGAGGTGGGCACAATTGTCACCCATTTCACAGAGGAGGTCAGGGAGGCACTGAGAGGTATAAACATGTTCTAGGAGCCAGCCACCTGGCCCTAGAGTCCAATGCTCATCACCATATACTCCGCCTCTCAGAAAGAGCTCCGTGACTTTCTCCATCCTTCAGCTCTGCCTGCCTTGGAGTGGTCACATCATTCTCGCCTACACACTCTCCTATGGCAAGAAAGATGGCCACTGCAAGTGGCTGCCAACTCCAAAAGGGAAAGAAGCTCTCCACTTCTCTGGGCCCAGACAAGTCCCATGAGAGCTCTGATGGCCCCACTGGGTTTGTAAATTCTTTTTGGAACAACTGTAATGGCTGGAAAGGTGGACTGTTCTAGTAACCTGGGTTGTGTTCTAGGGTGGATTACATGGAGTTAGGGGAGGGAGACTCCTCAGAGGAAAAGTGGGGTGCACAGAAGCCCATGGGGCTATGAGTTATTTCTCAGCTGGAACCTTTTATGGGGGTGACAAGAGGCTTTCATTTATATGGATGAAAAAGGGACCACATACTACACCTGACAAGCTCAGGGGAGGCCTGCATGGCAGCCTTACACACTCAGAGACCTAAAGTAACCACATAGGATGGTCTGAAATTAAAAAAGACCTGTGGTGCACAGTGGATAAAGCATCGACTTGGAGCTCTGTGGTAACCGGTTTGAATCCCTTGGCTTGCTGGGTCAAGGCACACACAGGAAACAACTACTACAAATAGATGCTTCCCACTTCTCCCCCCTTTATCTCTCTCTCTCTCTCTCTCTCTCTCTCTCTCCTCTCTCCAAAAGTCAATAAATAAAATTAAAGAAAAATAAACTTCATAACTAAAAGCAAGTCATGGTGGGTAGTCATGTCCTAGACCGGTATCTTCCCTAACAAAAGTCAGTCTTTACCTTAACTGAACCTATTAATTGAGCCTGTCTATTGTCTTCTTTGCATCATACCTTTGGAATGTTAGGGTGATTTCCTTTTCCCAGATCCCTCTGGGCACAATCACTGCACCAGAGCCCAGACCACAAAACCCTTCATTATTTTGATCATGTTGTTAACTGTTAACTATCCTATAACCACCAATGTAAAAGAAGCATGAGTCTATTCATCTTACTTTTTATCCAGTCCCAAAGATTTCCCGCTTTGCTTTCTCCCGCCTCCCTAATCTATCACCAGTGGATTTTGTGTAACCTCCTTACGCCTTCCCCTTAGATTCTGATGTATAAATAGGCGGTAAAACTGCCATTTTCCAGAGTATTTTCTCAGTCCATTGTGATTTTGCTACCCTGCTACTGTTGTCCATTTGGCTCAACGAAACCCATAAAAAATCCCTACAGGTTTGGATGTTCCTAACGGGGACATTTATGTGTGGGAAGGAGGTCTTCAGTAATTTTCCAGTGTCTGTCTCTGAGACTTCTTTCTGAATCTGCAGTTTTGCAGGTCATCTCAACACCAGATGTTATTTCCTCTTTCTCCCTTTGTAGAAATACTTTCCTAGATCTTTAAAGCCACTGTTCCATGCTAACGGAAGAAAACAGAAAAAAAATCTGTTTGCAATACTTATTCTGCCTCTCCCTAACTTAGTTTATGAAATAGTTACTTGCATTTTTCTTTCCCTGAAAATTATCTCTAATAATTTCATTTTTCATCTCAGCCTCTGGGCACTTCCTCTTTCCTCCCTTCACTCTTATCTCCCAGCCCCTCTTCGGCCCCCACCTCCTGGCAGGCTAGGGAAGGAGGGGCGCCCAGAGGATAAGATGGGGGGAGACACCTGGACATTGGAGACAGAACACCACCAAGAGCAGAATCCTTGCACCAGAAACTAATTCCTCAGGGTGCCCCCATCTTCCCCTCATTTCCCAACCTCCATGGTTGGGCATCTGGCAGGGATAAAGTGGAATTTCCTTAAAAATGGAACATGGGCCCTAGGTGAGTAGCTCAGTTGGTTAAAGCATTGTTCTCAATATGCTAAGGTTGTGAGTTCAATCCCTGGTCAAGGCACAGACAAGAATCAACCAATGAACGCATAAATAAGTGGAACAACAAATTCATCTATCTATCTATCTATCTATCTATCTATCTATCTATCTATCTATCTATCTATCATCTATCAATCAATCAACTAGCTATCTATCTCTCCCCTCCTTTCTCACTCTAAACTCAATAGTAAATATTTTAAAAATGGAGTTTGGGGGATAAAGTGCAAACCAAGAAATTGAAACTATATAATTATAAGGGAAGTGAATGTAGCTGACTGCTGATTGAGCACATGACCCTGCATGACCTCAGGACATCAAGTCACTGGCTCAGGGGGCAAGGAGGCTTGTCCTTAGGAACAGTGTGCATTTAGGAGCACTCGGGGTGACAGGGAGTCTGATTAGTCACAGGAACTGCTTGCTAACAATGACTATTGCTAATACTGGAACAGGCTGCCTGTTGAGCCAGGAAGTGCCTCTCCACCGGAAGTTCTCAAGCCCAGTTTGGCCCACATGTCAGTGATGCCTTAGTAGAAATTCCTGCTGGGGTTGAGTTCTGGCTGGACAGTCCTCTGATGAGCTCGTCTTGTGTTCACCTGCTTGGTATCCATGCTTCTTCTCAGAGTGCCCTAAGATAGCCTGGTGAAGCACGATGGCCCAATCTTTCTGTATGGTTCTATTGGGACTGACTTTCCTTTGGCCCACTCAGAACATGTGACTCAAACTAGGCCAATTGGTATTTGGCTACTCCCTGAACACAGCAGCTGGCCACCAGTTGACAGGATGCATGCCTAGACCTGCTGAGAGGGCTGTGCAGAGACAGCAAACTGAGGAAGGAGCCAGCAGATAGAAAGCAGAGAGCTGCATGTAGACCAGGGGCTGGGGACATAGAATAGGTGCTTGGCCCTGGCAGGTCTGAAACCAGTGCACCTAGACCCTTTCTGTTACCTAAGACAATGCATTACCTTTAGCATAAGCAAGTTGGACTTGGGTTTCTGTCCTTTACAATCAAGAATCCTGATACAAATGTCACATATCTCAGTGGTTTTCAACCTCTGGTCTGCGGACCGGTGCCAGTTGGCCAGAAACTTCATGCCAGCTATAATCTTCATACAACAGCATACAACCCCAACCCCAGCAGGAATTTCTACTAAGGCATAACTGACATGTGGGCCAGCATGATATTTCTGGCAGACTGGCACTGGTACGTGAACCAGCCATTGAAAAACACTGATATCTGGCCCTGGCCGATTGGCTCAGCAGTAGAGTGTCAGCCCGGCATGTGGAAGTCCATTCCTGGTCAGGGCACACAGGAGAAGCGTCCATCTGCTTCTCTGCGCTTCTCCCTCTTTTTCCTCTCCGTCTCTCTCTTCCTCTCCCGCAACCAAGGCTCCATTGGAGCAAAGTTGTCCCAGGCACTGAAGATGGCTCCATGGCTTCCACCTCAGGCTCTAGAATGGCTCCATAGGAAACTGAGCAATGCCCCAGATGGGCAGAGCATCACCCTCTGGTGGGCATGCAGGGTGAATCCTGGTTAGGTGCATGTGGGAGTCTGTCTGGCTGCCGTCTGGTTTCTAACTTCAGAAAAATGCAAAAAAATACAAAAAGAAAAGAAAAAAAGAAAAACACTGATATCTGACCTATTCTACCATGTGCTTATTTTCTAATTTGGCACAAAAGGGTAACATTAGTGAGGATTAGAATTAGAGTGCTTGCTATGTACCATGCATAGTGGAAAGAGCTTGACATGCATTATTTCCTGTGTGTCTGAGATCAAAATTATCTCAATGTACAAATATATACTGAGGGCTCTTCCAGGGGTCTATAACAGAAAAGCCAGCAGCTCAAGTCATGCCAACAAGAACCCAGTTTTCCACTGTCTTCCCTCTTTGGCATCATTGTCAGGCTCTGCATGCTGTCCCCTTGGTCATTCCCAGGAGCCCAGCCAGCATCCATCACCTTACATCCCTGGTTCCTGACCAACTACTGCTACAAATCACATGGCATAAAACTGGGGGCCAGGGCCTAGGGGAATTTCCTGAAGGAACTCTGGGCATGCTCTTAAGAGTGAGGAGACTAGATTCTGGACAGAGAATAGATGCCAGCACAACAGGACCACAATGTCCTGTCATTTGTCCTGTCACAAGCTGAAAAGTGTTCGGCCAGATTCCCACAGAGAATCCTGCCCCAGCTGCGTTCCAGGCAAGCCCCTCCTGCTTTGTGTCCTAGCTGCCCCTGGAGCAAGTGTTGGCTGTAGGGCTGTCCCCTACCCCAGGCTTCAGAGGTGAGGCACCTTGGTCTCTGCCTTTTGGCTTACTCTTCCTAGGAGGTTGTGGATTTGAATCCTCTTTCCAGAACATTCAGGGGTTGTTGGCTTTCCTGTTCAGTACATTTAAAGAACTACATGACCTCCTGGACCTGTGCACATGGAGAGCAGCACCTGGAAATAGAGCAGATAGAATAGAGGTAATGCACCAACTCTTCAAGTGAAATTGTTCAGACAAAAGCAGGGCTGTCTCCTCCTCAAAGTCATACATAATACCCCCTTTGATTTGAAGGGAGACTTTAGTTATGGTCATCAGATGTGTGGGTGTGAAGGTCACCTGCCTGGCATGACAAGCTGTGCCCCTTTTCTAGGCAAGAAGAAAGTCAGGGGCTTGCCCATCTGAGGCGTGGTGGGGAGGGAGACCCCAGTGAGCTGGAGGTGAGAAGAAATGCATTCTCTTGTGTGGTTCCAACATGAAAATTGCTGAACAAAAAGCACTGACTTCTGAAATTGGGAGTAAAAAATGCCTTGTCACATGGTTACCAAGAAATGGTTCCACTTATATATAATAAAGGCTTTAGCAGACACCAGGCCACCTGATATTCCAGTATGGGGCCAAATAAGACAGAATCTGGAGTGTCATTCCTTATTTAGTTATGTGAATGCAGCTGTGGGCCAGGTACTGGGCCAGGCACTGACACATCATCCTGCAAAAGCAAGCCTTTTTCTGTGTTGGGGGGTGGGTGTGTGGGTAGAGGGGGAGGACAGAAACCTGGACATCTTCACCTGAGTTACCAGCCCTTTGTTACCAGCCCTTAGTTCTGTGACTAGCACAAAGCACTGTTGCATATAGGACTGTGCATTACCTCAGTGTGTGTGGGGTGAGAGCTGGTCACCCCAGATACTGAGCTGTAGTTGGGAAGAGGGTGTTGGAGTGGTAATCTCTTCATTAGTCTTCAGGATCCTACCTGGCAGAGAGGTGCCCAAGAAAGAAGAAAAGAGAAGATTCCCCTGTCCCTTGCCCTCCCTCTCCGGATTTCTGGTCTGGCCGCACTGGTGCGTGCTTTCAGGTAGCGGTCCTGGAGGGGAACCCTGCTATCTGTTGGAGCCATGGGCAGCTGGCCCAGCCCTTGCGAGTTTTCGGACTCGCAAATTCCGGGCCTGGGGAGAGCCCACAGCGCCTGCTAGGCCCAGGGGTGTGGGTGGGGATAGTGGGGATGCAACGAAGCTGGGGCAGCTGCCTACAGCAGGAGCAAAACAAGAGCACGCGCACCTGCCGGCCCCGCCCCGTCCCGCACACTGGCCAATGTCAGGACGTGGGCGGGGCGTGGGCGCGGCCGACGCAGGGCGGGGCCGGAGCCCCAGCAGCAGCCGGAGCCGGAGCCCGCGAGGGGCTCAGCGGCTGAGCCAGGAGCGAACGTAGCCTCGTGCCCGCCTCCGGTCCTCGCCGCCGCCGCCGCCGCCGCCGCCTAGTCCCTGCCGCTGCTGCCGTGTCGCCCCCGGGGCATGGCCTGTCTGATGGCCGCTTTTTCGGTCGGCACCGCCATGGTGAGTGAGCGCATTCTAAGCCCCTGGGGCTTGGTTCTTTTTTCCAGGAGGGCAAGAAACACACAAAGACCCGCAACCTCACCTTGACACCTGCCCCTGGGTCCGCGAGGAGATGCCCGTCTCCCATCGCCCACGTCCTGGCCACCTGGCGCTGCGGGATGCTTCTTGCACCGGCAGAGTACACCAGGGAGGTGTTGGGGCCAGGAGTGAGCGGGAGGTGGCCAGCACCCCCACAAGTAGACAGATGGTTTAGACTTCGTCCTCTTCTGGCTGAGAGGCATGAGGCCTGAGTACCTGGAGCGCACTGGGGAGCGCAGCAGCCTGGGCTAGAGACGCCCGCGGCCGGGACTTCTGGAGCCGCCACTTCTCGCGCCACCCTCCGGAGCTCTGGGCAAGATTCCGGGGAACAAAAGAGAGAGCTGATCCCCGAAGCCATAGCTTGCACTGTCCCTGAATTCCTCGGGGACTGCCTCTCTGGACCTGCTCGGGAGGGAGGCGGCAGAGTCCCCGGGAGCAGACAAGGGTGAGCCTGGATACCAGCAGGTCATCTTTCTGCACCCTTTAGAGAGGCGGAGTGTTGGACAGAGGCAGTCATTTAACGTCTCCGGAGTGTAGAGTGTACAGTTCCGTCGGGGGACCCCCCGGTGCCAACGAATTCACTGCTAGATACGCAAGTGCTTATTCCCAGGTGGTCAAGAGCTTCCTCTTGCTAGTTTATAATAGCTCCATAGACTTACATTAGGACAAAACGAACAATAAATTAACCATCGACCCACACCCATCCTAGATCCTTTCATTTCTATGCTCAGCAAGCCGGCATTGCAGTTAGGTACTTATGGACTGGATTTCGGGTCATTTAAAGTACAAATAGAGAACGTACTGTATTACAACCCATATCGCCCTCCCTATCCATCCTCCTTTCTATCTCTATGTGTTTACTATCCGGCTAGTTTCTTCCCATAGGCTGTAAGACCACAGTGCACAGCGGCACCAATTTGTCACCCCCACCCCTCCCTTTATTTCATTTTCAGCATCCTGTATTGAAGTCAGCAGGGCTTGGCGGTATTTGACCGACAGTTACCTCTTGCCTTAAGCCCAAGGGAAAAAAAAAAAAGTAGCTGGTTTTCTGCGCATGCTCTGCTCTGCCAACTGCATCCTACGATTCCAAACAGGTTACTGTAGAACATACCGCGCCTCGCCAGCTCATTATATAATGATTTAGTGTAAACCGATAGAATGGGGCCGCAGGCACGTTAAGGAGGTTGTTAGAGCAGGGGAGAGCTGGTGGCCAGGGCACTCACAGACTGGTTCCCATCTCTGGGCTTGCTACTCCTTTATTACTTGGCTTTTTATAGATAAGAAGGGGTGAAAAAAAAGGGCAATTTTCTCCTCACATTTGCTTTGATCTGCTGTGTGTTTGGGTCACACGCAGCAATTCCACCTTAGCATTTGTTCACCTCTTTGAGATCCCTAAATTATACTGATAATGGAGAATTAGGAAATTACTGTTGTTGGTTATAAGTAAGGCTAGTTTCAGGTTTTTTGGGTGCTGAGTAACCCTTGCAGTCCTTTAAAAACTGCAAAAGTTGTTTATCCATGTGGAAAAAGAATGAATCAGAATGTTTTGAGGTATAGGGCTTTTACGGCAAGCTTGTTTTTTTATGTCATGTATGGTTGATGCAGCCCCAGGATCCAGCATTTGTTCTCATATGGAGATGTTAATGGCTGGACTCATTTTATAGCTGAGCTCATTTTTTTCAAAAAAGTTTTTCTTGTTTTGGAAAATAATTTTTCTCCCTGAAAACCTTGTATATATATATTTTTTAATTAAAAAAGAATTCTACTCAAGTCATAGACTCTGAGGTTTGCTTTGCCATTGCTCATCTCTGGGATTTAGCCCAAGCTGACTGGGCCGGGTGTGAGTTTAAAGAGTAGCCAGTGCTACCTGGGTACTGGAGTCCCTGGGCTGGTGGGAGGAGTGGTCATGAGTTCCCAAAGGGATGGTGGTATTTCGGTCTGTTTGAAGCCGGGTTTGGTTTTGGTGAGGTTCACTGAGGTTCGCATTCTGAGTGACCATGCGAGTGATATCTGCCCTTTTCTTAGTTAAGGGTGTGCCCTTTGGCTTATTTTCCTGCTGGCCTGAAAATTCTCCTTGTATGTTTTCCACTAATGTGCACAGGGTCCCAGGGGCGATAAACCGAAGAGAGAAGTGAGAGAGAGTGCATGCCAACACCTGGTGCCTGCAAGTTCCTCTTCCCTATCCTCCCTTCCCCATGATGTTGGGGTGTGTGTGTGTGTGTGTGTGTGCGCGCGTATGTATGTATGTGTATGTATTTGTGAGTATATGTGTTTCTATCTCTAACTGCGCTTCCCTGGGTCAGTAAAGTGAGCCAGCTTCACAGTGGCCTGGGGTGCTGCTGTCTGTTAGAGAACCTCCCCAGCTAAACAGACATCTCTATAGGTTAGCATTCAAATTGAAGTCAGCACCCAAAGACATACCCTCACCAAGAGCAGGCAGGATCACTCCAAACAGGGGCTCCTTGGTATTCGATGCTGGTGAATGGACCTACTATTGTTTACCATTTATTATGCAGCACAAATTATGTGTGGAGGGGGTGAGGTCAGGGCAATACTTCAGTAAGGTAGGGAAACATACAATGAAAGGAAACCAATGGGGAGAGAAGATGTATTTGTTTCATTATTAATGAGCTTAGGAGGCTGAAGACAGCTGTAACCTACATTGATGGTGGTTTTCATCTGAGGATATGTTTCCAGAGAGCTGGTCTATTTTGGAGTGACGGCCACTGCCTCCCATCATAAAGAATTCCATGATTTTATTAATTGGGTGAGGCCATTGGACACCATGGAGGAACAGTGGATAATGGTGTGCACAGCTTTGGGGTCAGTTTACTTGGGGTGAGATTGTATGGTTTTTTTCCTTTTATTTGTTTGTAGCTTTCCCTACAATGGACGGAGGCTGGGATAACCCAGGTTCACCTACAACTTGCCTGTAAAAAGCGAGCACTGTTAAGGACTCTGGCTGGGAGGATAGGGTGCAGATATAGAAGCCACGCAGAGCTGAACCCCAGCTTGTCTACTTATTAACTGTGAGGTCTTGAGCAGATCAGGCAGTCTCTCTGTGTCTTTGATCCCTCCTCCAAAATGGATGAGGGGAGATGATAATATCCCCTTCTAGAGCTGGAGAACTAGTAACAGGCCTAATCTCTGCAGCCTGGAGTTTAATGGGCATATTGTATTTGCTGAATCAAGTCATTGTTTATTGTCACTTACCTATGTGCAAGAGGTGTTATTGTTTAATACTTTAAATAGTGAGTACATGACCCTGGCTTCTCTCTCTCTCTTTCTTACTCCCAAATCAGTTTAGCCACCCAGCTTTGTCCTGCGTAGCACTGCATGGTCTCGTATAGCTCTCACCTGCCTCACAGTACTGTAACTAATTGCCAGTATTCTTGCCTGGGGCTTGCTTTTGAACATGATCTTGCTGAGGCCATAGGCCATGTCTGTGTGACTGCTGACCAGTGGGGCTCTATTTGGTTTAATTTGTTAAATAAATGAGTGAAAGAATAGATAAATTTATAAAGGGGAAAGTCAGGCCCTCATCATAATACAGGTCTGGCATCTCCTATAGCTGGTGGGTCAATAGTTGGGGTAATGGCTCTTCATCTCTGTATTCATCAAAAAGCAAAGCTGTGACTTATTCCTGGATCTCTTCAAGGGTTGACACCTGTAGTGGGTTCTGGGGAGGGTATGGATGGATTGTGGCAGCTGGAATGTTGGGGTGGAAGTTGAAGGGGACCACCATTGGAGAGGAGTTGCTGGACATTCATCACTCCCATAGCCATTGGGGATCCCAGGTTAGAGCCAAGTCTACCAGAAGGATATGGGCTTGGAACCATACTGTTAGCCTTTTCACTTGAGTGGCATGATGAGAGTGAGAACAAACCTTGGGGACTGGGTCTGGTGCTAATTCTCTTGCTCGTGGCTACCCCAACTACACCCCAAGGCCAGGATTTGGTGCTTTAAGGGCAATTATGGAGTCACAGTGGGTTATGAACCTGACACAGCAGCGTGTGCCCCAAAGGACAAGATGGATGGGCAAAGGGATGGCGTTTGGTGCCTGCTTTGGGTGCCAGAGCTGAAGTTGCACATTTTCTCCCAATCAGCCAAAGCCAAGAGCATGCTGAGCTATGGCAGCATTTGCTCTTGCTTCTTCAAGATGCCTGGACACAGCTGGCCTGGGGCAAGCTCGGAGGTGAGGTGGCATCCTATGGCTGCCTCTTGGGAGTTGGAGAGGCATACTGTCAATGCCAAGGCTCTGAGGAACCCCGATGTTGGGCTAATACAGAACTTCCCTAAATTCTGGACTGTATGAACCTACTTATGTTTGCATTTAAAACATTTCACATGCTCAGTGCGAGTAGTGAACCAAGTTTAATTTTGTGAGTTTTATTCTGCATTTTAATTTTTATTCACAGAGTGTTGAAGTCAGTGAGCTGAGTTTTGATTTCCAGAGGCAAGAGATGCCTGAGGTGTGTGTGTACTTGTGCCTTTTTTTTAAAGTGTCAAAGCAACATTTTCAAACATCATAAGAACCAGAAACCCCTATGCCCACATTTGCCCATCCCTCTGTGCTTTGGATATTCAAAACCACCAAGCCCTCCAAGATTTTTGAGCCCTTAAATACCATGATAGAGAAATGTCCACTCTTCAAGGACACAGTCAGGTGCCATCAAGAGAGCATTCCAATAGGGGAAAGCCTTGTTTTGGCCATGTGAGTTGCAAGGTTTGTAGAAATATTTATGAATGATCCACTCTCAGGTTTTGTTTTGGATTTTTTATTAGAAACAATAAATGATCAAAAAGCTATCAGCTCTAAAGCAATGCCTAAGAAACCAATGGAAAAATAATAGTATGGTGTTGTTCCTCTTCAGAGCAAACCACAGTGCTGCAGTGTGTCCCCAATCCTACCATAGACACGAGGGCCTGAATTGCCCAAGACGTTATCCGTGACCTCTCCCAATCAAGCTTGCTGACTTCAACGGTGTGAAGGAGCATCACCAGTGGCCCTCACTCTGGGCCCTGTGGAATGTTCCCTCTTGATTCAGAGACAGCTGGGAAAGCTCAGCATAATATTTGTCCACCCCCAGGGTTCTGAGTTTTGGCGGTACCTGAAGCATATTGATTTGTTCGGGGTTGCCAAGCCATTAGAAAAAAAGAAATTCTTTTATTTGCATAAATACTTGTGGTTCTTGGCATATCTGTAGCAGTTCTGTTGACCTCCAATGGAAGTTTGAAAAGCCATTGTAGCTACAAAATGTTAGGTTCTTGTGTGATGCAGTAGAAGGGGCATCTAAGGGTTTTTATTTTGCTTTGCTATTTATTTATTTATTTATTTATTTATTTATTTATTTATTTATTTAGATGACTTATGTTCTGGGATCACTTCTGCCCCTCACTTGAGTAAAGGGCTCAGAGCAATACATGCTCCTTAAATTACCTGTGCCCCAGTTTCCTCATCTGTGTAATAGAGGAAAATATCTATCTTTTTTACTTTTTTCAGTGTTATTATTAAGTTACAGGGAGAAAGGAGAGCTTTAAGTGATTTGAGAAATTTACAAGGGAAACACAAAGGCGAACTCCCACAAAACCAGAGATTCGAGTAGTGTCATTGCTCGTGAAAAATGTTGATGAGGTTACACAAAGAAGGCACCCATTTTAAATAAATTAAACAAAATAAATTAAAAAAAACTCATTTTATTTTTTTTATTGTTTTTTTAAAGCCGGATTTTTATTTTATTTTATTTATTCATTTTAGAGAGGAGAGAGAGAGGGGGAGAGAGAGAGAGGAGAGAGAGAGAGAGAGGGGAGAGAGAGGGGAGAGAGAGAAGGGGGGGAGGAGCAGGAAGCATCAACTCCCATATGTGCCTTGACCAGGCAAGACCAGGGTTTCAAACCGGTGACCTCAGCATTTCCAGGTCGATGCTTTATCCACTGCGCCACCACAGGTCAGGCAAAAAAAAAAAAAAAAAAAAAGAACTCATTTTAAATAAAACTTTTAATTATACATTTTTTTTAGCAGTCTTACAAGCCATTATTGAAATTTTTAATGGGTGGACTATACATAGATAATGTTTTATGGTGGCCAGTGTTTTATTCTTTGAAATAATGATTCATTTATCATGGTTTTGTGATAAGATTTTATGATTCCAAAGGAAGCTGGTAGATGAGTTTAAGAGCTTATCTGAGGCATCGTTTTAATAGAAGAAAAAGAGATGGCTAGAGATAATAGGCTCCTCTAGGTAAGTTTTCTTCTCTTGCTGAAGTCGCCTTATAGTTTAAGAAGTGTTGCTATGAATATGACCTGGAGCCTAACAGCCAGTCCCCTGTGCTCTTTTCCTTGAAGTGCCTTACGCCCTCTCTCAGTACCTCCTCCTTGTTTCTCTAGAATGCCAGCAGTTACTCTGCAGCGATGACGGAGCCCAAATCGGTGTGTGTCTCAGTAGATGAGGCGGTCTCTGGCAACATGGAGCCCACCGAGAAGGACTTGCTGAACGGGCATCTGAAGAAAGTGGACAACAATCTCACAGAGGCCCAGCGCTTCTCCTCCTTGCCTCGGAGGGCAGCTGTCAACATTGAGTTCAAAGACCTTTCCTACTCGGTCCCCGAAGGACCCTGGTGGAGAAAAAAAGGTAGGGAGGTGGCTGCTGTGTGTAAGTTAGGAGGTGGGAAGAGCCTGTGAAGGAAGCCACAGATTGTGTGGGAAAATCGGGTCTGGAAGTTGGGAGGCTGAGTCTACTTCCCGTTCTCTTACTGCTATGGCAGTTTATTTCATTGCTTTATGCCTGATTTTTTTTTCTATAATGTGGATAGGTGAATTAGACAATTCAAAATTCACAGTGGCTCTTAACTCTGAATCAAGTACCGAGGATTTACAAAGACTGGCCAGTGTCTGCATATGCTGTTTTCTGGAGTGCACATGGAGGGTCCTTTATAGTGGAGGCTGTTTATGATAGTCTTTCAAGATGGGACTATTTTTTTAATGTTTCAGAACAAAATGGAAGACAGGTGCTCCCCTTCCAGGTTTGAAGTGTTAAAAGGTAGCCAGTGACTTAGCGTGACTTCTCTCAAAACCAATCATTACGTTTAAGGATCTTAAAGGACTCTCATGGGTGGTATTGATACAAAATAATAATAATAATAATAATAATAATAATAATAATAAACTGTTACCAAATGAACAGTAGAAATAAAAGAAGATACAGGGTGGAAGGAACTAGGGAGGTCTCTGGAGAGCCACACAATCCAGGAGTTTGTCACCAGCCTGTTGCATAGGAACTGACAGTATTTTGGGGTTTCTTAGCAACCTGGATGTTCCTTTTGCCAGCTCTAGATTTTCAAAGTGTGTGGAGTCAGTGCCACTTGGGTTGGTATTCTTGACTTATTTCTTCCTGTAGCACTGACTCCTCATCTCCCTCTGCTCCCTGCACCCATCATCCACCCATCTTTTGGTTGGGTGGGGACCTACTGGGAGAGGACACATTCCACATCACAAAGAAATGATGGTCCCTAGTTTCCAACAAATCATTTGAAACATCTTGAATGTGGATGAGGAATCTGAAACAATAAAAGCAACCCACATATCACTGGAGCATTGTCATTTTTTGGGACTGCCAACTTAGGTCTAGATTTGACCCTTCTTACTTTTTGAAAGGACCCACCAGGATTCACTTTTTTCCTCTCTCTTACCTTCATTTTGTTTTCCTGCTCTCTTGAAACTAAGCAGTGGAGGCTGTTGGCATGGGCACTCTGGACTTCTTGGTAACTATAATTTTAGAATGGAGGTTTACTGACTAATTGCTGGGACCTGTGAGCCAGGTTGGTTGTTGGACGACTTTATGTCAGTTTGCACAACCAGGAACAAATCCTAAAGCTTCTTACCAGCTCATTGTATAGTGCACTGTTATCTGACACTTAGATTTTCACTGTATTCAGCCTGTTTTGTTAAGAAATTCTGTGCCAGGCTCAGGGTTGGGCTCATTTGTTTGAGCCTGTTGAAATTTCAGCATAGGGTTTCAGCCTCTACCTCCTGAACTTGAGAAAAGATGTTACCGAAAAAATGCACCAAGTGACCAGGAGGGCCTTGTTATGTTTGACTTGATTTGTCTATGTAAACTGATTGTGGCAAACCTGTGAGCACATAGATCAGTTCTGTTCATCTGATTAATGTGGCCTTAGGAATGTTGTCGTGGTGGTTAAAAATGCTTGGCTGGCTCTCCTTCAAAGCGAAGATAGCTTGCAATGCAAAAATGCAAGCATTTGAAAACTGTGGCAGAATCTTGGTTTGAGACCAACACAGCAGGTCCTCAACCAGTGTTTGCAAGTGAAGACTATCATTTCCTAGTCAGGTATGTGGCTTGACCACCGTGTGTATTCTCTGAATGTTAGAAGCAGTCATACTAATTGTCCAACTTAGCCAACGGTAATGGTGTCTTAATCACTGAGGGAGGGGCCCTCACTTGGAAGTTCAAGTGGCTGCCAGATAGACACTTCACTTGCCCTACAGTAACCTCTGTGGGCTCAGGAGGGGGAGAGGAGGAAGTGGGCCCTGAGGGACCCGCCCATGAGTCGGAGATGGTTAGGGCCAGAGGAAGCTGGGCACAGATGGGGCTTTTGTGTCCCAGTGGTTGGTTTGTCAACCAGCAAGTCCCAATTTCTGGCTTCCTCCCAGGTCCTCTCCTTAGCAACAGCACCTGTGTCTGCTTCACTCCCCCTGCCCTTCCTGTGTGCACCACCATTTCCTTTGTTCTTGGAACCCTGCAATTCAGAATTTAGATGGTTCTTCACGCCAGCATAAAGTCAGGGTGGGAAATACCCGTCCACCTTCTCACCGAATAGAAAAGAAACCAAGAGGTCAAGCTTGCCCATGCACCCGAGCTAGCCAGGCAGGCTTGGGACTGGGGTGGTGATGTCGAACTCTGCAGTCTGACTTGCTGCTTGTGCCTCACCTGGCGCAGGGCCTCAGGTGTGCCAGGGTCCCTGTAGCCACAGGGAAGTAGTGTTTCTTCTTTAGGCCTGGCGCCCATGGGGCCTGCCCTGCTGCTTGCTGAATCAGTTGCCCCGCTAGGCTGGAGGCTGCTCCCAGGGAAGTCTAGAGTTTTCCTGCATGAGGGAATTAGCTGCCAAAGCCTATCTCAGCACTTACTGTGTCCTCATCACCAGCAGGCTTTCAAGCGCTACATCTCCAGTGAGCTAGTAACTTGGGGACCATATCTCCCCAACTAAGAGCCACCCCTGGATGAACAAGTCAACACTGAGCCTGGTCCCAGGCCTTGGGAGAGCACCTGTGAACTCTACCTGCACCCCACCAGGCTCCCTGTCTTCCAGTTGGTGTCCCAGCCACTTCTTCTCAGGTCTGGCTCCTTTCCCCCCACGTGGCCTTTCCCGCATTGTCCCTCTGATTGCTGGTGATTGTCTCCATCCCCAGCCACGATGAGGTGAAGCTGAGAAGTCAGATCCCAGCCTCTCTCTCATTTTCCTTTTCTCAGTGTGGCAGTTGTATATTTGGCATCATCTAGGTGTGATGCCAAGTGTGACTGGCCTTTGGGGCAGGAGCTCTTTCTCTCACCTCTCTCACTGTATTAGTTTTGCTGTCTCAAGTTGATTTTTTAAAAAAATGTTTTAAAGTCAACTTTACATGTGGAGCTCATTGTAATGGCCACAGTGGGGTTGGATGCCAGGACATTGCACAGGAGACAGGCATATCTGGACACAAGAGCTGCCGTGCCTTGTGTAGTAAAGGGAACAGGACCCGAGAGCAGAAGTGATTTGCTCAAAGTCATGGTCAGTGCTGGGCTCCGGCTAACTCCCACTCCAGGTTTCTTCATCACAAAAACACTGAATGACTCCAGTAAATTTCAAGGAAGTCTTTTTCTTACACAGTTCCTGCCAGAACATGGTGCTACGATACATACTCAACATAGAATACTGTAGCAAAGCTTGCATTGTGATCAGAATAATCTCATAAATGCCTACCTAATTATTTTAAAGAGAGAAGACAGAGAAAGAGAATGTCATAACCCTTAGAACAGAGGTGTGAGCAATCAATGGCAGTATTGAAGAAGGAGAGGCCAGGCACTGGCTCTTTAACATTCTTGAGCTTGATGATTGCCAAGCAATGAATATGGCATTTAACAAAACATCTTGTATTTTCAATTGTAGTTACATTTTCACCATATGATTAATGATATCTTTGGAGGAAAAACTAGATCACATAATAGATTCCTAGTAGACAACATAATTATGAAAGGAACTATTCCCAAGAGAAAGAAGTATACCCCAAGGATGATTTCACCAGCTTCTGACACAGTAATTACTTTCCCTCAAGGAATTCACTCATGTAGCATAAGTTGGTGGGACAAAAGATTTGGAACATGTGGACTTTGGTGCTGGCACACAGCGATTGTGTCAGAGGACGTACTTGAACTATCCAGGTTAGTCGTTCTCACTGAGCCCTCAGTGTGACTTACTTTTGAAAGCCACATCTGCATCCTATAGGTACACACTCTTGGTAACATCTGGGGCCCCATGCTAAGAAGAGAATCCACATCCTGAACTTCTGAGACGAAGATGTGGGTGGTGATGCGAAGATGTGACACTTCAGTAGCATTTCTTGGCTTTCAGGGCTCATTCACACAGGGGTCTCTCTCTCTTTCTCTCTCTCTCTCTCTCTCTTTTTATTAGAATGTGGCTTGTCACAATTTACAAGTGGAGTAGTCAGGGTCCTCTGGACAGTGCTACCTCCCCACAAAGGAGACCAGAGCACTTTCCATTTGTGAAATTAAATCAGGCCACTTGGCTCAGGGGCCAGTTCTTCCCTTTGTACCTATTGGAAAGCATAAAGTTTAGACATATCCTAGGTCACAGGAGCACCGAAGGCAGGATGTGATAGCAGGTCTGTGGGATTTGAGGCTAAGACTCAACAAGGAACCCAGTAAGCACCTGACCCTAGGTGGGCACAACACTGGATCACCATGGAATGGATAGGACTCAGCCCATTTTATGAAGCTGTTAGTGATTGCCTTAACAATTGTGACTGATTTTTCTTTTAATTGACCTGATTGGATGTCAGTCAACTCTGCCATTCATAAGGAATCTCCTAGTTCTTTGGACAGTCTCTAGCTGTCCTGTACCCTCAGCAGGGAGGTATGAGGCATGCTTTCACATAAATAGGTGACATGAGGCCCTGGCCGGTTGGCTCAGTGGTAGAGTGTCGGCCTGGCATGCAGAGGTCCCGGGTTCGATTCCTGGCCAGGGCACACAGGAGAAGCACCCATCTGCTTCTCCACCCCTCCCCCTCTCCTTCCTCTCTGTCTCTCTCTTCCCCTCCTGCAGCCAGGGCTCCATTGGAGCAAAAATGGCCCGGGCACTGGGGATGGCTCCTTGGCCTCTGCCTCAGGCGCTAGAGTGGCTCTGGTTGCAACAGAGCAACGCCCTGGAGGGGCAGAGCATCGCCCCCTGGTGGGCAGAGCCTCGCCCCTGGTGGGCGTGCCAGGTGGATCCCGGTCGGGCACATGCGGGAGTCTGTCTGACTGTCTCTCCCCGTTTCCAGCTTCAGAAAAATACAAAAAAAAAAAAAAAAATAGGTGACATGATTCTTAGAAATTAAATACCCCTCCCAAGATTACCTTGCGATGAAGTTCAGGTTGAGAACAAAAGTAATCATATCTGGGGCTTTAGCGAGTTCTCTTTACTGTTTGTTTCTCAGCCAGGCTGCTGTCTGAATGTGGTAGCACTCCAGTGGGATGAAATAGCATCTCCTGCTCTGAAATCCGACCTTCCAGCTACCTCCTACCAAATGCTAGGAAGGAGTTAAACAATCTGGGCAGCTCCAGGCTTATCTGTATTGGTTTGCTTCTAAGCTATAAAAATGCATTTCAACAACTTTCTCAAATTCAAGTTTGCTTTCTCTTAATTTCCATAGCTATTTCCCAAGGCCTGTAATGACAGGCTGGTTAAAATGAGTGGAATGTGCCTTAAATAAACGCCTTTCAGGAATTCCATTAAAGGAGGACTGGAGTCTAACTAAGTGTTGGGTGACTTGATCCAGCCCACTCTGACAGGGATGGGAAGGGCGGCCAGTAAGAGGGGACTGCAGAAATCCCAAAGCAGCAGTGGGTTTCCAGGGGGTGGGCTGCTCAGGTTCGGAGGGGATTCCTATTCCCCTTGCATGAATGGAATACTCTTGTGCTTCTTGGGAACCATCATGCTAAGGTTGGTTTTCTTTTGGGTGCAAAAGGAAATTGCTTTTAAACACGCTGCCTTAGTCTTTATTTGGTGCAGTGTGGTGAACCTAAAACTGCTTAAGTTTATAAATGGAGACAAATGAAGAGTTCCTCTCTTCCCCTCTGGGGCCAGTTCTTAGGCTCTCAGTTCTTGGTGGCTCCCTGGGGCAGGCAGGCAAGCAGGACACCCACTTAGAGCCTTTGATGATGGGTCTTCCGAAACAGTTCTGATCTTTTGCTTTATAGGCTCCAAAAGAGGCTTTGAAGAACTGTTGAGGATGGGCTGACTCCCACAGCAGACTCATGACAGATGAATGTATAGTGATTATGTATAAAACCAAAGGGTTTGTTAGTTTACAAGGAGAACTTTACATCTAAAGAGTCTAGACGCTTCCCTTCTCCATCCAGTATATCTTCTTCCTTTGAGCTTGCTGCGTGGAAGCCAAACCATCATCCACTGGCATGTGGAACCTCGGGTGCATGGGTCAGAAATGTGCCACTGTCAGGGTCCACTCCGCCATAGAAATGGCTCAGGTGTTTCTGCCAACATGGGTCTGGAGGTCTCATTTCTTCTTCCTTTGCTTCAGTGTCTGGCCACTGCTGTTACCTTCCCGTTAGCAGGTTCTTCATTCAAGTATGCTCACTCTCTGTCACTTTCCCAGAGAGTGTGCCTGTTCTTGGGCTAGAAGTTCTCTTCAGTATAATTGCAGGACTCTGCAGTGCTCAGTAGGGGGTTGGTGTCACTGTTTCACTTTTTGAGGACACTCTTGACATACTTATTTTCACCTGCTGAGTGTATGTATGCTCCCCCACCCGCCTTCTTATAAAACCTCAAATATGCTTGTTATCGTGAAAACTTCACGTTCTTGAACTAAGGTCCTTTCTTACAAACCAGAACCTAATCTCCAAGGCCAAGGTGACATTTTGCTGAACATGAAACCATTTCCTTTGTTTATAAATTGGCAGGAAAAAAATGTTTAGTAACCATACACCTGCTCTTTTTGAGTTCAGTTCTAGAATCAACAGGTTTGCTTATTTCAGAAACAAAGGTACCACATGGGTCAGATTAAATAGTATGTTTAGAAAGAAGGAACTGTACAAAGAAGAAGTTGGTAGAATGGGAATGATTTTCTATCAAATCCATGCTGATGAAGTTCCAGAACCTTCAGAGGAAAGCTTACTTTCAAGTAAAATTTATCAAATAGAAGGATTTTTGTGCATAATATGAGTAAAGGCAGCAAGAGCCGTTCAGAGTCAGAGGTGGAGACTGGTATGCCCTCGGGGTCCAGTCCGACTCCAGCTATTAGTTTCACCTCATACTTTGTCAGCTGTGATGTTGTCACTTTTCTGCTTTGTAAGGTAAGTGGCAGTCAGTGTCAAAATTAAGACATGCCAGAGTGACTACAAGCCTGTGATTATGTTGAATTGAGACCTATATTTAGAATCTGAATCTGGAGCCCAGAGGGACCTTGGATCTCTCTTAGTCTGACCTCTCACCCAAGTCCCTCTTGCCTCATCCCCAACAGTGGGTGGCCAGCCTCTGTCACTTATAGTAACCAGGGACTGACACTTCCATGGGCAGCCAGGTCCACGTTTCTGCAGTCTAATTCTTAGAAAAGGCTTCTGTTGAGCTGAAATCTGAATTCAAGTAATGTTCATTGGTTGATCCAAGTTCTGCTTTCTTGAAGTCTGCAGAATAGATATTGGTCTTGGTATTGAAATGAACTCACAGATTGGAAGGGAAAAAGGCTAACCAAGTACAAAATAGTAACCAAGTGTGCCAAGAGTTGGGGTTCTCTGGAAAGGAAGACATAAGAAGCATGTGGCCCTTGGAGCAAATGAGGCCTGAATCCGGTTTGGGCAGTGGACATTCGAGTGGCATCCATGGGGGCAGGGCAGTGAACAGGAGCCCCTACCAGAACGTGCTTGTCCTATGTAAACTGATAAAGGTGGACCGCCATAGAGGAGCAGATGTGAGTCACTCTTTGTTTCTTTTAGGCAAGCCAGTGTGCTCAGACAGAAAAGTCCCTGGCCTGATAGCTCAGCTGCCTGTCTTGAAAGTGAACCTTTTAGCAGGAGTTTTATGGGATTTCTCGGTTGTTAATTTCTCTCCTCTCACTTTTTTTTGGGAGAGTGCTTATTTTTTAATTAAAAAAATTATATATCTATATATATATTTACTAAGCAAATTCTGTTAGCTGTAGCATATTGCATCATTAAGTTGCCAAGGGAAAACCACAGGGGCATATCAGTATGGATATCCTTCCCAGGAGGAAGGGAGGTTTAGGGGGAGGCAGATCTTTCCTATTCCCACTCAAACCTCCAGTCTTAATTACCTGCTCTCAAAAGCATCATTGAAAGTTCTCTCTTTGTCATTTCTCAGGCTTTCTAAAATTAGCTGTTAGTTTTACTTTGCCCATGACATACACAACCCCAAACACTGGTGGCGGCAGTGGTGCCACAAAAGGCCTCCCTCCATCTTCTGGGGAGGCGGTTCCCAGATATCCCTCATGGGCTGGGCTGAGGGCACCGTGCTGGGGCTGTGCTGGGCACCTCTGCCTGGCCCTCTCCCTTCAGGATTGGGTTATCGGACCACCTGTCCGGCACTGAGACGTTCATTCCAAGGAACTGGCTTGTCTCTAAGGAGCGAATTCATTCTGGCCCTTGTTCACCAGCAGGCTCTAGGGAAGGGGAAGCTCAGGCGGCTCTTCCGCGGGCTATAAATATGGAGTAAAACCCCATCCCTTTCCCAGTATGGTGCCACACTGACTGCAGGCCTGGGGCCCAGACTGACGTTTTCATTGTCTCGGCCAGGCGGCTGCATACACTGGCGGCGGGTCTAGTGGAGGCTGTCATGAGGCGTTCCGTGTTCCTTAGGAACCCCCCCCCCCCCCGCCAAAAAAAACAAACAAACAAAAAAAACAAAAAAAACCTGATGGGTTGGGGAAGAGCACTGCCAACTCCCCGTGCGCTCGTAGGTGCCGTCCCGGCAAGTACGGGCGGGGCAAGTGCGGGCGGGGCAAGTGCGCGCTGCTGCGCATGCTCGTGCGCAGTGAGGGACCGCAACTGCCAGTGCTAGGGTTACTCCCGGTCAACGCTCGAGGGTAACCTCGGCGGCGCGGAGCGATTGGCTAAGGGCAGAGAGCTGTTGCTAAGCAGGAGCAGAGGATGCGGAACTCCTGAGGTCCGGATGGTTTGGCATCCTGGGAACGGAAGTGTTCTCCACCTGCTCTGGTCTAGGCCCAATCTGAGGACGCCTGGGAGTTAATACTCCACGCCCCAGCCCAGGTCCATGGAACACCTGATCCCTGAAAGTGCCTGAACCTTTTCTACTAGCCTAATTTTACTCCAGAAAACGTCTCTAAAATGGATCTGATAGATGGAAATATTTTTAAACTAATTATTATTATTATTTTGATGTCTTTTAAAGCCTATTTGGGAGACTGCACTGGAATGGAAATGACAGAGATATTTAGACATCCTAAGGGTTGTCCTGTGTGGTGTCTGTGTCCTTGTAGCTGTCATCAGCACAGGGAAGCTTCACAATTTTTCAGATTTCTGTTTAAAACAGCAGGTAGCACCATTAGGACAGGTTGAACACATTTTCTATGAGACAACCGATATTTGTAATTCTTATAAATGTTCTTGTTTTGTTTTGTTTTGCATTCACCATGTAGGTGAAGTGGTAAGAGGCAGGGCCTCTAGGGTTGGGCCAAGCAGGTTGGGCAGGAAACAACCAGCCATGGTCCTTCTCCGAGGTCAGTGATTAAAAATGACCAAGGTGGTTTTGGAATCTTGGAATTCCCCTCAGGAATCTGACGCCAGGATCCAGTCAGCTGGCTGGAATCCAGCGGTCACGTTGCGAGGTGGCTGCTCCCCTGCTCCCTGCCAAGTCACTTCCATCCTGGGTGTGTGAGTGAGGCAAGGAGAAGTGGAAGCTGAACTTGAGATGTGTTTTTTGTAGCACCTGGTGCACATTTCTTGGTGACTCCACAGGTGCAGTAAACATGATTTCTGCCACTTGGCTGCATTCTGATGCCTAGATGGCCTGGGACCATCCTGGTGGAGTAGGAGGTGCCATCCATCGCCAAGGGCTAATGATTTTTCTCGTAGTGTTGGGTGTTACTTGCTTATTTGATTTTTTGATTGTGGAGTTGACATCTTTGTAAACCTACATGCAGATGATAGTTCTCAAGTCTCTGAGACTCACTAAACCGAAGGTGGAATACAGAAAGTAAGAAGTGATGGCGGTTAACTTTGACACAAAGGAAAACTATATCTTCCTAAGGTTTTGCTAGAAAGGCAAATGACCTTTGCAAAAAGAAGGCAATGCACATTTCTGATGACTGGGGTATTCCATTCCTATAAACAGTCACAATTCATATTGGTAACATAAGAACATACTGTATTCAAAAGTCTGGTTGAAAAGTGGGAGCCCTTACATTTAGTTTCATATTTTATCAGAATCCCCACTAAGACCAGTAGAGGAAGCTTGCGGGTTTCCTGTTTCTAAAGACCTGCATATCAGCTTATCCAGAAAATGATTAGGTCCTAAATGGTGAACAGGGAACCCTCTAACCGTATGCATCTAGTTCTGCCCTCCTACAGTCACAAATGAGCTGTGTGCAGTGTGTGTGTCCTGGGCCAAACCATGCAAACTTTCATCGTCCCCTATTTTTATCTGGCTTAGAGAGGAGTGTGGCGATTTTCATCTCGTCAGTTTCTCTCTTCCCAGGGGTGTTCTGTGCTGCTTTATTTCAGAATTGGATATGTCTCTATAACATAAATTTCAAAGTGCTTAGCCTAGCAGAAAGAATTCAAGGAGAGCCCTTTCCTGCCGGTCTTTCTGCCTCTTTTCTCTGCAGCCTCTCCCTGTGGGCTAACCAGGTAGACTGCCTATTAAGAAAGGGGTCTGTCTATTCTATCAATATTAGTGTATTCTTTGCCTGAGCCACACCATCTATGAGGAAATCCACCTGTCTCCCGGGGTGGAGAAGGAGCCTGCCTTCATTCACCCTTACCTCTGTGGCGAGGGTCCTTCCCAGGTAACTAACTTCTTCTGAGCTTCCAATTAAGGACTGTCTCAGTTACCCCTTCTCCCTGTGGCACAGCCCAGGGCCTGGCACTCACTAGATGTCTGCCAAATGAATGACTGAAATAACAAAAAACTAAATTCCAGTAGAAGAGCATATGCCTCTACCCCTGAAGAGATCTTAGGAGAAGTGAGGAGGAAAAGCAAGGGGTTGGAGGAAATGGAATATTTCAGTCTTCCCTTGCTATGTCAAGTCCATGAACCATCTCTGACTAACCATTTAGTTAATGGTTTCTGGGTATTGTTTCTTTGGGTCAGCCCAAATGCTGGCTTCACCTACAGCATGGTGGATAAGAGGAAAGGCAGAGTGTTGAGTGGTGATAAGAGCTTGGATTCTGGGTCAGATAGCTTGCTCTTGAATTCTGGCTCTACCACGTGGCTTTGGGCCTTGGTTTCTGCATCTGCAGAATGGGACTGAGAAGAATTCTATCTCAGAGGGTCTGAGGAGGGAGTGGGCTGAGATCCACTTACTGATGTGACAGTAAGCTCAGTGCCTTTTAGTGTGCAGGTCCTTTGCTGAAGGGTTGTTTTTTGTGTTCTTGGCTTTACTAGGATTTTACTAAATATTAATAGTAATAATCAGCGTGTTAAGTTGTTCTCTGTGAGAATTTCTATACTCTTCCTTTTCTAAGGCTTCCCAGGTTCCTTGCTTATGGCTACTATTAGGACTTAAACTCAACATTTCAGAGATGTTAATTAACGCTTTTTTAAGCCTATGTGCGTTCAAGGACCAGATAGGGAAAGGTTTCATTATTTCTTGGAGGTCTTTCAAGAACTTCGGCTGGCCTGCTAATGAGAGTTGCATGGTTGAGCTGTTTATATCGAAGCATCTACATGTGTAGTTACTGGATAGAAATTTCCACCATTGGAACAAAGCTCCCAGCAACATTATACTTTATTCAGAGTTTGGCTCGGGAGGAAGATTCAGAGAGGTTATCTTAGGAGGATGTGAGATTGATCAGGTGCTGTGCATTTGAGTCTTGTGGCTGGATTTTCATGGTTGAAAAGAAAGATGTCGTGCCCACTGCTCCTGCTGGTGGTAGTGGTGGTCCCAGCAGCCTCACGGGTGCTGGCGGTGAGCCCCAGTCTTTGCATGGCAGCAGCCTCGCCCATGTGTGAGTATGTGAGTGCTGCTCTTGGATTTGAGAATATCTAACATGAAATCCATCAGGTTGTAGTTTTGTAGACAATGCTTTTTCCTTCTTTTGTGGTGATACTAAGTTAATGTGTAAGAAAGGAGGTTAAGATGAGTTAACTATACATGGGGCTTAGTTACAATTTTCTTCCTTTTTTATTTTTCTCTTTCTCTATTGCTTTTTAAAAAATGATTCCAGACCTAGTACCATATACCATAATATGCACTCAATGGAGGAAGGTGCAGGTTGGGAATGTGGGCTCCAGAATAAGGGAGTCTGAGTAAACCCTGCTCTCCCACTTAGTGATAGATGAAATGGCTACTCGGCCACCATTTTTCTTAAGAACAAAGCAGGCCTGAAAGGAGAAAGAAGGACTTGCCTACTCAGTAGTCTGACTCAGACCTCCCTTGTTGCTGGGTGCTGATAGGGACGATTGGATCAGGGTGCAGACCATTTTAAGGAACTGTAGTGCCACTCCCAACCACAAACAGAAGAAGTTATCTTGCAGCTACTTTTGCCCAAGGCCCTTTGACAAATCCGCACAACCACTGCCCCATCCCTCCCTTGGGGCTAACACGCTTTGCTGGTCTCAGCCTGCCTGCACCCAGGCATTTTAAAATAAATTTTCCTTTTGGAACACACTAGCCTCATGTTTTCAGTTTGGGCCGCGGTTTCTGCCTTTCACTTAGTAGCTGGGAAACTGGGTGAGTTTCTTAGCCTTCCTGTAAAAGGGGCATATTAAAATGATAATGCCCATCTTATTGGATCAAATAACTTGACCCATGTGAAGCACTGAGCCAAACATATACTGCTTAATAAACAATCTTTACAAACAGTGTAATGTGTGATAACAAATAATAGTCTAGACTCTAGAGTCAATAGGCTGGATCAAAGCTGTAAATCCAGTAGCCGCAGCCATCATGACAGCTGCCTGGCCCATGCAGGTTCGCATAAGATTCGGACAGACTGTAATGAAAACAACGGAGCCAAGAACTGGTGGGCCATTACCTTTAATCGTAGCTTGCACTGGCGGGCAAGTAAAAACACACACTGGACTCCAAAACCCACTCATTCAGTGCTCACAAAGCTACTGACTTATCCGAGTTTCCTAGAATCAAAGGTTTCTAGCTCACCAGCCTTATTCACCTCTGTTCCCCATCTCCTTCTCTCTGCACAAACTGGCTTCTCCTTCAGCACCCTGCCATCTTGGCTGCCTCTCCCCTCCTCCACGTGGCCTTTCTCTGCTCTCCTACAGCATGGGCTCCTCCTAGGACGTAATCACTCTTCCCTGGAACAATGTGATCTCTTCTTTTAAAACCTTTTGGCACAAAAGCCCTTCCCCAACACACATTAACATAATCACACCCATCCCAAGCAAGAAGGGCAACTAATATTATCACCTGAGTGACAGGCTTCTATGTGGGCAGTGTCATCTTTAACAAAGTGAGCATAATATATTTTATCTGCCCAACAATGCTTTCTCGTTGTTCTAAAAATAAGTTTGGAGTAAACTCTTAGGCTTTTAAAATAAAAATAGTAGAACTAGTTCACAGTGATAGTCAATATTGACCTAACCAAGTATCTCCTGGGTGCCAGGCATTGTTCTAAATGCCTCACCCTTATGGGCCCCAGTGAGAGAGAAGTGGGGAGACATGTGGGACTTGCCTAAGGTCACAGGGCTATATTTCTTATCTTAGAAGGAGGGTACAGCCCTATGTGCTTATCTTGGGCTGCAAGGCACCCTGTATAGGTAGAAGAGGAGGACAAGGGCCTGACCTGCCTCATCATGTTTCCAACAATTGTGTGAGGCATTGCTCCCACATCATCAATGAGAAAACCACAGCTGGAAAAGTGTAAGCAACAGGTTCAGAGTTTCTGCAAGGGCCACTAGGACCCCAGGATCAAGAGCCTCCTCACTGACCCTCATGCTCTTCCTCTTTGCCCTGTGTCATGTGACACATATCCAGTGACTACCCAGGTCCACAGCCATTTTTAGTGAACTTGAACCTTGAAAACGTTTACTTCCTCCAGTTTTGTGCCTTCAAGTGCTGCTTTGAGAATGAGGCAGTGTCATGGGAGCAATATCTGATGAGCTTGGAGGGCTGAGCAGCATAGAAGCCTGAGCCAGGTCTTGTGACCCAGCCCAGATTAAACCTGTTGCCCATCGTCAGGGAGAATGAACAGCCGCGACAAGTGCGAGCTCCATGCCTCATTTGCAGAAGGCATGCCCTTTGGTGCCACCCAAGTGACTGATACCAGAGGTGGGCAATTAGGGGTGAATTCAGCTGCTTTGTCACATTGTCAGCACAGAGTGGGCATGGGGAGACTCACCAGAGGAAAACGGGGCATGGGAATGTGGAATGGCCACTCTGGCCACCTGCAACCAGGTGAACAGCATGGTAATCTCTGGGAGTGTTATAATTCTCATGTCTGCAGACCCATGAGAGCACTGTCTACATTCAAAAGTGACTACATCTCAGGGCAGTGGGCCACCAGGTATCATGAAAACCAGTGCCTAGTGGACATCCTTCTTTCATGTGACGTCAGTGAGCTCACCTGCACGAAAGCGCTACTGTGGGGAGTCTGAAAATCCAGAGGGCTTTAATTATTTTATACTGTTTCTTTCTTAAGAAGTTCCATTGTTTCCATGCTGCTTGGTTACTTGTTTTTACAAACATGCCTGTTGTTGAAAGTGCAGAACAGTGAACTGTATTTCTAAGAAAAGTGATGCGAGTGTTAAGGTAGGTTCTAGTGCATTTTATTTTAAACAAAATTATCAGAGCACGTGTCATTCTTACTAGTGTATTTTGAGTTTCTGTTAGGAATATTGGCTTTTTAGAAACTGTACTATGAGAGGAGAGGAGGGTGCTGTAGCAGTTAAGGGCATAAGTGGCTGATGCCCAGAACCAAATGGGAAATCTAAGGATGGGATAAATGCTGAGTGATGAGTCAGGTGAATTAGCCGCCGGAGAACGCTAACCTTTCAGGGACTGACCCAGTCTCCCTCGCTCTGTGATCTTTCACACTTCCCATATCCCCAGTTGTCAGAGCTGATGGAGAGTAGTGGCCCATGTGGTGGTATCTTGTTTGTTCACATGTCTTGAAGCTGAAGTGACAGGAGGCAATGGTCTCAAACCAGAGTGAACACCAGGACGACCCAGAGGGCTTGTGATACACAGGTAGCCAGGCCCACCCAAGCATCTGATTCAGCAGTTCTGGGGAAGGTGAGACCTGGCTTGTCCACAAGTGCCTGGTGATGCTGACCCTGCTGCCCAGGGGCCCCCACTCTGAGAACTGCTGAATTAGAGCAACCTGATGGCCTCTTGAAAGCTGGAGCAGGAACCGTACTGGCTGGCCCCTCGGGGAGGCGGGGGCAGAGTCCAGGCTCAGGGTCTCAGGATCTCAGCAGCTCCAGGGCACAGTCAGCTTCCCAGGAGCTAGAGAGATGCTGGCACAAAGATACAGGCACTGCTTTGTGTGAGATCTAGGACCATGCACAGTCTTCTGAGCCCCCTCCGCTCCATAACGACCTGAATAAAAGCCCACTGTCCCCTGGGACATCTCTATGGGGACAGCAGGTTTCCAGATGCTAGATAACAGGGCAGGAATGCCTGGATTCAGCAATTTACATTATTCTTACTTTAAAAAGTGCAGATTGTATTTTTGTCTTAATCTGATCCAGAGAACTGTGTTCTAGATAGTGTGTGTGTGTGTGTGTGTGTGTGTGTTTGTGTGAGTGTGCGGGCATGCATTTTCACTCCCTAGTTTGCAGCATAATCTGTATAGGGTAAAGAAGGTAAGATTTCCTTCTGCTTTTTTTGTAAAACCTATTCAAGCCCCCACATAAAGCTTTTTGATCTCTAGCACTGATTTGTCTGCGGACAGTTCCTCTCTGAAATCTGGTGAGAGGGCTAGTGAGAAAGGCCCGGTACGGGTTGTAGGATCTGGGCCCTGTTCTGACAGCTGGGCTAGGAAAAAGCTGAGCGGTCTAACCTGCTCATTTTCTGTTCTTGTCTGTAAATCCTCCTTATCTCTAAGAGAGAAGCACTGCTCTTTTCTGGTTGTGGCAAAGTCATTGGCAGAGACTAGAGTGTGAGGTCAGCCTGGGGTGGGGAGGGCATGGCTGGATTAGATGCGGTGCTCGCTGGTACTCAGGAGGGACCACCTGGACCCTCAGCTTCTCCTCTCCCTGCCGGTGCCAGGTTCCAGCAGGGGCCCACCCGAGCCATTCTCTCAGTATTTAGTATTATACTTGCCCGTGACAGAATAAGGTCACCATGGCCACAATCCTCTGCACCAGCTCTAGGGACCAGATAAGAAACACAGGCAATTAACACTGATAGAGCTTTGCAGATAAATCGGTGTGTTCGGGAGACCTCAAAAGTTTGTTCTCTGATGTTCCTCATCCCTACATCTAACTTATGGTCTCATATTACTTTGCATATTTTTGGTAAAGAGCTTGAATCTTCTCATCTCACAGGTGGCAGATTCTGAATCTCAGGGGTCATAGTTCATGAATTTTTAATATCACACTTGGAACATGAAGGGGTCCTAATGGTTGGAGCGGGAGCTTGTGACTGAAGGCTCCTTGCCTCTGTGCTGACCGTGCAGGGCTATTTTTGCGGCATCTGTTTTTCTGCCACAAAGAAATTGACTTTACAAAAAGCTTGGAAAACACCTTCTGAGCTGACAGTGACCTTCACCATGGGGGAAGCACTTTCACACGCAGAATGACTGTAAACAGAGAAAGCTCCTCAGCTAGCTGGCTGGATTTGAGGTTCAAAGAAAATTGTTGACTTGGTGAGAGTCATACAAGAGAGGGTGGGAGGAAACCAGAAGTGTGAACTTTTCCACCACTTTCTGAGTCACTTGCTGAGAGTGATCTCCATGTAAAAGGACCCTGTGCATGGCAAGTACTGGTTCCCCCATCACTGACCCAACTCTGTCGCCAAGATGTCTCCTATAGTTCAAGCCCATTTTAGGGACTGAATGTCTGGAGTGAAGAGCCATGTGTACTTGTGTTCCTGGGGCTCCCTCTGACCTCTCCAGTGAATTCTGGACACCCATGCTTTTGCCAGTGTGTAGGATAAAGCAAACTTATGGGTCAGAGGACTTTTGAAAGTCTGTAGGTGGAAGAGCCAGAGAATATGAGGTTTACGTAAAAACATGAGCCTTTCTGTTGGCTTGTGTTTAAGCCTGACTTCTAAGGAAACTGTTGGGTTGAGATTTCTGTAATCCTAAGAATTATAAAGGAACTAGGATGTCACATTCTTCTCCTATTGGCTTCAGACATTCAGTCCAAATAAAGGATTTACCAGATGAGGGAAACAGAACTTCTGGACCCCAGCTTGGAACTGCCTAGACTAAGCATTCTCCTGGGGAGTGGGGTCCTTTCATCTCTGAGCTGGAATATTCCAAAAATCCTGCAATCAGCCCAGGCAAGAGGGTCAACTGGTAGACAGGAAGAGGACAGGGCAGATGGCAAGGCAGACACAAAGAGTGACACCAGGTTCCCCTGTGTGAAGGAGGCCGGAAGAGGCCCAGGAGGCTGGACACATGGACTGGCATCCCCTTCCAGACAGGGAAGAGAGAGCAGCTCAGGGCTGATACTAGGCCACAGGGTGGACCGGAAGTTCGGTGGGCCAACCTGTGGGGAGAAGCAGGCAATTGAAACATTTGCCTGTTTGTTCTTGAGCTGCACCCTTTCTCGAACGCATCTGCACATTTGAGTATCTTGGTGGAGCTCTGACGATTGAGCAGACAGGGCAGCACAAGACATCCTGGAATTAGATCAGGGTGGAATTAGAGGCCTTCTACAAGAGACTTCAGGGAGGCCAGGGCAGGTGGGGGACACCTTCTCCTGGAGGAAGCAGCAGTTCTGGGCAGGTGGAGAGAGCAAGCTGATGACGAGCAAGAAGGAGGTTGGTTACAGATGTCAATTTTTAGGTCTGTGAGATGGCAGTAACTGAATTAGCCACCCACACAGTTCAAGGTAATAAATGTGGGGATTTTTACTGAGGCTGTGTGTGTGTGTGTGTATATATATATATATATATATATATATATATATATATGGCAGTTTCTGAAGGGGAAGAAATAGTCATCGATGGACATAAAATAACTTTTAAAGGGAGTTATTGCTACTGAGATTTTTTCACTTAAGATACTGGCAAAAACAATATAACTGTTCTAATAAATTCCCTGCTAAAGAGTATTTTCGTAAAGTAACCTCAGTTCAGTACAAAATGAGTGAACAGAGCTGCAGGGGCTAAAAGGGTAAACTCATTGGTCATAGCCAGGGGTAATCAACCTTTTTATAAAAACCCGCCCACTTTTGCAGTGCTGGTCAACCTGGTACTACCGCCCACTAGCGCGTGTTCCAGCTTTCATGGTAGGTGGTAGGAATGAAATCTAATCTCATCAGCCTTTCAGTTTCTTTTTCATAATCTTGCCTTCCAGAAAGTCCAAAATGTCATTTCAAGAATCAATGGCAAAGATATATTTGTGCTTGTATATCTAAATACATGCATGTATGATTATATTTACAGTGTGTCCGTAAAGTCATGGTACACTTTTGACCCATCACAGGAAAGCAACAAAAGATGATAGAAATATGAAATATGCACCAAATAGGCCTGACCTGTGGTGGTGCAGTGGATAAGGCATCAACCTGGAAACACTGAGGTTGCTGGTTCAAAGCCCTGGGCTTGCCTGGTCAAGGCACATATGGGAGTTGATGCTTCCTGCTCCTCCCCCTTCTCTCTCTCTCTCTCTCCTCTTTATAATGAATAAATAAAATCTTTAAAAAAAAAAGAAATATGCACCAAATAAAAGGAAAACCCTCCCAGTTTCTGTAGGATGATGTGGCAGCATGTGCGCATGCGCAGATGATGACGTAACACAGTGTATACAGCGGAGCAGCCCACGGCCATGCCAGTCGAGATGTGGACGGTACAGAGGAAAGTTCAATGTGTTCTGTGGCTCGCTAAATTCGAATCCATGTCCAAAGTGCAACGTGAATATCGGCGCGTTTATAACGAAGTGCCACCACATAGGAATAACATTACTCGGTGGGATAAGCAATTGAAGGAAACCGTCAGTTTGGTGGAGAAACCCCGTTCTGGTAGGCCATCAGTCAGTGATGAGTCTGTAGAGGCTATACGGGATAGCTACCTAAGGAGCCCTAAAAAATCTGTGCGTGAGCCCACATCGAACTGCACTGAATAGGTATGAAACTGGGAGAGTTTTCCTTTTATTTGGTGCAGATTTCACATTTCTGTTATCTTTTGTTGCTTTCTTGTGACTGGTCAAAAGTGCACCATGACTTTATGGACACACTGTTTATACGAGTATTTAAAAAAAAATTTTAATGTTCATTTTATTGATATTAGAGAGAGAAAGGGAGAGAGCAAGAGAGAGACAGGAACATTGTTCCTGTATGTGCCCTGACCAGGGATCAAACTGGCAACCTCCATGCTTTGGGACAATCTTCTAACCAAACGAGGTATCTAGCCAGGGCAAGTATTTTTTAAAGTTAGGAAGAGACCTTAAAGATCTGGATAGCCTACACTTCTCATTTCATAGATTAGAAAACCAAGGCCTAGGCTGAGAGGTTTTTGGTTTAAGATAAACCAGATTTTGAGACCAAATCTTATTTTTGCCATATCTAAATTTGTATCTTATAGGCATATATTTATTTTGTTCTGAGCAAGAAGGTGATATCTTTTATTCTTTTATCAATACTAAGGTCTCATGAAAACCAGGTTAGGATAAAAAAAATTTTAAAAGGCAAAAAGTCTATATTTACGATAAAGTCAAGACTGTAAACTTGACCATGCTTTAAAAACTGTGCCAGGGAAACTACATTAAATTAGATATGAACATCTAAGGTAAGAAATGGAAGCTATAATAAACTTTTAAGAAATAATTTCTAGCCAACCCTCATTCTCTTTCTTGATAAGTTTGCTTCTTTCTCTATCTCAGTAATTTTCAAGGTAGAAAATATTTGCACTGTTTCTCTTCATTATGGAGCATAAAGGCTCATGCTGAGCTGGGATTTGGGGGAGTTTGGCCCCTCTGGTCACTTTTTGAAAGCATTATAATTGGACAGGAGGCAGAGTGAAACCCAGTTCGCTCTCCCAGTGCTGCTGGGTGCCTCGCTGGTCTCTGTTCTCCTGTGGGTGCCGTGGGAATTCTGCATAGAGAGGAGAACTCCACACTCCCCCAGGGACAGGCAGGTGCATGCCGTGGTACTCAAATATTGAGTAACCACACTCCAGCTAGATCCTTGGAAGTGGCGCTGCAGACGGGCGCTAGGTGTCCACAGAAATGAGTCAGGCCTTCTGGAGCAGCATCTCCTCCTTGGCCAGCTTGTATGTTCTCCCTGTGTCCATTCAAGGTCTTTTAGGGTTTAGTTCTTGGGTCACACAGCTGTTAGCACATGTGAACAGAATGCTTGTCTGTGCCAAGGTCTCACATGGTACCATGAACATCGGCTATTTCTGGGTCTCATGGTCGATGAACTAAAGATAATACTTAAGATTTTTTGTTTCTCTTGGCCATCATACCTTTTCTCCTTATGCCATACTGCTGGCTTGGACATTTGGTAGGGAGTCAGGCCAAGGATGCTATAGCCGGTATGTGTTAGGCCCACCCACAGACCCAGAAAGATCAGGCTTCCAGGGGGAGACCCATCAGACTCTTGAGAAGGGAAATAATGACAGAGCTATGTTGCATTCCTGCCAACAATAGAAGTGATTGCCACACAAAGGCAATAATAGTAACCGATGCCATGCCAGGTCCCATCTCCTGCCTTACACACTCTGCTTTCCTTAGTCCAACCACAGCTGTGTAAAGAAGCTATATCACCCTTCCCTTGCAGGTGAGGAGGCTGGGTGCAGGGAGTTCTGTAACTGGGCCAGGGGGAAGGTAGGAATGGATTTAACTGATTTGCCTTCAAGCCCGCTGTTTGGACTCAAGATGGTGAAATGATAAACTGGTGAACTGAACAACCAGCTGTTGGAGAAGGAAGGTATTGCTTTCGGTTTGGGTGGGAAAAGGAGGGACCTGTGTTCACTGAGGCCCCACCATGCACCAGATGCCTCCCAATCCTCATCTCTTTTGTCTCCTTGTAGCTCCAGTGATAGGTAGGTATGGTTATCCCCAATTTACAGATGAGAAAACAGAGGCTCACTGAGTTTACGTTAAGTTGTCCCAAATCCTATGATAAGCAAGAGTTAGACTCAGGATTTGAGCTGAGGCCAGTCATCCAATATAGATCATTCTCTTCCCTGGAGGCCACGTAACTGGCAGAAGAAAGTCGGCATGAGGATGGAGAGGGGTGGGAGGGAGTTCTCAGTGGGGTGGAGATGTGTTTGGGAGACCCTGAGCAGAAGAAGTTGAGGTAGTGGAGGGCCCAAATGTGGGAGGCCTTGAACTCAAGGCCTGGGCACATAGATTTGATCCTGCAGGGAGATAGTGGAGCTTCCTCCAAAAAGAAGCAGGAGAGACTCAGAATCCTACCCAAATCCCCACTCATCTGGGAGGCTCCACCCCAAAACTCACTCTGGGGCTATGCAGACCCCTGAGTTATTTATGCCTTCCTTGAGGAGACTGATTTATCTTACATGATGAATACAGGGGCCCTGGCTGATTGGCTCAGCGCTAGAGCATCAGCCTGGCGTGTGGAAGTCCCAGGTTTGATTGCCAGCCAGGGCACACAGGAGAAGCTCCCACCTGCTTCTCCACCCTTCCCCCTCTCCTTTCTCTCTATTTCTCTCTTCCCCTCCTGCAGCCAAGGCTCCATGGGTGCAAAGTTGGCCTGGGCGCTGAGGATGGCTCCATGGCCTCCTCAGCACTAGAATGGCTCCAGTTGCAGCAGAGCAACACCCCAGATGGGCTGAGCATTGCCCCCTGGTAGGCATGCTGGGTGGATCCCGGTCGGCGCATGCAGGAGTCTGTCTGCCGTCCCCCACTTCTCACTTCAGAAAACTACAAAAAAAAAATATGAATACAAGGTCAGCACTTGTGTATGGTATCCTCCCCATGAAGGTCCAACCTGGAACAATAGGGAACGTCCATGAAGCAGGTGGTGGCTCCAGCCACCTCAGCCTGCCACCAGGTTTTCAGAAATCCCAGCCATGGAAATGTGCTGTCCTCTTGCTTTTTCTGATCTGTCCCCAAAGTACCTTTTGGATTTGGCCACAGATTTGGCAAGTGTCTGGGCTGACTATCTCCAGCTCCATGTGGCTACTTGGAGGAGAAGGAGCTGTTGGCTGCCATTTTCTGTTTGAGAAATGTCATTAACGCAGACATTCAGGGGAGCCATAGAGGTGCTGATTTTTGCTTTGTTTTTCCTTTCTCTTTCAGAGTTTGGATTTGCGACCAGGAATACAATAATTTAATCTATTAGAGCAATGATCGTGGTTTTCATGAAATTAGACCCCACTAAGTCCGAAGCGGCCTAACAGGCTGAGAAACCTGAGAGCAGGCAAGAAGCTTGCATCTCAGTGGACAGTTCAGGGTGCTGGGGGGGTCCCACCTTGCCGAGGGGCCACTGGGCTAAACTTCTCGGTCGTCCTGTTGGAGGGTCTCCTGTGTGTCTCTTTTGAACATTTGTGATTTCTGGTTAGGGATTACTGTGACCTTTCTTTTGTAGAAAGTGGCTGTGATGTCATTCAGCTTGTGTCCTAAGATAAACCTTTAATAACAGAAAAGGTGTTTGGATGACCAGGGACAGTTTCCTGTTTTTTTCTAGATCTTTTTTCTATACCCCACTGCCCTGCAGCCTCTTCCTAAGCCCTGAGATGGCCCTTCTTCTGGGTTTTAAGGTTCACCCCTTGGATTTTAATGCACTCTAGGGACAGGTTAGGGAAGCCATTGAAGGGAAGCTCTTCTACTGATGTCACCTTACCCAAGTGGTGGTGGCAGTGAGCAAAGTTTGGTGCTTGGAAACTGCTGTTTAGGGGAGCATTGGGAAGTCTTTTTTGTGCCAGGGGCTGCCAACTGCATGCTCTGACTTCCAGGTGACATCAACACACAGACATGGACATATTGTAGAAGGAGCTTCAGGACATAGCAGAGGGGTGTCTGAAATCCAGACCCCAGCCATGGGCAGCTGCTCCCAGGGAGTGCATGTGGGCCTAGCTCACAAGGGAGGGGCAAAGATATAAAGACCTGGTCAGCAACAGCATCTGCAAGGACAGTCCCCTAGAGCAGGCCACAGGACCAGCACAGGGACAAGCTGGTGCCCCTCAGGAGAAGGTGCCCCCAGCCACTATGGGAATAAACCAGAACCACGCCAGGCTCAGTTCAGCAAGACACAGGACAATGCTCATTTCGTCATTCTCTCACCCAAAGCCCTTTCAACAGCTCTCTGTCCCCCAGCCAAGAACCCTGCACAGAGTAGAGCTGGGCCCACCACTCTTGGTGCAAAGACTGGTTTCCCGGGGAACACAAAAGAGAAAACACATTTTATCGACTCCACTTTATGGTTTCTGGCATGCCACTGCCCAAACATCTGCAAAGAAACTGGGCTTCAAAAGACAGGCAGGAAATCCAGTGTTCTTGGGGGAGCGTTTCAGATGAGGGATTTGTCAACCGTTATTGTTAGGACACCAGGCTAGAGGAACTTGTTTGTCCTCCTGGGGTGCTTGCAGGACACTGAGCATCCTTTCTTGTGATATTTATTGATATTTATTGATGCCATGATTCCCCAGTATAGTTAAAAATACTTAGATCCAAGTGGGCAGAGGGAGTGAGCAGCTGCTTCTGCTTAGAGTCTAGGCAGAGGTGGAACCTGGGAGTGTACTGGTGGCAGACAGACTGTGGGACAAATGGGGAGTGCCACCAAATGTGAGGGTGACCAGTGCACATGGGTGGAAAAGCATCCTGGAGCTGTGGTCCAGTGACCCTTTCCAGCCCATTCAAGTCATGCCTGGAGGAAAACATCCAGAAAGCTTGCTGCTCTGTCTGTTACCCAATTGACTTTCTGAACAGAGCATCTGCTAAAAGTCCGAGAGTGAATGGTCACCGTCTGACAAATTAAATAGCTGTTATCCTGAAGCCGGAATGGACTTCCTGTCCCAGCACCCACTGGGGCGTGGTAGAGAGATGTGATATGCTATTTGAACAGCTTGGAGATAAACAGTGACCTTCTCATTTTATAAGTGATTTTTGTTCCATGTGATTTAGAAGCCCGCACATGTATGTTCAGGTCCATGTTGATGGTATTAAGCCCGGCTTCCCAGCCCTGGTTTCTGTTATTGTTGCCTCGAAAGACCCCTGAGAGTTTTAGAAGAAAGAAATGTGATCTACAGGTGTTGCTTTTCCACTTAATAAAGGAAATTGAGGCATGGATTAGAGAGCCCTTGTCTAGACCAAGATCCCCTTCCAGCTGTGGAGCTGAGACTGTGGGGGAAGGCAAGGAAGGGAAGGGCCACAGGGCTCATCTCGTCGATACTGGCATCTAGAGGACATCTGGACTTTGGGTGCAGACTCCAGGTGCTGCTGTGTCGTGTTCAGATTAAGATGGGATGCTTGGAGGTGATTGACCTCCACTATCAGTGCTTTTGGTATAATTTAAATAATTTAAATCAAAATGAGTTCTTTCTTTGTTGTTCCCATCAGGTTTAGAAGCCTGTGAAGAGGACTAATTCTTCTTTTAGAAGTATAAAAATGCTAGTGGTGGGAACTGCATCCCACCTGACAGGCAGATGGAAATGACTTCCATCTATGTCTTAAGACCTGTGCTGAGGTAGCGAGGTGACAACCTCCGTGCTCTGATGACGTGGTTGACCATGGGTGTGTGTGTGTGTGTGTGTGTGTGTGTGTGTGGTGTACGTTTGGTGGCATGTGGCAAGTTTTTGTTTTGACATCAATGTCAGACACCTCTGAGTGCCAGACCGGGGAGTGCTGGCTCCAGGTGACCTGCCTGGCCTGGGTGACAGGAAATGATATCACAGCCGGGAGCAGTTCCCGGGTGAAAACAGATGCAGGTCAGCTCACAGGGATGCCAGGGGCAAGCCTTCAGGCAGCCCTATCCCTCATCACAAAGGCTAAGCAGATTTTTTGCACACAGCAGCACTTGAAGGGGTTCCAGAGCATTCCAGGATGGTCTCTGGCCCTGGAGATAATGACACGCTTAAGCAACTAGATACAGAACGATTGACCTCAGGTGGGCCTCTTGGTGGGAGCACTTCCCCAAATGCAGCAGAACACACTTGGGATCCTCAGTCCACACATAGGAGGCTGCCCGCTCAGCTGTACTTCCCTGAGGTGCAGGACGTTGTGGTCACATAGCTCGCCTTTCCCAGTGTGCATTGTGTTGTCATGTTTCGTCCGGATCTCAGCTCTATTGGACCCAAGTTTCGTCCGGATCTGACCATCTATTCAGACTTTCGATGACCCAGGAGAAGTGCTGCAAACAACATGATCTCCTTCATCTTCACAAGCACCTTTAGACCGAGAAGACTCCTTTCTTGCCCATAAGCAGAAGAGGAAATGAGTTGAGAAAACTGAAGGACCTGACCCAGGTCACACAGTTAATTAGACCAGATTTGGAGCATCAGGGCCTCCGCAGACTCACCTAGCCGATCCCAGACCGGTTCCATCAGGATTGTTGGTCAGAGCTCCTCAGTTGTTCCCATGTGCGGGCAGCATTGAGAACTGCTGGGCTAGAGGCTGCACAGAATGACATCACGTACAGCGCCTGCTCTAGTTACTCGTTTAGGGTGTCACTGTGAAGGAGACGCAGGACTGGTGATGTAGATGTACATTAGCGGTACATGTGCTGGAGTGATTTGTGGTGGGCACAGGTATGCTTTGACACACTGTCACCCTCCCCTGAGAACTCTTGTCCCAGAGCGTGTTGTTGGGCCAGTGTGGAGGGTCAGTGGCTGTGGGAAAACACAATGCTCAAAGTCCAGACTTTGACCAACCCTCTCACTCTGGACACATGCCCGTAGGCTCACAGCTTCACCCAATGAATATAATATTCCAGAAACAGAAATGTGTTTTAATTGATGGGGAAAAAAGAAAAAACAAATTTTCACCCTGTTTAGGACGTGGTTAAACTGGCCACTAAAATGTCTGCGGTCCAGAGCTGCCCCCCTCCCCTGCACTGTGGGAGTTAAACCCCAGCTCCAGGACAACAAAGGTATTTTGGAGAATTACACTTCATGAGGATGGTGCATGTGTATGTGGGTTCCACTAGGTCCACACCAGTGAATAAAGGTGGACTGCCCTTTCATGCCCAGGAGACATGGACACAGGACGGTGACCTGAACCATGGGAGCAGCCCCTCTAGAATGCAGACTCCTTCTCCGGCCTCTCTTCCCTCTCTGGAACGCCCTTCCTGGTGTCCAGGCATTGACAGTGACCTGGAGTATCTTGGTGCTAACCAGAGCAGATGGACTTCTGGTGGCTGTAATTTGAGAGAAAATCCTGGGCCAGGGTCTGCACAACAAGAAACTTGGGCCCAGCCTTAATAGCAAGGCTTGCCACATGCCCTTGCAAAGAGAACTCCCTGCTGGTGTTCCTTACGTCAGTGCCCCTTGGCCACTTAGGTAGTAGCCCACACATGCACCTCAGCTACCATTTGGTTGCATAGGGGGAGAAAGTCCATGTGACTACAGACTTCTAGTGCTGGAAAGGGCTTTGGAGAGTAGGCATCTTCTGTTATTTTGGGGAAATTGAGGCCAGGACAGGTAGACAGTCTGGCCATGGCTATTCCCTGGTCATAAGCATGGCTGCAATGAGGCCCCAGCTGCCCCCAACCTCTACAGAGGTCCCCACTGGAAACTCCTTCATTTTTCTCCTCATAGTCAATTACACAGACCTGCCTCTGTTCCCTCAACCACATTATGAGAGGTCTACTCTGGGAGTATGTTCTGACCAGGCTTTGTGCCCATATGGATTGCACAGAAACTACGAGAATGACACTGTGTTGAAGAAGAGCTCCTGGAAGAAGTGCAAGATGGTGGCTCTCATGTCTTCTGGAGCAGCCCTGGGCTTCCATCTCAGAATACGAGCTGCCCCCTCAAACTGCCCTCTTGTGAGGGTTCGCTGGCTAAAAAAGTATAACTTTTACATAATGTTAGATAGAATCTTCCAAGGGAAATAGGTCCCTCCACGAGGATCTGGGAGGCCAGCAGGGGCTGAGCCAGTGTGCACAGGGTGAGGGGCGTGTATTAGTTTCTTGTGGCTGATGTAACAAATTACGAGACTCGGTGGTTGACCACAATGCACACTTCTTCTCTAATCCTGGAGGCAGAAGCCTGGAAGCGCAGTGTCACAGGGCTGGGTGGAAAACTGACGTCCTGAGTGTGAAGTGAAGTGAGGGGGCTGTTGGGGTTTTATGGTCTGATTTTACATCCCCTCTGTGAGAGCAGTGGTCCCGACTAGGACAAGGACAGGCAGAATGTGAAACTCTGTCTCCAGCCCCATGGCTGATGGGTACAGCGACCCCAGAGAAGAAAAGAGGGGAACATGTGTGGCAGGGAAGTCGGATAGCTCCCTGACTATCTCCCTACTGAAGACCAGGCCTCTCTCTATGCACTGGGGAGGTGTGTCTGTGACTAGACTCACCTCTCTTCCATGAAGCCTGGAGGAGGAGGAGTTGGTGTGGCCACCTTGGCGAGTTCTCAGGTGGAAGAACAGAGCCAGGATCATGACCCTTTGCAGCATCTGCCCACAGAGCTCCACTGGGTCCCTTGTTAATCTACATTGACTCTAACAGAATACTTACTCCAGTGACCAGCTTGGCATTTGACATTTGAACGAGCACAAAATGATCCTGCTTCCCAGTGGGCACTAGGTCCACCTGCCCCAGCCCAGCCCCATGATGAGACAATAGCCTTTGTTGGGTGCAGCTCACAAACAAAACCCAGTGACTGACTGACCCTCACAGCCCTTTCCACAGGGCAGCTCGTTAAATGAAACCTGAGTGAGTGAGTCACTCACTGGAGTTTGGGAGACAAGCTGCTTATTATTTCTGCAGGTCACCAGGATCGGAGGCCTAATGGTTCCCAAGGGGCCCGATGTGCTGTGAGCTGCTCTGAAACACTTCTGCTCTGATCCCTCTTGTTGGGCAGCGGGTGGTGGCAGGCGGTGAGGGTATTTTCTAACAAGCAGCCGTAGGGAGAAGCATGCGAGGCAGAGGATGTACATTTGCTCAAGAACACATGAAGGGGTCCTGAACAAGTGCAGGGCTTGAGTTGTCCCTAAATGACAGAGACATGGCCATGTCCCAGCAAGAATCATTTTGTTTGGTTGGTTTTTACTGGAAAACGTTTCATGGGAAGAGAAGGAAACAGAAGAATGAGGGACAATTGCATGAGTGAAGAGCTCTTTGGGTGCCCGCAGGGCATTTGGGCCTTAGCTATCAGTGCACCTTGCCACACCCACGCAGGGAGCCACTTTGCCACACCCAGATGGCAGCCTCGGCCTTCAGTTACCAAGGATATTTCATTTAGGAGGAAGGAAAAGTGTGTAATTTCTTCCAGTCCTCTTTTAAATATTTCACGCAAGAGTAGACCAAATGCGTATTTCTGAGTTGAGCTGACCATAGCGATTATAGGCAGAGCAGGCGTCCCCAAACTACGGCCCGCGGGCTGCATGCAGCCCCCTGAGGTAATTTATCTGGCCCCCCACCGCACTTCTGGAAGGGTCACCTCTTTCATTGGTGGTCAGTGAGAGGAGCACTGTATGTGGCGGCCCTCCAACGGTCTGAGGGACAGTGAACTGGCCCTCTGTGTAAAAAGTTTGGGGACCCCTGGAGGGAGCTGGCTGCCCAGACCTCTCAACTGTGCTGGCAGGGGCTGTGGCCCAGTGCAAGGGCCACCACTGAGGCTGAGCAGAAGAGGCAGGAATGTTGGCGCCTCTACTGAGCCGCTGTGTGGCCTTGAGCAGGTCGTTTACCTTTTCTGAGCCTTTGTTTCTCATCTGCAAAATATAGAGAAGAATCTGGTACTCAGCTTGCTGTGAAGCATTGAGGAAAAAATGTGAGCAGATTTGGCACCCTGCTTACCATGAGTGAACATGTCCAGAGCTGGCGCTCACTGGAGCACTGGACTCCTCTCTAGGACTGTCCTTCAAGGTCACCATTCTACAAGTGAGAAAATCTGTCCCTACCCTACCAAACCTCAGCTGCTGTGTGTCCCCTGAACTTTGTTGGTGTTGACAGACTAGCTCACATTAGACATGCAATGGTCAGTCATTTCATTTCTCCATGATTTTCTGACATATGTTCTGGGCAAGAGTTAGCTCTTCCTAGGGCAAGGCTCATGGGATAATTGAGGTATTATTCCCTATCTGAGGAGCGTTCTACAGGCAAAGGAGTTTTGTCTTCATTTCCAAGGGAGGAAGAACTTCTTCCCCTTTTGGGAAAAATAGATTCCTCTGTCTAAAAATCAGCACCCCTGGGGTTCTAATTAAGATTCAAAAGCAATTTCCCACTGAAGTGATGGGAGAGGGCTTCCCAGAGCTCCTCGCGTCCCATTTCTGACCTGGAAGCCAGTTCCTCAAGAGTTCAGTCTGGGGGAGTGTCAAACTTTGCATCCAGTTATGATTTATGTACTTCTCTCTAGGTATGCTAAACTTCAGTAAAATTTGCATCAGAAAGTAATTACCCGGAAGTAAGTATAATGCACATCTTGATTGTGATTATTTAATGGATTACTGGTGACTTTTGTGCCATCCACAGAGGGACACCAGCAACCCCTCTGAAATGCATTGCACAGCAATACTCAACCCTGTGTGTTGACCTCAAGGACCATCTGAAGAGTTGAACCCACAGGGGCTCCTGGGAATTTTTTTGCTGACCCAGCACATTTCATTTAGGAGGAAGGAAAAGTGTGTAATTTCTTCTCCTCTTTTAAATATTTCACGCAAGAGTAGACCAAATGCATATTTCTGAGTTGAGCTGACCATAGCGATTAATAGGCAGGGGAATGAGTAGAGGGAGCTGGCTGCCCAGACCTCTCAACTGTGCTGGCAGAGGCTGTGGCCCAGCACACGCTGGTCTGAAGCCCAGAAGGGTCCTGTTGGGGTCAATGGCTTGAAAAGAAGCTCTAAGCAAATGATGGTGGCCAAGACAGTGGCTGTGATTCTAAATTTACTTATGCAGAGTTCACCTTCTGTTCATTAATTCCATAAACACTTTTTAAAAGTGACCACGACATGCCAAGGACCGTTCTGCACACAGACATGGTGATTAAGGAGACAGTTCTGATCATGTCATCATGGAGCTAATGCACCAGGACAATAATAAATGGAGCTGGGAGGCAAAATGAGGTGTGGAGGGGCAGTTATCAGATGTCCGGGCTCATGTCGGGCCCTCAGTCTGGGGCTGGCTGGCTGGCCTTTAGGAGAGGAAGTCTTGCTCTAATGTCTCCTTTAATCTCACTATTACTGAACTTCAGGAATCTCAGGCCCTTGAGATTCAGGTCATATGGACAGGCTCTTTGTGAAACTCTAACATTCTAAAAGTAAATCAGCTTCCAACTTTGAGAAGAAATAGCTCATAGGAGGGTTTGCTCGGAAGTAACCCTGCTCTGGACCTGAACCAACAAGAGGCCAGTAATGAGCAGGCTTCTGGCGTGTCTGCCATTTAATGGTCCCTTGGTGATGTCAGGCAGGTCCTCTGTGGACCAGGTACCAGAGCCCAACAGAGCTCCGTCCTTATTTGGAGTCTGCTGCTCTGGGAGCTTGACCTGGCAGGGAAGGGGTCTCTGCTGCCCCTCGGCCCCTCTGACTGCCTGTCCACTGAGGGGCTCACAGTCCTTTGGGGCCCCCATCCCCTCCCCTTTAACTCTCACCTGCCAGTGTTTGTTGACCCCTCATCATGGACACCCAGTGGTAGGCATCTAGCTCATTGGCAGTTCTGAGCAGCTCTTCTAGATGCCCTTCGTTTGCTCCTCTGCCTCTTTCCCTCCGGGACAGCTATCTCAGCCCCCCCAGGTGACTGTCACTCTCCGTAATGAGCCAGATCACAGGGCCACATGCTTCCTGCCTTTGTTTCCGCTTCTCTGTGCCTGATTAAACAGGCCTTGGGGACTTTCTGTCTAAATCAAGGTGGCACCTGGTGATAGGTTGGGTGTTCAGGTGTCTTATCTGTAAAAGACAAGAACTCCCCAGATCCTGGCTGGGGCTCAAATAAACATACAGGTTTGGGTGCAGGGAGCATCAAACCTCGGACTGGAGAGAGAGTGGAGTCTGGAGGGGTGCCCCCCCTTTCTCATCGGACCCCCTGAACATCATGTGGGAGCTAAAATGTTGCGTTTTCATGGTACTGATCATTTAAGGGTACATTCTGGGAGTGTTTCTCAGAAATTGAGACATGTCTTTGTCCACGAATCCAGTATCTTCTATTTTATTATTTATCTCATATTTTGAACAGTCTACTCAAAAAAAGAGAAAAAACCCACGAGGCTCTGTTCGGGGTGTGTAGATTTTCTGTCCTTTTAAAAAGTTCTCCGATGGAGACTTGGCAGAAATTCCAAAGCACTTTGATGTGTCTGCAAAATGGTATCAATTAATTAACATATTAATTAGTTGATTATTATAGAGTAATGATTTATGACTACATCCTATATGAATAATTTATATTTATATAAATTATAAATAAAAATTCATAAATGCAATAACAGATTAATCACTTAATTAACTATGGGGGAGAGCAGAAGCAATGTGGCCAGTGCAGTGAGCCTGGATCAGATCTGCTCACACTGGCTATAAGGTCCGAGTGAGTCCCCCAGGCGCCCTGGACACCTGCTTCCTCATTCTGAAAGGAGAATGGTGGACCCCTCATACCCTAGATAGTATGTGTGAAAGTGCTTTCCATACAGTCTAAAGCATTATACAGCTCCTGGTAAGTGTCATTAGCATAACCCATGAAATGCAATTGAGGAAGTAGACAGTGGTGTGCAAAATCTCGCCGTTGGCCTGGGTTCCATGGCCAAGTATATGAGTATTTACCTGTATAGCCCTGGGGGTGGAACCAACAGGTCCTGTGATAGTTAATGAATGTAATTTGCTTTTTTTTGCAGGGTACAAAACCCTTCTGAAAGGAATTTCTGGGAAATTCAACAGTGGGGAGCTGGTGGCCATCATGGGTCCTTCCGGGGCTGGGAAGTCCACGCTCATGAACATCCTGGCTGGATACAGGTGAGCACACTTGCTGAGGAGAACGAGGCCCTCACCATATGTGACACTGTGGCAACAATATGAATAGTGAGGCCACTTTAGTCCATTCTGTCACTCACTTCTTAAGGTTTTGTATGGCTCCAATGAAGCCTGGGATGGGAGGAAGCCTTAAGGGGCTTTAGAATCTGTGAAGAAACAGCCCAGGAAAGAAAATGACATTGAAAGCATCAAAAGGCAGTCCCTGTTTGCTGCAGCATGACAGTGGAGACGGATCCTCAGGGCGGGGAGGTCAGGGGACAGAAAGGCTATGGCTCCCGCCACCTCCCCAGGTTGAGCTGCTGCACTCAGAAGAGCCTTGGGCAGTAGGAATGCACATGTGTCTGGGGGTGGGAGTGACTGTGGCTGGCAGGGCTGTGCCCCTTCTGTTTCTAAAGGACACAAGGGATGCCCCAACCTGTCCACTCTGGTCACAGAAAACACCCTTCCTGGTAGAGAAGGACCATGCACATGGTAGAGTGGTTCCAGGGTGCTAGCCTCCTCCTCCTCGAGTCACATGAGCCCAGGGACCCTGCTCTGTTCCTTCCCAGGCAGCATCGGAGTCAGGAATCAGGAACTGGTTTAAATGTAGTGGCAACACCCCTGCGTATGGAGTTATAACCTTCGGGGCAGCTGGTGTAGCCTCGGCTACACACAGGATTGCTCAGAAGCCAATCTTGGGAACCCCCGCTTCTCGAGAAGCCAGGGGAGAACATCTGACCTTGTGGCCACAGGAAGGAGCATCCATGAGTATCTCTGCTTGTTTATGGGCACTTGTTACAAACATGCCATCCCGGGAGGCGGCCCTCCACCTTCCCCTTGCTGGGCATTTTCTCTGTGCAGTTCATTCCTGTGAGTGGTAGGGCTGCACCAGGTCTCCGTGCATCCTGTCCCCATGTCTCTATGGCAGATGGTCCAGCTGGGAAAGTGCCAGGAGAGGCTGCCTCTCTCTCAGGCCCTCCACAGCCCTGGAGGGGTGGGGGAAGAGGAGCTGGGCTGAGTCCTCTCCTGGCCTTTCAGGGAGACCGGCATGAAGGGGGCCATCCTCATCAACGGCATGCCCCGGGACCTGCGCTGCTTCCGGAAGGTGTCCTGTTACATCATGCAGGATGACATGCTGCTGCCACACCTCACTGTCCAGGAGGCTATGATGGTGAGCAATGTACCCCTCCTCTGTTAGCAGGAACTGCGCTCAGCGTGGGCCTGGGGCTCTGCCAGGCTCCCCGCCTCCCCCAGCAGAATTCTGACACTGGCCATGCTTTCTGTACAGCTCCAGTGAAAACAAACCCCTCAACTCTGGGTTTTCATAGACCCTGAAAGGCAAAATTGAGGTTGAATTCCTGAGAAAGTTATTGACCCGATTGATGTGGTGACCCCTGCTAAGATGACCATAGTCCTACCCCCTTCATTTAAAGGTCTTCTCTTCCCATCAGCTGTCCTTCAGTTCTTTGTGGCTTTGGGCTCAGGTTCCAGTCAGCCTGGTGTAGGGTTAAGACCCTGAGGGTCTCATCCTCTAATTCACCTGCCTGCCGGGTGGGGGAGTGAACCAGTGTTGCCTGCCCACCTGCTGGGTCCCAGGCCCTGCACTCACATAGCCTGGCAGTCATCAGACATGGAATTCTGCAAGAGCACGTAAGAGAGGCAGCCTCTGGGGTAGAGCTGTTAGCCCAGGGCATCCTAATCATCGGGGTTCAGATGGCCTGGTCCCCATGCTCTTTGAGCAGACCACAACCAAGCCAAGTGCCCTGACCTGGACTTCCAGGGCCACTTTCTTAAAAGTCCCAGCCCACACCAACAGAGACCACTTTGACCCAGGTGTGGGCAGCGAGAGCTACAACAATGTCTCTCAGTGAGAAGAGACAAGAAGGCCCCTCAGCCGCCCTTTGCTCATCATAATGTGTTTTGTGGCAATGCTTGGGTTTTCTGCTTTTTCCTCATCTGCTGTAATAGGGCCTCTGGGCCGCTCCTGGCACATTCTGTGACATTCTCAGCCTGTCTGCCTTGTGCTCTGGTCCATGGACGGGGTCCACCTTAGTTTTCCAGCCTTAAAAGGTCTTGCCCTGCACCCCTTGTGGGCACTGAGCAAAGCTTCCTTCTCTGGCATCGGAGAGTGGCGGCTGCCCAGTCTTTCACCCAAAGGGCAGTTCCAAGGGGATCTTAGCTAAGGGAAGCAGAGTAAGGTGTCAGCTATGTGATCTGCTCCTTAACCCACTTTGTGGGGAAACAGAAAGGAGGGCCCTGCGTGGTTGTTCCTCTCATCGTCCCTGGTACTCCGTGTTCTGGAAGCCAGGCAACACCTCTCCCCCTGGCTGGCCTCCCTGAGAAAGCACGCGCACTGGGGACCCTGATTGTTTATCTGGCCTCCAAACCAGTGTCTGATGAGGGCACTGGGAACTTGGGAGGAGTGGCACACAGAATAGTAAGTTTGCAGATACGAGCTTTAAGCATCCCCTGTTGACTCCTGACTTGCCACTTCATTTCATCTCAGGGGACCAGGGAGAAACTTCACTTTGAAGTTGCTGCTTTCTTTTGCAAACTTTTGGTGACTTCTGTTGTCATCTTCCCCCTCCTCCTAACCTCTCACCAGGCTCTGCTGTGAAATCCATTTATTCCCAGAATTAAATTAAATGAGATTTTCAATTGAAGCTGTGATATCTTTTATTCTTTGAGGTCTTATTACACGCACAGGAATGATACTGGCAACCAGCCTTGGGTGTGCATTTTCACGTGCTGCTTCTGACCCTCACAACCACTAGGCCTACCGAGAAGTAACACTTGGTGTCACTGGGCAAGCAGCTGTCTTAACTGAGCTCCCTAGGCCTGGCCTGTCTGATGCTGGAACTGTGGCCTGTTCTCCATTCTCCCCTGCATCTCAGTCTGTCATTGATCCTCATGGCAACTTCACCAGCTCACTGCTGGGCAGGTTGTCACCTCACCATGTGCTTGTGAGGAAACTGAGGTTCCATGTTTCCCAAAGCTACAGAAGTTGGCAGAGCAGAACCAAGGCTGACACTGAGCATGATGCTGACTACTCAGGGTTTTACCGAGCCGGGTCAGGGGCCCTGGAGTGTGCTGCCAAACAGAATCTCAAATAAAACAACAATATAACTGAAGTCCTGATACATAGCACTTGCCAATTTCTGTGGTGTAAATGCTCCCAAGTACTCTGTAATGAAAAATGGATCGTTTTAAGCTATCAATGATTTAACAGGTGACTTGTGAAATTCCTAAGTATGTATCTATACCACTAGCCTTCATGCCCCTGAGGCCTGGGGTCTCCTTATCTCTCAGTTGCCCACAACATCTAACTTCTCCAATGGACACAGCAGCAGATTCAACAGAGAGAGCGGGGAGCACCCCAGACACGCAGTGCTCTCCTAGTCCCCACCTTCGTTGAGCCAAGGGAGACAGGAGACCAAGACCTCTTCTGAGGATTTTCTTCCAGCTCTGGGGCTCTTGGCCTATGATATATAGCCTGTGAGGTTTGCCTTGCTGAGGGCTGTCTGTTCCCACTCCACACTGTATTCCTCATCCCCTGCAGGTGTCTGCACATCTGAAGCTCCAGGAGAAAGATGAAGGCAGAAAGGAGATGGTAAGTGTGTGCTTTTGGGTCACAACTGGCCCAGAAAGTGCCTAAACTCCATTTGGCAAACACGTGTGGGGACTTTTTGGCACTGGTTTTCTTGGTTTGTCTGCTTGCCTTGTGTGGGGGAGGAGAACTGTGACATCTCAGTGTGCTGCGCTCTAGCCTGGCAGCCGGGAGTGGCCACTCTCTGCAAGAGCCACAGCCTTGACCCCTCCTCCCACTTCCCCCCCATCCTGGCACTGCCATACAAACAGAGCAAGGACAAAGCAGGACACAGCAGGACACCAGCCTGTGGACTGAGGTGGTCAGGAGGCCAGACCTCAGGGTCAGCCCAGGCGCTGCCCCTTTTCATGTTTAATATGCTTTCTGCTCAATTGTTTTAAATAAAATACTAACAATGAAGATGGTTAGTCATTCATTTAAAAATAACCAGCCTCCACCCACGCACATACACTTGCCAGAAGAAATTTGATTCTCACGTGTTATTAACCAGCCTTTTCAAAATAAAATGAACAAGTTTCCAGGGTGAGTAAGACCTTCTAACCCTTGCATGGCTCTCTTCAATTCCCCAGATCCCAGGAGCAGGGAGGGTGCTGGGTAAGCAGACCCAGCGGGAGCTCCAGATATGCCCCATTTTTTGTTGGGAGACCCAATTGATATTTACACACATCTTAGGGAAACTCAGCTTCTGTCTTCGCTACTCCATGGTGAACACCAGTGGGATTTTCACTATAAGAATAGAAATTCTTCTTATAAAACATTATCTTGTCTTCTAAGGCCCTTGCAGGGCCACAGCCTTGCAGTGGAAAGAGCAGAGTTTGCATGCAGGGTTAGCCCCAGTGGTGCAACGTGGCTCCTCGTGTTTTTTTTGTTTTGTTTGTTTGTATTTTTCTGAAGCTGGAAACAGGGAGAGACAGTCAGACAGACTCCCGCATGTGCCTGACTGGGATTCACCCAGCACGCCCACCAAGGGCGACGCTCTGCCCACCAGGGGGCGACGCTCTGCCCCTCCGGGGCGTCGCTCTGCCGTGACCAGAGCCACTCTAGCGTCTGGGGCAGAGGCCAAGGAGCCATCCCCAGCGCCCGGGCCATCTTTGCTCCAATGGAGCCTTGGCTGCGGGAGGGGAAGAGAGAGACAGAGAGGAAGGGGGGGGGGGTGGAGAAGCAAATGGGCGCCTCTCCTATGTGCCCTGGCCGGGAATCGAACCTGGGTCCCCTGCACGCCAGGCCGATGCTCTACCACCGAGCCAACCGGCCAGGGCCGCTCCTCGTGTTTTGATGGAAAAGGGGAGGACTAATTGGATACAATGAAACATGCTGAGGAGATTCTACTAGCAATTCTATTTACCGCTGTTCCCTTTCCTGTCCCAAATAATAGTTACTGTTACATAAACATAGACCACCTTGACATGAAAAGAAATACTGGCATCTTTCAGGTTCCTCCTTTCCCTCCCCGTCCTTTCTCCTTGCCCCACTGCACCCTTCAGAACTCTTACGGTTCAGCCCTTCATGGAGGGTTAACTGCACAGTGTAGATGGAAGAGACCCATTTCTGTGACCAGTGAACCTTGTTGCTGCTGAAGATGTATCACATAGAACTCTTTTCTGAGTTGGAAAAGAATAAGTACATTTAAATGGAAACAAAAGCAGAGACATGGAAAACATGGAAACAACGTGTGTTTCTTTCCCTCGTCAACCGAAGGTTGTAGGCATCACCCACAGGAACCCCCAGCTTCAAGTGCAGTAAAGAGGAAAACTTGAAGCCCTGGCCAGCTGGCTCAATGGAAGGAACGTTGGCCCAATATGTGGTTGTCCTGGGTTTGATCCCCAGTCAGGGCATACAAGAGAAGTGACTATCTGCTTCTTTTCCCCTCCCTCTCCCTCTTCTCTCCTTCCCTCTCACAACCAGTGGTTCAGTTGCTTTGAGTGTCTGCCTCAGGCACTAAAAATAGCTCTGTTGATCCAAGCATTGGCCCAAGATCGGGGTTGCCAGGTAAATACCAGTTGGGACACATGTGGGAGTCTATCTCCCCTCCTTTCACAGAAAGGAAACAAGAAAGGAAAGAAGGAAAGAAGGAAGGGAGGGAGGGAGGGAGGGAACTTGATTCGGTGAAAACAGCTCAATTGTAACATAGTGTGGCAAAGGGGAGTCCCTTTAGCCCTGGCCTCCCAGGTCCCACTGGATAACCTCGAGCCTCCGCCTGCAGTGCTCTGGGCTTACATCTGTAATGAAGGGATGGAAGGCTAGGCTCCCCTGCCTTTGGGGCAGCATGAGGCTGATTTAGGTAATGCTTTTAACATGTCTGACCTGTGCAGAACAGCATGATCCATTAGTAGGCCATAGAAGACTTCCCTGTAGCATGACCCACATGGTCCAGGCTGTCCGTGTGGGCAAAGGGGGCTGAGGAAGGGGGCCTGTGCTGGCAGGCTGGGGGGACAGGTACATGTTTCCCTGCTGCCTTTCTATTTTGAGAAGCACAGCCAGCTCTCCTTTTGCCTCCTTTGTCTGTTTTGCCAGCTTTGTCTGTTTATGTCAAGACCTTCAGAGGCAGCTCCCAGACCCAGCCACGTGGCTGGCATCATGTAATTCAGCCCCATGTTGCCCTGAAGGCCCTGGTCCATGGACGGGGTTCACCTTGGTTTTCCAGCCTTGAAAAGTCTTGCCCTGTGCCCCTTGTGGACACTGAGCAAAGCTTCCTTCTCTGGCATCAGAGAGTGGCAGCTGCCCAGTCTTTCATCCCAAGGGCAGTTCCAAGGGGATCTTAGCTAAGGGAAGCAGAGTAAGGTGTCAGCTATGTGATCCGCTCCTTAATCTGCTTTGTGGGGAAACAGAAAGGATGGCCCTGCGTGGTTGTTCCTCTCATCGTCCCTGGTACTCCGTGTTCTGGAAGCCAGGCAACACCTCTCCCCCTGGCTGGCCTCCCTGAGAAAGCACGTGCGCTGGGCACCCTGATTGTTTATCTGGCCTTCTATTCCCTCCTTACAGACAGAAGCCCAGAGCGCTGGCAACAATGGCCCCAAGTAACTGATCCAGGCCTTGAGGAAAGGCCACAGGAACCCACTCTGCCTGCTTAAGCAGAAGGGACAGGTGGATGGTAGCTTTCTAGATAGGGAATGGAGGTATCTCCTGGGAGGGCCTGTCTGAGTGCATGTCCTCCATGTGCCTGGCCTAAGGCACAGACCAGGTGCCATGTGCTGTTCTCTGCTGAATTTACATTCAGCCGATCAGGGTCTTCCCTGGACTGTGTGGCTCAGTCATCCCCAGGGAATGAGAGCCTTGCACCTCTGTCCAGATTTGTCTGACTGAACAAGGCAATGAGCCACCACTGCAGAGCTGACAGGTGTGCTTGGGTCCTGAATATGTTCCTTGCTGGAAGTCCACAGTCTGGGCCCACCAGCTCATCCTCCTGGTCCTCAGCTATGTGGAGGTCCCATCTCCACCAGGGATCTATCAACAGGATTGTGTGATTATTTTAAGGACAACAAACTTGTCAGATGCCCTGACTCATTTCCCTCCAACTCCCTGCATGGAAGCACAATAGGTTGGAATGTTCTGGCCAGAGTGGACTGTGTTGTCAAGCCTTCCTGGTTTCCCAGAAAAGTAGCCTCAGCCCTCAAGACCCTGCAGGGAGGGGGCTTCCTTAAGAGCAAGGTCCCCGGGGCCAGATATTGATATTGTTCTTCGTAACTCGTTGAGACAAAACTAGCCTGCCAAGAGTCACTCTTGGGAGACCACTGGAGAAAACACGCCGGATGGGCGGAAAAGGGAAGGCACCGTTTGGCCTCCATCTACCCCCAGCGCCGCCTCCAGAGGGGCTGGGGACACTTGGCTGCTAGTAGCCAGCCTCAGAGGAAATGGACCGGCCAAGGGCCCAAAAACAAGCCTAGAATAACCAGCACAACCCTTTATCCTGTGGCTGTGGCCTGTGGTTCTGGCTGCACAGAAAGGGCAGTATGCCAGAATGGGCCGTTTCTACCTCCCCTACCTTGATAACCTTTTCTAAGTGACTTTGCTGCCCTTATTTCTGGGTCAGTGTCCTTTAAAGGCACTACATTGTAGAAGGGGCAGTGGAATGGGGTTTAGGGATCAACAAGAGAGAGGATAAGCAGGATTGGAACCCAGGCCTGTCTGACCAGACTGTGGAGCAGCAGTGTCCCAGCTATCTGTCATTGGAGACAGATTTTGTACTGACTATGCTTAAAGTAATTCAAGAGCCGGAATGGAAATTTTCTTCCTTGTGAGTTCTTTCTCCTTTTGGATGACCTCATCTCCCCAGAGAAGCTGCTTGACCAGGTCCACCCAGATGGACCAAGGAGCCACCAGGGGCTGGGATGATGGCCAGGCGAATTCTGGGGGGATCCCCAGGAGATACTGGATCAATAATCCAATCAGACAGGGAGGGCTCAGTGCACAGTGGACTGTCTGAATCTCAGTGGCCAGCCTGAGTGTCAGGTGGGAAGTTAGCTGTCGTGGGAGGGACTGGCTGCTTCAGGCAGTTTTATTGTCTTGCTGCCCATTAAGAGACCATGTTTTACTACTGCCAAGTGCAAAGGAGTCTCCATTCCTTCTTTCCAAGCAGACTGGCTATATGGTTGTGTGTCTACAGGAGTTGCTCTACTAGTAATAGTGTCATTAATAGCTGCTGTCAATTAAACACGTGTGCCAAACACTTTCATTTATTATCTGGTTTCACCTGGTGGCCCTCCCTTTGTGCTGGTCAGAAATCTGGTCATCTGTCCATCTATGTGTTCATCAATCCACCCATTCTACAGATACTTACAATGCTTACCACACACCTTCCCTGACCTGACTCTGAGCTAGGCTTATAAGAGAGAGTCATAGCAGAAGGCAGGACAAGGACTCCATGCAGGTGGTCCTATTCACCACTGCTTTTAGCCTCCCGGGCCCATGTCAGGACCTTCAACATGTAAATGTAAATGGACAGCCTGGGGTGGGATTTGCATCAGTCTCTGTGTTCCTGGGAGCGAGGTGGGGTAGGCAGCAGGTTTTCATGTGGGCGCTGGAGGTGACATGTGATAGAAAGTCCCTGATGACCACTCTTGACTCTGCCACTTCCCTCAGGTCAAAGAGATCCTGACGGCTCTGGGCTTGCTGCCTTGTGCCAACACGCGGACTGGAAGCCTCTCAGGCGGGCAGCGGAAGCGCCTGGCCATTGCCCTGGAGCTGGTGAACAATCCTCCCGTCATGTTTTTCGATGAGCCAACCAGGTATTCAAGAGCAGCGGGGGGAAGACCCCTGACCTCTCTGCCAGCAGGTTTTATAGGGGCCCCCACTGTAGCTTCAGGAGGGGGAGGCATGAGCCCTGCCTGCCCTGTCTTTTTTTGCTTCTATTTTGAGGTTACAGAACAGAGGCCTGCCTTGCCCCATGCTCCCTGTCTGAAACAAGGAGACACCCCTGGGCTCAGGCTGTACACAGACCTACCCAGCGCACTTTGAATGTGGGCATGGTTTGTGGGTCCTGCAAACATCTCATAGTGCCCCTTGACTTGCAGTGGCCTGGACAGCGCCTCCTGCTTCCAGGTGGTCTCCCTGATGAAGGGGCTGGCTCAGGGAGGGAGGTCCATCATCTGCACCATCCACCAGCCCAGTGCCAAGCTCTTCGAGCTATTTGACCAGGTATGCAGACCCTGCTGTGATTGGAACCAGTGAACCCGAATTCTGGGTACTCGGCTTCCCCTGAGTTCATGGGGTCATCTTCATTGCTGAGTGACCTTCAGTGTTATGTTTCATAAGATGTTTGAGCCATAGCAGCCAAGAAAGGGGTAGGAACAGCTGGCCAGTGTCCTCTCTCTGGGGTGGGTGTGTGGCCACAAGGACTAAGGTGAATCACTGATCTTGCTGAGGCTTCATTAGTTCCCCTGTTACAATAGAGAAATACCTGTTTTACTGAATTAGATGACAGGTTATTTGTATGAATATCATGTGTATAAACCTTAGGTTTTGATATTATTATGAGCAAAAAAGAAAATGTCCCAAGAATTTCAATATATATGGCTCTAGAATCTTTCCTGAACAGTTGCTTGGTTAGTGTAAAAAAAAAAAAAAAAAGGCAATATAATAAAAATAATTCAGGACCTCATGATATCCTCAGTTTTCCTTGACTTATGGATTTCCATGTGAACTTTAACAGTCTTTGGGAAGTAATGTAGAGAGAAAGAGGAAAGTCAGACAGATGATAGATAGATAGATAGATAGATAGATAGATAGATAGATAGATAGATAGAAAATAGAGACGGATGGGTGGGATAGATGGATGGATGGATGGATGGATGGATGGATGGAGGGTGGATACGTAGATGGATGCGTGGGTGGGTGGGTAGATGGAGGACTGGAAGTATGGCTGAGTAGGTAGTAACCAATGGGTGGGTGGATGTGGGTGGGCTGAAGGCACCTGTTACTTTATAGAGGCAGGCAAGGTTGATGTTTACCTCTTCTTGCTTTCTTCCAGCTCTACGTCCTGAGTCAAGGACAATGTGTGTACCGGGGGAAAGTTTCCCATCTTGTACCGTATTTGAGGGATTTAGGTCTGAACTGCCCAACCTACCACAACCCAGCCGATTTTGGTAAGTAGAGACCTGACGGGAAGGAAAAGGAAGGATATTTTTGTTTGTTTGTTTTTTGTGTGTTTTTTTTATTTTTACCATTCCTGGTGGGTGTCTACTTGTACCAGAGCCCCCAGTCAGGAATTACTTGAATATTCCACAGAGGGCTCAAGTGCCATCCTGTGGAGGAACTTGTAAAGACAGAGAAAAAGAGGTTATTTTTCATCCAGATAAAAGATCTGGCAACTATATATATAGTGAGGGAGCTGTTGTTCGGAGCGATATTTTCTAACATTTTTATGTTAGGCTGGTTTAAAGGAAGTTAGTCCTAATAAGAAATAACCCTTTGCCTTGCCTGTGGTGCACAGAGGATAAAGTGTCAACTGGAATGCTGAGGTCGCTGATTCAAAACCCTGAGCTTGTCCAATGAGGACACATACGAGAAACAATTACTACAAGCTGATGCTTCCTGTTCATCTCCCTGACTTTCTCTCTCTCTCTATCCTCTCTCTAAAATCAATAAATAAAATCTTTTAAAAAGAAAGAAAGAAAGAACCTTTTAAAAATGGTTTTGATTAATGGATTTATTAAAATGCTGATTTAAATTTTGACCAAACGTAACAAAAAAAAGGTGAACTTGAAGTCCAGCTGTCAGGCTAATGGTCCCAGCTGCTTGTCTTTCCATGTCGACGGTGGGCTGTGATGCTTAACAGCCAACTGCATCCTCACTCGCATAGGCCTGTGATCTGTGAGCTCTCAGCCTGGACGCTGCTTGCTCCCAGGGCGCCCTCTCTGCCTTCTTCCCCCCAGCCACTGAACTTGGGGTCCAGTCTATGCCATCACACCCTGCCTTCCTGGAGTGGCTGTAACAAAGCACTACAGACTGGGTGGACTAAAACAACAGGAATTCATTCTCTCATAGTTCTGGAGGCCAGAAGTCAAGGTGTTGGCAGGGTCCTTCAGCTTCTGGTGGCTCCAGCATTCCTTGGCTTATGGCCTCATCACTTCAGTCTCGGTCCCTGTCTTCACACAACATTTTTCTCTATGTGTCTGTGCCCTCTCCTGGGCTTATAAGGACACTAGTCATTGGATTTAGGGCCCATCCTAAATCCAGGATAATTTTACCCAAGACCAATTACATCTGCAAAGGACCTTTTCCAAATAAGGTCCCATTCTGAGGTTCTAGGTGGACCTGAATATTTGGGCAATGCTATTCAACCCACTGCAGCCCTCCCACTTGATCTATTTGTCACCAGCCTTTCTCACTCAGTTGCTTTTCTTTCAAACATCTGGCCACACTCCCAGGATTTCATATTTTCTATAACAGCATTTCCCAAAATGTGTTCCTGGGAAATGCTTCCCTTACAGAAGTGAGAGGGTGAGAACCGGAAGGTGAGGGGGACAGAGAGCTTTGTTTAAAGGCACCGGAATGAGTAGTTTATAGTTACATATTTGTTCATGAGAGAGAAAAATGGTTGGGACAGGTGTGCTGAGCAAGGGGAGGGTAGTGAAGTTCAAAGCCTGCAAAGGGGTGAGAACCCAGAGGGAAGGACAGACAGGAGGAGAAACAGGGTACATAGGGCCTCGAGGGAGTCCCAGAAAGGGTAGGTGTATCAGCTGGAGAAAGGACTAGAGGTACACAGAGAGTGGCAATTGGAGAGGGGTGGGTATGAATGACCAGCAGAGCAGGCCATGCTGAGTTTGTGTGTATCCTTGATGATGTTCTGGTGGGACCCCTGTGTCCTGGTTTACAACTGGATCTAGAGGGCTTGGCCACCTCGGTTCAGGCCTGGGGAAAGTGGCATGCTGGTTTTGTCGGGGCAGGGGGATACAGCCTGAAATCCAGCCTTGGAACTTTGGGCATTAGCTAAAATGTCATTGAGGTGAGGGGCCAGGACCGGGGGTGGGGGTGGGGACATGAGGAAGGAGAGGGCAGACAGACAAGAAGAGAGCAGGGGGCAACAGGAAGGATGAACAGTCACTACGAACAGCAAGGGGGAACCAGGAGAGGAATGGGGCAGAGTGAAACCCTGAATGAGTTTGGAGTGCGGAGGAGGCCTGCCGCTGGGGGCCAAGAAGGGACAATGGGAGCAATCCCAGGGTGGGTGGAGGAGACACTCCCTGGGGATCTGAGAGGTAGGGCTGATGGTCCCAGACTTCAATGCCCTGAGAGGTCCAAGCACACGGCAGGCCCGGGCACCCCTTTTTCCGTGTGCTGAAGCTCTCATCATGCAAACTGCCGCAGCTATGTTAAAGCTGGTTCCTTTCATTCCCAGGCTCCTGATGTGATAAATGATCTTGTTGGGGGGTGAGAGAGCTGAAAGAACATTGCTTGCTAAATGATTTTATCATGTGATCATCATCATGCAGCTGGTATATAGTCAGTTAAAGACATTCTCACCGGAGTCGTGGCTCTGGAGTGGTCAACATGGCAGAGGCCCATTGTTCACATTGGCGATCTCGGGCGCCTGTCCTGGGTGGGGCCTGGCTGACCACACGCACCTGGTGTCTCATGCAGTCATGGAGGTGGCGTCCGGCGAGTACGGTGACCAGAATAGCCGCCTGGTGAGAGCCGTCCGCGAGGGCATGTGCGACTCGGACTACAGGAGAGAGGCTGGGGGGGATGCCGAAGTGAACCCCTTCCTTTGGCACCGGCCCTCTGAAGAGGTAAAGCAGGCAAAACGATTGAAGGGGCTGAGAAAGGTAATCCCACCCCCAGCCCAGGGAAGCGCTCAGCATTTTGCCCCCCATGGCATGGCACTCTTTCTTATCTGTGGGGAAATGTGTCATGGGCGGGGAGGGGTCTCACAACCTCTTCCTTCTTGGTGTGTCCTTAGGACTCTGCTTCCATGGAAGGCTGTCACAGCTTCTCCGCCAGCTGCCTCACCCAGTTCTGCATCCTGTTCAAAAGGACTTTCCTGAGCATCATGAGGGATTCAGTAAGCATGTTTGCACTCATCTCTTGTGACAAAGGAAGCTGCAGGTCATTTTTGGGTGTATCCCTCCTGACTGAGTATTCAGACTGTTGTTCCTCCATTCGCATTAGTCAGCTTTCACTCTGCGATGCCGCTGTGACAAACACCCCCTAAATGTCAGGCGCCACAACAGTAAATACAATATTTATGTCTTGCTTGTGTTCCCTGTTGGTGGCTGAGTGTTATGACTCTGTGCTGTGTTTCTTCTTATCCTGGGGCACCGAACGGAGAAACAGCTCCTTTCTAGACTGTGAGAGAGGGAAAGTGCAAGGGAGAAACCAAGTATAAAACTTTTCATGGCCACTTGTCACTTGTGCTTATGTTCCTCTGGCCAAAGCAAGTCACATGGCCAACCATGATGTCAGGGAGTATAGTCCTCCCTCAGAAAAGCTTTGGAGTGGTATGGAGGCTTATCGGGCTGCCAGTGGTGAATGGTTAAGAACCATAGTACTATGCACCTTTAATGTGGATAATCTGACAACCTGCCCAAGAGGGGCTGGGTGTTCATTGGGCCTCTGGGACCTAGTCTGAAAAATGGAGGGGCTTATAGCAACCCACGCTGCGTGTTGTTACAGTCCTTCAGGGGTGGGCTTCTGATATATCCATTCTTTGTCCCTTTCTCCACCATCATTGTCACTTGTCTTCTGCTCTGAAGGGAGACAGACTTTACTGGCCATGTTTGGACAATTCTGTTTTAACAGCAATGCAGTGTTATGTATGTGTATGTGTGTGTGAGAGAGAACAAAAGAGAGAGAGAGCCAGTTTAGGGTCAGAGACTTGTTTTTCTAGAGGAGAAGGGGCAAGGATGAAGTATGAGACCAGCCACGGATGATGCTCCGGAGGCCTTGGCCCCAGTGTCCGTCATGGCCTGACCCCCCAGATTCCAGGAGCATAACAGCCATGTCTGCCCCCAGGTCTTGACACACCTGAGGATCACCTCTCACATTGGCATCGGGCTCCTCATCGGCCTGCTATACTTGGGGATTGGGAACGAAGCCAAGAAGGTCCTGAGTAACTCTGGCTTCCTCTTCTTCTCCATGCTGTTCCTCATGTTTGCAGCTCTCATGCCCACCGTGCTCACCTGTGAGTGCCCGCCTGACCACAGGCCTCCCTCTCCTTCATTATCTGTCATTCCAACCCACTAATCGGGACTGATATGATGGCTCAACCAAGAGATGAGTTTTCTGAACATACATTGTCTTGTTTTTTAAAATACCCTTGTCCTTGTAGACAGATATAGGTATTATTATATTTTCTGTTAGACAAGAAACTGCATACTATATTTAAGCCAAAGGATTGAATCACTAATAGAAGAGTTTTACGCATGGTGGAAGGCTGATGCGAGAGAGAAATTCCTAAAAAGTTTTCTAATCAGGGGCCCCTTAAATTCTACTGCTTACCTTGTTCAGTTATTAAGACAGCCCTGATACAGCCAAATTAGTGAGTGGGTAAAACTATTTTAGATGGATTTCTGTGCAAGTCTAAATCATTTGCAGAGGAAGCTGCCCTTGGCGCACTTGAGGCTGACAGTGTAGAAGCCCGCTGCTTCAGCAGAACTCCAGCATAAACCCTTCCTCCCCACAATGCCTCCTCCCTAAATAGCCTGAAATTTCCAGGACCAGCTTGCAAGGTCTCACCCATAGGAAAGAATCACATTGTTACAGTTACTCAATGAGAATAAACTGAGTAAAAAATGCTTATATTTATCACTAAAATAATTTTCAGTATTCTCATAGATACTCTCCTCTCGATGGCTCCTCAGTTTATAAAAATTGTTTCCCAGGCTATTAAATCAGTCCTTACCTTTTTCATCCAAACGCCAAGTATTGTTAAGTGTTGAAAGGCCCATGTCTTGGCACAGGCCAGGTCATCTGTGCCAATATTTGGCACACTGGTTGTGTTGCTGACCCCTTTTCCATTTCCTGGCTCCTAGTTCCCCTAGAGATGGGAGTGTTTCTTCGGGAACACCTGAATTACTGGTACAGCCTGAAGGCCTACTACCTGGCCAAGACTATGGCCGACGTCCCCTTCCAGGTATGTATGCAAAAGGTGTGTATTTGAAGAGGGGCAAGAATTCTTCACCATCTCCTGTAGAACAGGATGGAAAAAACTTGATTTCCATGCAAGGGTGATGGACCCTGTGTTTCCAGATCATGTTCCCAGTGGCCTACTGCAGCATCGTGTACTGGATGACGTCACAGCCATCTGACGCCGTGCGGTTCGTCCTGTTTGCTGCACTGGGCACCATGACCTCACTGGTGGCGCAGTCCCTGGGCCTCCTGATTGGAGCTGCCTCCACGTCCCTGCAGGTACCAGTCAAGGAAACGTCTCCCTGCTGCCCTGGTGGGGCTCAGCACCTCCCCCCTCCTCCTAATTCCACCCTACCTTCCTAGATGGGCTTCACCAGGTCAGTCTCCGGTCAGGACTCAGGTTGTCCTGGCTGGTGAGGATTGGCACGTCAACAGCAGTAGGTGCCCTTATGTGGCACAGAGTGCATGCCCGGTGCTGTTCTCAGTGCTTTCCATATAATGACCTGTTTAGTCCCAAGCCCCCCACCCCCACCCCAAGCTAGGTGTGTACTATCCTCATCTTACAGGTGGGGACACTGAGACCCAGAGAGGCCGTGTGATTTGGTCACCATCACACAACCAGCTCAGATGCCAAGCTCTCAATGCCTAGGTTTTGTTGCTTCAGGGGACCCATTCAGTCATCCCTCAACCACCATTACACCCAGAGGTAGATTAAGGTCGGTTGAGGCCCCGGCGCAGAAAAATTGAGCCCCTTAAAAAAGAGAGACAGGGAAAATAAAAATATATGTTAACCATATTTTAAAATAAATAAAAAATAGTATATACTATTAATGTTAAAATTACACATATGAAACCAAACTTGGTGTCATTAGAAAATAGTATAAAGTTGGGGTTTTGCTGGGCCCTTCAGAAGTCGGGGCCCAGGGCGTGTGCCTGGTGTGCCCGCCATTAAACCTGCCTCTGATTACACCCCCCCCTCTTCCCCCCCCTTCTCAGTCCCTCTATGTGCCCCTTCAAGACTCCTGGTACCACCCATCCATAACCTGCTACACGCATGTGCACTTGCATTTCGGCACCTCCGTGGCTTCAGGGAGCTCAAGCCTGGCCTTTCCTTAAAAGCAAAGCCAGAACTTGAGTGAATCATGAGCACCAGAAAGCAGGCTGCTCACGCCCCAAACCAGATACTTCTCTGTGCCATCCTGGCCCTTGGATGACCCATCCTAAAAACTGGTCTTTTCCAGCGATCCATATGACTGTCCAAGAATGTGGCCTCCAGGGGCCACCTGAGGAGGAGAAAGCTGGGCAGACTGTAAGCTCTCTTTGTGTCCTCTCAGGTGGCAACCTTCGTGGGCCCTGTGACAGCCATTCCTGTCCTCCTCTTCTCAGGATTTTTTGTCAGCTTTGACACCATCCCAGCCTACCTGCAGTGGATGTCCTATATCTCCTATGTCAGGTAGTGCGTGCATGTGTGTGTGTGTGTGTGTGTGTGTGTGTGTGTGTGTGTGTGGTGTCGCGGGGGGCTCCATAACTTGGGAGCTCTATGGTGACAGAGGGAAGGGGACTCTTGTTAATATGAAGATGCTTATAAAAGCCACGTCTTGGATGGGCCTGTATTTTGGTCCTTTGGAGAGCCACCCTCAGGGAACATTTCTACCTTTTAGGCACTTTGTACATCTCTGAATCAAACAGTGCTCATAACACATTTCTGAACATTGTAAACCCCAGTAAGAAACCCAGTGGAAAACAGGTCATGACATAAACATCCTAATGTTGTTGAACATGAGTATTCTGGCACTCAGTGCTGGGTCAGACAGCATGCTCTGCACTCAGGGGTGGTCTGGCACGTTGATCTTCAGTGGGCCACGCTGGTCTTCAGAGTTTTTCTGCCCAGCTGTGCCAATTCAGCAGGTCCCAAGTCAGAATAAGCTTTTCTGCTCTAGAGTGTCAATTCAGACCCAGGTATATTGTTCTGGGAAAACAAACTCGACACAGAGCCCTCATACAGAGTTTCGGCAGCCTGTGCGTGCACCAACGCCAAGACATCTGACACCTGTGTCTTTTTAGCGTGTTTGTTCTGACAATGGAGGGCTGGCAAGGAACAATAGGTGGGGCACAAATGTGTTGTTAGAGTGCTGTGTGGCACTTGGAAAGATAGCAGAACCTCTGATCAATCTAACTTTAAAAAAGTACATAACATCAAAGTGGTTGTCAATTCGTTTCACTACTGGACAGACACGTGCAATTCATTCAGTTGGGGGAAAACAGAACTGGAAATGGTGGAGAAGCTGCCACATGTGTTATCTCGGGGGTGCTGGGAGATCAGTGCAGAAAGACCTCTGGGGACGGAGCCAATCGGGAGCCAAGGACAAGGCAGATGGTGTTTTGCCTTCGGCAAATGGAAGCAGTGTCAGGGACGGTGGGGAAGTCATCGGGTCACCTATGACTCCCTCACTCTGGCACTTTCCCCTCTGCAGGTATGGGTTTGAAGGGGTCATCTTGTCCATCTACGGCCTGGACCGAGAGGATCTGCACTGTGACATTGACGAGACCTGCCACTTCCAGAAGTCGGAGGCCATTCTGAGAGAGCTGGATGTGGAGAATGCCAAACTCTACCTGGACTTCATTGTCCTGGGCATCTTCTTCATCTCGCTGCGCCTCATCGCCTACTTAGTCCTGAGGTACAAAATCCGGGCCGAAAGGTAAAGCCCCCGGAACACCGGAAGAGTGGGATGTTAGACATTGCTGCCAACGGCAACTTGTAGAATCACGGCGGCAAGCCTGTGCCGTGGACACAGGGACGACTGTGACCCAACCCCTAGCCACCGCATCTGGTTCACGGATGCCAAGTGTTCAACGGCTCCACCCAGCGAGGTCTGCTGTTCTCTCCATTACCCTTTCCAGCTTTAACTAGGAAGAAGGTGTAGAAAGGATCATTTTCACAGGCAGAATGTAATACTGCCACCACGGGTGCAGAGTTGAAACCTGCAACTGGACTGGTGACAAGAGGCTTCCTCAGTATCATTTTCCCCATGGCGAGGCAGCGCTGGTCCCGGACGGGGCCATGAGTGTTCTCTCCGTGGGTCGTTGTGCAGGTAGACGTCCTCGGGGGAGAAAGAAAAGAGGGAAGTGGGTCTATTTTATGATTTGTTTTTCATAGTTCTCATCTTTCTACAAGTTTTTCTCTTTTTTCCAAGGAGAAGTCATTTTCCAAGCCAAAAGTCAATGGTTTTCATTCATTTTAAGAAACTGTATCTTTTTGTTGGAGAGAATTGTTCAGGGTGAGCTGGCCTCATCGACAGAACTTGCGAAAGATGCAAAGGCAGGTTTCAGGTGGAGAGGAGGCTTTGGGACTGTGCGCGCCAAGCTCTGCAAACAATTTCCAAAGTTATACAAAAGGTTAGAAGGCGAAATTGGCCAACTCTTTCAAAGTCTTTTGTTTTCCGTATGCTTCTTATTTTAAGCAAAATATATAGGGGGTTTTTTTATTCCTAACTTTCTGAGCACCTTAATTTTGCCTAAAAAACATTCTAGAAAGTCCACCCTGTTGAGTTTTTACAAACATTTCCCTTTCCTCATATATCGCATCAACTACCTCCACTGAACCTGGGAACGCTAGGCTGAGGGCCATCCGGGTGTGAACGGTGAGTGGTCCCAGGGGCAGCCATGAAAGATGAGCTGGAATGTATCAGATGGAAGGTGCCAAGACTTCATTAGCATCAAGGCCTTGGCAGGAACCCAGCAGACACTTTGTGTGGCCAAGGTGTCTGTAGCTCCATCAAATGAGGCTGGAGGTGAGTCCATCTCCACAGGCCATACCACCTTCTCAGGGTGGGGTGTGTGTGCACTTTGCTGACCGAAGCCCCTTCCTTCCAGTGATATAAACACATGCATAGAGCTCTCCAAGGCAGGAACAGTGGTATCTGCAGGGTGAACAGCCTTTGGCTTCCTAACAAGGTACCCACATGCCTGGCAGCAGCCAGAAGCAGAGTGTCTACAGGGCAGGAGGTGATTCTGGCCAAAGAATATCATCTGAAGGAAAATGGAATGACTTTTCCCTTCTAGAACATTATTGTCCTGGAATCAGGGTCCCCTAATGAAAAATTGTATTTTTGTGAGCAAATTCATGAACCTCTCTGACCCTCAGTTTCTTCTTCTGTAAACAGTAGCACTAATGAGTCTTCAAGGGCATTTCAGTCCTGAAAAATTCCTTGGTTCTGTTCCCAAAACTCTTTATTTCCTACTTCAGAGAAGGAAAAGAGTTCAATTGTTACTTGATCGGTGATCACACAGATTTGATTTGCAAATGCTTAGCAATCCCATTTTCACCCTTAGATCCTTTTTAATAAACACAACCGAGAAATATTAACATGTAATTTTAAATTTGCTTGTTTTACACAATTATAGTATTGCCTTCCAGACTATGTTGTTGAGCCAGGGTCACACTTAGCCTTTGTAAAAAGTCTTCTTTTAACTTGAAGATAGAGTTGCCTGTAAGACATTACCCATAGCAGGGGTTCCCAAACTTTTTACACAGGGGGCCAGTTCACTGTCCCTCAGACCGTTGGAGGGCCGGACTATTAAAAAAACTATGAACAAATCCCTATGCACACTGCACATATCTTATTTTAAAGTAAAAAAACAAAACGGGAACAAATACAATATTTAAAATAAAGAACAAGTAAATTTAAATAAACAAACTGACCAGTATTTCAATGGGAACTATGGGCCTGCTTTTGGCTAATGAAATGGTCAATGTCTAGTTCCATATCTGTCACTGCTAGCCGTAACAAGTGATATGATGTGCTACCGGAGCTGTGATGTGTGCATCCCACATCACCGGAAGTAGTACAGTACGTGAGTAACGCTGTGCTTTGCAGCACCGCCACATACAGTACTCCAGGAGCACAGGCTGCGGATCCTGTGTTCCTCTCACTGACCACCAGTGAAAGAGGTGCCCCTTCTGGAAGTGCGGCGGGGGCTGGATAAATGGCCTCAGGGGGCCGCATGCGGCCCGCAGGCCATAGTTTGGGGACTCCTGACCCATAGGAAGACCCACATAGGAACAGCCTAGTGGAATACAGGATTGGGAAGAGAAGGAAGTCATCAATCCTGCCTCAGAATTATAGCAGGTGAGGTCTGTGTTTAAATACTTCTTCCCCTCCAGGTGAACCCTTCCTGTTGTGGCTCTGTGACCCCACTAAGAATGTGCACACCAGGAGCTGCCCTGAGTGGAGCCAACCATCTCCATTGCACCCGCAGCCTCAGCTCATCCACTGAGCCCCCGGGGTTGTGTCTCAGCAATTTCAGAAGGAAACAGCGAGGTTCCTTTAGATTTCAAATCTCATCTCCAAGCACACCTAAACCCTTGGAAGGAACTATTTCCACTGGAGTTCATGCTCCCGGCATTTCAGTTTTTTTCTGTTAGCAGAGTTCATTCACCTCTTTATAGATGAGGAACTGATTGAGGTCTCAGCCCCCCCCCCTTACACACACACACAAAGGCAGATCTTTGGGGACTTGAGTACTGTTAGGCTGCTAGAAGGGAAACCCACATGCAAAGTAACCCAGAGCTTTTTTTAAAGGATGCTAAGTGGCGTTTAGCAAGTGCACTAAGTCAGCACCCCAGGATAATTTGCCTCTGAAGACCTAAAGCCAGGTTGAGTGTGGACGGGTCACTCCTAGGTTGCGGCCTTCACCCCAATCCAGCTATCAGTAAGTGCCCCCTGCTTGTACGTTCTCATTATAAACCCTTAACAGCTTTTACTGAAATGCTGCCATTCTGTTTGGATCTCCAGATATTTGCCCTCTGCTTTTGCCTTAGAGTAGTTGGAGAAAATACTTTATTCCAGTGGCCTAAGATAGCATCCAAGCAACTTATTTGATTTTTTTTTTTCTAAATGGTTGTGGTTAAGAGGTAGGAGGTGATGTGTTGGCTTTCTTACATTGGAATTTAAACCAGACCAGCTTCCCAAATCTGATGCTTTTTAAGCGATTCTGGATGTAGTGACTCTAACACTCCTTTCACCTCTGACCGCGTCTCCATTTAGAGAAGGATGAACCCACGGGTAAAAGGTGCTCGGCTTTGCTGGATATTAGCAGAGGGGAAGTGGAAGCTCAGAGAATTTCACTTTCAAAGGAAAATTGTCAGGAGAGGAGGGGGCAGCTGGGGTTCTTCTAACTACTGTCCTGAATCCAAGGTAACGAGAGGGCCTGGTGTCAGCTGCCCAGCCCCATTCCGGAAGCCTTTTCTCTCTATCCCCGCAGACAGCATTTTGTGTCCCCCTTTCTGTTACACTTGCTGAATATAAGCTAGAGAATTAAATTCTTTCAGAGTCCCTGTGGGGGAAGTGGGATGCTCTCCCCAGGAAGGGAAGAAACCCTACATGAACATTAACATAGAAGATGCTGGTATCAGGATACATCACCTTGGAGGCGGGTGGCCTTCAGGACCAGGAAATGGGACATGTAAGCTTTTAGATAAAAACTTATCCACAGGGAGGTCATTATCCCACCCTGAGGAAGGCATGGTCAGGGACAGGCTCTGCCCATGAGGTCGAAATCACCTTGGTCGTTTGACAGAGGAAAAGTTGGGCTGCAACATCTGCGCATCTTTCTGTGCTGAGTGTTCTGGACGGACGCTGTGCTGATGCCTTATCAGCCCCTCTGTTTTTTTACTCAGTGAGTTGGCTGACTGTCCCCATGCTCGGTGCTGTCCCAGGCACTGTGCTTGGGGAGAGGGAGCTCAGACAAGGTGGGCGGGCCCTCCAGGGCAGGCCGGCGGGAGGGGACCCATGACCACATCTCTTTATTTATTCTGGAGATGCAGGACACCAAGGCTAGCAGAGGGTCAGTATGGTCCCAGCTCCAGGGCCAGGATAGAGGAGAATTTGAGCCCAAGTCTGAACCTAAAGTCTCCTTTTTTTTTTTTTTGCTTTGCCTGCCACATTGCCTTCTATTCAAAGTATCCAAATGTATATGACAATACTTTGTAAGGTATAGAATGCAATACAGTACTAGCTTAGCGGCTATTCATTTTGGACTTGCCAACAGCAAACAGACAGCTGTGATGGGAGGGTGGCCCGCAGCCCTCCCCATCAATTGCCTTGCGGGGTGGGGGGGTCCTGAGCTGTCTGGGGGCTGAATTTATTCATGCCTCACTGGAGTGTGCCTTCCTCTGAGCTCACAAGGTCTTGGCTTCCTCACAGGCAAAGCTGTGGATGAGCCTGGGCAGAGAAGGGCTGGATTGTGTATGTGTGCGTGTGTGTGTGTCTGTGTGCGTACAGACGTTCACACATGTACGTTTGTGTTAGTTTGTATGCCACAGTATTATCCTGTGGTGTTTCCTTCATCTATGAATCCTCAATTATCCTTTAGTCTGAGAAGGAAAGAAAAAAGCCCCATGCCTCATGCCCGTCCCAGAATGATAAGAGCATAGTCAGAACACACTAAAGCTTCTGTCCAATGCAGCTAAAGTACCAAGTGACAAAAAGTAAAACAAAACAGCTCAAGGGGGGAGGGTGCAGAATATATGAATATGAAGTTAGACACTTTTAAGGAATAAAGATTGCTAATAAAATATTTTCTATAAAGCTTTCTTTCTTGTCACTGTTAAATGCTTTAAATTTAAAATGATGTTTGAATTTGGCTAGGTAAAATGGATTTTGAGGTAGTATGTTGAATATGTTTGCTGTATGTCTAAAAAGGTTCGGGTTGCTTCTTTAGTGTTCTTGTCTAATTCCGATCGTCAATGATCGCTTTCCTCCATTGGGAACGTTTGTGTTATACGCTGAACAGTCTTAATGTCGTGTGAGTTTTCCTTCGTCCTCCCAGATTCCTCACCCACTTTCTCCTGCCTTGTTCACGCTGGCTGTGACCTCAAAATGTGCCAAGGCCCCGAATGCAGGCAGCCCATGCCAAGCCTTCCCTTCCGGTCCTCTTCATCCTTGCAATGGTCTCCGTGGGCAGGGACTCAGGGCAGTGGTTCCAGCAGACTAGAGGGGCCTCTTTATTCACTGCTCAAAGCTTCTGGGAGACCTGTTTCTCAGACTATGGCCTCTGTAGGTGGCTACTCCAGGGAGAGCACCACCCACAGGTTTGGCTCCCAGTTAAGCTAAGCAGAACCCAGAGGGAGCCTGGAGTTACAGTTGTAACTCCAGTGTGAGCTCCCAGGTCCCTGGGCTTTGGCTGGAGCTTTTGGGGCAGTGGAGCTTGGGGCTGGGCTGTCACACTGGGCTTCCCTCCCACATGGGGCACAGAGCAGAGAGCAGGGCTGCACTAAGTCACAGAACATATGGCCCCTGCCATTCTCCTAAGTGACAGGGAGAGGAAAGAGATGTGCATAATCAGAGAGCACCCCAGATCTGGGACAAGCTTCTGATGCCCATGCCTGCTGACCGACCCTCTCTGCCCCTGAAGACCACTGGCCCTGCCTCAGTCCACTCACATTAAAGTCATGGTCCCCCTCGGTCACTACCCTTGGCCTCGCGCGTCCAGGAGAACCCTCTGAGACAACCATCAGAGTCTCCCTGGGACCAGAAGCGGGGACACCCGGGCCCCTAGTGCACACTAACTGTCACACACGCTCATTTCAGCCTGTACGTAAACCCACGCCTCCTGGGCGGGAAGGCAGCATGAAGAGGAGCTCCCATGCTCACCCTCTGTAGCTAGATTTTCTGAGAGCCATGGCACAACTTTCCCCATTCCCTATCCCCATCTTTGAGGAAACAGAAGGGTTTAACCTTTGCTCAATTTTTAATGTTCTCTCCAAATATGCCATTTTGGAATCTTCCTCCAACAGACATTGAATGGCCTCCCTGAGGAACCCTGCTCTGCACCTGTGCACACCGGGGGCTCCTGTGGGCGCGAGCCAGGCTTTGGGACCGATGCTGCTGTGTTCTCAAATAATCCCCTGGGGTCAGCAGGTGAAAATGGTCCACACACACCTGCCACCACAGTCCGGCCAGGAGAGGATTGTCCTGGGAGGCTTTCACACCCTGCAATGACCATTGTAAAGCTGAAGAGAAAGGAACAAAGGCACAAAAACACCCTTGTTATGTCACTGACCCCAGCTGGGCCTTTTGAGGACATGTGGGGCCATGGCCAGCTCTGTGTGGTTCTTCTACAGCCCCGGGGAATGAGCTTGCTTTCCAGTCCCAGGGAGAGCCACACAGCCACCACCTTGCAAGCCAAGTCAAGGACACGGCCATAGGCACGTACAAGTGTCTACCTAGGCTTCGTTGTTGTGAGCATGTCTTGAGAGTGGCGTGAGTCTGAACCACATAAAGAAAAGCAGCCAAATTCAACATGATTACATTCGGGATGAGTTTTCTCTCAGTAAAATGTCACGACCCTGTTCGCTGTGTCTGCACCAGGTGAACATGAGCGACCTGGGCTGGCCACCTGTGGGTGCCTTTGGCTGCCAGTTTGCACCTGAATTTAAGTGTGGCCCTGATATTGTTTACAGTTAAATCAGACCTCCTTATGTTCACCAACGCCGGGAAACCTGATTTTGGGAAACTTGTAAGCCACCTGCTGTTCCCTTTCATGATGGCAGTGATTTGTCACATGCAGCAGGGGCCCAGGTGAAGCCCAGCGGGGTGACTCTCCCCGCTGGCCTGCTTGCAGCCGTTCTCAAGTCCCCCAGACAAGTGTCTCTTGAAGGAGACCTCCTAGAAAACTGGCTGCCAGCACTCGGCGTGAACTATCGTCCATTCACTTCATCTGCCCTTGGGTTCGGTTCGCACCAGCCCTTACTCCTCCCACTCCTGGATCAGCAACGGGAGTTTTCGTGAAAACATTGCCATATGGGGCACATCCGCTTCTGGGGCAAGTCACCAAAGCTATCTGCCTTGCTGGGAGATAGTGCTCTCCCCTGCTGCGTGAAATGGAGCAGGCCTCGAGTGGAGATGAAGTTGGGTTTGCGGGTTTAGGCTGAACCCCTATCCCCATGCGTTCCTGGCAGCCGCAGTATAGCCTGTCCGAAAGCCATCACAGAGACTTGGCTTTTCAGAGAGCATTTCAGTGGCCATCGTGGCTATTTTGTTTTAATACCTTTCCTTTTTTTCTTTTTTTACAATTCTGTCATTGTGCAACTTTGAGGTCTCTTTCCCCTGACCTTGGGAAAACAGATTGCCCCAGTTGGATCATAAATATCTCCTCTAGGTCCTCATTTAAGTAAAAATGGTAGAAAAGGTCTTGTCATTCAAATTGTTACTAAAATCCACCCCACCAGCCCCACACAAGAGGTTTTTGTTTTTGTAGTCATGATCCCTGTGGAAGGGGGGACAGAGATGAGTTTCTCAATAGAACATGTGTGTTTAAAAAGTTAATCTGTGTAACTAACACCTTTCTCCTCGTGTGTCTTTCTCCCATGTAGCCATGTAGGCACGGCACCCAATCATGGCTGAATCTGTTGTGACTCTTTCACTTTCATTTCATGAGCAGCTATTTTAACATTTTTCCTCTGTTATTCCTTCCAAAGCAAGAGTCAATGCAAGTAACACTTTTTAACCAGCGTGCAAACATGTGCATATATCTGTATATCTACTATATAATTCTGTAAGCGCTGTTTTTTTTTATAATACTGTATATGGGTAACTTTGATTTAGCCATGTTACCTAGAAAATACAGTCACTTGCACGCTGCGAGAGGTTTGCACTGTTGTAGATAAACTCGACATATATACATACATATATATGTATGTGTGTGTGTGTGTGTGTGTGTGTGTGTGTGTGTGTGTGTGTATATATATTTAAAAATATCACGGGCTCCCTTGGACACTAGTTCCTAGACTGTTTCACTGCATTGGAACACAGGCCCGGGCAGACCCAGGATGAGAGCTCTAACTCTACCTTACACACCATGGTCCTGCTTTGTATATTTCTGTAGAGTTACCTTCTTAGATTTGTATGTGCATTTTTTGCAGACTTGAATTTTTGTTTTCTGAGATTAGATGCCATTTATGAAAATGCGACTTAAGTCAAATAAAACATTGCTATTTTCAGATTCCGTTCCTCCCTCTTTCTTGCTTTCCACAACACTGGCCTCAGACCTGCTGGGAGAACTGAGCCTGGGTCCGCAGAGCACATGGGGTGTTTCCTCCTTGTCACACTGCCCTCGCTCTGCATGCAACAATTTCGTCAGTAGGTGTAATGGATTCATTTAAAGTTGGGAAGAAAAGGGTGACGGTAGTGATAAGCCAGCCCCTGGTTGCTGTGTAATAGGTAGCACAGGGTCAAGTGCTTTTTCATATGTTATCTAATTTAACCACCATCCTTGGGGCCTGAAAGCCACCACCAGCCCCATTTCTCAGATGAGGAAACAGACTCAGAGAGACTAGACAACTTGCCTGAGGCAAGGGGTGGAGGCAGAGTTCAAATGGTGACAGTGTAGCAGGGGATCCAGGGATCCTGACCCCTTTATCCTATTCCTCATCTGGGAAGAGACATTGGGAAAAAGGAAGAGAGTCCATCTTGTCACAGGAAGTGGCCTGAAGGAATGCATCCCCACGACCAGCAGAAACTCTTCCAGGACATATGGTTAATGGGTAAGATGATGGACAAATGTCCCCAGGAGCCAGCTTTGGGCTCTTTATGTTTTAAAGGCCCCATATGGTTCAACACTGAAGTGTGGGTGGGCCTGGGTCCAGGTGTCACTCTGGACTGTCACCTGGGTGTGGCTGTGATGGGGAAGATGAGGCTACCTTTGTAGCTGTGGGGGAAAGTGTGTATGCAGGGATGGGAGAGAGAATGGCCAAGGCCTTATGGCCTGGCACTGTGGTCCCTTCTTCCTGCCAAAGTTTCCCTGTCCCAGATGCAACTCTGTGTTTTTAAACCATCCCTCACCTTCCCCATAAAAATCCCCATTCCTTCCCACCTATTCCAAATGATTGTTATTTGAATTTTTGAAATACAAATAGTCTATGCATTTGTTTCAACAAATAATTCAAAAGTTAATCTCCTCTCTAACCCATCCAGGACATCCTCTGGAGGGTTGACAACCAGATAATTTATTCACCCACCCTGTCATCACACCCGGAAAGAGAGGGACCCTATGCCTCACCACCCCTGTCCCCACCTGCATTCCTCCCCAGTGCTGAATCGCAGCCAGTGCCCCAGACCAGAAGGAACAACACTCCTCACTCTCAATTAATGGCTGCCTGGCAAAACTTCACAGAATGTTCCAGAATCTATGCAGCCATTTCCCTTCAGATAGATGCTGAGTCATTATCCAAAGCAAGCATGCTTCAAAAAAAATCTGAAAATTTGGAAAACATCCTTACACTGATATCCTAACAACCTACAATTTAAACCACAAAAACCTCTGGATGAAAGCAAATCCAAAATGTAACACAGGGGCATGGAGAAGGCTTTTGACGGAAGGTGGGAACCTGCAGACCCCATGGGTGCCTCCTACTCTCAGTGGCCCCAAGGGGCTGTGGAGGCTGCTCCACTCAGCACAGACATTCTGCTACTAGCCTTCTGTCCCCCAGTTACACTGGAAGGGCTGACGCTCTGGGACTGCAGGCTACCTCAGCAATATTGCCCCAAAAGACCTGCCAGGCACATCCCACCTGACCTCAGGGTGTTAATCATCACTGACAACATACGGTAATAGTAAGTGCCACCTTTCAGCAACCTTGTTTTACACAAAGACAGTGGGATAAGAAATAGAGATAAAACCCTTTGGCAGTGTATGCCTCTTGAAGAATGTCCGTTTCTCCCACGTATGTCCTCCCTCTCTTATCTCTTTACTGGTCTGGGAGTGCCATGTGCTCGGGACCTTGAAAGCTGATTTGTTTCTCCTAATTTCCCATCTTGTCATATTTGACTGCAGGTGGCAGAAGGAAAAGGGACCTCTGCACATCCAGAGACAGACATTTTCCCCTGTGGCGAGCACGGAGGTGGCAGTGGGAGGGGCAGCAGCTCTGAAAGAATAGAGGAAGGTGTCCGAGGGCGCCCTCTAGAGGGCTCTAGGACTGGCACCTACTGGAGAACAGAGCAGGTTCATGGGATAGACGGGGGAAAAAGGAGATATCTGCGCCCCACAAAACCCAGGAGGGAAAGACCACAGCATCCAGGCCAATGAAGGCAAAGACAGCTGCCCAGAGACAAGCAGCTAATAGAACCCACTTCCGCGTATGGTCTGGATAAAGTGGAGAGGGCCCTCGGCCTGGGCCCACCTGGGAGAAATCAGGGTCCCTTTGGGGGCCACCTGGCAGGACCAATGGTGTCAAAGACAAAATGAGCCAGTCTACACCTTGGCCCTTGGGAAAGCTTTGGATCTAAACTCAGTTCTCAGCAGAAAGTTGGACATTGTCTAAAGTCAGTAAATCAACAGAGAGAGACAAACATATATATGGAGAGAGAGAAAATTCACGTACTACAAAGTTGACCATTAAAGTGTATAATTCACTGCTGTTTAGTATTTCACAAATTTTTGCAGCCATCATCACCACTCTCTAATTTCAGAACATTTTTATCACCCCCAAAAAGACCCCCACACCCCATCAGAAGTCACTCCCTACCCTCCTCCCTCACTAATCTACTTCCTATCACTATGGATTTGAATGTGAGGGATAAATGGAATCACACAGTGTGTGGCCTTGGTGTCTGGCTTCTTTCACTCAGCAGAAAGCACATTTAGATATCAAAAGCAACATGCAATCTTAAGAAGAAAGGAGCCACAGCTCAAAATGGTCAAGAAGCCCCACACCAAAGCATTAGGACCAAGGTCTGTGGGCCTGGACCTCTCAGGCTCTTTCTGAGCCTGCATCTTGCTCATTAAACACCCTGTGATACAGCTATCACTACTGTCCCCAGCTTGCCAGTGAGGACTTTGAGGCTCAGAGGGTTTCTAACTTCTTCCAGTTCACAACAGTGCATCTTCAGCTTAAAGATTGAGGTCTGAGGGGAGACTTTGCAGCTTGTGTGGCAGTCACAGCCCAGGACACAGAACAGCTGCAGAGAGAAAACGGAATGAGAGAGGAGGTTCCATGACAGCCCTGGGGGTTCTGCGACAGCCATGAGGGTTCTGAGACAGCCCTGGAGATGTGCCACGAGCCACCTGGACATCCCCCTGAGGGAACCTGATGCAGAAACACAGCTGACTGGTAGCCCCAGCCCCTGTCCCCTGGGTTTGACCACAGCACTGACACCAAGCCAGGCCATGTTCTCTCACTGCTCCCAACCAGGCCCTTCCTCCCCAAAACAGGAATCCTCTAAGGGACACGTCGGTTTGGGGACTGTCAGCCGGTGGGAGACCTCGTCTGAACTTGGCCATGGGCTGAGGCTCTGACCACCCAGTCCTTCCTTCCCCTTCTCCATTTACAGCTATCAGACCCACAGCAAGGTCATGCCTGCCCTTTCTCACTCGCAGGGCTCCCCAGGGAGACTGCAGCATGTCTGACTCTATTTTGGCATCTAAAGATGGAGCAAAACCCCTTCTCTCCAAGCCACTGAAAGTTTAAGACTTCTTGGACTAGCATGGTGAATTTTAGAGAATTCCAACATCTTCTGAAACAATACACAGCCCTCCAGTCAACACTGAAGGAACCACTGCCAAATAAGAAGTGTGGGAGCAACACTTTTAATGGCCAACTGCACTTAAATTCAGGAGGAAGGGAAAGGCATAGAAGTAACACAGGAAATAATCAATGCATTTAATGGCCACAGTACATGTGTGTGTGCGGGCACAAAGAACCTATTGTTTACATCCTCTTTCATCAGCAGCAAGGGGATTTGGCTTCTCCTAGGCAAGTCAAAGTTCTCATAGTTTCTGGAAGGTTCTAGAAATGTATACCATATTCAAGTCAACAAGGAAGGTATTTAATATCAAAATAATCCCTGAATCTTACAGAACCCAATTCATTATTTGAATTCACCCTGAGCCACTGGTGGATGAAAAGTTTAGAGACACACTGACCAGGGGGTGAGAAGGTTTTCGGGTGGTGTAAAGACCATTGGACCCCTGGACAGTCACTGACAGTTGAGTGCCCAGGGTGCCTGAAGTCCACTAATGACCACTATACTACCTGCAGCCCAACAAAGTGGCCGGCACAGCCCAGGTTTGAACCTTAGCAATGCTGTGTCTCTGGAACAAATGTCTCTGTTTCCTCATGTGTAAAGCAAGAGTAAATACAAGTTTCCTTACTGCATTTTGGGTAAAAGAGAAAAAAATGTTTTCAGTCTACACTGGAACATCGCAGACCCCTTATACCTACAGATTGTAATCGTCACCTATGGCAGTGCAGCCCCACTTAGGACCCCTGGGGGAGAACATGTCGCCCGGAGCTGCCATTGCCCACGCCAAACCCTTGGCCTGTGTCTTGCCAACACCCTCCTACCACAGACCCCAAGAGCACACAGACAGTCAAGTGGGGTTGATGAATTTGTGGCCATAAGGCATACCACATGTATGGGGCATCTTGGTCAGAAGATGTTAGGAAGGACTTATTGCAGGATTTGGGCTTGTGCTATGTGATTTTGGGGAGGTTCAAGGAGAGAGGACTTTATCAGGATTGGATGCTGTCAGGAGGCAAGTTTAATGGGTGTTGGGTTTCAATAATCCTGTCTAGAAGAGGCGTGAAGCCCGGCTGCAGCTGTGACTATGGGAAGCCGCAGTCACTCCTGTCAGCCAGCAGAGGGGGCTGCTGGTCACCAAGAGGTTTGGAGCAGGTCAGACATTACTGCACAGAGATCTTGAGTGTGTTTCAACTCCATCATGGTCCGTGGTCTGGCCAGATGTTGGTGCTCTGTGAACTTATGAGAATGCCACCCCCCCCCCGTGGGGCTAGGGTGAAGCACAAATTTGGAGGGGGAGCCCCAAACTCAGTGATCAAGATAGATGATATTCTAATGAAATACGTATTTTTCAAAAGTGGCTGGGTGGGGGTCCCCAGATGTCTATGGTCATCTTGGCCCAGAGGCTTTGTGGAAGAGTAACAATGCTGAAGCTCAGCCCGGAGCTCTTGTTCTCCTTGACGCTGCAGCCCCTCACCACACACTTTGCTTTCACTGTCATCTGGCTGTCCTCGCAGACGCCTGTGCCGGCTTCTCTGCCCTTCTGTGCACAGCTGGGGCCAGACCCACCAAGGAACCCTGATATAATCATCAGAGCTCTGAGATTTTTAAACCTTCCTAGGTGATTCTAATGTTCATGTCCGTGTCCATGGCATGAAACACCCCTAAAGGCTTTGGGGGTGGAGCTAGCATTTGCATTGACCAGGCACTCAGGGTGCATGGGGCAGACAGTCAGAGACTGCCGTGCAGGATGACCCCCATGAACCCTGCAGAAACAACGGAGAAAAGTTTGGGGAGAGACAGTTGAGCCCCAGGACAAGAAGATTAACCCCCTCACTTCTCCCCTACCTCCTTACCCTCCCACTTTTAGACGAGTCTTCTAGGCAGAGATTGTCACTGACCGACACCCAGAGGCCAGAGTGACCCTTATACCCCATAGCTTCAAAAGCAGGGTGGCATCTGTGGGGAGAAAGGGGTACAGAGGCGAGACTAGGGAGCTGTCTGGCGAGAACTGAATGGGTCATGGCAGAGTTCGAGTCAGAGGCTGCCCTCTGCCTGGCTCCTTGGTCTGAGATGTCCCTGGAAACGCTCGCCCCCAGGCCTGGAGGGTGTTAGAAGGAACACACAGGGCTTAGGGTTTAGAGACCCGGACATCCTGACAAAGTCCCTCTCAGCAGGGACTATTGAACAGGTTCTTTATCTGCAAGACAAGGGTAGAAATATCTCTAAGGTCCTAGTTCCAAGTGCAAGCTCAAAAATAAAGGCTTTTGTTTTGAAAGCAGCTGGTATCTCTTTTCCAGTGAGAAGGACGGCCCTGATCAAGAACCCCCACCCCCATGGACAGCACTGTTTTCTGGCCACTGGGCAACATTAAAAGCATGCGATAGAATTGTCCTCGTGTCCTTAAGTGAGTCCCATCACCAGAAACAGCAGAGGACACTCAGCCTGAGCTAATATGCAAAGCCCGTTGGAGCTCACTGAGCTTCCCACCTGCTGTCCGTGGGACTCTGTGTCCAGGCTGGGGGCCAACTCCCCACTGAGGTGCTGTTAAAACTTCATGAGACCTTGACAAAGAATCTTCAAAGTGACCCTTCTGCATTTATTCATATAGCCGGGTCCCTTTTCAGAACACAAAAATGGAAAAGGTGGCCACCCAAAGTGAAGCATATGTTAAACTTGACTTGCAAATAAATACACAAGACAGCCAGTTTGTAGAATGGTTTTATTGGCTTTCTCTTCACCAAGAAAGGCATTAATACTTTTTTTTAAACTTACGTTTGAAATATCTTTGCTCAACTCACAGGAGGCAGTGGCCACGTGGAAGGCTGCTGCCCTTCCTGTTGTCTGCATTAGGTCTGAGGTCTGCACCAAGCCCACGGGCAGTGGAGCTCCTTAGGGGTCATTTTCTGCTCCTGCTCCCCAGACTGGGACAGACATTTTGCTTGGAGAGCTATAACAACCCCTGCTACGCCCATCTGTGATGTGCTGAGTAGGAAGTGAGAGCAACTTGGCAGAAATAAAACACAACAACATAAAGTCTCAGGAATAAAGACCTGTCCTCATGCTGAGTATGGATCTTTATTCTTTAAGATATCAGGCTCCAGATATTAGCTTCCAGCCAAAGCCATGCCAGGAATGGGGGATAGAAGAGCAGAGATGAACAGGCAGGACACCAGAGTGCGGACATTCACCTCCCAAGGGGTCCAGGTGCAGTGGGAGTGGCTTCAAAAGGTACATTCTGGAAACAAAGCATAGAATGTATTACTGGTGGCAGGTCTCCTCTCTACCCCCCAGCTGCCCAGCTTCTCAAGGTCAAGACAGGCTCTTTATGGTCAACACTTTAGGCTGCATTCTTTCCCAAGTTCCTGGGGGAAGTGCTGAGTCCCCCACCTCATGGAAGAACAGCCACACGCCACACACCAGGTCTCGGGAGGAAGGGGCAGATGATGAGATGGATTTCTGCAAGGTCACCCAGTTCTCAGGTCCCCTACAAAGTATCCTGGGACAGAGGGCAAAAGCGGCCCCTTGAGTACTGACTCCAGGAAGGTGCCTTCCTTAGAAGGTGAGTTGGCACATGGGCTGCCCAACTGGCTGATAGGGACCTCCACGTCCAGGATGTGTGAGGCGGGGCCAATGGAACCAAGATGGCAACCACTCATGTGCCTACCATCTGGTGCTGACATGGGGCTCCCCAGGGTGGTTTTCTTGCACCCCCTGTATCACCAAGGGAGTGAGGGTTAGGGAGGGGGTGCTGGGATGTGGAGAGACACCAGGACCCCACACTCAGGACTGCCACCCACCAGCTGTCTGTGTGTCACAAATGTTGGTGGTTTGTTTGCTGAATATGTCTGGCAAATCGACTCATCTTTCCAAACCTACATATTTTCCATTTTCCTCCAGGATAATTACTATCTAGTTTTCTCTACATAATGCCTTGATTTTGACACCTTTTTGGAACAATTGCTTTTGTATTTTGCACAAACCTCTAGGCAACAGGACAGCAGGGAACAGCCAGCCACTGGGGCTGGCTGCCCTGGGTATGAAGGTGCTGACCAAGGTCTTCACCAATGAGCAGCCATGGCACCAGTGTCCTGTCCAGGACCCAGGGGCATGCTGCTTCCTGGGGACCTGGAGGCTCTACCCCATGACCAGAAAGGACCCTGTGTATGTGGAGGCTTACCTGTCTCCTGCAGAGGCTTGAAGCACCAGGGCACCTCAGGAATGCTCGAGTCGAAGCAGCAGCCCCTGCTGTTGCACTGCTCAGCCGTGACCTCGGGGTAACCGCAGTCCACCCTGTCCTTGGCCGGGATAGCACACTGGCTATCCGCTGTCCCAGACAAAACCCAGTCAGCTGCCAGTGCCCTGCTGGCTTGGGGTTGCTCTGTTGGCTTCATTTTGCAACTTTGTACTCTATTTTCTCCCCCCTCCTGAGTTCAAAGGATATGACACCCACCCCCAACATCTGCTTTCCATGTAAACATTTAAAAAGAAATGTTTTATAGGAAATCTGGCCACCTGCCTGGGTGCTTCCAGCGCCTTATCAGGAAGTCAACATGGACCTGCTTTCCCTCGAGCTGGCAGCGGCCCAAGGAAATCCGGGGCCGCTGAACCCAGAAACAAAGTTCCTTTTCACTTGTTTTATCTACAAACTCCCCGCTCCCTTTTAAAAATGTAAAGTATAACAGGATATAGACATTCAATAAGCAAAGTCACGATGCCCGCTGAGCTTTGTGTTCCTTTTCTGCACCTCCTTCTCCCAGATCGTCTGGCTTGCCACACCTTCCCTCTACATCCTTCCATCTCCAAAGTTCACTTTCCAAGGAGGCTGCTGCATGGCTAAAGTTAGCCGAAGTTCACTTCGCCTCATCACCTAACTGGGGTCTGCTTAGGGAAACAGAAAGCACATGACAGCTCTTAAATCCTCTCCTAGGGCTACCTGTCCGCAATTCCTTACCACCGCTGAGGCCCCACACCCCCCTGGAGACATTAGGACATAATCGGTCATCCTGGGCTCTGGTGAGTTTAACAGGAGCCCAATTTGGGAACCGCTGTCTCTGACACAGCTCAGGAGGTAACCCGATAAAAGCTGCACCTTAATCTCTTCAAATTTAGGGTGATGAAACAGCTGTATCCCCCATCTGGGGTTGCAATGCAAGGGCTGAATCATTCCAGAACTGTTCTGGAAGTCATCCTTGTCATTTGTCTCTTCTTTTCTAGCAAAGAAGGTGATGGGACAGTAGTTCTGGGCACAGGATGCCAACTGGGCAGACCTGGGTTCCAGCCCTGATTTTCACACTGATCAGGTATTAGGTCAGTTATTAACCTTCTGAGCCTCAGTTTCCTTGTCTAAATGGGGACAACAAGACCCAGTGCTAGGGCCACTGAGAAGAAAATGTGTGTATCTGATAAATGATGATTATTAAGTTAATACTGGGATTTCCTCAAGCCACTGAAAGCCCCTGAACCTGGAGCTTCCGTGTCCCTCCTCCTTCTCCTGGGTGCCCCCCTGCCCCTAGGCCCCTGTCCCTGTGTGGAGTGAAGGGGAGTGACAGCAGTACTCACACAGGCCCACATACTGCCCTGACGAGCTGGAGGACCCCAAGGCCAGGACCACAGCCAGGAGCCACAGCGTTCTGGCCTCCATGGTAACAAGCAACCTCTGGCGACCCGGCCACTCAGCGGACATGCCGCGTTGACCAAGAAGACTCATTTATACCCCTGTGTTTGCACAGGCACCTGGAGTTGTTTGTTTGGGGATGGCCCTTCCCTGCTCGTGGGCCCCGCCTGCTTTTCCTAGAACTTGATTGTAGAACCCCCAAGGGCCCAGCTACCTACAGCAGAGAAGGTGGTGCTGATCCATCAGGAAGCCGGGCTGTGTCAGCCCCTCGTCATCCTGGCCAGGAGGGAAAGAATAAAAGCTCAGGACAGGGCTGGGCCTCAATATCAACAACCCAACCAAGAAGAGTCAAGCAGGTTCCCTGTGCAACAGGAGTCCCTAGGGTAGGCCATTGAATCCCTGGGACTCGAGAAGACAGGAAACACACCTGACTCAGGAACACCGTGCCTGTGACTTCGTGTCTCTCTCACAGCTCCTGGGGGGGATGCAAATCTTTTTCCTTTCTTTTTGGCTTTTTATCTACCAAAAAAGAATTATTATTACCTGCATTTTAATAAATATATTAAGTAAACTTATTCAATACATTTTAATAAAAATATAATATGTGAAGTTGGTTTTAAAAATCAAACAATACAAAAGACCCTTTCCTGCCCAGCAGTGTCCATGTTTAATACTTTCTTAGGTATTTTCCTAGAAATGTTCTCTCGAGATCTTAGCACGATTTTAACACACCTTTTTACTTAGCACGATTTTACTATACACCTTTGCCCAGCTTGAATTTTCTTTAAAGGAAGGTTGTAAGTATCTGGAAAATTGTTTTATAACAGTATATCTAAGTGAATTGGGAATATTTATACCCATTTTTCGGATAAACAAACTAAGGCTCAGAAATTAAGGTGGCTGTCCAAGGTTACTCGAGTAGACCTGGTGGGACCTTGAAGTCTCAGCTGTCCATCACAGCCATCACCCCCTACCCCCATCCTGTGCAGGTGACAACCTGGTGGAAGCAAGAGAGGACAGGGTCGCCCTGGCCAGTTGGCTCAGTGGTAGAGCGTCAGCCTGGCGTGCAGAAGTCCCGGGTTCAATTCCCGGCCAGGGCACACAGGAGAAGCTCCCATCTGCTTCTCCACCCCTCCCCCTCTCCTTCCTCTCTGTCTCTCTCTTCCCCTCCCACAGCCGAGGCTCCATTGGAGCAAAGATAGCCCGGGCCCTGGGGATGGCTCCTTGGCCTCTGCCCCAGGCACTAGAGTGGCTCTGGTCGCAACAGAGTGACGCCCCGGAGGGGCTGAGCATTACCCCTGGTGGGCAGAGCATCGCCCCCTGGTGGGCGTGCCAGGTGGATCCCGGTCGGGCGCATGCGGGAGTCTGTCTGTCTCTCCCCGTTTCCAGCTTCAGAAAAATACAAAAAAAAAAAAAAAAAGAGAGAGAGAGGACAGGGTCCTATTATTGTTGTGTCCGCCTGTCTCTTTTCCGCCTGTGGCATTCTTACCCATCTAGTCAGCACCAATGTTACCCAGGGACTCTTCCAGGAACTTCAGATGGATTTGCATATCATCTTGGAAGCAGGTGCACCTAGCTGGTCAAACTTAGCCCCTGGTTGGGAGGACAGTATTGGAGGACTTGACTACCCAAGGCTTTGTCCACAGAGTTGTCCTTCACCAAGTAGCCAGTGGGGACAGACTGTGCATGCGTTGGGGACAAGGACCATGTCCCACCTTGTGACTCCGCAGGCCCAGTCCCTTGTACTCAGTGAGCCCTAGATGAATGGGTTTGGGGCGACACTGCCACTGGTTTGCCACCCCTTCCAAGGCAAATGCAGGCTGAGGACAGGAAGCGCAGTTTCTGCATTGTCTTCAGTGTGTTTGCTTTGCTCCCAGAGGGAACGTGCACCATGCTCACAGATGGTGTGGTTTTTCTATTACAAAAAAATACCGTCCTGGGGAAATTCCTGGGGAGCCTTTTCCAGCCAGACTCTCTGCCTACCTGCTTTCAAAATACAGGCCAGATTGCTGTGGAATGGGCTAGCTTCCAGGAAGCACAAACACTGCAGAAACAGGATTAGAAGGGACAGTTATTTAGAGGCAAAACCTCCACGTGCCCTAGTCTCCTCAACTAGTGCTTATTTTTTCTATGACAGTTTACATTCACTACTACTTTGTATTCATTTCAGGTGTACAGCACAGCAGTTAGACAATCTACTTTACAAAGTGTCCTCCCAGATATTTCCAGTACCCACCTGGAAATGTGTAGTTATTACAGTGTTATTGACTGTATTTCCTATGCTGTACTTTTCTTCCCTGTGGCTATTCTGTAACTCCCAATTATTACTTTTTAATCCCTTCACCCTTTTTACTTGGTCCAGTGGTCTTCCCTGCTTTTCTAGGGAGTTCAATTTCCAGGGATGAAGAAAAAAGTGTCGGAACTGCAGGCCCCCAAGTCCACCCTGAAACCTAGGGTGAGCATGTGTCTGAACTGTCCTGAGGGTCCTCCCACACCCTGGGCTTGGTGTGCAGGTTCCCAGGGAAGACCAGGGTCTCCTGGATGAGTCCAAGAAGCCGGCAGTATGGCCCCACGTGCTGGGGCTGCAGTCTGCCACCTGAAGGATGCGTGCCCATCAGCACATATGTGTAACAAGCACAGACTGAGCGTGGATCACAGGCCAGGTGCTTGGCCTACACATGCTGAGCCCCAAGGGCACCAGGAATGGCCCCTGACCTCAGAGAACAGAGCCCTGCAAGGAGAACAAGCCTTAAAGTGTGAATTGTGAAGCAATGTGATAAGAGCTGGCAGGGTGTTACATAGTAAGCTTCTCATTTGGGGTGAAGTCTGAACTGGATCTTCAGGGATGAATAGGAGTTCACAGATGGGTGAGAGTCAGAAAGGTGCTTCAGACAGCAGTAACTCCCCACCCCTCTGATATTGTCACTCTTGGCTACTGAAGCCAGCAGAGAGTCAGCTGAAGGAGAGTACAAAGTCATGTTCATCGAAACCCAGATGGGTCTTGGTGACTCATGCCTCCAGGTAGCCTCCTGCTGACCAGCTGTCACATCGTTCTGCAGCTGCCTTGGGTGTGGGCCCATCTCTGTGTTCTGCGCTGTTTCCCCTGGCCAGACCTTTCTGAGCAATTGGACCTGCAGTAGCAGCCATAGTGACCAATTCAGGGAGGCTCTTGTCTTTGGTGTCATTTTGAGGACAAACAGGGGAGGTGGTCAGGCCTTGCACATGTGTCAGCCACCAGCTGTGCAGGGGGAAGGGGGAGGACAGAGGCCATAGGTCCTACAAAGCCCCTTCTGGGCCCTGGTCTCCTCCCCCTAAAACTGGGCCAGTGCTTGTCCTTCCACACATGGTGGAGGTATATGACAGCCCCTGGGTGTCTAACTCAAGACATACTGGGATGATCTTAGCTACAGTGACTCCTTTGGTTTGGATCTATTGCAACAAAGAAAGGTCCTTAGGAATGAGTGGGCTGATGACAAGGACACGAAGGTACAGCGATAAGTCAGAAATAAACAGAGCTGCTATCTGGAGAGCAGATGTGTGTGGAGATGCCAGGCTCTGCACTGACAGCCCCACCTTTGTAGCCCAGTGGGCCTCTCAGCTGGACGGGCTCCAGCAGGAAGCCAGGTCCTCGCAGTGCACCGACTGGGGACCTGGACGTGCCTCTTCTCGCGCCTGCCCAGGCTCTGCACTGAGCCTGTCCTGGAAGGACAGCCAGAGAGGGCAGAAGACAGTCCCTGGGACTCCGACCAGCATCAGGAGACTCCAAGGAGCCTGAAGTCCGCACTAGCTTCCTGAGCTGAGGGGGCAGCCATCATACTCAGGTTTCAAAGTTTTTCCCATTGTCAATAAGCGACTTTCAAGTGTGCTGGGTAGAAGAGCACCCCCAAATTCATGCCCTTCCTGGAACCCCAGAGCATGGCTTTATTTGGATATAATTGTTTAAGTTAAGATGAGGTCAGACTGCAGTGGGGTGGGCCCTAACTCCAGTCTCACTGGTGTCCTTATGAGAAGGGAAGAGATGCAGAAGCAGACACACAGACGGAAGGCGACGTGAATACAGACATGCAGGAAGACGCCACGTGCCAGGCGAAGCCCTGACTGGCGGATGCAGCTCAGAGCCAAGGACCAGCAGGCCTCAGTGGCGCCCAGTGCTGGAGAGGCAGGAGGGCTCCTCCCCTGCAGCCGCACAGGGAGCCCAGCCCTGTGGACTCCTCGACTTACACTTGTCTCCAGAACTGTGAGAGATTCCCGTTCTTAAACCTCCCAGTCTGTGGTCCTTTGTTACAGCAGCCCCAGGAAGCAAGTATACCAAAGGGCACCCAGCTCTGAGTGTCTGCTCCACCTTGTACGTTCCCGTTCTCGTGTGAGAGAGGGGAGAGGCTTGGTTAAAGATCTCAACAGCTTGTCTCAAGGGACCTTCCTCTTTCTGGCCCTGACCCGGCTCCTGGGTGAAGGAGAGGTGCTCTGCCCAGTGCCCAGTGCCCCTCCACCCAGGACCCTGTTCATGCTGTGATCCACACCTATTCCCTGCCCTCTCTCTGCCCATTTGATTGCCAGTTTCTGGCACTTGCTGATTAACGTCACTCATCAAATGTTTGTTGACTCCCTTCCCCACACTTCATGCGTCACCTTAATAATCCTCACTGGGCCTTTTCTTCCAAGTTCCTTGTCTCAGTGGAGGCTAAGACAACACTGTTAATGGGAAGTGTAAGGCAGCCGCTTCCTGGTCAGGAGGCCAGGGCAGGTGACAGCCCATGCTGGGAGGCCCAGCAGGGAGGTGACCATGTAAGGAGTAATCCAAACAGGGACACTTTAAAGAGTATCCGGGGCCCTATTAATGATTATGCCAGGACCACAGGTGTGAGCGGGATGGTGCCAAGCCAACGGGACAAGGCCTATCTGCCAGGTGCGTCTTACCTGGCCTGCATCGGGCAGCGGTCATTCAGAGTTTGGTTTGAACACTGTGACTTCAATTGTGCACGGGCACAGGCCTTTCTAAAGCTCTGCACACAGAGACCCTAGCCAAGCAGTTCAATGTGACTCTGTCCTGTTCTGACATACATGTTTGTGTACTGACTGGGAATGCGAGTATGGATGTGAGTATGTATGTGGTCCTGGCCTGGTCTGTGCAGGCTGCTAGAACAGAATGCTGCAGATTGGGAGCTAACAAACCACACTGATTCCTCACAGTTCTGGAGACTGAGGTTGGTGATCGTGGTGCCAGGGTGGGTATGTTCTGGTGAAGAACCATAGCTAGCATCTTCTCACTCAGGTGGTGGAAGGCTGAGGGGTCTCTCCAGAGCCTCATTTATAAGGCGCATATCCTAATTGGGAAAGGGCTACCTTCATGACCTAAGCACCTCCCAAAAGCCCCATCTCCTAATGCCATCACATTGGGGGTTAGGATTTCAACATAGGAATTTGGGAACATATGAATGGAGGGGGGGCCCTAACACTCTGACCAGAGCAGGCCTTACTCAGGAGTCAGTGAGCCAAGTTCCTACCCAGAGCTCATGGAGTTTCATCATGAAATGTCTTTATTATTAATGGTTAATATTAGCAGATGGGCAAAGACAATCAAACTAATAAAGTTCCACGTTAAGGTGTAAGTATACAGGCCTTGTCAATGCCTTAGGAAAACTGTCTCTGACGTTCGCTGCTTCTCATCCTCTGCTGTAGGTGGAGGCAAATGTCAGAGATAGGAGCAGATGTACATTAGTGGTTAGACATCTGATAATGTCTCTTCTAACAGTGTTAAAGAATCTTTAGTGTCTTTTTTCTTTTTTTTTTTTTTTACAGAGACAGAGAGAGAGTGAGAGAGAGGGATAGATAGAGACAGACAGACAGGAACAGAGAGAGATGAGAAGCATCAATCATTAGTTTTTCGTTGTGGCACTTTAGTTGTTCATTGATTGCTTTCTCATATGTGCCTTGACCGTGGGGCTACAGCAGTCCGAGTAACCCCTTGCTCAAGCCAGCAACCTTGGGTCCAAGCTGGTGAGCTTGGCTCAAACCAGATGTGCCGCACTCAAGCTGGCGACCTCGGGGTCTTGAACTTGGGTCCTTCTGCATCCCAGTCCAATGCTCTATCCAATGTGCCACCGCCTGGTCAGGCTTTAGTGTCTTTATTTGATGGACAAAACTCTTCTGGTTGCAAGTTGTTGTTTTTGAAGTTTTTGTCTCCTGGGAGCATGTAGTGAAACAACTTGGTTATTAATTTATTAATTTCTTTAAGCTGGTTAATAAGCCCTAGAAAGTAATGTTGACTGTCTACTTTTAGCAAAGCTTATTCATATGCCCCTTCATCCAGATGCAGAGGGTGGCCAGTGCTTAAGAGAAGGTTTAAGTTTACCAGAAGGAGTAGATATCTCAGGTTAAGGAGTACTGTAGGGAGAGCTTTGGGCCATGGGAGGTTAAAAGCTTACTGTAAAATAGGCCAACTATTACAGATAGGTGGCATTATTTGTCTAGTAAAATGAGTCCCTCAGTCACTAACTTAGAGGAAATTTCTCAGTTTGGAATTAATTTTTCCCCCCAATAATTTATATACCATTAAGGCTGTAGCCCTCCTATAAGAAAATGCCTCAACCTGGGGATGGGGGGTTATTAAATCAGAATATATATTGTGCCTCTGAAATGGTGGCATTGAGTACAGTCCAATTGTCATGTTTCAAATAGGCACATGGGATGATTTTTCAGGGTTATATTTTGGACAGATAGAAATATTTGCTATACACATTGCATTAAAGTAGCATAATATTGTTTACTTTACAAAATCTTTTTAGGACCCTAATGTGTTAGCTCATGTGCATGTTAAAGCATAGGTCATTAAACCCTTATAGGCAAAATTGGTTTGATTGGGTCCAAGTTGCCTGGGACAAAGGTTCCCCCTTTTTGTTGCTATATTTCCTGTTTCTCTGCACTCATCCATCGGAACTGTAAAATATTATTTTACTGATTTAAAAGACAGCAAGAAGCATCTCATGTCTCGATAGCTTGGCTATTTAATTTCCTTTTGCTTCTACAGTGCTAGCTTTAGTGTCTTGAAATTTTGATAATTGTCAATTGTTTTGGTTGCTATATGGCCTTTGAAATTTTTCAACCAGTCTCCCATTTTTATGGGTTGCCCTGAGGAAGTTAAGAAACCTTGCTGCTTCTGTAACTTTCTAAAGGCATGAGCTACACCAAATGCATAGCAACTATTAGTGTAAATATTGGCTACTGGTTTTTGGCCAAATGAGAAGCCTGAGTTAGAATAATGAGTTCAGCCTGTTAGGTAGATTTTATTTCAGGTATATAAGAAATTTCAGTTGTGTCCACCATAGAAAATTCTGCATATCCAGTTTGTAATGTCATTATTTATTTTAGAGAAGATTTGTCTGTAAATCAAATTAAGTTAATATTATCAATAGAAGTTTCCTGTAAATTATTCTTAGGAATAAGAAAGTGGTCAGTAAACAAGATACAATCATGAGTGTCTTCATCCTATAAAGAGGATTAAGATGATTACAGAGTTAAGCCAATTGACTGACAGAAGGTTGAATGTGATGAATTTAATAAAGAAAGGACAGACAGGAAGGAAGAGAAATGAGAAGCATCAATTCATACTTGCAGCACCTTAGTTGTTCATTGATTGCTTTCTCATATGTGCCTTGACTAGGGCGGGGGAGAGGGGCAGCTCCAGCCAAACCAGTGACCCCTTGCTCAAGCCAGAGACCATGGGGTCATGTCCATGATCCCACACTCAAGCCAGCGCACCCCGCGCTCAAGCAGGTAAGACTGTCCTCAAGCCAGCGACCTCGGGGTTTTGAACCTGAATCTTCAGGGTCCCAGGTTAAGTCTCTACCCCACTGCACCACTGCCTGGTCAGGCGTAACAAACTCCTCATCTCAGGCCAGCATGGGGGCTCTTCAAGGATTCCTCACCATATTCTCTCTGATGCTAAGGGTACGCTCTTACCAGTTCATCAACTCCTCCGTGCCCTGAAAGCATGGCAATGCCTTGAGTTTCTCTGAATGAGAAATTCATGTTCACACCTCTAGTGCAAGCACTGGCGTGGCCACATACAGTTCTCCTGGGTCCCGTGGCCTGTCTCTGAGTCACCAGAGGCATTTACCCATCTTTCTCAGACTCTGGGAGAGAGGCAGATCCTCATGGCATATCCCATTCCTTGCTAGATATTAGAGTTCTCAGGAGTCAGAAACCAGCTTCCTGTAACCCCAGCTGTGGTGGACACAAACCTGGCTCTCTCAGTGGTCACGCTACAGCTGCATTCAGTAGGTTTAAGATTAAGAATGGGGGAACCCCCCTCAGGGCAAGATAGGAGTGCAAGGGACTCAGCATATCACCAGCTCTCTCTAAATTCTCACACACCATTTTCTCCAAACTTCTCTTCCCCTGATCCTTTTGTAGCTTCAATACAAGTACACCATTTCAGGATCATCTAACAGTTCTTAGCCAAATGGATTTTAAAATGCTGCCATCTTACTTTGAAACATGATATCTATTGTTTCTGGGTGACTCAGCTGAACCTCCACTCTAGCATCCTCTTACATGTCAGTCAAGGCACATGTAGAAAGCAATCAATGAACAACTAAAAAGTGCCTCAACTATGAGTTGATACTGCTCATCTCTCTCCCTTCTTCTCTTTCTAAAAAAAAAAAAAAAAAAAAAAAGACAGAGAAGAATTAGAAGGTATCTATTCAGATATTAACATTGATTATGAAACCACGGTGTAGAACACGGATGTGCTGGTGCGGCGTCAGAATCCTAGACAACTGAAGAGAATGGAAAGCCAGAGACAGGTCCACATATGTCAAGACATTTGAATAATGACCGAAATATACTTCACATAAGTAGGGAAAAGAGAGAACAATGGAATAGATGGTGTCATGACAATCACCCATATTAGAGAAAGATAAATTCAAATTTCCAACCTCAAAAACACTAGGCATCTTTTAATTATCCAACCCTTCCTGAGATAAGAACAAAAACTCCGGAAAATATATAAAAACAATGATGTGTAAGCAAAGGAGGGTAACAAAGACAAAACAAAAACATCCTGCAAGATCCTGGAAGGCAGCTGACACTTGGAAGAAGGCAAAGGGAATGGAGTGAACCACCTATCCTTCTGAGTGTTGGCCTGAGGGTAGGCCATGGTGAAACAGAAGTTGAAAAACCAGCATATTATGACACCATTCTTTATTATTAAAAAAAATAATATGGCCCTGGCTTGTTAGCTCAGTGGTAGAGTGTTGGCCCAGTGTACCACCAGAAATTCCAGGTTCAATTCTACTCAGGGCACACAGGAGAAGAGGCCATCTGTCTCTCTATCCCTCCCCCACCCCATTCTCTCTCTCTCTTTTTCTCTCCTGCAGCTATGGCTCGAATGGTTTGAGCAAGCTGGCCGGGGCGCTAAGGATGGCTCCATGGTCTTGCCTCAGGAGCTGAAATAGTTCGGTTGCTGAGCCTAAGGCCAGTGGCCACTGCCATGGCCATGCACATGCAGGTTCACATTGGATTTGAGCAGACGGCAAAGGAACAGTGGAGCCAGCAAATGGTGGCCCACTCCGTTTATTAAAGTCTCATAACGGCAGATGAGCAAATGGGCAGAGAAGACTCACTCAGAGCTCCCAAAGCCCCAACTCATTCTCCGAACTCTCCCAGATTCACCGGTCCCCACTAGCCTCAGCACCTCCAGTCAAACAGGCCGGGTCAAAATCTCAGGACTCCCAAGCCCCTCAGTATTCCTCTCTCTCTCTGAACTTTCTCTCCACTCCCCAGCGAAACAAGCTGGGGAAAAACCCCCTGCAAACAATCATCTCTCCCAAGCAGGAAAGCAATTCGCAATTTGCAATCTGTTGCCCTGAGGGCAAGCACCAGGAGCCTTCTACAGACTACACACACATGGTGCAAGATACAAGTGAAAAAACCTAAACACTTGTTTACCCAATATTCCACCCCTTTTGTTTGATTCACAGTCTACACCACAGGTATCCCTGTGCAAGGAATGAGGTACCTTACATAAACAGACTACATCAACAGCACAAATTATACAATTATAACAATTATAAAGGTGCCCTTCACAATGTCTCCTTGACCATTCTGCCCAAGGCACAAAATGGAGGCCCATCTTTGGCCCCCTACTCCACGGTAGGTGGGAAGGTATGTATAGTCCAGGGCTGTGTTCATGGAAACCTCAAACTGTCCTTGGTGTGTCTCTCCAACTGGATGAGATCAGCTTTCCAGTGCAGGAGGGCATCCAACGGAGCACCCCCCCCCCATCAGGGTCTCTCATACTGTCCAAAGTGGCATGTCCATCCAACAAGGGAGCCAGTGCCCCTCTGGTTGCAGTCCAAGAGTCAGTCTACAATAGCCCAGCTGTCTGTGAAATCACCAAGGTCAAGGTCCATTACAGGCAGCTAGGTTCACATAGGGCCTCAGGCCTCCCCCTCATCCCTTCCGTCAGGGAAGCTCTGAAGATGCTGCCACAAGGAGGAGCATGTGGCAACAGTGATCAACCTCTTCATCTCTGCTCCAGAGAGCATGATGCCATCCACCCCATGTCCCACAATTGTAGCAAGCCTAGCAGGGGCTTAGTAGGTATTCTTTGCTGCTGGATTTTTACCTTCTGGAGTCTGCAGACGGCAGTTTCAGCCCGAGTCTCCTCATCCTCAGAAGAGAAGCTGGAAACGCCTGATCTCACCAACTCAGAGCCACTCCACTGGCACTGCTCCATCTTCAGGTCCTGCAAATGTCGGCTCTCAGCCTGAAGCTGAACCCATAGTTGTTCCTCCAACAACTGCCACTGCCAATGTTCAACTTCCAGGGCAAACTGCAACTTGCAAACCTGTAGATCGCTCCAGTTCCAGGCGCCACGGGTGCTCAGCAGCTGTCGACCGAGTCAGCCTCCTTCTCCAGCACTCTTTCCAGTTCAAGCAGTGGCTGTTTCCCAGCCTTTAGCCTGATCTTCAGTTCTCAGATCTGCAGCTCTTTTTCCAGTGACTATTCCATCTTGATCCATTGTGGCTGCTCGGTTGACAATGCATTCTGAAACTCTAGACCTCGGGTGGCCTCTCGCAAGGTTGTAAAAAACAGCCAGCCCACAGTCCCCAAAAGGACAGCCATGGGGAACCATACACTGGGAAGCAATGACCCTCAAGGGCGTTGGTGGCTCCATACCAATCTGATTCAAATGCCGCTCATTGTGCAAGATGTAAGGCCAGTGGCCACCACCATGGCCATGTACATGCAGGTTCACTTTGGATTTGAGCAGATGGATGGTAAAGGAACAGTGGAGCCAGAAAATAGTGGACCATTCCGTTTATTAAAGTCTCGTAACAGCAGATGAGCAAACAGGCAGGGAAGACCGCTTCCTTCTAACTCAGGGCTCCCAAAGCCCCGACTCATTATCTGAACTCTCCCATACTCACAGGTCCCCACCAGCCTCAGCACCACCAACCAAACAGGCTGGGCTGAAATCTCAGGGCTCCTACGCCCCTCAGCACTCTCTGTTTCTCTCTCTCTCTCTCTGGATTTTCTCTCCACTCCCCAGAAAAACAGGGTGGGAGAAAAAACTCCTTCAAACAATAACAAACAATAGCCCTTCCCCACGCAGCAAGCAGCCCACAATTTGTAATCTGCTGAATATAAGCAAGCAAAACTAAACACTTGTTTACCCAACACTGAACAATGGAGCAGGGGCCCCAGATGGGCAGAGCATCGCTGTGTAAGGAGCTTGCCTGATGGATCCTGGTTGGGACACATGCATGAGTCTATCCCTCTGTCTGCCTGCCTCCCTGCCCCCCTACCACTCACTTAAAAAATAATAATAAAATAATAATAATAATATATGTGTTTATGGATATGCACGAGAATAATACAGTGACTTCAGAACAATGGTGAACTCTGGACAAGAGGGAAAAGGATGAGTAAAGAAGGTGAATTTATAATTTTATTCTTTTTATATAAAATGAGAGGCATCAAGGCAAAAAGAACAAAAACTCAACATCAATAAATCTGGGTAGTAGATATACAGCTGACCATTACATTGCATTCTGACTGACTAATGAGAAGAGTTTGAAACGTGGGCCATTCGAAGTTATTTTATTTTTAAAAAATCCAAACAACATAAAGTGGTTTGGGAGGCAGGGAGAGGAGGTGGTTGGTATGGGTGAGCTGGGAGAAGCCAGCCTGCAGTCTGGGATCAGAGCCTGGGTCCTGGTTCAGGAGCCAGCTGAATCCGGTCCTGGAAACCTGGTCAATGTCAAAGAGGTTTATTGGGTGTTGGGGGAGAGTACCACTTATAAATCCCACCAGCATCCAGATTGATGATAAATGAAAGTCTCAAGTCATTTCAAATTGTCTTATTTCATTTATAGTCCTTGGGCCTCTGCAGTGCCATCTCAGCTTTACATCAGTAGATTCACCAAATCCGCTGAGGATGAAGACCAGGCTGTGTCTCAGAGTGTGTGTGAGGGGGTGGGTGGTTGCTGGTAGAGGACAGCATGCATGAGGGTGAGCTGGATCCTAGTGGGAGACACCAAGTAAGTGTTCGTGTCTCACACGATTCATCTCTGGATCATATGCACAGACACTCTGTTCCCCATACTGTATACTGTCTCATCCTTCACCTCAAAGTAGGACAGAAAATAAACTAGAGATTGTGATGGTGACTTCTCAGAAATGACCCCTAATTTGTTCAGCCACGGCTGGGTGATTGTTGTCTGCTGACCAGCAGAAATGGTCTATTAGATTCTGCATCACTAAAACGCAGAATAAGAATGACCAGAACTGCAAGTGTCCTGCATCTCATAAAACGCAGGCTTACCCCACATGTGATTTGTCCCGCTACACCCCCAACAGTGACTAGCCCAGCTGCTAAGGAGTAGTTTGGGGGAAATTGAAGAGATTGAAAAGACATCCTACCCTTAAGAAATATGCTGTTTGCCAAAAACAAAAAACCTTCTATCAAAACTGCAGAGAAAGTTTAAGAGGACACAAGAGTTGAGTGTCCACATCATTCCTTGAACCTTAGGATGGGCAGGCAGCTGGAAGCTGGCTGGGAGGCATGGGGCTGTCTATATGGGGTAAGGGAGATCTCTCTGCGTGGGAGGAGGGATCTCTACAGTTGGCCACTTCTCCAGGGTGGCTGCTCAGAGAATGCTGGCTGGTTTGTGCTAAAGGTGCCCTGTGGATGTGTGCTGGGTTAGCCACAGCAAATCTCTCTTGGTGACCCTTTTTGTATTCACCATTACTTCAGTGTTTCAAAAGATGCTTTTTTTCCCTGCTGTAATGGATTCGCCTCATCAAGAATTTAATCCACCAGGGAATTGAAAGCAAAGTGTGAGATTGCAAAGAATGTCAACATCCAAAGGCAAGCACCTCCCTCCCTGGCCAGTGCCTCCCAGAGCTCTTTTTTTTTTTTATTATTTATTTTTTTTATTTTATTTATTCATTTTAGAGAGGAGAGAGAAAGGAAGAGAGAGAGAGAGGAGAGAGAGACAGAGAGAGAAGGTGGGGAGGAGCTGGAAGCATCAACTCCCATATGTGCCTTGACCAGGCAAGCCCAGGGTTTCGAACCAGCGACCTCAGCATTTCCAGGTCGACGCTTTATCCACTGCGCCACCACAGGTCAGGAGAGCTCTTAATTGTAAAGGTGCCTCCATAAGCTCAAGACTCATAATAGCCCCGTTTTGCATGTCAAATGGCAAGAAGCTAAATACCAAAGTTCATTAATAGATTATTCGCTCAAGTGATATCTTGCTTCTAAATGTTTTCAGGGGTTTTACCCAAAGTGATATTTGTTAAACTCCTACAGGCGGAAGGGAAACATCATTGAACAAAGAACAATCAGTCAATAGTTCCTAAACATTCATTGTGTGCACAGGCTTCAGCCCAGGTGCTGGGAGGTTGCAGAGGGAGAAGATGACGTGGTCACACCGTTTTTAAAAGAAAACTGTGGTCATGGAGGGAACTTCATAACCTCCAACTCATCTTCCCTGTGGAATCCAGGCCACACTCCTGCTGCATAGCTCTAGTGGATCAACCGTTAAGGTAAGAAGGTGAATATGCTAATTTCAAGAATAAATTTACAAATAAACACACAGTCATGTGAGAGGGAGAACACTGTGAGCACTGGTATCTTGATGTTCACACAGCACTCTTGTAACAGAGAAAATCTTAAAGGAACAGGACACTCTGAATTGAGCTAGATGGAAGTGATGTTACTGAGTCAATGGGGAGGTGTTGCCCGAAACGTGAGAAACAATAAATGAACAAAGATAGGAGAATGTGCCTCTCTCGGGGGCATTGGGACAGAACAAGACTGTCCTGAGACTAGGAACATATGCTGTGGAGGAGACCGTGGATAGCCCGCAGGCAGGAGGGTCCCCAGTACTTGGTTTCCAGATGGAAGCTGCTTAAGGACAAAGCACAATGGCCATGACCTGTCCTTCACCTTCATCCTGTTGTAGTGTGGGGAGGTTGAGATAGGATGGTCCATAGAGTCTACAGACAGAAGATGGGATCCAATCGTGATGCCCCATGGTGGGTGTGGTGCTTCAGCAGAGATGCACAGGGCAGCCTGGTGGTAAAACACCAACGTCATGCTAGTCATGGTTCAGTTGCCATAGTTACAGGAGATCCACACATAAGAACTGCTTTATTACAGTTGTGATGATCTTGAGATGCAAACTCTTAAAATATTCTCAGTCCTTCATGACTCCGTTTGGCTTGACGTGGTCTGAGGCAGTGGTCCCCAACCTTTTTTTGGACCACGGACCGGTTTAATGTCAGAAAATATTTTCATAGACCGGCCTTTAGGGTGGGACGGATAAATGTATCACGTGACCAAGACAAGCGTCAAGGGTGAGTCTTAGACGGATGTAACAGAAGGAATCTGGACATTTTTAAAAAATAAAACATCATTCAGACTTAAATATAAATAAAATGGAAATAATGTAAGTTATTTATTCTTTCTCTGCAGACCGGTACCAAATGGCCCACGGACCTGTACTGGTTCACGGCCCGAGGGTTGGGGACCACTGGTCTAAGGTGCTGCCCAGCCCTCTGGACTGCCTTCCACACTGGGTTACATGCCTAGAGCAGCTGCCCAGTCCCTGAGGCAGAGCCTTGGCTTCACACACCCTCCCACGTCTTCTCCTGAGCCACCTGTTTACTGGACGCTGCTGTCTGTTCTGCTCCCTGGTACCTCAACTGATGGAGGATGGATGTCCTTGTGGTGGGGTGATTGTAGTCAAGGGATGGGTCAATTAAGAGGATAAAGATGCTGATGCTGGCCAGAAGCTCACAGAGGAATTTACAACTCAGTGCTGCACTCTGGCGCAGAAATTACTTATTATTAGACAAGTTGTATGGTTCCAGCCAAGTGCCTAAGAGCTATTGAATCAATAGAAAACCATCAGCAATGGAGGCTGAACACTTTCTACTTCTACACATTTATAGACCCCTGGTGAAACAAACCGGGGCAGATGGGCAAGCACCCTGCGCTGGCTTTATTGGCTGTAATGAGGATTATCTGGGTCATAATTCAATACACTCAAGTGCAAGGTACATTTTGCAGAACAACATAGCCATAAAGCAAAAAAGTTCAGAGATTTTGGAGCTAATAAACAATTCTTGGGATGCTTGCCTTGGCAGCACATCTACTAAAAATGGGAGTGATACAGAGGACTACTCCTGGGATTAATATGGGGTTCAAGAGTGATAAGGGGTGTAAGCTGGCAGGGGGCAATGGTTCCCAAGCCTTTTGACTGTGAACACTTTTCACAGTAAAAAAAAAAATTGAATCCCAAACTCTTTTTAGGAACTACAAAAATAATTTATAGTAATTTTGTGTTATAAAATAAATTGATATAAAAGTATTTTGTTTTGGATAAGTATTTCATTAAAAATGCAATAATTGATACAATAATCACTTCTTTAACATTGTTTTTACTTTCTGGAGAGAGGTTGATTTGTCTATGAGATTCTAAAATAGAGTCATCAGATAACTTATCTGTTGAAGATCTGACAATAAATTTTCAGTGTGATTACTTTTATTATTTTTCTCCTTGTTAGCTCTCTGTGTTTCTTGACCAGTATTCCTTTTGCTTTCTGCTTTTAACCAAGAGTCATTATAATTAAAAATAAGTCACTATATTGTTAAAAATGTAAAACTTTAAAACACTCATGATCAGAAGTGGTTTAACTACTAAGACGCTGAGGCACGAGTGGGGGACATAAACCTGGAAGCCACAATTCACAGGAAACACCTCTGTGCTGACAAAGGGCGAGGCAGAGGCTCATACTTTATAAACTGGGTACCGGCAGGAAAACGTACACAAAACACAGCTGATATGTATTGGGAAACAGGCTGTGTCTGTGGCGAACCATTTCAGCTGTAAGAGGATCATGGGAACAAAAGGATCAGGAAGAAAATAGGGATTTAAACAATATAAGCGATAAGGCAGATCTTACGGACATGTTGTGTCGAATTTTAAGTTCTGATGAATTCTTCCTAGGTGCACATGAAATGAAATATTCACAGCATTTAAGCATATACTTACTCACACACACACAAAAAAAACCGCATTACATATCACAAAGCATAAATGTTACAATCACCCTAGGATCTAATACTACAAAATCAGAAAATCACAACATTTCAACATTTTTGAAAGGTTCTTACACATGGAAAATTTAAATATCTTTTATTAAACATTTGTGGGTAAAATATAAACTATAAGTCAAAATTATAGAACTTTAAAATCATAATAATAAAAAGCACATTTTTAAATCTATGAAGAAAGCTGGGAAAAAATAGGAACGGAAGCCAAAATAACACAACAGTAAGGAAGTTAACAAAGTTGTTTAGAGAGAAATAGTCAAGTTAAGTAATGAATAAAAATCTTACTTTTTAAAAAAAAAAAACTTAAAATATGCACAAAACACTAGCCAAGCTAAACAAAAATATAAATAAATAAATAAATACACAAAATAGAAATTGACCAAGTCACTATTGAAATGAAGAAAACTTCAAAAATTATAAAAGGCTGTTCTGAATAACTTTATGTAACTAATTTTTGAAAATTTGGGTGGTATAGATAAGTTTTTAGGAAAATCACAATTTACCAAAAAGTTTTCCATAGAGACATGAAACTCAAATAAAACATAGAAGAAATAGAGGACATTATCAGGGAGCAAATCTGTAACACTCTCTATGCCCACCCACATGGTCTCACAGGGAAATTGTAACAATGCCAAAAATACCAAATCATCCCAAAGCCATATAATTGTTCCAGAGGGGGAAAAAACAAAGGAAAAGTGTCGCGGTCCAGCCACGACAAGTCTGTTACGGGGTCCTCGAACGGGAAAAGGTATGGAATTAAATAAATGATAGACAGAAAATTAAAGATATATACATAAAGATGGGTTCGGGAGGACCATACGGCAAGCAGTCTCTACTGCTCCTAAGCCGATGCAATGGCCGCCCCCAGAAGCTCATCCGTCTTTATTCAGGGAAAAAACATGGTCCATTAGCAATTCAATTGTTTCCAAGACAACTCAAAGACAACCCTCATCATACCATTTAGATCTAACTTTACACCAATAAGAAACTAGCTTCCAGCCTCCTCCGGAAAACATGGGTGGGACAAGCAATAATCAGGTATAGCTCTTTGTTAACTGGGCAGGTGAGATGAGTGGTTAGGCCCAGCACCTGTCCCCTGGATATAAAAACACCCTGTTTATATTTCGGTCCCCAACAGAAAAGGCCCAAATTCATGCTGAAAATTTAATTCAAAATGTGTTAAAAATTCAAAATGTAAGAGTTAAAGCTGTAAAGTCTGGAAGAAAATATAATAGAAAATCTTTGTGGCCTTAGGAATCATAGAAAAACTGGGAACATTTGACTTCATCCACATAAAAGCACTTGCTCTTTCAAAGATGCTGTTCAGGAAATGAAAGGCAAGTCACAGACTGAAAGAAAATATCTGCACAACACATATCCAATAAAGGTCTTGTATTCAGAATAGATAAAGAGCTCTTACAACTCAATACAGAGGGGAAAAAACCCCTGATTAAAACAGTGGGAAATCTTTGAACTCTTTACCAGAGAAGATGTAAGCAAAAAAAAAGTTCACAAAAAGATACACAATATCATTTGTTACCAGGGAAATGCAAATTAGAGTGAAAAATAGTTACCATATCACATACACCAGCATGGCTAATAACATCAAGTGTTGGACAGGATGTGAGGAGCAACTGAGCTCTCAAGCTTTGTTGGTGAAAAGGCAAAAGGGTACAACCACTGTGAAAAACAGTTAGGCAGATTCTTATAAACTTGAATATAATAAAATACCACCCAGCAATCTTGCTGATATTTACTAAGAGAAAGGTATCTACCCAAGTCCACTCAAGACTTAACACAATTGTTCATAACAGCTTTACTCATATTAGTAAAGAGTTGGAAATCACCCACATGTCCATCATCTGATGAATGGTAGACTCATCATGAAATACCCCTAATCACAGAATACTTACTCAGCAAGGAAAAGGAGTAAAGGATCTGGATGGATCTCACAGCAGTATGCAAAAGACCACACACACACACTGTGAGTCTATAAAATTCCAGAGGAGGCAACACTACACTGAAGGAAAGCAGAGCATTGGTTTCCTGGGGCCGGAGGACGGAGGAGGGTATGGACTACAAAGAACATTAGGAAACTTGGGGAGGGGCTGTATACATTTTCCAAAACTTGCTGAATTATTTACTTTAAATAGGCAATTATTATTGTCTTGAATTATACCTCAATAAAGCTAATTTTAAAAACCCCTCACCATTATCCCATTATCAGTGTTTCTATTGTGAAGACAATAACTGATTAATGAAAGGGAATTCTATGACTGAATTGTGTTGCCATTACCCTCAAATTCATATGCAAAAGCCCTACCTTCAGTGTGGCTGTACTTGGAGATGGGGCCTTTATGGACATAAGCTTAAATGAGGTCATAAGGGTAGGATCGTGATCTGATAGGATGAATGCTCTTATAAGAAGAGGAGGAGAGAAGATCTCTCTTTTTTCTCTCCATGTGCATGAGTCCTCCATGTGAGGACAGAGGGAAGGTGGTTGTCTTCAAGCCAGGAAAAGAGTGGTCTCTAACCCACAGGTGCAACATTTAACTCAGAATCTCTACTTTTTGACCCCTATTAATAAAGTCAGCTTGATCCTACTTTATCAGTTTAGCAACTTAACAATAGTTAGTGAGATCCATTTCCTGACACTAAGAAGCTATACCTAGACACCAAATCTTTGTTGCCCTGGGTGCCCAATGGGGCAGGCGAAGGCTGTAGAATTCTGTACCTATGTTGGCCAGTAGAGGGCACTGGAGGACAGGCAGCCATGTGAGTATCCTTAGGTTCTTTATGGGGGAAAACACCTTAAGATTCATTAGCCATGGGTTCCAAATGGGACAAATACAAGAGTCCTTCCTTCCTCAAAGCCACATTTCTCACTGTGGGAAATTAAGGTTGATTTGAACACTTAAGGATCACAGGAAATAAATATGAAAGCTGTCACCTATGGACTATTGTGGAAACCTGGTCACCCAGCCCTGGACCCATGGCATTATGAGCACATCTGTGTCTGAGCTTTCAGGGAGGCCAGGCTGGGCTGGAACTGCAGTCAGACATGATGGGACCAGGGGCCATGGAATGAAGCATCTGCTCTGTTCCCAGTCCATCAGGGTTGCAGGGAAGCTGAGGAAACTCCCAGGGATGTCCTGGGACATCCCACCACTGTGACCACACATGCCGGCAAGCCTTAAGGAAAAGGCAGAGGTTGTGAAAAAGGAAGGGCACAAAGGCCTGACAAAGCCCCTACTAGCCAGGGCGGACCCCCAGGGCTTTCCTGATGAGGCGGCAACCTCAGCATTCCAGCCTGCGATGGGGACCGCTGGCCACAAGGACCACAGCATTAGCCAGGACCACAGAAGAACCCTGGTGGGAAGACTTGGCCCAGATTGACCTTCCTGCATGAGTGAGTGGGATCCTAGAGGGCTGATGGGTACTGAGACAAATGAGACCACAGTGTCATCCTGATTAGTGGGGCCTGGACTATTGGGAAGTGTGTGCATTAATAACAGCAACTAGCATTGCGTTCTCATTAAGCACTTGCTATGTGCCTGCCACTATTCTAAGCACATCTCATGAATTAACTCATTGAATCCTGTTAAAAGCTTATAAGGAAAGGTGCTATTCACACTCTCACCTTGCATATAAGTAAAACAAGGCACAGTACATCTAATTAACTTGCCCAGTTTGCACAGGTAGGAGGTGATTGATCCTGAAGTTGCTATGCAGTATAAGTGTAATGTGTCTATTTTGAAGATGTGATACATAGGATATTATTGCTATACCATGATTCCATGGGGTCCCGTAGAGGTTCATATGGAGCTGTGGCCTTTCTGCCTCCTTCTTTAGGCAAAAAGGGGTGTCCACAGAGGGACTGCTCTCCTGAACCTCAAAGCAACAGCTAGGAGTATTTATGTGCATGTACTACATCTCCCAAATACATATAATGAAACTATACTACCTATAATGAGCAGATGGTAGCTTCTCATCACTCATGGACTCCCTATTTGAAAATTTACCCACTTGCTAAAATGTATAATATTTGTAACTCCAATGTCAATACTCCCCGTGCTGCTGTGGTCATTAGCTGATGTGCGAATGCCTGGAAATGCCAGTGAAAACACGTGGTTCACCAGGAACGTTCCCAGCTGTGGTCCAACAAGGTGACCTTCTGTCTTTCTGCTTCTTCTCTCAGACTGTCTTTTCATGGCCTGTTTAGTATCTCCTTTTTTTTTTTTTTTTTTTTTTTTGGCATTTTTGTGCTTTTTGATGGTGATCTTTGCTATTTAATTGGTCCCAAGCATAGTGGGCCAGGGTTGTCCAGCATCGTAAGATCAAGAAGGCTATGATGCTGTTCCAAGAGACGCAGGGAGCTAGACCAACTTCCGTCAGAAGTGAGTGGCGGTGCTGCTTGCTGTGAGCTCAATGAATGTGCAATGAATGTAATGAGTACATGTATAGGACCCACCGCATCTGGATGCAGTCAGACTGGCCTTACGTGTAGTATGTGGAAGGAACTTCTACACACAGACCACAGGGTGACCCTGTTTGGTGTCAGGACAAGAGGAGCAGACTCTGCCCCGACACCCTGGAAGGTGCCTCATTGATTGGGCCCACTAGGCAACAGTAGCTCACAAACATTAATTTTAATTCCCACTACATCTGGCTAGAGATGTAAACTGCTAATGTAGCAGTTTACATGCGAACACCTGAAAATGTGAGATAAGAGAAGCTCCCCAATAATACACAGCTGGGATACCAACCCACATGTGCGCTGTGATGTCCACTCTGCCAATGGGCTGGCCAGTCCCCTCTCCCGTGATTGCTTGTCAAAGCACCTTCATCCCCCAAACTGGCTGGCAAGGGCCCGGAACCTAACAAGCCAGGAGATCAGGACATTGGGAGTGCGGTCCCCCTGCTCCCAACTGACCCTCCGCACCAAGCTTCCCCTCCTCCCCCATCAGCAGGGTGACTGCAGAGCCCAGTGTGACTGTGGGTGCCTCTGGAGGGAGAGGGGATGGAGGGAGAGCACAGCAGAGACTGGCAGAAGAGATGGGACATAATTAATCACAGGAGGAAAAGGAGGGGAAGCGAAGAGATAGAGGAAGACAGAGAGGGACAAAGAAATGTTTGTTTTTCTGATGGGAGAGGGTTCGCATGTCACCAATCATTGCTCTAGGGGCAACAAGGACCCTTTGGTGTGGTCCATCTAAAGTAGTAGGAGGAAGGACAGCACAACCCAAGCCACACTGGGATGCCACACTGTCACCAATGGCGTTGGGGAAGCAGGAGTTACAATATCGGAAAGGGATGAAAATGTCCTAAGGACACCCAAGCCTTTAGCAAACCACCAAAAATGCATGACTCCACACTCAGTCATCAGAATGGCAATGCAGGAATCAGCTCAGAAATTAGGGTGTTCATGCCTCGAAGAGAATCTTAAGGGGGAAGAGGCATGAAGGTGGGACGTGAGAAGAGAATTTTGAGAAAATGCCTTCAGTGTGGGCAGAGAGTCCTGCCAAGTGGCATGCACTCAGCCTGAGAACAAGAGGTCTGTGGACCAGAAAATGCCCAAGAATGGCACGAAACCAGGAGCTCCCACCAAACCCAGCAGGTGAGACTGCCAAGTGCCAATTCTGGTAACAGAACCTGCAGATTTTCAGTCCTGGGGTGCTGGAAGGAATAATTCATGTGGCCCCTGGAGAGTGACTTGGCTTTGCTTCGGGTGTGGCCAGCCTGGCTGACTGGAAACATGTAAACTACTCATGTGGACAAACCTGAGAGGGACCTGACATCTTGTGATAAACAAATTCACAAATGCCTGTGCCTGTCTCCACTGGCCATTTGTCTCCGATGTCTGAGACCCCATGTTCCAACAATAGCCGTTCGTTTATTAAGTGTGTTGTGAGCAAGATAAATGTATGGCGGTGACTTGGGCTGCATGTAACCTCCTTCTGAAGATAGGAGTCCTGAGAGGAGATGAGGGCTGGGGGGAGTCTCTTCCTAGAAGAAACATTTTTCAAAATCCCCACTTTCCGACACAAAACCAGTGTCACTGGTTCTCCCCACCCAGGAAGGAGAAAACTTGGATTTCAAAGGCGGCAACAGAGTGACACATGCTAAGCCAGTGGACTCCGGCTGGAGGAGGCGTCAGGAGTAGGGAGAAGCTACAGACGGACTGGCCTGGTGTCCTCCATGCTGCAGCCCCACCCTGACCTAAAGGATTCCAGGACCCTTTCATGTAGACACATAAATGACCTGCCCTGCAGCTACCTTCCCACAGGTGGCCAAGCCTCAGTGAGAGCTGCAGCCTAACTAACGTCCACCTGCTCCAGGCGAGGAGGGCACACGAGGAAGCAAACTACTGGGAGCATCCGGGGCTAACCCAGCCGAGCCCCTTCCCTCCATTCAAAAGCAGGAGGTCTGTGATGCATTTGGTAAAAGTAACGTAATTTTGTAATTACAAACTAAAATTGCATGCTACTGCAAGAGATTTTAGGGTTAAAGTCATTTGAGTATGTATGCAAATGATCAGACATAAGAGTTAGAAAGTGAGATGGATTCTGAAATTCACTTACACACAATACTTTATTGCCTCCAGAGTCACTGAGAACACACACACACACACACACACACACACACACACACACACAATCTCTACCTCAGTGTCAACGAAGCCAAAATAACATTTAGCAAATTTTAAGGGTTTTCTTTATTTGAAGACACTGAATGTTGACAAAAAGTGATTAAGAAAACCCAGGAATACAGGAAACACAAAATATGAAACTGATAAGCCGGTGAGTACTCTTGTTTTGTGTCACAACATCCAAGAGCTGGTGAGTCCTCTGAAGCCAGTGCCCTTAATAATGACAGTCTGGAAATTGAAAATGCAAGACAGTTGAGAGGTGGCCAGGGGGCCGAGAGCCCTGAGCTAAGGGTGCTGTGGGTCACGTGGCAGCCGGCTTCCTGCTCGGCAGTGCCCACTGAAGAAGGAGCTTCCCTGCTGGGAAAAACGCCCAGGGCTGGGGTGTCCTCTGGGGAGCCATTTTCCCCAAACAACTGGCCATTTTCCAGATAGACCCTTGGGTCACACTCGGAAATTTCTGAGCTCTTCAAGGATCAGTGCCTTCCCCCCATTTTGGGAGAAATGCCTGCTTTTCCTTTATCTTGCCAAACTCCATGTCAGGAGACACATTATGGGAAAAGGGGTGGGACCCTTCTGGACTGGCACTGAAGCAGGATACTATGGGCAGAACCTGTCATGCAGGGTCACCTTTGAGTGGACAGTGAGGTCCACAAGGGAAGGGGCCACATCTGCTCTGTTCTGGGCCTTGTCTTCTGTACCCAACACAAAGATGGCATTGAGTAGCATCCAAAAATGGTGACTGAACTGCAGTAAAATGGGCAAGTACACCAAAATGGGCCTAGATTCAGGGGCGTGGCAGAAAAGTGACATGCTTTCTTAACATCAAGCCATCTTAATGACACGTGGTGCTGTGTGGCTTTAAATTTATCTAAAAGAAGCAGCCATCATTGAAAACATTCTAGAATTGCCTTCAGAGCTGGTTGCCAGTAAAGGCAGGCTTGCCTATCAGTATATTTGTTGGGTTCAGGAGCCCTGGCCCCCGTGGCATTCAGGCATGAAGTCCCCCTGAGGACCCTCCACTCCATTCCCAGCCAGCTCCTGCTTTCCCCGAGAAACCCTCCGAGTCCAGGCACCAGGCGGGGGAGGGGGGTTGTTCTCAGCGACATTACCTTGCACAGGGAGCGGGAAGAAACACCAGGGCACTTCAGGGATGTTGTTGGAAAAGCAGCACTTCCGAGATGCGCACTCCTCAGGGCTGATGCCCGGGTAGCCACAGTCCCTCCGGGCTGACACTTCCATGACACAGCCATCTGACTCTGGTCACCGGCACCAGGTTTAGGAGAGAAACAGCAGAGACACAGTTAGGCCCACTACAGTCACCTAGAAACTTCCATCACCATCTTCTTCTGAGAGCCCCCTGGATTTATTGGTGAGATGAGTCATGAGGAACTTCTGGGCCAGAAACACCCAAGAACCATCTGTATGCATGTTGGCCCCAGCGACTGGGCACCCCTTCCTCCCCACAGATATCACATGTCAGAAGACCTAAAGCACCCGGGCCTCAAGAAGGTCCTTTTCCCTCTCTGGACTCGATAGTCCACCTCCGTAAAATGGGGTGGCCCGCCCCACCAGGATGAGAAAAGCCTGGCAAATGTCCTTTAAGGTTGTAAAAATTTTTATTTCTTCATTTAAAAAAAAAAAAGATTATAAGCATTTGGCCGCAGTATTAAACCCAACAGCACTCCTCTTGAGGGAGGGCCCTGGCCGACACCCAGCCTCAGAGCCCCAGAACCTCCAGTGCAGCCCCGGGGAATGTGGATGAGCAGGGCCGTGGGGCCGTCCCAGACACCCCGGCGAGCTCCGCACACGCAGCTTCCTTTTCTGCCTGCCTTAGAAGTAATGACTTTCTGTCTTGACTCAATGCACTGACATAAAGCTCGTACTCAGAAGGTAATCCTAAAAGTCTTCATTTTCTTAATACTTGAGGTCTGTGAGCAGTCCTGTTAATAATGTCCTATGAAAGGAGATATTTAGTAGAAGCTCCTTCAAGGGTCATGCTTTTACAGGTGGGAAAGGCCTGAGAGTTGTTTTTTCTTCAAATACTGTACAGAAAAACAGGTTCTGTAAATACATGAGTTCCCACTCATATCTGCCAAAAGGGACAAAGAGCTGGCGCTTGGGGCTCCAGGTGTGGACATCGCTAAGGAGAGCATTTTCTCTTCCCTTTGGAGGCCTTGGGCACCTGCCCCTAAGCACCATTAGCCAGGTCCTGGGCTGCCGGCCAAAGGCACAGGAGGAGGGTCCAGCCCTCTTGCAGGTTACCTTGCTTTGGGAGCGGGTGGAAGCACCAGGGCACCCCGGGAACGCTGGTGTCGAAGCAGCACCCGGCTGCAAAGCATTGGTCGCTGGAGATGCCAGGGAAGCCGCAGTTCTTCCTGCTCTGGGGGCTCATCCGGGAGCACTGGCAGGGGGCTGTGGAGAGACCTCGGTCAAACCCTGCCCCACTGCCCTGCTCTCGGGGGCACGCTCAGGGCACCATTGGGGTCCACACAGAAATGCAAAACCTTATCTCCCCTGCATTTGACAGGGCTTTGCTGAAATTATCTTACTAGTAAAAATATATATACAGTATATAAAAAAATAAAATAACCTTCTGGAAAGAGGTGGACAGTGGACCCAGGTCAAGGTCAAGATGAAAAGTAATCAAGTCTGGACCTCAAGGAGCCCCTGGGGGGCCTCCGGCTTGATCATCTCCTCAGGCAGGGCCCTCAACACCCGAGGTCATCCCGACCTTGTCCTGGAGAGAGGCCTTTCTCAGAGGTCTCACAGAACCCCAAGGGTACCCCTTGCACAGCAGGAAAGCATGTGTGAAAGTGAAGGGGGGAGGGGACTGGCTGTGTGGCTCACACCACAGACCCTGGGGTGCTTTTCCACTACCTTCTTTCCTCAGGTTAACTCCTCATTCCATCCTTTCTCTTGAGAGAAATAAACAAGAACAAAGGCCCACCGAGGGGAACTTACAGACCCCCCGCTGTATTTGGGGCACTAGAAGGTTCTCTGAGCTCGCTGGCCCAAGTGCTCCACTGCCCAGTCGTGAACAGGGAGCCACAGAGGGGCACTCGGGGGCCTTCACTTACAAGGTTTCTCAGCCCCTGCCATGGTGCACAGACCCAGGACGAGGACCGCTGCCAGGAGCCGGGCACCTGCCATGTCCAAGCTCAGCTGCACCCCAGGACCGCTTGCAGAATGCAGGGTTCCCACTGCCAGAGGTGCTTTATCATTTTCCCTCTGTTTGCTCAGCAAACGGAAATAACCTTTCTCTCTCACCCCTGGCACCAACCCTTTGGAGCCTTTGTTAGGAAAAGGGGCTGAGATAGCTCAGCCGGGAGACAGGGCTGCACAGGCGAGGCTTCCGGGCCAGGTGCCGTGCTCCCTGGGCACCAGTGAGGCCTCCCATGCTGGTGCTGGGAGCCGGGTCGTTCCAGGATGCCAACGTGGAAAACTGGTCACATGTATGTCTGGAGCGGGGCACTCACAGGGTCACACCCAAGAAGGGATAAGCCATGCTTTTTCCAGATAAAGTAAGTAGTTAGCAAAGGAATTAAAAATATATATATTGGGCCCAAGGCTATTGGGAAAAACGACCAGGTTACTTGTCAGCAGAGAGAAGGCCTCCTCCAGGAATGGGAGGATCTCTGAGGAGAGCAGGAGACCCCTTCCTCCAGGGCTGCACAGTTATGGGGTCTCCTGGCTCCTTGCTGCCATCTCTTTTCTGTGCATCCTTGGAAGGGGCTGCTGTCCATAGAGATGAGTCTAACCAGGTGACAGGATAAACCTGGATAAATGTAAAAATAAGTCTATTTCAGCAATGCTCTGAAGTTCCTCATTTCATCTTCACAGGAGCTCTCTGCACTCCTTAAGAAATGGCACCTACAAAAAAAAAAGAAAAAGAAATGGCACCTACAAACCGACTGTGCCAGGGGTGTGATGTTCTGGGTAAGGGAGTCTGTGGATGGGACAGAAAGAGAGAGGAGAAAAGTCAGAGGGAAGACACCCCAACAGAAAAAGAGGAAAGATGTGGTGGGAGGCCAAAAGGGGATCATTAAAATCCCTCCCACCCCTCCCCCACCATAGGAATCACAAAGAGTCGTCAATCTATAAATCATCAGTTGAGCAGCCAGGGGCCCAAAGGTGTATGAAATCCAAAACCCAGGGGCCTCAGGTCTAGACAGCAAGCCTCGTCCTCCAGGGCTTCTGCAGTCTAGCTATAACATCTCCAGGCTAGGTATTTGACTTTCTACTGCTATGCAACCAAGGGGACTCCATCTTTGAATCACTTGCAAAGTCAACTTACCCTGCCCCTATTCTGGTCACCCTTAGTTACCACCAAGACATAAGCTCCTACATCATCTGATTTCTCCTGGCTCCTCATCCCCTCTGTTCTCTCTGCTCCCTTTCCCTGGAGCTAACTTCCCACTGTCCTCATCTTGGCCCTTCCAGTGTTCCAGCTGAAAGCACCTGATCTCTGCCAAAGACACAGCTCATCATCCTCAGCCCCTGAGCCTCTCACCTTATCCTGGCCCTAACAGATACTGGTGTCTTCCCTAAGATGCCCCTTTCATCCAGTTCAGGAAGAGGTTCTCAGCTACTTCCCCCCATCCTAGGGCACCAACTGCCCACACAGTGCTTTTGTGCAAATTGGAAAGAGGAGCCTTTCTCCAAGACAAGTTACTTCCACCTGTGAGGAAATCATTATAGTAGATGTGATAGCACCCTATGTGAATGTGAAGCTATGTACACAGTACAACATCTGCAACTGCATTGTCTGTCCATGCTCCCATTACATGGGCTCTGGCAGAGGGCCAGACATTGACCTTGAGCCCTGATGTCTCTATGCTCACACAAAAACCATGCTCCTTGGAGAAGCAGGCTGTGAACCATACCACTTTTAATGCCCTGCCCCACCATCATCTGTAGACCTACACCATGTCACCTCTCTAACAGATCTCTATGACAAGTCTTAAAATAACCAATTTAATCTGCAAGTAAATTAACTGCTTAACAGAACAAAACTTAGCATTTTGTTCAGGAAGACAACAAAAGCCAGACACAGAAAAATGTTCTGAACAAAGCCAGAATTGACTCATCATGTGAAGAAGCACAGTCCATAATCATTAGGACAAGTCAGTGAATAAAAACAGACCCAGATTCTGCACTAAAATGTTCAAATATTTAAAGAGAAACATAAAAAATATAGTGAGGAAATGAAATTTTAAATCTAAATAAAGGAATGGAAACTAAAATTGAACCTAGTGGAAATTCTAGACATAAGAAAAATAGCTCTAATGAAAAATCCACTGTATGGACTTTAGATTAGATACTGAAGAAAAGTCTGGTTTGCTTGAAGCCAGTGCAGTATGTACTCTCCAAACTCAAACATAAAAAGTAAGTACTAATAAAAGGTGAGCATAGCCTTGACAACCCATGAGATAGTGTCAACCAGTCTAACATATATAGAATTGGTGTAGCATTAGGAGAGGAAAAAAAAAGTACTGAAGAAAATAATGGCCAAAAATTTTTTTGTAAACTTGATGGAACATATAAACTCATGGCCCAGAAGCTCAATGAACTCCAAGCAAAATAAATATAAAAAAACCACATCAAGGCACAGTGTGATCAAATTGCTGAAAATAAGTAATTAAAAAGTATATTTTTATAGCAACTGGAGAAAAGATATACTGTATCCAGGGGAGCATAATAAGAATTACAAGTGATTTCTCATCTGAAACAATGCAAACCAGGAAGCAATGGAACAGCAATTCTAAAGTGCTAAAAGAAAAAGGAAACCTTGTCAAGTCAGAATTCTATACTTGGTAAAAGATATCCTTCAAAAATAAAGGCAAAATACTCTTTTCTTTAAAATAAAGTTTATTTTTAGAGAAGTTCTAGATTCACAGAAGACTGAGCAGAAGGTGCAGAGATTTCAATACTTGTTTTGACAAACCAAAGGTGAGCAAGCCTGTCACTTGCAAACTTGTTCTCCAAGGAATTTTGAAGGAAGTTCCTGATGTTGGAGCTGTGGTGGCCCCTCAGTGCGGGGCGTGAGCTCCCCAGGTTACTCAGCCATGTCCCACCCAACTGGCTTTCCCTGTTATGGCACCTGCGTGGCTTCTGTAAGTATTTGCATTTACAAGCCCATCTAGTCCCCATGACTTCCTCACTTTGTTTGCTACAACTGTCTCCTAACTCGTCTCTTAGCCACAAATAGTTCTGTACCCACCCAGACAAGAGTCAGGCTACTTAATTATCTTTACAAAATGAAAATATGTATATGTCACTCCTCTGCCACTTCCTTGCTTCTCACAGCCTGTAAGGCAAAGACCAGGTCTGAGTTTTCTGAGTATGAAAAGCAAGGCAAGAGCCCTTGTGAGCCGGACCCCCATGCCCCTCCAGCATCTTTTGTTACTAGGTCTCCTTCTCAATGTAGGCATATCACACTTCTCTACACAGAGCTGAACCTTTGAGTCTTTGCTTGTGTGTTCTCTCCTCCCTCATGCCTCCCCCTCCACTCTTTGCCTTGCTAACCCCTTTCTGTGCTTTAGCTCTCACCTCAGGAATATCTTCATCCAGGAAGATTTCCTTTACTTCCCCCAGAGAGACGACAGATGCCCTTCATCCCTCTTCCAAACACCTTTTGTCCACCTGATTCAAAACATTAACCACACCTACATTTTAAGTAGATTTTTCCTTTTTTGGTTGCCTTATTAATTGTACCAAAGAGAATAGCTACTATTTATTACAGGTTAGGCTAGCTTTGTGCCAGGGGATTGTCTGAGGATTTCAAACGCTAGATCATATTCCATCCTCACAGCAATGCAAGGGAAGGGCTAATGCGACCACTCCCATCTTACAGTCTACACAGGGAAAGTGTCTCACTCAAATAACACAGAGAGTAAGTGCAGGGTGAGACCCAGAGCCAGGCCTGTGCCTCATTCCCTTCGTGTTCCAGACCCAGACCCAGACCCAGTGGGCTTCTTTAATGAAGGGAGTAGAATGGAGAAGTGGGAACTTCCCATCCAGTGTTGCCCACTACCCCAAATACCTTTGGAACTCATAAAATAATATCTAGACATAGATATACACACATAACGAAGGAAGCCTCATTTCTCTAGATGACAGCATCCTCGTTTGTAAAGGGAGCTGGGATGAAGGCTAATGCAGTGCTTCCCTGAGTCCCACATGCCCTCTAAAACCTGTGTAGGATCAGCAGTGGATTAAGATGGGTTGCGGCCTTCGGTGCAGAAGAAAATATTGGGCCCCTTAAAAAAAAGAGAGAGACGGAGAAAATAAAAATACTTGTTAACCATATTTTTTAAATAAATAAAATATATTATGTACTATGAATGTTAAAATGGCACATATAAAACCAAACTTGGTGTCATTAGAAAAAAGTGTAAAGTTGAGATTTTGCGGGGCCCTTCAGAAGTCGGGGCCCAGGGTGCATGCCTGGTGCACCCGCCATTAAATCTGCCTCTGTGTAGGATAATACCTCGTTGTTACACTATCATCAGGGGAAACTATTTTTATTATGAACATTTACATGCTTTGTGCCCCTAAATGTAGAAGAGGGGTGGGAGGGGGGGCTAAACAACACACAATTCAATCCCTTCCCAGCTTTCTAGGTTTCTGTAGTTTGGTAGTACTGATCAGTGGAGTGAGGAAATAATCAAGTCTTTGGAAGCCCAGGACTAAGTTTATCGACTTAATTAAGAATGTGGCCAAAACTAGAAGATGTAAACAGATTAATTAACGCTGATGAGAATTTTTTTTTAAGTTTCTTTTTTTTACAGAGAGAGAGAGAGAGAGTCAGAGAGAGGGATAGATAGGGACAGACAGATAGGAACAGAGAGAGATGAGAAGCATCAATCATGAGTTTTTTGTTGCGACACCTTAGTTGTTCATTGATTGCTTTCTCATATGTGCCTTGACTGTTGTGGGGCTACAGCTGATTGAGAAACCTCTTGCTGGAGCCAGCGACCTTGGGTCCAAGCTGGTGAGCCTTGCTCAAACCAGATGAGCCCGTGCTCAAGCTGGCGACCTCGGGTCTCGAACCTGGGTCCTCCACATCCCAGTCCGATGCTCTATCCACTGCATCACCGCCTGGTCAGGCCGCTGATGAGAATTTTGATATGGAGTTTGGGAGGGGGTAAAATTCAACATTTCTCCATGAGTTATACTTGGCAGTATAACTGGTTGGATATGAATTTTAGCACATTTTCCAATGTGTTGTGCAATGTGATTCATCCTTGAACTTCTGTTAAAGACTTTATGCAAGATTTACATTACTTGAAGATGTCTTCTTGGTATTTAAGTGGGTGCTTTATTTGGTTTTATTTGACACCAAGCTGAGACAAGCTACAATCTGGTCCATCTTAAAACTTCAAAATATTTAAATCATTTAGGTTCCCACATGTCAAGGCGAACTGATATATTACAGTGGGAGTTAGCAAACTATGGCCCACAGACTCATTGCTTGTTTTCTTTTAAATAAAACTTTATTAAAATACAGTTATGCCTATTTATTTACACATTTGTCTATGGCTATGTTTAAGCTATGATGGCAGAGTTGATTTGTTGTGACCGAGACTATATGGCCCACAAACCCTGAAATATTTACCATTTGTCCTTCAGGAAAAACAAGATTTGCCTACCCCTGTCTTAAAACTCTCTAAGAATAAACTTTAAATGTTTTAAAATTGTCAGGCAGCAATTCTCCATGTGTCTCTACGATCTGGGCATGTCTCACTAACTGTCCTTATGGCATGGGACCTAGAATTAAGATTGAGTGTGGAGTGTGCCTTGACATCTGGTAGAACTGAGAGGGCCTCACAGGGCCTCATCACAGGTTCTCCTCCCCACCTGCCCCACAGAGAAGGCCCCTTGGCCAAACAACCCTCTTTATCAAGACCCTGGGTGTCACTCCTGCTGTCCCCTCAATAAGGGACTTCACTTCCCTGCTAGTCCTCAAAATCACTCAAAGAAGCCAATCACATCCTCTGTGGAAACCACGGGCACCCTACTCTCTTGATATACAGCAGCGCTTCTTCCCACAGCCCCTGGCTGCTCACTCTGCTCCTGGGTACACCCTCAGGTGGCCTTGCATGACATATGGTGTCCTCTTATCCCAGGCCATGAGCATATGTGACTCATAAGTTGGGGGTGACCTCAGCTGTCCAACATTGGCCACCCTCATAACCCTGGCAGTACCCCCTGACCCCAGTGAGATGAGTAGGAGACTATCAACACAATCCTCCATTCCAGACTATCTTTTCCAGAATGTTTGTGGAGCAAACCTGCGAAAGCAGATATGGCATCTCCATCAGCAGCGGGCGGGCAGGCTTACTGCCTCTTAAAAGATGTGAGTCCCTTAGGAGGTCAGTGTTTCTCTCCTACAACACAACCAACTGTGTGTGCTAGCCCTCATCTGAGCCCAACTGTGTCACCCCAGGAGGACTTAGGGGCACAAACATCACGATTTCATGCGGCTTGCTACACTGTGAATAATCAAGTCCTTAGTCAGTGAACAAGCATCCATGAAACTATTAGCTTGCGAGCATGGTAAACTCATAGCTCTTCAGAGTTCTTGACAATGATAGACTAGATTAAATACTAAAACACCCTTCAGAGTTTGCCTTTAGAATAGATGTCCCCTACTTAATAGGTCCACACAACCTCACTGTACCATTTATGTAAAAGATATGTGTAGTTCTGTCGAATTTAATCTGTTTGCTACTCCCAAAATGTACAACTCAGGGCAGCAGTAAGAATGAGAAGAACAATTAAGAACACACAATGCAATATACAGATTATGTATTATAGAATTGTACACCTGAAACCTTTATAATTTTGTTAACCAATGCCACCCAATAAATTCAATAAAAAGATAAATAATTTTTAAAAAGAAATGCCTTTAAAACATTGTATTACATTTATCTTTCTGTTACTAACTATAATCTTCTGTCTGCTCAAAATTTTCAATGGATGACTGTTTTCTAATAGCCATGAATATTTGGATCAAATATCTAATTGTTCTTTAATAGCCCCTGGTGTTTCCTATCAGGCACACAGTTATTGACTATTTCCACAGCCCGCCCTCCCACTCTTACAGAGAAAGGTGAGGGAGTTCTCTTAAGCTAACAATATCCTTCTTAATGACCCTACAAATATGATCTTAAGCCACAACTTGGCTTCAAGAATTGGTTCCTAGCCTGCTCTTTAGTTCAACATTGTCAGAACAGAACCCTATTGTGTAGCAAATTATCTAGAAACAATGGTAACCTCCAAGCACACGACCAGTCACAGAACAGAAAGGCTCATGGATCAAGCAGAACAGAAAAGCTCATGGAGCATTAATTAAATCAGCAACAGTCCATGGTGAAAAGCGCAGGACAGGTTGATGTTTCCCGTGGGTGCGAATGGGTGGAATGACCACATACCTGGACCCTGGGTCATGAGGTATTCTGTCCTATCCCACTCTTGGCCTTTCTAACAATACACAGTAACAAGGACAAAAACCGAGGTTTCAGCACGGGGCCGGGACATAAACGGTGCCTGGGGCTTTACTGGGGAGACCCAGATCTGGGACTGCTGGCTCAGCTGTAGTCCCCAGTGACCCACAAAGCAGACCTGCTGTTAGTCTGTGTTTCTGGGCTGACACCTGAATTCCAAATGGGCCCATGATGGGGGCCACCGATGAGTGCCTGGTTTAGGGATGACAGACCTGTCAGCCTGGGCATGAACTATCTACTTCTGATGAGTGGCCTCCTCATCCTCTCCCATCTGTAATGACATTTCTGCTATTCCATCCTTTTGGTCAGGTAATACTTCCTGCAGGCTCCTGCCACCTACGTCTTGGAAGCTAGCTTCCTGCTCTTTGTACCTGACACATTTTCAGTTTCATGTATCCCATTTGGTCTCTCACCAGGGAGTACAGAACTAACTAGTCTCAAATAACAGCCAGCCATCATGACATCGGCATGTGGCCATTTGCATGGATTAGGGCTGTCTGGTTACAAGTAATAAACACAGGCTACTACTTCTTCGGGCTGAATTGGGTCTCCCTCAAATTCCTAGATTGAAGTCCCAACCCCCACTATTTCAAAATGTGACTTTAAGTAGAGATAAGGTCTTTAGGAAAGTAATTAAGTTAAAATGAGGCTTTTAGGGTGGGTCTTAATCCAATAGGACTGGTGACCTTGTAAATGGAAGAGACTAGGAAACAGATAAACACACACAGGGACAATCATGTAAGGACAGGGAGAAGACAGTCACCCACAGGCCAAGGAAAGAGTCCTCTGGAGGAACCAGCCCTGCTGATGTCTTGATCTCAGACTTCCAGCCTCTGGAACTGCAAGAGGAGCTCAGGTCCTTTAAGGGCTGTGTGTACATGTATGTGTATGCATATATGTGTGTGCCTACATGTATGTGTGTGCATGTGGTACGTTCTCCAAACTGTTCACTGCTCCTGTGCCTTAGCAGCAGAGCTGTTCTTATTAAGGCACGTTATCGCTGCAGCTTGCCTTTTTCCCACCACCCTTCCACTCGTTTTAAGGACTCTGCAGTGACCCAGAGAAGGAGGCTATTGCCTCCTTAAGACATCAGTTTTGCTCCTGACCCCCCACCCACCCACTCATGTGCTCAGGTTGTAGAGAAGCACGTGTGGGGAGTGGTGTGATACCAAACACCCACCCAGGTTCCCCCCACAGATGATGACCAGCATGGGGAGCAGCGAAGGGTGTGGACACACCATGGGTGAGGGGCTGCCATGGGCAGAAGTTGGCCTTGGGCAGGTTTGAATGTCTTTATACTCCTGGGTGTAAGGAGGAAACATTTCACCCTTCTGAGGCCTTTCTGGGTTTTTGTAAAGCCAGGAGCCAGGGCTACCATCACAGCAGCCTGGCCCACGCAGGTTCGCACTCGATTTGAACAGTCGGTAAAGAAACAATGGAGCCAAAAACTGGTGGACCATCATCTTTAATCCTAGCTTGCACCCGGTGGGCAAGTAAAAACACACACTGGGCTCCAAAACCCACTCACATTCAGTGCTCACAAAGCTACTGACTTATCTGAGTTTCCTAGAATCAAGGTTTCTAGCTCACCAGACTTATTCACCTCTGTTTCCCATCTCCTTCCTTCTCCCTGCACAAACTCTGCACTAACTGGCTTCTCACTCAACACTCCACCATCTTGGCTGCTTCTCCTGGCCTCCTCCACGTGGCCTTTCTCTGCTCTCCTCTCTGCTCTCTCCTCTAATGATAATCTCAGGAACCAAGAGAGCAAGCTCCTGTTCTGCCCCCATTTTATAGTGTAGAAATCAAAACCTTTAATCCAATATACAAAATAGGGAAGTCTCTAATACAAAGTCACTTATCTGGGACATGATGGGATTGTACCACCCCACATCAAAAAGGGTGGGAAAGGTTTAATCCCAAAACCAAGTCCCAGGCTACAAGGATCCTTCCTGCCCACAGCCCGCCCCAACACACATTAATATCACCTGGGTGACAGCTTCCATGTGGGCAATGCCATCTTTAACTAAGTGAGCATAATATATTATATCTGCCTAACAATCCACCCCTATGCTCACTTTACTACCCACGATCTACATCACTGGCATCCCTGTGCAAGGAAATTAGGCACATTACACAAATTACAACAACATGGCAAATCATACAATTTCAACAATTACAAGGTACATTTCACCAATATCTGAGCACTTTGCCAAAAGCGCAAAATGTCCTCGGCCTTCTTTCTAGCCATGGGAAAAGCTTCCCGGGGCAGGGGAAGGGCCTCCAGAAAAGCCACCCCCCACCTCCATCAGGGTATTTCACATTGTCCAAAATCCGTAAGTCCATCCAACAAAGGAGCCAATGCCCATTCTGGTCGTAGTCCAGGAAATCAGTCCATGCACAGGAGACCTCAGCCACCCGCCTCATCCCTGCCATCCTGGCAGGTCTTACACTGTCCCAAAGAGGAGCACATGGCAATGGCAGTCAGCATTTCCATCTCTGCTCCGGAGAGCATGTCCAGCCCTATGTCCCAAAATCGCAGACCTACCAGGAACATAGTAAGTATTCCTTGCTGCTGGGCTCTCATCTTCTAGAGACTGCAGATTGCAACTCCAGCCCGATTCTCCTCATCCTCCAAAGAGGAACTGAAAACACCAGCTCCTGCTGCCAGGTTCGAGTCCCAGGCTGTTGCCGCCTTCTGCTCCGCAGACCTTGCAGAGCTCTTGGTTTCCTCACACGTGGCTGTAAAAGTCAGCCAGCCTATGGCCCCCAAAAGGACAGCCATGGGGAACCATAACAGCAGCCAGTCCTCTACTCAACCGCTCAAAGGTGGTGGTGGCTCCTTGCCGATCTGTATCGAATTCTGCCCAGACTACGCCAAATGTATGGCCAGGAGTCGCCATCATGGCCATTCACATGCAGGTTCGCATTGGATTCGGACAATCAGTAAAGAAACAACGGAGCCAAAAACTGGTGGGCCATTATCTTTAATCCTAGCTTGCACCCAGTGGGCAAGTATAAACACACACTGGGCTCCAAAACCCACTCACATTCAGTGCTCACAAAGCTACTGACTTATCCGAGTTTCTTAGAATCAAAGGTTTCTAGCTCACCAGACTTATTCACCTCTGTTTCCCATCTCCTTCTCCCTGCACAAACTCTGCACTAACTGGCTTGTCACTCAGCACTCCGCCATCTTGGCTGCTTCTCCTGGCCTCCTCCACATGGCCTTTCTCTGCTCTCCTTTCTGCTCTCTCCTCTAATGATAATCTCAGGAACCAAGAGAGCAAGCTCCTGTTCTGCCCCCATTTTATAGTGTAGAAATCAAAACCTTTAATCCAATATACAAAACAGAGAAGTCTCTAATACAAAGTCACTTATCTGGGACATGATGGGATTGTACCACCCCACATCAAAAAGGGTGGAAAAGGCTTAGTCCCAAAACCAAGCCCCAGGCTAAAAGGATCCTTCCTGCCCACAGCCCACCCCCAACACACATTAATATCACCTGGGTGACAGCTTCCATGTGGGCAGCGCCATCTTTAACAAAGTGAGCATAATATATTTTATCTGCCCAACAGTTTTCTTTTCAAGCTCCTCCTCTCTTATCTCACTCCACCTGGCTCTGACCACAAGAAGGAAGTGGCATGGCACCCAGCACCCTCTGTCCATTCAGGCCCAGCTCCCGCATCCATGCATGCTACCCCAGCTGTCACCACACCCAGGACTCAGCAGCTCCCACCAACCCCAGAACTTCAGTGATTGCTGTAGGTCCACTGGGCGTGCCTCAGGAGTAACAGCCGGGGCATGGCTGTCACATCCCCCCTAACCCCTTGGTCTTCCAGACCTTCACAGCCTCGCTTCCACAACCCTGCTCCCTGTCCCGCCTCCCACCCTCTGAGCTCTGTCTCCAGGGCTTTCTCCCTGTCCCCTCCACCCGCCCAGTGCATCCCATTGTGGAATTATTCTGCATTTTTGTGACTTTCCAGGACAATATGGCACAGATCAAGCCACATCTTTTGCACCCACCCCTGGGTCCTATGCAGAGTGCTGGGCCACAATGGGGCAGAAGCACATGTACTCCATTACTTTGTATTGAGCAAGAATGCTTCTGTAGGAGTCCCCAGTCTCTGTCCTCCCCCAGAGGCCTGGCATCCAGATGGTAGAGCCACATGACCACACATTCTAGAGGTGGACACCAGAGGAGACAGACATGGGTCATGAGCTGTGATTCTTTCTGTGTAACCTGATGGGGGGGGGTGCTGACACAGCCCATGCTGTATCCGTTGGGTCATTTCACTGGGCCAGGATCCAAGGAAACTGGAGGAAGGCAGGGAACCCACAAATTCAGTCCCTTGTCACCTGGCTTCCAGGCCCTTAGTCTGACATGTTTGCCAGGAAGAAGGAACTTTGCTACTGAATGCCCCTGGTTATAGGAGGACTTAGACTCCAGAAGCACCTGATCTATAAGTCATGGCTCCCTGGAAAGTGTCACTTCACCCACACAGCTATCCATGTGAGAAAGAGAGATGACTCACAGTGAAAGGCCCCAGCTGTGTGAGCCCCATTGGGGGCCACATCTGTGTTTCAGAGCCATAGAAAGGATGAATAGAGGGTGTTGTCCTCGTCTCTCTCAGCTTTCTTGATTGCATCTCTGAAATCATTAGTAAACCTCTATCCTGGGAGGATCTCTGACCTGAGAGTCTGCTGAGCCTGTCAGATCGCTGGGTCTGCTCACTCAGCAGGTCATTAAACACCTGCCGGTGCCTTGTCCTCAATTACAAAATGGGGATGAAGAGAAGGATGAGGTGTCATTTGTAATGGAGTTGGTTTTGGAAACATGAAGTGAAGCCTTTTAGTTCCCTCTTGCATAGTTCCCTTTGCCAGCTCACTCCTAATGCCAAACTGGGGGGTTCCCACTGAAGACAAAGAGACAAAGTTAGGGTGAAACCCCAGGCATGGTAGAGAGAATGACTGCCTGCATTTGTCTAAAACAGTGGTAGTCAACCTGGTCCCTAACGCCCCCTAGTGGGCATTCCAGCTTTCATGGTGGGCGGTAGTGGAGCAACCAAAGTATAAATAAAAAGATAGATTTAACTATAGTAAGTAGTTTTATAAAGATTTATTCTGCCAAACTTAGCAAAAATCCTACATAAAGTACTTGGTAAGTAATTATTATTATATGTTTTAACTTGCTGTAACTCTGCTTTATAAATTTTATAAAGTAAAGTTACTTCCCTACTTTATAAACCACCATTACTGTGGAACCGGTGGGTGGTTAGAAAATTTTACTACTAACAGAGATACAAAAGTGGGTGGTAGGTATAAAAAGGTTGACTACCCCTGGTCTAAAAGATCGGGGCCCAGCCTGGAGAACTCATCCTAAGGACTTTTACCTTGAGACTTTCACTCTCGTTTGCCCCTGCCTGTGGCAGCTGGGCCATAGGGTGACTGTCCCATGGTACAGGAAAGCTATGGGCCTTGTTGATGTGTTGTTCCAGAACATAAAATGCCACAGGCAATGCTTTAACTCCTGAGGACATTGGGTTTAGTTAGCACCAAGTCTGGAGGTGGGTGGTGATGGGTCAAATCAACAACTCTGCGGTGTTGAGGTTCTAGTTCTCTGGCCTTTGTTCGTTATCAGAGAATGGCTTTCTGAAGTCCACACCACACCTTCATACCACTCAACATTCAAAGGCAGGAGGCAGGTGTGACCAGGGTGGCCAAAAGGAGCCCTACTTTTTCTAAGGAGAAAGAATCTTCAAGAGCCTCCAGGTAGATGCTGCCTACTGCCTCATGGGCCAGAATGGAGTCACATGGCCACCTGTAACTGAAAGAAAGATTAGGAAAGTGAATGCTTTCTTTCCTTTCTTTATAGAGCAGAAGTCAGGTAAGAAATAAGGGAAGGAAGAAATGGATGGCCAGACTGGGAAACAGGTCTGCCACAAGATGTCATGGGGAATGTGGGGTGGGAGGACAGGGGACAGAACCAGCTGGGCTCCTGAGAATGCTCGAGTGCCATTCCACAGACAAAACTGAAGAGATGCCCGTAGACCCAAGGCCTTCCTCACTCCACAGCCACAAGGCACTTGAGCCCCTCCCCACCAGCCAGTCATGGAGAGGATCAGGAAGGGGTTGGGCCAAAAGAGACTGAGCAGTTTATTCCCAGGGACTGTTACTTCCAGGAGCAGTGACTAGAAGATGCTGCATCTCACAAGGGACTGGACTAAACAAAGCTAGTTTCTTTTTACCTCAATCTAGCAGGCAGACATTGTGAGAGAGATCAGATACACTATGGACACAAAAGAGAAGCAAAAATGTCTGTGCACATTCTCCAATGAGGAAAAGCCATGCTGATCCCCGCAGCACACACACATGATGCACATCACTGCACACACGTGTGCAGTGTGTGCCTGTGCTGGGGTTCCCATCTTGATGTCCCTGCCTGTGCATGGTACTCCTGGCCCCTGGGGCTTCTGTACGTGCTTGTCCTGGTGTCCAAGGGTTGGGGGAGTGATTGATCTGACTGGCTGATTTGGAAAACGCCATTCACACAAAGCTTGATGCCTCTTCTTCCTCTGGGGAGCAACTGACTGTGTAGTTAGTGTTCTACTGCTCCTGGGAACCCCTCAACAGTTGTCCAGGCTGTGCCTGGTGCAAGGACACTTGAGAGGAGAAGCCACTCTGGGGAGTGATGGACTTGCTTAGCTGTGCTCCTGGGGCAGAATGACAGCGGAGCTGGTGGCCTCTCCCCACTCCTCCTGCAACACTGTGGGGCCGGGCACCTAAGGCTGCTCAGTCTGCACTGCTGGCATGGGGTGGGGGTTATCTGTTCAATGACAGGGTGCAATTGGCAGGTCCAGTTGACTTTCTGTCCTTCCATTTTGCCTGTGTCAATAATAAGGTGACATGCCTGACCTGTGGTGGTGCAGTGGATAAAGTGCCAACCTGGAAATGCTGAGGTTGCCGGTTCGAAACACTGGGCTTGCCTGGTCAAGGCACATATGGGAGTTGATGCTTCCTGCTCCTCTTCCCTTCTCTCTCTCTCTCTCTCTCTCTCTCTCTCTCTCTCTCCCCCATTTCTATACTGAATAAATAAAAATCTTTAAAATAAAATAATAATAATAATAATAATAATAATAATAAGGTGACATGTGGCTTTTGTATCCCTCACATTGGTAGGTGGAGAGTTCTTCAAGATATCAACTCATGTCATGCTTTGCAATTTTTTATTATTCAGACTCTTTACTGTGGATTTTATCTCCTGAGCCAGTTTCTACCTGGTGGAAGTGAAGAAATTGAAAAGTAGTTTTTATGGTTTATCCACAATGAACATTGCAGGAGCCTTGGTAGAGTTTGGTACTTATTTTCATGACTTGACAAGGGTGTGACTTGAAGTTGCTCCTTGAAGACTTTGCAATGAATAACCTTGTATATCAGGGGTAGTCAACCTTTTTATACCTACCGCCCACTTTTGTATCTCTGTTAGTAGTAAAATTTTCTAACCGCCCACCAGTTCCACAGTAATGGTGATTTATAAAATAGAGAAGTAACTTTACTTTATAAAATTTATAAAGCAGAGTTACAGCAAGTTAAAACATATAATAATAATTACTTACCAAGTACTTTATGTCGGATTTTTGCTAAGTTTGGCAGAATAAATCTTTATAAAACTACTTACTATAGTTAAATCTATCTTTTTATTTATACTTTGGTTGCTCTGCTACCACCCACCATGAAAGCTGGAACACCCACTAGTGGGCGGTAGGGACCAGGTTGACTACCACTGGTGTACATGGACCTCAGTTGCTAAGAGTTACTGAGTCAACTTCTACTACCCTGTGGCCACTTTACCCTCCATCTTCCCTCATATCTCCCTTGAGATGATGTGAATTAATGTATAATCCATGACAGGAAATCAGAGGGAAACACAGGGCACTTTTCTTTGAAAGAAAGAAAAATTGTTTATATTTTTAGAAAGAATTAAAAGCACAGGGTAGCATTCATGTCTTTTAATGTTTAGGCCAGTTTTGAGCATGAGAAATCAGAGCAATCAATCCATGCAGTGAGTTGAGGCTCAGACACAGATGCCCCCAAATGCATGAGCAGCCACTTGGCAGAGTTGCCACGGACCTGTGGCCACCAGTGGAGCCTGGGTAGGGCTTTATGGAGTTCCCACGTGACTCTCACCAGGAAAGCGGCTAAAACTCACATTCATCTGAAAGGGAAGGAGGGGGCGGGCAGGGGGAAGAAGAGATGTGTTAGTGAGAATGAGAACATTTTTCACTTCTAAATAATTACAGAGGGTTTAACTTTAAAGTGCCAATGGGAAGATTCTTTGGAAAACATGGACTGTCTTCCTATTTTGTCATTCCGTTCACTTTCAACCCAAGTGAACAGCTCAGCATTACAAGGATGATTCTTTACAATGTGTGCTTACATATGTGAAGAAAAGCCAGGAAACAAAACAAAACAAAAAACCCAGCGTTCCTCCCCTAACAGTCTTTCAGTCCTGCGTTTCCACCCCCAGACCTGAATCCAGCCTGATTTAAACTATACCACTTCTCCATGGGGTCACCTTGGGGTCACTATTCCAGGTATTAAAAAAGACAGCTGGCCATGTGGATTAGGGTTCATTTGATTTCTCCCCCTATTTTTGCATTGTCAGTCCCCACAGCGCTGTCATGATCATACCTTCTGGAACATTGTCTATGATGGCCATTGGAAGGAAGCACCAAGGGAAACCAGGAATCGTGTTGTCAAAGCAGCAGCCCCTTTCTGCACACTCAGTAGGGGAGACCCCAGGAAAACCACAGTTTTTTCTTTGGCTTGGGGCCACTCTGCATGTCTCTGAAAGCACACGGGGCAAGAGGCAAAGGGAAGCCATGGGCTGACCTCCTCACATATCTCACACTCATCCCAGTCCAGCTTTGTTCTCCAATTGAACTCGCAACCAGCCGGTGTGGCTGATGCAGACTCAGGACTCGGGGTCCAATAGGGAGACCCTCTTCATTTTCTGACGTGAAAACAAGTAACTCAGGGAATACACAAAGTGCCCGGGATTCGTAAACCTTGCACTGACCTGGACGATGTATTTATTCACTCATTTATTTCAACAAACAATTATTAAACTTATTTACTCAGTCAATATGTGTCTACTGAGCACGGTTTGTGTGTGGTAGAAACAGGAGCTAGCATAGCAAAAACAGACAGCTGTGTGATTTCGGCACAGGGCTCTCAGAAATCCAGCTCATGCCAGGCTCTGTGCCAGGTGGTGGGGACCCAGAAATTCAAAATAAAGACATTTTTATTAAGAAACCAAAAGTCAAGTGGAGGAGAGGGAAAGCCAGGTATATGTACAAAACAGCACAGTACGACCATCCCAGTATGGCCAGAGCAAACACAGAAGGGACAAATAACAAGGCTGGACAAAGCAAGGAGTACTTCCTGTAGGAGGGGGTTGGCCATTTGAGAATGAGGCACCCGGTGTTCCAAGCAGAAGGAGCAGCATGTTCAATGGCAGTGAAGGGAGAGACCAAGGTGCGTTTGAGGAGTTTTAAGTCCATTAGCAGGTACGATGCAGAGGTTAGGGTGGGCGTGGTCTGGGAGGAGCCAGGCAAAGGTTTAGAGCAGTGGTCCCCAACCCCCGGGCTGCGGACAAGTACTAGTCCGTGGGCCATTTGGTACCAGTCCGCAGAGAAAGAATAAATAACTTACATTATTTCCGTTTTATTTATATTTAAGTCTGAACGATGTTTTATTTTTTAAAAATGACCAGATTCCTTCTGTTACATCCATCTAAGACTCACTTTTGACACTTGTCTCAGTCACGTGATATATTTATCCATCCCACTCTAAAGGCCGGTCCGTGAAAATATTTTCTGACATTAAACCGGTCCATGGCCCAAAAAAGGTTGGGGGCCACTGGTTTAGAGTAGTTGATTTCAGCCTGAGAGAAACAGTTTTCAAGAGGGTGGTAGGGTGATGAAATGAGCCAAAGCAGAGAACACGCAGGGCAGATGGACCAGCTGACAGTTTCCACAGGGCCTGGGTGCAAGATCTGTAGGGTCTGCCCTTGGGGCCACAGGTGAGGGCGCTGAGAAGGCAAACCCAACAAGCTGAGGCAGGTAACAAAAGAGGAGACTGGAACCCCTTCCCTGTCTCCATCTTGGAATTGGGGGCATAGGAGGGTGAGGAGCCCCTTCATAGCAGGTGGGCTCAGAGGTGCCCATGGCATTGCACCATGAGTGAGAAGACAAGGGGGATGAGAAGCATGGCCTTGGAAGCATTGGCAACAAAGGGACAGAGAGGGAAGGAGCCTGAACAGAAGAGGGAGGAAAGTCAGAAAGACGCATGGACTGAGATTCAAGACAGAGGTGGTCACAGCTGGCCTTAACCTGAGGCATCTGACTTTGTGGAAAACAGTCCTTCCAAAGACAGGTGGATGTGGGATGTACTTCCTAGACTGAGAGGGCGGCATGCCATTATGCATTCCTTTGTAAAATCCAGCAAAAGAGTCTAACAATAATGAGTAAGGTTTATTTAGTACTTTGTAGCTTGCAGAGCACACTTCACCGAGTTTTCTTGACAACGCTTTAAGGCAGACAATTGATCACACTCTGAAGATAAAGACATTGAGACACAAACACATTCCAAGAAAGCAGCAGTGCCCTCTCTCATTTGGTGACACTATGGACTAATCTTGGTGGGATAGGTGGTTTGGACTCCACAGAAAATGGGGCCCAAGAAGGCCCACTTACCTGGCAGAGAGGTTTCTTAAGATGCCCACCCATGGAGTCAGCATTTGGACATCTCTGTAGACTTTGACCGGGTCCAGCCCCTGGAGTAGAGTTTATCTAGGACATTTAGAAGGGCTATTCTCATACCCTACATCAAAGCATGACCTTTGAAATATGATATTCAAGAATAACCTAATACCCTAGTGTCAGTACTGGAAGATAGTGCTGACCAAGGACTCCCTTTCTCACAGCAGTTCTCAAAGGACTTGCTGGCCCTTTATCCCACTGCTATCACCACAGGCTTCGCTTTTTAAAAGTTTTCAAAGGCCTGACCAGGTGGTGGCACAGTGAATAGAACATCTATCAGGGACGCTGAAGATCTGGGTTCAAAATCCTGGGGTTGCCGGCTTAAGCACAGGCTTACCAGCTTGAGCATGAAGATGCTGACTTGAATGTGGGATCATGCACATGACCCCATGGTCACTGGCTTGAAGCTCAAGGTTGCTGGCTTGAAGCCCAAGGTCACTGGTTTGAGCCAGGGTCACTGAGATGTAATCAATAAAAAACTAAAGTGCCACAATTACGAGCTGATGCTTCTCATTTTACTCCCTTCCTATTTGTCTGTCTCTCTCGCTAAATAAATAAATACATAATACATACATACATACATACATACATACATACATACATAAAAGCTTGCAAGGACTTAGAACAGTGCTTGGCTCAAAAATACACATTGTGAAACAAAGACCCTCATCAAGGCTACCTCTATGTGCCCATATGCCCACCAAGACGTAGGTAAGAAGAAAGCTATCTTACCAGACTGGCCCTGGGCCAGGGTGCTGAGGGCCAGCGCGAAGACCAGGAGCAGGACACAGATCACCTTGGGCTCCATGGCGGCCATGACTTTTCCTCTCTGCTCCCCAAGAGACGACAAGTCAGGGGTGAGAATCTGAGCTCTCAATTTTAAGCCCTGGCTCTGTTTGCTGAAAGAGTATGAGATAACATTTGCCTAAGGAGCGTCTCACAGTCCTTCATGCTAAGTAATCTCCACTGATTAAAAGGTGTTGTCGTAAACATGGGCAAGCCACACAGACAAGTTTACCAGTAGAGGGAAATCTGTGTCGCGCAGTCATTTTGGTGAGGGATTTGAGATTCAGAAAGTCCTGATCTTATCTGTGGGAGTCTCCTCGGTCACGACCTGGTCCAGGTCCCAATCATATCGGCTAATGTCAACATTACACTCACTGGAAAGTGATTCATAGTGAGAGATGGCCCACGAAAGGCATAGTTGTGTCAACAGTGTCTCATGGGGTCCCTGCCACACAGTTCAGGGGAAAGGAGAAGAAACAGACAAAGCCTGCCTGGCTGCCCTTGTCTTTTCAACGTGGACAGGTGGCCATTTTAAACTATTTTGAGAATCCAAATTCAGAAAGTGGGGACAGCTGTGCCTGAGCAAGAGACGAGGATAATGACAGGCCTGCTCCCCTCACGCCTCTCCCTAGGGGACTTGAACTTCAAACTTCATCATTTCCCTGTTGGTGTTGTCTTGTTAGACCTTTCCATGGCAAATCCGTGTGTGAGCAGAGCACTGTTGGTGCTTCACCGAGGAAGCATGGCCATGCAGAGGGGGTTCATAGTCCGGTTGGCACTGCCATTCTACTCACAGGAACCAGTGAGCATTTTCACTTAGTTATCCAAATTAACTTTTTTTCACTTTCCTTTTCTTTTTCCTTTAAAAAATGAAGTTGTGTATACAATAGCAGGCATGGAAACTGGTCAAGTAAAGGCAATCTTCCCACTAGCAGGATCCCTTTCCCTGCAACTATGGGGTCAATCGCCCATAGCCTCCCAGTGAGTCTCCCCTGGACACTGCGTGGCAAGGACCACCTCTACCCCAGCCACCCTGCCCCTGCTCTGGCTCTTCCTCTTTCATGGCTCTTATCATCTTCGAATGTGCAAAGCAATTCACTCACACACAATGTTTATCACTTATTTCCCTTCCCACAATAGAATGGAAGGGCCATGAGGCAAAGGCTTTGCCTATTTTGTGCATTCAGGTGTCTTCAGCACTTACAATGGTGACTTATTTAGTCAATATCCATTGATGAATGAATGAATGAATGAATGAATGAATGAATGATAGAAGGAATATATATATATATATATTTTTAGTGAGAGATCAGGCTCCAAGGAAAGTGAATCTCATCTGGGAGAAGTACTAACTTTTCTTAGATGACCTGATAAAAAAAGTCTGGCAGTCCTGAGTGGGGAGCCTGGGCCAGAATAGAACCGCCACAGTGTTCCTCACTCCTGGCTGAGGCCAGCCCCTGCCCTCCAGGGCTGCCAATCCTGAGCTGGGGCCACTTGGTACACAGAGCCCAGAGAGCATGCTCTGTGGGGCTGGCTTATGTTTGCCAGAGATGGTGGGACCACCAGACCTGGGTGATGCCCATGATGATGGAGAGTCATCTGCTCATTTCTCAGACCCCAATGGGAGCTCTCAGAGATAGAAGAGCATATTGTGCCACAATGGGAAAAAAGTGGGAGGTGGTTAGTGAAGTAGAAGCTACAGATTTTACAACTCACTGTTCCACTGGTTGTGGTTGCAGCGTTATTTGCAATAGCTCTTTGTAAAAAGATAAAATAAAATAATTTTTCAAAAGCAAAATAAAAATAAAAGAAAAAAGGAATGAAGAGAAAGAAAAATGAAAAAAAGAAAGAAGAAAAGATGAAAGGGAGGGAGGGAGGAAGGGAGGAAGAGGGAGAGAAAAGAAGGGAAGGAGGGTTGGAAAAAAACAATAAGCATATTCATAAATATTCATTATCAGAGAAAAGGGATAAAGAACCTGTATATATGATACCTTGCAGAAGATGAAAATGAATAAATAATAAAAAGAAGGATAAATATTGAAAGCAACATCAAATTAAAAAGATAAGTTAAGAATGGGTTTTTTTAAAAGATTTAATTTATTCATTTTAAAGAGGAGAGAGAAAGAGAGAGAGAGAGAGGAGAGAGAGAAAGGGAAAGGAGCAGAAAGCATCCTATATGTGCCTTGATGGGGCAAGCCTAGTGTTTCAAACCGGCGACCTAAGCAGTCTAGGTCAACGCTCTATCCACTGCACCATCACAGATCAGGCTTTTTTTTTTTTACAAAATATTTTTAAAAGATTTTATTTATTAATTTTAGAGAGAGAGAGACACAAAAAGAGATGGGGGGAAGAGCTGGAAGCACCTACATGTAGTAGTTGCTTCTGGTATGTGCCTTGACCAGGCAAGCCCAGGGATTCAAACCGATGACCTTAGCATTCCAAATCGACACTTTACCCACTATACCACCATAGGTCAAGAATGGTTCTCAAAGTATGATATAATTTACTATGTAGATTTCCAAAATATGTCAAACAATACAACATACTTTTAGAACCTCACCCAGATGAAATGAAATGAGAACATAGACAGAAAGCAGACTTCCTGACCTCTGCATAATGGGTTTATCTAGGAAAGAGGGAATAAGGGAGAAGGGATCAGGGAGTGAACAAAGGACCATCAATGTATGTGTAATGCTTTCTCTCACTGAGAAAATCTAAAGGAAGTATGGAACAAAGGTTGGCATCTAGTAAGTTAAGGAGGGAGGCATATAGTCATGGGTGTTGGTTATATCATTCTCTGTGTGTGTTTGTGAATATCATTTCTTTTTTGTAACAAAGACAGAAAGAAACAGAGAGAGGGACAGATAGGGACAGACAGAACAGAAAGGGGGAAAGATGAGAAGCATCAATTCTTTGTTGTGGCTCCTTAGTCTCCTTAGTTGTTCATTGACTGCTTTCTCATATGTGCCTTGATGGGGGGGGGGGGAGGGCAGCTACGGACAAGTCAGTGATCCCTTGCTTAAGCCAGCAGCCTTGACTCAAACCAGTGACCTTAGGCTTCAAGCCAGCAACCTTTGGGCTCAAGCCAGTGACCATGGGGTCATGTCTATGATCTCACACTCAAGCCAGTTACCCCATGCTCAAGCTGGTGAGCCTGTGCTCAAGCCACATAAGCCCATGCTCAAGCTGGCGACCTCGAGTTTTCAAACCTGGGTCCTCTGCATCCCAGTCCTATACTCTATCCACTGCGCCACCGCCTGGTCAGGTGTGAATATCATTATTAAAGCCTAATTCCTATCACTTTAGGGAAAGGTTAAGAGAGAGGCTACATGTCCTACCCTGTCCCCATGTGGATGGTGTGACCGAAGGAGCTGCAATGGTGAGGACTCCCCAGGTCATCTCCCAGGCTTCCAGTGGGAATTCCAATAGTCCTAGTGAACAATACTAATACAGGATCACATGATAACCTTACACGTCCTAGTTTTTAAAATGACAGGTTAGGGAAGATGACACATTGAGTTGAGAGTTGGTCCACTGATGAATTGGTCATCTTGTACAAGTATTTTAAAAACCAATAGTTCATGCACTTGAAATGCTGGACCCCTCTCTCTTTCAATCAGCACATGGCAGCCTCTCTATTCAAGGACTCAGATCCTATAAATGTCAAGATTTGGGTCACTACCACCCTACCAGGCCAATCGCCACATGATAACAGGTAATAATAGGGCATAAAATGGAAAGGACGCTATGGCCACTAACTTGGACCTCTTGACCAACTACCAAAGCAGTTACTGTAGCAGCTACGTCTTATGTAAATTAAATAGCAATAAATACTTTGCTAATTTCTGGAAGATTTAAGTATTTCCAAGCCTCGTCACAATAACAGAAATCATCTAAATGTACATAACAAATGTAGGTAGAGAGTAAATTTAACTGTAAAATATTTTAAACTTTGGATGTAAAGTTTTTTATACTGTAAAAAGTTTATAGTGTATATGGTGCATGAAGGTTTAAAAATTTGAAGATATAAAGAGTTCATACAAGTTGAATTTTAAAACCCTGGAAAGCCAATAGATAAAGGGGCAAAGAACCTGAATGTCAACTACAGTGCTTAGAAAGCAATATGGAAATGTCTAAATTTATAAGGAAGAGAAGAAAAATTATTAGTAATAAAAAAGAATTTAAAATAATAGCAATGGGCAAGCCGATTAAATTGTCAGATTTTGGTTTTTAATCAGAAGATTCAATGTTGCTGAGAGTCAGGTGAAACAACCCACATTCATCCATACTGGGAGTGGGATTCCTTTGTAGCAATCAACACTGTACTTTGTATCAAGGCCTTAGGAAAGTAAATCTACTTTGGGGGGTGCCCTAAAGAAAAAATCCTACACAGAGAAAAATCATTTTTGCACAAAGATGTCATTAAAAGAAATCTTAGTAGTTGTAAAAAATTGTTGACAACCCAAATTATCAATAACAAGAAATCAGTCACACATGTTGGTGTGACGATGCATGGTGACATGTTCAGCCGTCTGTAGTACAGGCCTATGGAATTTGTGGTAGCCTGGAGAATCTTGGTGCTACAATGTTAAACCATGAAAAGCAGGATGAAAGTTTACAAACAGCTCAGTAGAAAACGGAGAAGAGAGAAACTCCACCCGTGGGTGGCAAGGAAGGGGGAGAGGATGCCATGCCGTCCTCTGTGGACTCTGCTTTCCTAGTCCTCAAAATGTTTCTGTAGTGAGCAATTACTTTTGTTATTTAAAAAACACAGTATTTTTAAAAATAAAATGTAACTATTTTGCTGTCCACAAAAAGAGAGAAAGAAAAGAGTTGTCCTGTCTCCTTCAGGCGTGAGTCATGAGTCAGTCATGAAGGGGGTATTTGACCTTGGAGGGGTTCCGCCTGGGCCACACCTTGCTGACATGCTTGCCACGTGACCTGCCGCCTCACCCCTTCCCTGAAGTTAAACACAGGAATCGGGTTGGAATGAGCTGCCGGTTATCTCTTAGATTTCAGCAGCCCCATGATTGAAGCTGCCCATTCCCACCCATTGAGTCCTTGCCCCACCCAGAAAATCCCAGACGCCCATTCAGGGATGCCCATGCAGACATGCTCATGAAGGGAACAGCTCACCTCTGGGTCCAGAAATGGTATAAACAGGGACCTCCCCCAGCTCGATCCTCCTCACCCTTCTCACTCAGTGTGGCGGTGCCCAGGCACATGGGTCCCTTTTGCTGTTCAATGCCCCAAAACCAATATTAAGTCCTAAGGGTGGCTCCTGGGAATTTAAAACTAGGAGTGACAGACAGGGAAACAGATACCTAAGTCTTCACTTCCAAGCCATCCCTGACAAACCCCCTGACTTTGCCGACCTGTGCTGACTTAAACCTACAACACTCAGCTCAGCACCCACCAGGTCTCAATGAAGCTCTGGTCCTCCCAGCAGGTAGGTGAGTGTGGAATTCATTTGCTCATCCCTTGCCTGGGTTCCAGGAAGCCTGATAAGTGTGGACACTGGACCTTCCCCACTCACCTGTATCTCAGTCCCCGTAGTGAGCAGACTGGCCAGCCCCCTCCTGTGATGTTGTCTGCAACCCTTCCTCTCTCCTGCAGACTGGTGGTCCAGCCCACAGTCTCTTGTTCTTATGATCTGCCATGTTCCCTCCTGCATCCACCCCTCACCCCCAATGGAGTCCTTTGACGTGGCTTTTTGGTCAGTTTAAATCTATGTCTACTCCAGACATAGGAGTGTGGGTAACTTTTTTATTACAAGCACGAGGATGCTCTATCTGGCCTGAACTAGACTGGTGAACAATCCTGTTAAGACGAGGACAAAAGGAATTACATATAAATTACTTCTAAGTAGCAGTCCCCAGGATGGCAGCCCCAGTCCCTGCCCTGGGCTATTTTCTATGTCCCCGAGACAGAGTCATGGTGAAGGAGCAGCCAGATACCCCACTGGTTTAGTGATCAGTCACGACTGGCCAAGAGGAGGCTTTTATTTACTGGACAAAGGCTGTAAACTTGATCACCTCTAAAGATCCTCACTGAACTTTATTTCTAATTTGTACATTTCATTCATGCCTTCCTTTTTTAATGCACTTTTTCTAAATATAGTTGCGGAGAGCTGGGCTCTAGGACTCGGGCAAATCTCATAGCACGTCCACTGGTTGGGTAGTGATGTATAAAGGGCTACGATTGTCAGGCCAGGCTCTATCTCATTGGTAGTGCCCTTATTTGGTTGTTGTGATCCCGCTATGCAGTACCTCCCTAAGGACAGAGTCCCTGGCAACACGTATGGCATCGGTCAGAGGGGCTGTGGAGCAGGCCACCTTTCCAAGTGGGGTTTGTCAGTGTTCCAGCTTCTGTGCTAACTTCACATCTGCTGGAGACAAAATCAAAACCGTTTTTTACCACTTTCATCAATAGAGTTGCTACTGGGAGTTTATGCAAAACAGAAAACAAATAAACAAACAAACAACAACAATAATAGCTCTCCCCCCCACACACACACAGGGTCCTGCTTTCTCTTCCTAACAACCCTAAAATTTACCCAATGCATATTATTAAGGAGAATTCTGAGAGGCTGGGCAAGGTTAAAAAAGTACCTGAGCCCCATGTTCCTCCTCCCACCCTCCGTTTCTGTTATCTCCAGGGTGGCACTGCCTTATGTCACAGTGAAGACCATGCAGACACTTCACAACAATATCCATCCTAATGTCTCAGGTGTCAACCACACGCCCATCACATAACTATACAAAATAAGAACGACTTGTTCCATCCCCCAGAGTCACCAGCAACGTTAAAATAAGTGACTTCATTTTTAAAATAAATTAGAAGAGATCAAGGTTCTCCCTATTATTCTCTTGCATTTTCACATGCTTTCTTCTGTGGGGAAGAAAGAGGTGGCTCTGAGCTGTCAAGCTCAGAATCGCACAGCTGGGGTCCTGTGGGAAACTCAGCCCCCCCACAAACACCTCTTGCGTGGCAGGAAATGGCCTCTGATCTGCTCCTGAGTCCGTAGCGTTCTATTTTTAAACCCCTGCTTTAAAAAGGCAATGTCGATTTACAGGTTTGTGACGTCACGGAAATGGCGCCATGAGAAGCGCATCCGACAGCTCTCCCCTAAATCACAACAAATTTATCAACTAGAAACAGAAAAATTTATCCTCGGAGCATTCCGGAGTTCCACACAAACTGAAAGCAAAAGGACTGTTATCACTTGAATCTGAGAGACGAGGGTGTGGAGGAAGCTACCGCAGCAGCGACGCTCATTCAAGCCTCGAGGGAGTGCGCCTGCGGTGAGTCAGCCCATATACTTGGGAACCGCGAGCCGCCACCGCGAGCCGCCGCGAGCCCCCGTCGGGTTGAGCACCGCTGACGTTCCCAGCGGCCCGCACACTGCGAGTGGGGGTCGCCGGCCACCGGTGCCCGGAGTGCCCCATTCGCGCGCGTGCCTTGGGCATTCCACGCGCCCAGGGCGCCCTGCTGGCCCGCACACCCAGGGGTCTCCATTATCCTGCGCCTGGTGCGGTCCAGGCGCTAGTGGCGGGGCGAGCGGGAGAGGCTTGGGAGATTCTCTCCATGGGCGGGGCACCTCACCCAGCCATTCAAGCTAACAATCAAGCGTTGGGGGAGGGGCGCGCGCAGGCAGCCTAAAATACCTTCGGAAACAGAGCTGCGACCCGATCACTGAAATTAGCTTAACCCATAAAATCTGTGCGCACCCTCGGTTCTAATTGATAAGATCTCTCTCAGTTCAGCGATCCAAGACAAGAGGCGTGATATTTTTTAGTGCCTCTCGCTAAAGGGGCGGGGGCAACTTCTGATTGATAGAGCCTCCATATTAAGGGATAAATGCTAACAAGAAGGACTTGGCAGATAATAAGGTCTATACTACACTAGTCGTAAGCAGAGACGAGTGCCTCTTCTTCCCTGCAAAAACAGGCTACAAAGTGTGGAAAGCCTGGGTTGAGAGGTCCAACTAAATGATAGGCGCTGAACAGTCACCTTGACAACAATTGACTCCCACCCCCGCCTGATTACACTGGAGGCCCTGACTCTCAGAGCCTTTCCCAAAGCCTTGCACTGAGTGGGGATAGAGTGGGGATTTCCCAGCTCGTTGAGCCTCTTACTCCCTAGGCAGAAGCAGTTGCAGCCTTATAGCTGGATCACCAGGCTGCTAATTCAGAAAGGGGGGACTAGGAGAGAGAATCCAGGAAAGCAAACTCTCTCATCGTTGGACCCTGCAAACGCCAACAAGCCTTTACTTCCAGCAAGACTAAAGCCAATTATATGACATTGCCATAGAATCCCATCAACTGCAAATCCCTACCTAAGAGTGACATAGGGGCAGAGCCTGGGGTACAGAGTCACCGACTAGGAAGAGGGAGAGAAAAGAAAAAGGAAGAAGTTAACCTCTCAAAATCAAGAAAAACCCACAGACTTTACAACTTGATCCACTAATTTTTGTTGTTGTTGTTGTTGTTGTTGTTTGTTTCTTCTATCTTTTTGCCTTTATTTCCTCCACCTCGGTCCTTCTATTCTCTGCCCATCTTATGCTTCCCCTTTCTTGAACTACACTACCCATGAGTGTTGCATTTTATTTTTCTTCTTCATCCTCACCCTCCTTTAAGGTTATACTCCAAAACACTTAACTCTCACTCTCTCCTCTTTTGTTTTTTTTTTGTTTTTTTTTTGTCTTGCTTTATTTTGTTTTTTTCTCCTCCTATTTTATTTCTTCCTCGTTTTTCTCTTTTTCTTATTTTTTCCTTTCTATTCATTTTTTCTTTTCTCAGTTTACTTTCCTCCCATATAATCCTCAATCACGAACAAATTAGTCAATTTGGGACTCAAGGCTTTTTTTTGGCTTTATTTATCTTTTTTGCTTTTGTTTTTATTTTTTTTCTCTTGTTTGTTTATTTTTGTGGCATTTTGGGTTCTCCCAACCCAAGGTCTCCATTGTATTTAGTCTTCGCTCCACTTAATACAACAGATTTTTACTTATTATTTTTATTTTTTCTTCTTTATTATTCTTTTTTGGTCTTTTTTTCTGATTCCCTCTTATCCCTCTCATTATATCTCTTAGTTGACCATCACTTACAAGCAAATCATCTTATGCTTGTCTAAGATTTTCTTCCTTTTTTTTTTTTTTTTGCATTTAGTAGGTCCCTACTCCCTTTTTTTTTGCCCCTTGAACTCTTCACCCCAAATCAGGCCTTCCATTATAGGCACGATATTTCCCTGAGGAGGGGAGAGGAGGGAAAGAGAAGAGAGAAAAAAAGGGGGAAATAATAAATTATTACTGTTTTTTTGTGGGGTGTTTTACCCTTTTTTTTTTCTTTTTACTCTTTATTAATTCTAATTAGTGCTATCAATAAGACCACCCTCAGATGCCGATAAGAAAGAGGAAATCGAATATTATGGATACAAAAGAAAGAGAGGTAACACAAATAGATGTGGAAAAATCTATGGAGAAAAGACTTAACATATTGGAAGCCTTGGAGCTAAATGACAGAGAATTTAAAATAGAAATCTTAAAAATACTCAGAGATATACAAGAAAACACAGAAAGGCAATATAGGGAGATCAGAAAACAATTCAATGAACACAAAGAATATATTACCAAGGAAATTGAAACTATAAAAACAAATCAAACAGAAATGAAAAACTCAATTCACGAGCTGAAAAACGAGGTAACAAGCTTAGCTAACAGAACAGCCCAGATTGAAGATAGGATTAGTGAAATAGAAGACAAACAACTTGAGGCACAACAGAGAGAAGAAGAAAGAGACTCAAAAATAATAAAAAATGAGAAAGCCCTACAGGAATTGTCTGACTCCATCAGAAAGAATAACATAAGAATAATAGGTATATCAGAGGGAGAAGAGAAAGAAAATGGAATGGAGAATATACTCAAACAAATAATAGACGAGAACTTCCCAAGCCTGTGGAAGGAACTAAAGCCTCAAATTCAAGAAGCAAACAGAACACCAAGTTTTCTTAACCCCAACAAACCCACTCCAAGGCACATCATAATAAAGATGACACAAACCAATGACAAAGAAAAAATTCTCAAGGCAGCCAGGGAAAAGAAGAGTACAACATATAAAGGAAGGCCTATTAGATTATCATCAGATTTCTCAGCACAAACTCTACAAGCTAGAAGAGAGTGGACCCCAATATTTAAAGCCCTGAAAGAGAGGAACTTTCAGCCAAGAATACTATACCCATCAAAGCTATCCTTCAAGTATGAAGGAGATATAAAAACATTCACAAATACAGAAAAGATGAGAGAATTTATCAACAGAAAGCCCCCACTCCAGGAAATACTAAGGGGGGTTTTCCAACCAGATTCAAAGAACAAAAGAAAACAACACCACAAGTAACAGCTCCACCAAGAACACAATAAAACCAAACTTAAACTGTGACAACAAAGGAAAAAAAGGGGGGAGAGGATGGAGATTAACAGTAGCAAAGGATGATGAAGTGCAGAAATACTTATAAGATAGGGTACTACAATGAATATGGTAGGTACCCTTTTCATTACTTAATGGTAACCACCCTTAAAAAAACCACCACAAAAACACGACTTAAAAAAGGTAGCAACAGAGGAAAGAAGTATGGAACACAAACAAACAAAAACAAATGATAGAAAAACAAAAGAGAAGAATCAAACTAGATACAAAACTAACAGAAAGCAATTTATAAAATGGCAGTAGGGAACCCACAAGTGTCAATAATTACACTAAATGTAAATGGATTAAACTTACCAATAAAAAGACACAGAGTAGCAGAATGGATTAAAAAAGAAAATCCAACTGTATGCTGCCTACAAGAAACACATCTAAGCAACAAGGATAAAAACAAATTCAAAGTGAAAGGCTGGAAAACAATACTCCAAGCAAACAACACCCAAAAAAAAGCAGGTGTAGCAATACTCATATCTAATAATGCTGACTACAAGACAGAAAAAGTACTCAGAGACAAAAATGGTCATTTCATAATGATTAAGGGGAAGTTGAATCAAGAAGACATAACAATCCTTAATATATATGCACCAAACCAAGGAGCACCAAAATATATAAGACAGCTACTTATTGACCTTAAAACAAAAACTAACAAAAATACAATCATACTTGGAGACCTCAATACACCGCTGACGGCTCTAGATCTGTCATCCAAACAGAGAATCAATAAAGATATAGTGGCCTTAAAACGAAATACTAGAACACCTGGATATGATAGACATCTACAGGACACTTCATCCCAAAGCGACAGAGTATACATTTTTCTCTAGTGTACATGGAACATTCTCAAGAATTGACCATATGTTGGGCCACAAAGACAATATCAGCAAATTTAGAAAAATTGAAATTGTACCAAGCATATTTTCTGATCATAAAGCCTTGAAACTAGAATTCAACTGCAAAAAAGAGGGGGAAAAACCCACAAAAATGTGGAAACTAAACAACATACTTCTAAAAAATGAATGGGTCAAAGAAGAAATAAGCGCAGAGATCAAAAGATATATACAGACAAATGAAAATGAAAATACGACATATCAGAATCTCTGGGATGCAGCCAAAGCAGTAATAAGAGGAAAGTTCATATCACTTCAGGCCTATATGAACAAACAAGAGAGAGCCGAAGTAAACCACTTAACTTCACACCTTAAGGAACTAGAAAAAGAAGAGCAAAGACAACCCAAAACCAGCCGAAGAAAGGAGATAATAAAAATCAGAGCAGAAATAAATGAAATAGAGAACAGAAAAACTATAGAAAAAATCAATAAAACAAGGAGCTGGTTCTTTGAAAAGATCAACAAAATTGACAAACCCTTGGCAAGACTCACCAAGGAAAAAAGACACAGGACTCAAATAAATAAAATCCAAAATGAAAGAGGAGAGATCACCACAGACATCATAGAAATACAAAGAATTATTGTAGAATACTATGAAAAATTATATGCCACCAAATACAACAATCTAGAAGAAATGGATAAATTCCTAGATCAATACAACCTTCCTAGACTGAGTCATGAAGAAGCAGAAAGCCTAAACAGACCAATCAGCAGGGAGGAAATAGAAAAAACTATTAAAAATCTCCCCAAAAATAAAAGTCCAGGCCCAGACGGTTATACTAGTGAATTCTATCAAACATTCAAAGAAGACTTGGTTCCTATTCTACTCAAAGTCTTCCAAAAAATTGAAGAAGAAGCAATACTTCCAAACACATTTTATGAGGCCAACATAACCCTCATACCAAAACCTGGCAAGGATGGCACAAAAAAAGAAAACTACAGACCAATATCTCTAATGAATACAGATGCTAAAATACTAAACAAAATACTGGCAAACCGAATGCAACAACATATTAAAAAAATAATACATCATGATCAAGTGGGATTCATCCCAGAATCTCAAGGATGGTTCAACATACACAAAACGGTTAACGTAATACACCATATCAACAAAACAAAGAACAAAAACCACATGATCTTATCAATAGATGCAGAAAAGGCTTTTGATAAAATACAACACAATTTTATGTTTAAGACTCTCAACAAAATGGGTATAGAAGGAAAATATCTCAACATGATAAAGGCCATATATGATAAACCATCAGCCAACATCCTATTAAACGGCATAAAACTGAGGACTTTCTACCTTAAATCAGGAACAAGACAGGGTTGTCCACTCTCTCCACTCTTATTCAACTTCTTATGCTAGAAGTTCTGGCCAGAGCAATCAGACAAGACAAAGAAATAAAAGGCATCCATATCGGAAAAGAAGAAGTAAAGCTATCACTTTTTGCTGATGATATGATCCTATACATCGAAAACCCAAAGGACTCCACAAAAAGATTATTAGAAACAATAAACCAATACAGTAAGGTCGCAGGATACAAAATTAACATACAAAAGTCCATAGCCTTTCTATATGCCAACAATGAAATATTAGAAAACGAACTAAAAAAAAAAAATCCCCTTCACGATTGCAACAAAAAAAATAAAATACCTAGGAATAAACATAACAAAGAACGTAAAGGACCTATATAATGAAAATTACAAAGCATTGTTAAGGGAAATCGAAAAAGATACAATGAGATGGAAAAATATTCCTTGTTCTTGGATAGGAAGAATAAATATAATCAAAATGGCCATATTACCCAAAGCAATATACAAATTTAATGCAGTTCCCATCAAAATCCCTATGAGATTTTTTAAAGAAATGGAACAAAAAATCATCAGATTTATATGGAACTATAAAAAACCCCGAATAGCCAAAACAATCCTAAGGAAAAAGAATGAAGCTGGGGGCATTACAATACCTGACTTTAAACTATATTATAGGGCCACGATAATCAAAACAGCATGGTATTGGCAAAAAAATAGACACTCAGACCAATGGAACAGAATAGAAAGCCCAGAAATAAAACCACATATATATGGTCAAATAATCTTTGATAAAGGGACCAACAACACACAATGGAGAAAAGAAAGCCTCTTCAACAAATGGTGTTGGGAAAACTGGAAAGCCACATGCAAAACAATGAAACTCGACTACAGCCTGTCCCCGTGTACTAAAATTAATTCAAAATGGATCAAAGACCTAAATATAAGACCTGAAACAATAAAGTCCATAGAAGAAGACATAGGTACTAAAATCATGGACCTGGGTTTTAAAGAACATTTTATGAATTTGACTCCAATGGCAAGAGAAGTGAAGGCAAAGATAAATGAATGGGACTACATCAGAATTGAAAGTTTTTGCTCAGCAAGAGAAACTGATATCAAAATAAACAGACAGCCAACTATATGGGAACTGATATTTTCAAACGACAGCTCAGATAAGGGCCTAATATCCAAAATTTACAAAGAACTCATAAAACTCAACAACAAACAAACAAACAATCCAATAAAAAAATGGGAAGAGGACATGAACAGACACTTCTCCCAGGAAGAGATACAAATGGCCAACAGATATATGAAAAGATGCTCAGCTTCATTAGTTATTAGAGAAATGCAAATCAAAACTACAATGAGATACCACCTCACTCCTGTTAGATTAGCTATTATCAACAAGACGGGTAATAGCAAATGTTGGAGGGGCTGTGGAGAAAAAGGAACCCTCATTCACTGTTGGTGGGACTGTAAAGTAGTACAACCATTATGGAGGAAAGTATGGTGGTTCCTCAAAAAACTGCAAATAGAACTACCTTATGACCCAGCAATCCCTCTACTGGGTATATACCCCAAAACCTCAGAAACATTGATACGTGAAGACACATGTAACCCCATGTTCATTGCAGCACTGTTCACAGTGGCCAAGACATGGAAACAACCAAAAAGCCCTTCAATAGAAGACTGGATAAAGAAGATGTGGCACATATACACTATGGAATACTACTCAGCCATAAGAAATGATGACATCAGATCATTTACAGCAAAATGGTGGGATCTTGATAACATTATAAGGGGTGAAATAAGCAAATCAGAAAAAAACAAGAACTACATGATTCCATACATTGGTGGAACATAAAAATGAGACTAAGAGACATGGACAAGAGTGTGGTGGTTACCATGGGTGGGGGGGGAGGGAGGACATGGGAGGGAGGGAGGGAGAGAGTTAGGGGGAGGGGGAGGGGCACAGAGAACTAGATAGAGGGTGACGGAGGACAATCTGACTTTGGGCGAGGGGTTTGCAACATAATTTGATGACAAAATAACCTAGACATGTTTTCTTTGAATATATGTACCCTGATTTATTAATGTCATCCCATTACCATTAATAAAAATTTATTAAAAAAAATAAATAAATAAAAAATAAAATAAAATAAAAAAAAAAGTAAAAAGGCAATGTCGTGGTTCTTAAGTGTGTCAATGGAACATTTAAGCTGCATTCTGCAGGTCTACCTTTAATCTTTTTCACTTTGCTACATAAGGATGCCACATTTTTATGACAATTACATGGCTTTCAATATACTATTTTGCCTTCAAAAATTTCAAAACTATTAGCCCTTCCAAAACAACAAATCTTCAAAATACATGAAACAGAGATTGATAGCTGAAGAGAGAAATAGTTAAACTCACAATTATAATTGGAGACACCTAGACACCCTCTTTCCAGTAACTGACGGAACTTCTGGGCACTATATCAGCAAGGATACAAAAGATCTGAGCTACACTCCAACAGAATCTAACTGGCATTTACAGGACATTTCACCCAACAATAGCAGAATAAACATTATTTTTCTAAGTGCCCATGTAAATATATCAACATAGACCATACCCTGGGCCATAAAACAAATCCTGATAAACCTAAAATAAATCATACTGAATGTGTTCTCTGACCATAATGGGATCAAGTGAGAAATCAGTAGCAGACAACAGGAAAATCTCTAACCACTGTGAAATTAACCCTTTGAGTAGTACGAATATTCATGTACGTCCTCGTGCCTCCTGACCACCCAGAGTACAATCATACAAACATTTTTATTTTAAAAATGTGTAAGGCAACATTAAAAAAGGGCAAATGTATGTTCTTCTTGTTTCATAAATTAGTTATCAAACATTATTTTAAGTTAATAAAACTGTAACTGGAACTAATTTCATTTTTTGAAAAAGAACACTCCTGGGTGTCAGCGAGCATAAAAAAACTCACTACTCAAAGGGTTAAATAACACACAGGTCAAAAGGAAGTTCCAAACGAGATTTTAAAATCAATAGAACTGAATGAAAATGAATATTCACTATATCAAAATTTGTGAGACTCAGCAAATGCAGAGAGAAAATTTTACTGCATTAACTTATGTTAGAAATGAGAAAGGTCTCAATTCAAAACTTAAGTTTTCCCTCAAAAAGTTAGCACAATAAGATACAAATAAACTCAAAGCATTGAGAAGGAAGGAAATATTAAAAAGCAGAAATGAATGAAATTAAAAATAGAAAAACAATAGGAAAAAATAATGGAAACAAAAATTCTAGTTCTCAGGAAAAATCAATAAATGTATAGCAAAACTGACCAAAATTAAAAGCAAAAAGGCACTAATAATATTTAAAATGAAACAGGAGATATCAGTACAGACTCTGCAGACATCAAAAAGATAATATGAGAATACGATGAACTTTACACTCATAAATTTGACAACTTAAAAGAGATGGACTAATTTCTCAAAATCCACAGCAACACACAAGCATGCACACACTCAAGACACATACACAGACACACAATACATACATGTAAACACACAGACACCCACTATTAAACATCTATACACAACCCCCCACACACACACACCAGAAGTGTGGGAGAGTTCCATTTCTTCCACATCCTTGCCAGTACTTGGCAGAGTCAATCTTTTGAATTTACCCTTTTAAATAAGCAAGCCATAGTTTTAATTGCATTTCAAGATGTTGAGCATTTTTGTCACGTATGTACTTGTCATTCATAATTGCCTTGGTAAAATGCTGGTTCATCTTTTGCCTATTCTCTTTTTTATGAATTGTGGCTATTTCTCTTCTCATTAACAAATAAACAGTTCATTTATGTTCCTCAAAACATTCATGTACACACACACTCAGACACATACACACAGACACGAGTACAAGTAAAACTGGAGCAATCTGAGTAGGTCAGTGGACCTTATCCTTGTCAATGTCTTGCCTGTGATACTGTACTCTAGTTTCACAAAATGTTAGCATTAGGGAAAACGGAACAGAGCTTATGAGAGCTCTCTTTGTATTGTTCCTCAAGACTGCATGTGACTCTACAGTTATAACAATCTCAACTGAAAAAAATATTAGTCCAATACAAATGTTTCCAAAATCATAGTTCTTTGACTACCTACACCAAACATAATCTTTGAAATATCATTTTCATCATTTTTTCTTCCTCAACAACCATCTGTGCTGTGCGGTTGGTGATGATGCCTGTCCTGCAGGAGTAGGAATGTGCACGGAAGTGGCTAAACCACACCCTCAGCCCTGCCGCCCCTCCCCCAGGGCATGGCTGTACTGAGCCCGTAACACCCCCCCACCCTCGCTTACCCAGGACCTACTCAGGGGCTCCTGCCAGAGCCCTCAGGGAGCTGGGGCTGCAGCCATGTTCTCACGATTCCCAGCCACAGGCCTGCCTCTTGAGTGGGGTGGCAGACTCTGAACTCTTGCCTTGGGTCCCTGATGCCTGCCTGGCAGTCTCGCCTACTTCCTGAGGCTGGCTGTGACTCAAGTAGGCACCTCCAGGTATGGCCTGGCAATGAACAGCCACCCACAGTTTCCCTGTATTCTTCCTCACAGGGAGCTCCAGCAAGCCAGGAGGAAGGTGGGTTACAACACCAAGGTGACAGGCCCAGGAGGCAGCTGCCCCAGTGTGGGAAACAATCTGGAACATTCCAGGGGCCAGGAGGAGTGAGTGGGAGTGGCTGCCCTTTCCAGAGCCCTGCCTGGTGGCCAGACCTGGAAAGTTTCTAGGTTTCGTTTTGAAGGTTGTGTGTGGGTATGATGAACCAATAGCCATCTGGACCCAGGGACCATCCCCGATCCTGTCTCATCATTTTCCCTGCCTTTTCCTCTATTGGGACAAGAAAAAAATTCTGAGATGCCCTCTATTAAATTACAGCAGGCTGGAGGGTACAAGGAAGAGACAAGGGAGGTTAATCTGTTAATAACTGCAGAGCAAAAACAATAAAATGCTGTTCACCCTTCTGAACGCGTGTGGGAACTTTGAATTGACTTCCAGGTTGCCACTGCCGTGATTATATGAAATATCCAGGCACCACTGACCCCCAGCAGCCTCCACTTCTTGCTTACATATCACAGAACTTTCCAGACCATTGGGGCCACCGAGCCAAAGGAACCAACACTTCTTTCTACGGATGACGCACCTAACCCAGACTTGTCCCTTCAACCTTCCCCCACTCCCTTTTTCTATAGTCAGTGTAAATTCTTTCAAAACAGTTTATGTCTTTCTTCCCCAGACTGTTTCCATCAAAGCTCTGGTCAACTCCAGGACAGTGAACTTGCCTATCTTTGCCACCTGGTGCTGCTGGTGGTGGTTCAGACTGCACACCCAGGCCCTGCTCCTTTATGGCCAGCAGGCAGCTCAATAAACACTTTCTTTCAGAAAATCATTCAGTTATGAAAGTATTTTGTTTAGCATGGACTTCCAAGAAATGGGCATGAAGTTTTAATACTGGGCTGGAGACCATCCCTATTATGCACAATCTAATGTGCCTGCTTGGGCACCTCCTGCACAATGTGACTGCCTCTGCTGGGACTGATTAAAGAGAGAAAGGGGCACCTTGCATATGCAGGTGCTGCGTCCTTGCACCAGCACTCCCATGGACAGAGGGGTCTGCAAAGTGATCCAGGCTGCAAGTGTGAAGGGTGACAGCAAACCCAGCTCTTAGGCAACCCTTCCCCTGCTCCCAGTCACCAGGAAAGCAGGGAGGGGGGAGCTTCTAGTTGGCATCTAAGATGAAAAGAAAAGAAGAAAAAGTCAAACACTTTTAGAGAAACTGTTTCTTAAGAGTTCAGCCCCCCCCCCCCCCAGCCTGACCAGGCAGTGGTACAGTAGATAGAATGTCGACCTGGAATGCGGAGGACCCAGGTTGGAAACCCTGAGGTCACCAACTTGAGCACGAGTTCATCTGGCTTGAGCACAGGCTCACCAGCTTGAGCATGGGGTCGTCAGTTTGAACGTGGGATCATAGATATGATCTCATGATCTCTGGCTTGAGCCCAAAGGTTGCTGGCTTGAGCCCAAGGTCACTGGCTTGAGCAAAGGGTCAGCAGCTTGGCTGGAGCTCCCCAATCAAGGTGCATATGAGAAGCAATCAATGAACAACTAAAGTGCCGCAACTATCAGTTGATGTTTCTCTTCTCTCTCCCTTCTTGTCTGTCTTTGTCTCTGTCTCTGTCTTTGTCTCTGTCTCTCTTCCTCTCTCTCTCTCTCTCTCTCCCTTCCCCACCCTCTCTCTCAATCTCTCGTTAAAAAAAAAAAGTTCAGCTCCTCAAATGAAAACGGTCTTGTCCCTTTCTGACACATGCTGATGATGTCTGTGTAGCAACTCTGCATGGGGGTGGGGGTGCATCCAAATACAATTGCTAAATGTCTCTCAGACTTCCCAGGAGGGTCCCTGGAGCGACTCCTTCCCCCAGCACCGAGAAATTTACCAGTCTTCGCTACTATTGCCTCCAGGCAAAGGAGCACATGCACATGCTCATGATTATTTGTGAGAAAGCACCACAACAATTACTGACCAAGTAACCCATGTGTGCTATAGGGATACAGGCGTGTGGGTAACAGAAGCGTCTCTAATCCTGCAGGTGCCTAGTAGACTAAAGGGCCCCTGCAGAGATCTAGGGAAGCCTTTGGCCTCTTGATGACATGTGACTGACTGTCTACTTTGGTGGCCTCAGGACCTGCTCTGTGGGATGAGAAGGTCCTGGCTTACCCCACAACTTTGTTTCTCACTCTGCTTCAGAGTGTTGTGAGAATATGAGATGGTTCTGCTCTGCTGAGAAACCTGTTCTAACAGAAAAATGCAAGACCCACAATGTACCCACAAAAGATCAAAATAAACAAGTATTTGCAATTCAGCTGTTGATTTCAATTTACATGAGCAGTCAGTACACATTCAGACAAGCTCCACCTGACGCATGCGACAAGGGGACATGTGCCCTGTGGAAGTGAGCAACAATCATACATCAGGCACCAAGGGTTACAAAATAGAATAGGCATAAATCTTAAAACTAATCGTTTGGAGATTAAGTTCCCACATGCAAAAAGAGATCTTGGAAGTAGAACATCTAGTTTTGGTTCTGGTGACTAGGGATAAAAATGTGTGGATGGTGACAGCCAGTGACTGAGATCCTGCAGTTCTGGGCTCATCCTCCTTCACCGGGTGGCTGAAGGGTCCACTGCTCCACGTGGGAGACTTGCATATGTTGTCCCTCATGTGGAAGGACTGCCGTGGAGAAAACATAATTGACAAGGGGGAAAGGGCAGCACTCCGGAAGTGTTCCTGTTTTTGTTCTTAGTGAAGGTCAGAAAGGCACTGCAAGGTCATTTTAGTCCAACGCCCCAGTGGCTTGTCAGAGGTATTTGTAGCAGGTTGTTCTAGATGTAGAGGCTCCTCCTTTCAGCTCTGCTGTTGGTGCCATAAAGCCAAGCACTGAAGGCATTTGCTCATGTCCAAGTTTCCAGCCAGGAATACATGGAGGGACGGGGATGTCTCCCTCATTGTGGCAGGAACTCAACGTGGTGGCTTGTCCCCTTCTTCAAGTTCTCAGGTCCCTCTAGAAATAAAAACATAGGTATTATCTATTTTTGTTATTTATTGATTGATTTTTGAGAGACAGAGAGAGAGAGAGGAAAGCATTCATTTGTTGTTCCACTTAGTTGTGCATTCATTGGTCACTTCCCATATGTGCCCTGTGTGTCCTGACTGGGGATCAAACCCATAACTTTGGTGTTTTGGGATGACCCTCTAACTGACTGAGCTAACTGGCCAGGGCCAGGTGTCATCTTTTTCACATTTTTGCAGCAGTCAAGTCATTCCTCCAACATAGGATCGTTGGGCACCTGTATTTACCCTGACTGAAGCGCCCACTGTCCTCCACAATTAATGGGGACAGAGTCAGCCTCTGCTGGAGGAGGCTGCCAGCTTCACGCAGATTCCAGCTCAGTGTGACATAGTGCTCCTCCCTGTATGCACTTCCCAATCTGCCAGCTTCTGAATTTTTCATCACTGACCCAAGAGGTCTTCCATAGTTTCCACTTGAACTTGCCAGCTCTTTGCATTGAGTTCCTAAGTCCTGGCCTGAGTCAGAGCAATTTTTTAAAGCCCCGATGAGATAGTGGAAACCACTGGATGAAATGAAGATGACCCAGCAGACAATACCATCAGCTCATAAATGGGCGATTTTCTTCATGATGTGTGAGCTCTGGGAAGGCCTCACACCCATGTTGCAGAGGAAAAGCTTAAAGTTCAGACACCCTGGGGAGGCTCTCCTGGGAAGGGATGCCGCTCTGGGTCTCCGCTGGGGAGACCTGAAGGGAGACTTGCAAAAGGGCAAGTCCCACACAGCTCCTCCACTCTCATGGAGAGTAGAAGTCCTTTCTAAGCCTGATAGGTAGCCACATGGCCCAAAACTGGGTTCTCAAAGGGTGTTCTGAAGACCCTATGCATCAGGATCACCAGGGACCTCATCCTATACCCCCGATCACTCTTGAGAAGGTCCTGAGAGGCTTCAATGTCCACAAATAACCAAGAAGAGTCCTGTGCCCCCACCCCTTGCTAGAGAACTGCTGATTCTTCTGTGCAGTGTGTGCTGGGGCTGCAGTTGTGCTCTGGGGCATTAAGCAGGTCCCCTCACCTGTAATAGGAGGACAGCCCTAGGACCTGCCACCCATGATGATGCTGAAGGGAAATAGGCTGAGACCTTGCATGGTGCCCTGTGAGAAGGGTCCAAGGTGGCTTTGGAACCTTGCCCTGCCCCCAGCTCTCCTCCACAGCTTGAAGACTGGGGAGTTGATTTCTTCCATTGACATCCGTTTCAAGCTTAACTTTCATGATCAGTAGCTTGGTCACACGGACCTGCAGCCCCCGCCTGAAGCCCCATGGAGGTTATACCTCCATAAATTCATGGGCAAATTCAGGTCCCAGCTCCTGCTTTCCTGCCCTCAAGCCATCATGCCAACACTGCCATCTGCACCCCAGGCTCCTGCATATAGGAAATGGCTGAGAGATTAAACTGCAGCCTTGAGACAAGTCTTTGGTGTGGATTTCTGAAGCCAAGTCCTGTAGGGGTAGAACGCTGCCCCCCGTAGCCATTTTCCTACACACCTGGGGGCATCGGTTGGTCATTCTTCTCTGCACCTGAATCCACTGTAAACTAATTTGACCCAGGCTCTACTAATTTGCTTGATGAGCAAAGACATGAATAAATACGATGAGACTGCAGAAATCTGGGCCCTCAGTCCTAGAGACTGGGAGTCCCCTGTACCCATCTTTTCTCTATGTTGGATGGATCTTGTGTGTGTTTTTTCTTAAGTCCTGCAGCGCCTTCCTTTCATGCACACCCACAGCTAAGCTGGTCTCAGCACCTGCTCAAGGGCCATTGAGGCCACCACAGTGAGGGGGCTGCCTCACTTGGATACTTTGTAGAAGGCTAGTGAGTTTGGACTGAATTTTGTGCTAAAGAGCTTAGTGCTGGGCCAGCCTGCTGATTAACAACAAAATGAGCAACAGCAGAAGTGTCCCAACAGGCATGTCTTCCAGCACTGCTGCCTGCCCGCCACTAGCCAGGCATAGAGACAGGCGCTCTGTGCACCTGCAGAGGGCATGCAGCTGCACAACAGGGGCTGGAAGTCAATCCACGCTGTGTCCCAGACCCAGGCCTCATCTTCACACAGAGGGAACCATTGCGTAACTTCTCACTGAAAGCAAAAACTTCCCAGAAAGACCTGGAAATTAATACCCAAGGCACATTAGGAGTCTGATGTCCTTCTTAGTCAGAGGCGGGTTTAACAGAGAGTGCACTGGGCGCGTGCCCTGGGCCCCGACTTCTGAAGGGCCCCGCCAAACCCCAACTTTACACTTCTTTTCTAATGACACCAAGTTTGGTTTTATATGTGCAATTTTAACAGTAATAGTACATAATATATTTTATTTATTTAAAAATATGGTTAACAAGTATTTTTATTTTCCCTATCTCTCTTTTTTTAAGAGGCCCAATATTTTCTTCTGTGCCTGGGGCTTCAACCGACGTTAATCCCCTCTGTTCTTAGCCCATTGTTTCAAGTTAAAAGAAGCTTTTAAAAAGGTCTTTGATCCACATGGACAGAAATCAGACTACCTGACACTAGAGGCTAAGGGAGAGGGCAAAAGGGAGTCACTGTTTAATGAGGTTTTGTTTTGAGAAACAAAACCGGGAACCAGATAGAGGCAGAAGCTGCACAACACCGTGAACGTGCGAAATGACGCTGGACTGTTCACTTTAAAATGATCAATTTTATATAATGTAAATTTTGTCTCAATTTTTAAAAAGGGGAGGTGAGGTGTCTTTGAAACTGGTCCAAAGCATGATGTAGGGCTCAGAGTCAGAGATTAAGACGACAAATATTTGTGGAGTGCCCAGGAGGTAGAAGGTACCTTGCAGTCCAGGCTTCTCTGTGGCCTGGCCTCACCTCCCTGTAGCCTTCCCGCCTGCTTCCCTGGGACAGGTAATAGCACCTGTCCTCTGGAGTTGGCTGTGGCACTCTGTCCCTTCCAGTCTTCCTCCCCACCATCTACAGGGCTCTCCCTGCCTGGCCTGGTCCTGCCAAATCAGCCTCACTGATCAGTCTCCCTCCTCGAGGTATTCCCACCAGAGAGCTCCCCCCCCCCGCCCTGAGCACAGAGCTGCCCATGCTTCTCCTAATCAGAGACTCTCTATCTCATTCCTGGCTCCTGGCAAGCTTCAAACACCTCAGTGGGTGCTGGGGGTCCTCTCTCATCTGTCTCTCCCTTGTCCACCCTCTCTTCCATCCATGCACATGCTCACTCTACTTGTTCCCATCCCCAAGGGCTCTTCTCGATTGCCTTTCCTCCTTTCTCTGATTTGTAAAGACACAGTCGCCCACATGTGCCCAACCTGCCAGGGCGACTCCCACACAGAGCTTAGCTGTGGGTGAAACTGCTTGTGTCTGATACCAAAGGGCACAAAGTCACTGCTTGATGAATCAACAACTGATTGTTCACTTCCTGGCTCTCTGCAGCAGGACTTGAGGTCTCTGGAGGTGGACTGATGGGGACCAGCATGAACTGGACTGGCACTGTACCCACCTCCAACTGCTCGTGAATCCAGTCCAGGAAGGAGGTGATGCGGGTATAGACCCCGGGCTTGTTCACGTCTGCACAGCCGATGCCAAAGCTTGTCGCTCCCACCAATTTCCAGACCCTCCTCTCCTGACACACCAGGGGTCCCCCACTGTCTCCCTAGACAGAAAGGAAAGTGTCTAAGGACAACAGAACAGGCACCCTCATGACTGTCCCTTGTTCTAGTGCAGAATTCCCCCGTCACCACATTACAAAATCCAGTGCGAGGATGGCTCTGTGTTCACCCCTGCAGCCCTTCCAGAACTGAGCAGGCATTCCTGACAGTGGGCTCTGTATCCATCCTAGCTGTCCACCTGCCAGATTCTATATACAATGAATCCATGAAGGTCCAGGAAGCCATGTGCCGCTGAGGGAGTGCTCTGAGAGGGAGGGTCTGCCTGGCCAGGGGGCTTCAGCTGACCTCCAGACCCAGGCAGAATTGGAGTCTCACTCACTGTGGCTTTGGAGGCCCACATTCACCAGTTCCTACCCACCTGCCGACCTTTTTGTCCCCTGCATATTCTGAGAACCAGGGTGGGGAGGGAAGGATCCTTGAGACCCCTCCTTTCACCCAGCACCCAGGCAGAGTGGGAGCACTGGGTAAATATGGGCTGGCCTAAAAAGGGTGATATATCTTGAGCAAACTTCTTCCTACACCCTGTAAATTTGCTTTTGCATCATTCATAGGGTAATGCTGGCAGTGGCCTGTCCCATGGGTTGAGTCACCATAACAGAGCCTTTCCTTACCTACTGCCTTGGCCCCTGGAGGTCACCATGGGTCCCTACCTGGCAGCTGTCCACACCGCCTTTCAGGTAGCCGGCACAGAGCATGGAGGGGGAGATGATGCCACCATACACGTCCTTGTGGTTGCAGATCTTGTTGGAGATTAAAGGCACAGCTGCATGATTGAGGACTGGGGAGGCATCGCCTATGTCAGAGGAAGAGGGGGACGTGCAGTGAAGAATTCAGAAAGCGGGCATCCGGGGTCGGGACCAGGGCCAGAGGCATGCCACCGACACTTCAGTGGTAGAAACGGCTACGCCTGCAGGTGGATGGCGGGGGAAGGGGTCTGCTATGAGGCACCAGCCAGCCCTAAGACTCTCTCTAATGAGGAACCATGCGGGCCCTGCTGCTGAGGTCAGAGCCACCCACTTCCCTAAGGGGGCCAATGTGGGAGGAGGTGGGAGCAATTGTCATCTCCAACAATGTCCACTCATCAATGTCCAAGGACTTCCCCAACATCTGCCCTGGGTCAGGCACTTGCAACACACAAGTTTGTTTTGTTCTCAGGACAACACAGGTCACAGAAAGGAAACTGAGGCTCGTGAAGGTCACATACAGCTTTTGGAGGCTCCCAAAGACATGCACGTCACAATCTTATGTGGCAAAAGGGACTTTGCAAGTGTGATAAGACCTTGAGATCGGGACAATATCGAAGGCTATCCAGGTGGACCCTAAATGTGATCACAAGGACCTTTGAAAGGGTCAAAGAAGAATATGTGATGATAGAAGCAAAGGTCAGGGAAGAAAGAGATTGAGGATGTTGTGCTGCTAGCTGTGAAGATGGAGGAGGGGGCCACAAACCAAGGAATGCGGCCTCTAGAATCTAGAAAAGGCAAAGAACCAACACTTCCCAGAGCTTCCAGAAGCATTGCAGCCCTCCTGACATCTTGATTCCAGCCCACCAAGACTGATGGAGGACTTCTAAGCTCCACAACTATGAGAAAATGCATTCATGTTGTTTTAAATCACTGAGTTTGGGGTCATTTGATGCAGCAGCAACAGGGAACTCATACACCTGCCATGCATCAGCCTCAGCACTGGCCCAACAAGATTGACACCCTCCAACTTAACCTGTTTGTAAAATGGATTATCTGTGTGTTTCATAGGCTTAAAGCAGTGCACACCCCCATTCACATTCCTATAGTATGTATACGCAGGTGTGGGTCTGTGCTCCACAAAACCTTCGTTTTTACTGTTCTGAGTGTGAGTTACAACCATGTTTTCTGCATGTGCTTCCCCAATCTGCTCACATATCTACCGGCCCCTCAGGGGGGTCACCTGGCCATGAGCTTGGACTGAGATGGCACCTGTCCTCACCTGATACACAAGGATCCAGTGAAGACAACACAACACTCCCTTCAGGTACTCCAAGTTCATGAATAACAACAGGAATAAGAACATGGGTGGGGAGCACAAACAGAATTTCAGACATTCCACATCCCCTTGTCTGAGCCAAAGGTACACAGCACCCCTGTCTCCTTGCCCTTAAGCCGGGCACAAACATAATGTCCCCCTCAGGGGCTGCTATGAGCATAGATAGCAACACATTATTCAGCTCAGCACCTGGTACATGGTTAAGTAAAACTTAAAATATTTATGGAAGAAGTTTCCACTATGGGCAGGAAGGCATAGGCAGCTATGGGGGTGAGACCCTGCACTGACCTCTGGATCTGGGTCAGCCCTGTGCGCCTTGGACATTGAGGAAGGGACAGACTCAGCTAATGAGTCTCAAAAGGAAAAGACTGAACCTTCTGTCTTGGGTTGAATTGCTCCACACCCCCCCTCAAAAAAAACATGTCCACCTGCAACCTTAGAGGGTTTGGAGTAGGGTCTTTGCAGGTATAATTAAGGTAAGAATATCGAGATAAATCCTCCTAGATCAGGGTGGGCTTTCACTGCAAAGCCTTTTGTTCTTTTAAGAGAAAGGAGAGGGACATCTGAGACAGGGGCACAGAAGGAAGGGCATGAGAAAATGGGGACAGAGACTAGAGTGATGCCTCTACAATTCAAAGAACACCAAGGGCGGCTGGAGCTGCCAGGACCTGGAGCAAGGCCAGGATCAGATTCTCTGTCAGAGCACCCGGGGAGAATCAGCCCCCCACAGCTTGGTTTCAGACTTCGGGCCTCCAGAACTGTGACAGAATAAATATTGCTTTAAGCAGCCCTGTTTGGGGTAATTTGTGAAAAACAGCCCCAGGAAACTAGCATTCTTCCTACTAACAAGGAAAACTGTAGATGGAAAACCTGAGAACTGGGACCATCTTTGTGTCCCACACTGATGAGAGGATGGCACAGGTTTCATCTGCGTATATTATTTTTGTTAACATTACTAATTAAGGCCCTGGCCAGTTGGCTCAGTGGTAGAGCATCAGCCCGGCGTGTGGACGTCCCGGGTTTGATTCCAAGTCAGGGCACACAGGAGAAGCGCCCATCTGCTTCTCCACCCATCTCTCCCTCTATCTTTCTCTTACCCTCCCATAGCCATGGTTGGAACAAATTGGCCCCAGGTGCTGAGGATGGCTTCATGGCCTCACCTCAGATGCTAAAATAGCTTGGTTGCCAAACAACAGAGCAATGGTCCCAGATGGGCAGAGCATTGCCCCATAGGGGGCTTGCCAGGTGGATCCCGGTTGGGGTACCTGTGGGAGTCTATCTCTCTGCCTCCTCACTTTCTCACTTAAGGAGAAATTTTTTGAAACCACATTACTAATTATATTATGATTATAGGATTAAGGCCCTTGTTTGTCAGCTTTTTCTACTTGACCTTTGTAGGATGAAATAACACATTTATGAAGGTCACACAAGACAAAAGCTCCTCACCAGCTACAAATTCGTCTTCTGAATAAACCTCAGGAGGGGTCTCGACTGGGCACCTGTGCACTTAGCTAGCATAGCGGGGGGGAAAGGATGGACTTGGAGGAAGTAGAACCACCAGGGGTGCTGGCAGAGGTCCCTCCATGGAGATGTGTGCACCATTCTCCTTCATAATTTATTTCTCTCCTGAGAAAGGCTGCAATTTCATGACCTAAGACAAATGGAACCATACTCCTGACCCATAACCACTCAGATGACTGTGTTTGCTGGAGCAGTTGACTCACACCCCACAGTGGAGACAGGGGGGCACCCACAGAAGCATGACATTGGGATATGGGAAGGGAGCTCGTCAATGTGGATGTCTACCCTGGCCCTCTCAAGTCTGGGCTCCCTGGATGCAGAATCTTGATCTCAGGCCACTGACCTCCTTCCTCGGTGGCTCCCCATCCCGACGTCCAGCACATTTTTCCATCAGGGAAGTTCTCTTCGGAGTTGGGCAGACAAATGGGTTGGATCATCTCTGTTTAAAGAGGAAAGAACAACTCTCAACTCTGTCTGAAAAAACAACTAGTCCTATCAGCCCTAAACTCTCTGCAGGGCGCCAGCAGTCTCCCAAAGAAAAGTCAAGCTCTTGGTCATTTAAAAACGATTAGCTCTGAGCAGGGACCCCTCCCCCACCAGAGCCCTAAAACTTTAAAACGACCCTAGACTGTGGCAACTTCAGTAAGTCTAAACCAGGGTCAGCATTTATTCTGGAAAGAGCCAAATGCTCACTATTTTAGGTTTTGCAGGCTGAGTGGTCTCCCCAGCAACCACTCAACTCTGGCACAGCAGCGTAAAGACAACCACAGGCATTGGTCAACAAATGCGAGTGGTTGTGTGCCAATAAAACTTGATAGGCAAAGGGTCAGATTTGGCTCATAGTTTGCCCACCCCTGGTCCAGACTGTGGGTACCTTGCTTTATAAAACATGCCTCCACGAACATTCCTATCTGTCCTGACACACCTGGAAGCACAAGCTTGCCTGTCCATGTGGGCTGTGTCACACAAGCCTCTCTCAAGGTCACTGTCACAGTTGCCACAGGGCTTTCCCATGAATACAGGATGAGCTATACTAAGCTTTTCTGCATATGATGATCATGGAATGGTAGAGAAAGACTAGGGGAGGGTTCATTTTAACTTTATCAAAGTTCAAGTGTCAGCACTTCGTTTTGTATAATCAAATATCATTAAAAATAGCTAACAAATGAGCACCACTGCTACAATTTCTCTTTGTTTCTCTAGAAGTATTTTCTCCAGAGTGTTACATGTGCTACATGGTAAGCACACTGATGCCTGTGCCAGGTCAAACCTGCACTGACCTTGTGCCAGGAATCTGCTCCCATTCAGGCCCTCATTAATCACACTCTGCCTGCACTTCAAGCTGCTCTACCCTTGGGAAGGAGAAGGGAGCTAGAATTTACTTCGGAATAGGCTCATAATGCTTTGTTTGCAACTGCAGAAAGTGTGACAGTTCTATCCTGTGTGATGCAGCTTTTTTGTAACGTCTAGAGGTCAGGTTTGGCATCAGGTCTGGCATCTCCCCTAGAGAAATGAAGACTGCAGAACTCAGCAGCTGACTGGGCGAGAATGCTTCTGAGTATTTTAGGGAGCTGACGATACCCAGTATCTTCCAGATCATAAAGAAATGACTCAGAAAGGACCCCACTACAACCAGCTGGCTGGCCTCGAAAATACTTTCGCTATCGACCAAATCTGAGACACTGGGCAGATATTGGGCAGGTGGGTGGCACTGGCAGAAGACCTCACCACAATAAGCACTGGACAGAGAGAAAGCTCTTTGTCCCCATGGGCCAGAGATCCCCTTCCAGCACTACTGCACCAGACAGTCTGCCTGGGCAAGCCCCTTTTATCTCTAGGTGACATCTACAAGAAGAAAGTGGCACCAGTAGGAGCCCGAGGGGGACTAGACAAACCAAATTGACAGAGTAGAACCACAAAGCCTCTGAAATTAAACGAGCATCGGTACTGCAGCACACAAAAGCAGACCCAGACCTGCACGGTGCACCTGAACTTGGTGACCTCTGCTAAACTTGAAGATGTATGTAGGACCCAGCATCTCCTAACATAATAGCCCAGATGTGCAGAACACGACTGAAAATTTCTCATCATACCAAGAACCAGGAAAACCTCTACTTTTACAAGAAGAGAACCAACTGATGCCAACTTGGACAGGAATCCAATGTTGCAATTACCTGGTGAGGACTGTCAGACAACTGTCCTAAAAATGCTCTGACCAGTAATGACTAAACTCTCTTGAAACAAATGAAAACAACAGAATCACAAAGAAACCCAGATGGACGCACCATTGAAGCTGAGTGGCCCTGCCAGCTTCATAAGGGCAATGTCATTGCCCAGCCTCTTCGGCTTGTACTTCCTGTGGTAGATAATTTTTTCCACCAGGTGGGAGGGGGCAGGGCTGTCCAGCAGGGAAACCAGGCCCACCTGGATGGTCCATGACTTGGGGAGGTACAGGCTGCAATGAGAAAATGGAGAGGGAAGATAGGAGAAGCCTAGCCGCTTCACCCCGTGGACCTCATGTGTCCTAGATCCAGCACCAGGGAGGTGGCAAATACAGCATGGCCCTGCTTACCTGTTTTCAAATCTACCTCTGCCCCCCTGCCCTTCACAGCACAGACCCACCACACGTACTTTCTACAGTGGCCTCCCACCCCGCACCACTGAGTGAGGTCAAAATAATAGAGTATTTCTTGGTTTTCTTCTCAGTTCGTCTCCCTTGAGAAAGACTGCTCTGGGTGGCTCTTTGTCCCTGACCACCCGGCATTGTCTCTCACCCTCTTGGCTACAACACGGTCTACCGTAACCAGCTACAGGGACGTCTCAGACCTTCACACCAGTAGGTTTCCTCCTGTGGGAGAGCTTCCTTCCTTCTCTTTCTAGCTTTCCTGTAAGAGCCCTGGGTCTAAGATCTACACAACCGATGGTGATGGGTCCATGAGGAGGGAGGGTCTGTCCACATGGACATCACTTGTGATGATCTCGTCTGTTTGTCTGCTCTCTCTGGACCTGCTGTTGACCACCCCAATCTGCCCTGCCCCACCGAGGCCCAAACTGGGCGGGTCTACAGGAGATGAGGACCACACCCAGGAGGTCAGGAGCACTCACTCATAAACACAGTGGGCAGCAGTGACAATCCACACCGGGGTGATGACAGAGCCCCCGCACAAGTGGTAGCCCTGGAACTGAAGGCTGGCCTGCCAGGGCCACTGCGCAAGCGAGGACATGTTTCCACCCACGATGCGTGAGCTGTAGCCCATCCTCAGACCGCAGGCTGCCGGGGTAGAACAGTGTTGGGGTCCGTCCCACAAACCTCTCCTCTCCCTGACGTCCTGCCACCCTCACAGAGCTCACCGCCCGGGAAGAGTGTTGGGAGAGGAAGTATGGAGTGAAGGGGTGGGGGCAGGTCACCCAAGACATGGGATGAGTGGCTGTTATGAGGGTGCAATGAGAAGAGTCCATCAGAGCCAAGAGCCCGATGCTGGAGCACCCCTGCCCCAGATGCCCATGCCCTCCGGTGATGACAGCGCAACAGAAGTATGGGAACCTCCCAAAACACCCTTCTCACTCACACGAGCTTGTGTGCACCCGCCTGACTTCTCCAGACCCACCCCTGAAGTGTCAATGCTCCCCTCTGCCAGGAACAAGGAGCGTCTGCCTGGGGGTGTGGCTCTGGGGCACTGAGCAGCCTGAGCACACTCTCCCTCGAGGGGGCAGGGGGAGGAGAAAGTCAGGCCACTGGAGCCGCTATAGTAATGAGACATCATGCACCGTGGTCCTGTCTACTGCTGAGAAGTCACTCTGGCCACCTCCCCCACCCGACAGGTAAGACAAGGCTGACCCTCCTCTGAGGTCCACAGAGCTCCCACCTGGCACCCAGGGCAATGGGATGAGGGGAGGGGGCAGGCGTCTGTGAGCGAGCTCTTGCTTCCATTTGTCTTTGTGTTTCTAAAACTCTTACCTGTGCACTTCAAGGTGACCACACGGCCTGAGGCACATCCTTCCCTAAAGTGGAAAAAGAGTGGGCTTAATGGTAAATAACCAAGGCCTGTAAAAGGAACATTTTTTTAAAACTTAATCTTGGGGTTCAAGAAAAAGAAACTCTACTCCCCTGCTCTTGAATACAGATAACAATTTTAGTCTATGTAATAGAATTCATTAAAAAACACCTGACGGCGGCGCAGTACTGAACTTGTGACGGGGCATGGAGCATTCTCAGCTTGGGATAGCTGATGGTTACAGATGGAGGAGGGGCTTTGTCTGTACGCATGCACTGGGGTCATTCGCACGTTCATTTTACCCCATGTTCTTCACTGGCCCTGGGGAACATGGAGTGCCCACTGGATGGATGGCAGGCTCTCCTAGCATGAAGTCTTAGCAACCTGGGACACACACGAGGGCGAGGACTCCTCCTAAAGCAGAGATGTGACTGTCCCAGAAATAACAGGCATTCCCCCCCTCCCCCACGTGGGTGGGAGCCAGGCACCTGCTCTTCTCATAATCCACCTGATCCCTCTGTAACCTTTCCTGCCTTCAGAGCCCCAGTCCTGTCAGGAGATGAGCTGACCCTGCGGATTGCATGTGTGTCCAAGGCTGACTATTCATAACAGGATAGACAGCTGGCAAGCTGCTGTTTCCCAAAGCAGAGAACACATTCTCCTTGGGGTTTGGTCAAGGCGTCAGGAAGAACATCTGGAACTCAGATTCAGAATATCTGACTGTATCTCCACTCACCAGGCAGGTGACTCTTCTAAGCTTCAGGTACCTCATTGTCATTTAAGGACACCTCATTTTACCTTCCTCGTGAGTTGTTGGAGGAAACACAGACTATAAATGGTATACATTAAAGGACTTTGTGAGCAAAGACAGACCCGTTTCTTTCTTAGTTTTTTCTTCCTAATTTTTTTCTCTCCCTCTTTTTTTCTTTCCAAACATATCGGAGTGCCTGCTACATGAGGTACAATACAGCATTTATGACATGCACATCATTGTTACTCCTTTACCCTTCTTCCTCCCTTTCTCTGTTGGTCATGTTTGCTGGTTTGGGGTTAGGTTACTGCCACCAGTCAGTGTGCCCACCCAGACTACTCACAGTGGCCATGCCCCACCTGCTTTCAGAGTAAGTACTCCCATGCCTCTGCACCCTCGTGCAGCTGTGCACAGCCTCACAAACGCAGCAGTGATGACAATGCAGACAGCAGCCCTGCCTGGCACCTACCTCACATACACTGAGTGGTGCAGAGTGGTCACTTTGTCATCTGGCAAGAGGTGATTGACGGAAACAAAGTCCTCTCGGAACTGCTCCTCCAGCAAGTCCACTCTGAGGGTGTCTGAACTGAAGTAGCTGCAAGCACATTGGAAATGTAGGGGCTGAGTGAAATTAACTCCGTGCTTCAAGTCAACCCGCGTTCCAGCCACAGCATTGCAGGTACCTTACTGAGGAACATGTCATTATCTCCACCCAAACTGTCAATATGTCAAGTCACAGCATTACAGGTATCATACTGGGAGATGTCACCGTGTCCCCCCCAAACCATCAATAGTTTTTTCTTGCCAATATATCAAGACTTTCCAAACGTAGTAGAGTCTGGATAGACCCATCTGGCCCCTACCCCACAACTCCATCCATGAGACTGGCTCTGAGCACCGAGGCAGGAGGACCACTTCCTGATGCAGTTGGATGGAACCTCCATTCAACTGAACTGACCCCTGCTCAGCCTGAAGCAAGCCCCGGAGGGCACAGAGCACAGAACTGGATGGGTGCTTTCAGGTGGGCACCCAAGTCGGGATGCTGGGTTCCCCGGGAGCAAAGGTCAGGGAGCATAACTTTCCTAGTCTGTCCAGAGTGAGCATGGGTTTCCACTGGAAAGACAAGCACATGGAAGGAAGAGAGTCAGCGGGGGACACCAGGAGCCAGCAGATGGCGAAGTGTCAGGAAACTGGTCTTCTGGAGAACAAGGAAGGTCTGATTTTTTAAAAGACAAGTGTTTCAAGAGTTACAAGGTGGGAGGTGGTAAATGGTGGCCATATCCCCCTTTCCTCGTGGGATAAACAGAACACACAGCAGTCAGCCTGTTTCTCTCGCTTACACACCAGCTACACGGAATACAAAGTTTAGTCAAGTTTGAGTTTTGAGGAAATTTAACTAAGGCCATGGCAATGGCCTGCCCAGCTGTCCCAGGCATTGCTCAGGTGCTGACAGAGCAGCAAGCCCCACGAAAGAGCTGATTGTTACCCAGACAGATCCTGATGCAGTGGGCTGGACTATGCATCAGGTTGCGGAATGCAGAGGGGCCCCAAAGGCTGTGACTAGAGCCCTATAAATCATCCAAGCCTCCATGTGGAGCAGGAACCACAGCTATAGACCCCATGGGGCGTCCTGTGCACCAAGCTTGCTTCTACATGCTCCCAAGGTCGCTTTACCCTCAGGTGACCCTTTAGAGCGGGCTCTGTTATTGTCCCTATTTTTGAGGGACAAGTTACATAAGTGGCCTGAGTGTGCCCTGGGATTTGAACCCAAGAAGTCCAACCTGACAGCCTATTGTCTTTGTTCATCACAGATCTGACATGGGATACAGCTGAGCAGAGACAACCAGAAGAGAGCTTAAAGAAAGAAGTAGAAGGAATAATTTACAAAGAACACAAGAGCAAACCCAGAGCTGAAGCGACAGACAAGGAAGAAAAGAACAGGCTGATAGCAAAGAAATCAGTCAATACTGTTCAGGGTAGGAAGGACTGTCCCCCCAGGTAGATGGGCTGCACAGAGAACTGAGGGCTTCCCAGGAAGAGCAGGTGGAAGGGAAGGGGTGACGGAGGCCTGTGCTGAACAGAGGAGAAGCCCAGGGACCGGGGACACGGGTTGTTCTCCAGGAGGGAGAGGAGGGGAGACAAGGGAAGGATGCCCTTGGTGAGGCCGCAGAGGGACCTCTATGGGGCAGAGAAATCCTGTTTGCAGTGATGGAGTGTGTGGGGTGTGTGTCTGCTGTGTGATGTATGTGTAGTGTGTACAATGTGATGTGCGTGGTATGTGAGTATGTGTATGCATGTCTGTGGTGTGTAGGTGATGTGTGTGGTGTGTCAGTGTGTGTATGTATGTATGTAGTGTATGCAATGTATGTGGGGGGAGGTATGTGTGGGGCTTGCATCTGTGTTTGTCTATGAAGAGGAAAGTCTACAGGATTCTCACAGGCACCTGGGAGGCAGTATGTGCTGTGCTCACTGAGCTGAGAATACAGCTCAGTTCCTGGGGAACACAGAGTCACTGGGGGATGCAGAGACAGATCTCGGGGTAGAGGGTGGAGGGCCTTTGGGGTTTCACTGGCTTTGGAGAAAGAAATTGAGAATATGTGCATCAAATTTGAAGTTGGAGCCTCCTGGAGGGTTCAGGGCAGTGAGATTTTAACCACCCAAACCGTTTCCTTGGATACAAACAAGGATGTGTTTTCAAGTTCACTCTTGTCACCAAGCTCACTTCCTGTGAGGCAAGTGCGACTCAGGAGACTGCCTGCTTTGAACTCAGAATCAAGAGCAAAGAAAGAAGGTGACATCATGGCCCCCATGGAAGACAGTTGTCGTCCATCAAAGGAAGGGCAGGAGAGAGAAGGAAGTCTCCCAATCAAGGAGAAAATTTGTCATCTCAATGCAAAGTCAGACAAACAGCAAACACTGAAAAGTGAAGATTTTACTAGAATTGTTCTTCCTCCTACATGTTGCTAAACAACTGTCTTAAACAATTGTATTTTCACCAAATTGGTGGCTTTTTGCACTTGGTTGTCTGGGGCTCCTTGGAAAGTGTGTGCATAATTGAAGATATGACCACCAGGAACCAGTGCGGTGGTGTCCGGAGGCCACTCTACAGCTGCGACCAGCAGAGTTCGCAGGTTGTCGTCATCTCTGCAGCTCTTATCACATGGTTGCATCTAGGTCTGGCGTGGACATGAGAGACTCTCCAGAAAGCCATTTCTTATGTGGTCTTGAGCAGTCAGTGTGTCAGGGCCTTGGTTTGCACACCGTAGAGTGAGCAAAAGTCTAAGGTGAGATGTCAAGCATCGTGGGGTTGTCACAAGGGTGCAGTTTGAGAAGAGGTGAAGCATTTCTAAGCTGCAAGCACCCAACTAAAGGTGGTTGTCTTTCTTTATCATGATCACTATTAATGTTTTAACAATTGCCTGGAAATGGTCTTTGAATTACCTTGGAAACCCCAGCTGGGCGCAGGCGATGTTAGCGTGGTGACCTTTCCAGTCGTCAGAGCACATGGTCCTCCAGGCAGCCTCTGTGAACACCTGGAGCACGCCATTCTGGCCACTCACACGGACTGGCCGATGCATGAGCACAACAATCCATTAGTGGCCAGCAGAACCCTGAGACCACAGACAGCTTAAACCCTCCTCTGCTGAATCCAACCTGCTCCCTATCCATAGCATCCATCCTTTCAGGGCCCTCCTACTGCCTAGACCCCTTGAGTTCTCTTGGAGATCTCATTGCTCATGGAGTCTCCTCCCCAACCTAATTTCAGCTTCATGGAACATCGCTCCCTTAACAACTGACCCAGGATCCCCTGTGGGCCAGTTGGCAAGGTTAGGACATAGCATGACACTGGCATCGACTTGGATCCGTTTTACAGATGAGAAAGGCCAATGCCAGTCGTGCTGACTTCCTCCTGTGTCTACAGTGAACAGTCATGACCTTACCGCATCGGTACTCATCCTCCCCATCCTTGCAGTCTGACACGCCATCACATCGCGCTGTCAATTCAATGCATTTAAAAGACGACCGGCACCTGTACTTCCCGGAGCAGTCAAAGTGGACTGAGGACAGGAGGAGACCACAAGGTTAACAGAGGACTCCCTCAGTGTGCAGCACTAACTACCCGCCTGCCCATGGCCTTGGGCTTGCCCATAGTAATGAAGCTGCATGCATTGAAATTGCACCTGTATCAGCAGCCCAGTTTCTGTTCCACATTCCAGGGGGTGGGGCCACTGCACACCACTTTGTCTCACTAAGTGGCTTTGAGCCACAACAGGAGGTGAATTTTGACCCTGCAGGCCTCAAGGTCAAGGGAAATAGTGCATGGCTGCAGACTAACAGGCTGAACCAGCTGAGCAAGTAGCCTGGATAAGGGCTCTCACCCCCAACCTGTCCACCTTCTGTTGTCTCTGACTCTGGACAACAAGTGAAGGCTCTGTGGACCACACAGCGGAGTAGGTGGAGAATTACACCAATCTGTATTCCAGTAATTTGAAAGAGAAAATGAGAAATTGTTCCCTATTAGAGACCATCCAAATGACTCACTTTTGCAAAAGCCACAGGCACTTTCTTTTAAAAATAGCAGGTGAGCTTGGCCTGGCCTGAATGGCCTCCTTGTTTTCTCCACCCAGCCCTACACTCTCTCCTGCCCGGGGATTCTATTTCATCAGCTGCCTTTGGACACTTCTAACTGGGCAGGTTCCGTATTGACAAAGCCCCAAGTGTGGCCAGCAGCCCTGCTGGGCCCCAGGTTGGCTCTACGTTCGTGCAGGCAAATAAAACTCAAAACCAGCAACTCCGAAGGATGTTTGCCTCCAGTAATTAAGGCTGGGTGGTGGCACCCGCTGTTGGGGGGAGCTCATGAAAGTTTAAGTGTCTGAATAGGAAGCTGAGAGCCTACTAAATAATAAATCGTACTCACTGCCCAGACCGATGGCCAGAGCTAGTATCAGCGCAATGATACCAATGACGATGATGGGGAAGAACTTCAGCGGCAGCAGTGACAGGATCTGTGCAGCCACTGCATCAGCATCTGGGAACCAAAGAGAGGGGCGGAGGGGCAAACAGCCACAGAGCAGCAAATTTAATAAAAGAAAACAAATGTAGCTGGTCATTTTCCCTCTCTCTAGTGCAGAGACCGTTTCAGCTCAAAGAAAGCTGCCTTCGTTTAGAGAAAGGGTCACTGAATAGCGGTGCGTTCTCTAGAAGTCCAGTCCCACACTCTTGGACTCCAACCCAATTCTGTGCATCCTGGTTTAAGGGAAAGTGTTATGGACTGAATTGTGTATCTGGGAAAGGATATGTTGAGGTTCTAACCCCTAGCACCCCAAGAATGTCATTTTATTTGAAAGTAGAGTCTTTACAGAGGTAGTGTAGTTCAAATAAGGTCCTTACAGAAAGGGGACACTCAAATATGGAGGCAGGCAGACACACGCACACAGAGGGTGATATGAAGAGACACAGGGAGAAGCCATGTGAAGGTAAAGGTAGAAATGGGGGAAATTCATCTACAAGCCAAGGAACAGGCAGGGAGAAGCAAGAAGGGAGCCTGCAGCAGGTTTCAGAGGGAGTGGGACCCTGGATGCCGAGACAATATTTCTGTTGTTCTAAGCTACCTAGTTTAAGCCACCTAGTGGCACTTTGTTTTGGTGGCCCTACGAAACCAAAATGAAGGGAAGTAGGACACCAACTTTCAAGGACATTTTCACACAGAAGAAGGTGACATCATATAAAATCCAAACAGGCTACTTTAAGGAGAGGGAGAGCTGAGATCTCTGAGAGGGTCACTGGATGATGTAGCAGACTGGTTCTTCATGAATCTTGTGCACAGAGGCACTGCTGACCCTGGTTCTAGAACATCTTTCTGAGGATGCTGGCAAAGCAAACAGCCTTAGAAGACAGAGATAATGTTCCTCCAGAGCAAGGGACAGGTTTATTTACTGCCTAGCTCAATTAATATAATGTCTTTGAGGCAAAGTTAGTGCAGGTCTGCTTGTGGTCCATCATAAAGATTCAGGTTCCCCTAGCTGTGGGTCCCTCAGCTGTCATGCAGACCTACTGTGTGCACAGCCTACTCCTGCTCTGCTGCACGTTGCCTCCGTGGGACTTGGTGGGCAAGAGCAATAACTCAAACAGGATGCAATGCCACTTGTGCTGTGAATAACAAAGTCTTCTGTGTCTGACCCAGGAGTCCCATGCCAGCATCCATGGAACTGTGGCAGGTTGCTTGCACCAGACCCTTCCCAGTTCTTCCCTAAAGTACCCAGTAGACTGAGTGGAAAGGGGACGAGAAGAGCATTTAGAGATCCAGAAGTACAAGGCTCTCTGTGCAACCAGGAGCATGTCCATCAGCACCCTTTGCTCTCCAAATAAGGTGCCGTTTCAGGCAAACCATCTCATCAATTCTGAGAATACATCCGTGCCCAAGTTGCCTTCCCTTAAATTAGAAAGATTGTAATGTGGGAAGGGAAGAAAGCCTTCCCAAGGTCACACCTTGGCTCAGGACAGAGACTGCCTCTACCTCTCTTCTCTTGGTCTAGAAGATGTTGAGCTGAGAGGTCTCCCAAGGAAGACCCAAAAAACCTCTCCTTATCTATAGTTGGAAACACAACTTTACCTTCTGGCAATAATGTGACTATAAAATGGTCAATATTATTCAAGGCTGACTTAAAAAGAAGAGAATTTAAATACAAACAAGGAAGAAGAAGTGGGATGGGAAGGAAAAGAGGAAAGAATAAGCAAAAGAAAAGGTAAAAGGGAAGGAGTCAAGAGAAATAAGGAAACGTATGTAACACACAATCCTCAGTGACCGTGACAGATACAGAGCAAGAAAATAGGAGACAAGAGATGAACGGTGAGCTCTGTGGCCTGGTTGAGTAAGCAGTTGTTTGGGTTGTGTTCTTGGCATCTGTTCTAAATGTCTGGTATCCAATAGTTCTTGATAAATATTAGTAAATTGGATGGATGGATGGATGACATCATAATAATAGAAGTTGTTATAATGAAGGGTTAGAAGTCAATTTCTTTTAAGGCAACCAGTGCATGATCTTAAGTTAGCAGAGCAGATGCTTCTTGTCCACCCACACCCAGCCCCCTCCAGAAGCCTGCACCAAGTTAATAAGTCTGCCCTGCTGAGATGCCTTCTCTCCATTAACAATGTAAAAATTAGCAGGATCCCCAAGTATGACTTATATCATTTCAGTTGTTCTCTAAGAGTTAATTTAGGAAATCAATCCAGATTGTAGAGTCAAAGGTTGTTGTTCAGTAGAACCTCTGTATCAGTTCACATTGTTCCCTTCACTGTTCTGCCATGGTACCCTGTGGGCGCTACCATGGCTCCATCCTCACTCCTTATTCTGTCTTTGAGGGCATGTTGAGAGTAAAAAGCAAGATGTACAACATTGCTCCAAAGAGGAATGCAAATGACAAACAAACATAAAAAGAACCTTCAACCTCTCTGGCGATTAAAAACAAAAATTAGACATAACTATTGCCAATTTCCCAATACATTATTATTGTTATTATTACTATACCCACTACAGTCCAAAGTGAAAAGTCAATAATAGCTGTGTTGCATAAACTTTTCAACAAATTTGAAATATGTACCAAAGTTTAAAAACAGATGAAATTTTTGACCTAGTAAATCCATTTCTAGAAATCTACCCTAAGATGTCATCATAAATAATATATATGAATGTTTACCTACAAGGATACAAACAAGTGACATTTATAATATTGATTCATGCGAAACAGCCTACATGACCAACAGAAGAAACTGGTGAAATAAAAAATGGTATAGAGACATTGGAATGATAGAAAAAGGGGGTTGGCAAACTTTTTCTGTAAAGGAGCTGATAGTAAATATTTTAAACTTTATGGTCTCTGTCCCAACTCTCAACTCTACTATGGCATGAAAGCAGCCATAGATATATGTGAATAAATGGCAGTGTTTCAATAAAACTTTATAAAAACAAACAGTGGGTCAAATTTGGCCCATAAGCCATAGTTTGCCAAACACTAAAGAATATTTAATTATTCAATGCCATGGAAAAATAAATGTGATATTGTTTAGTTAAGAAGAAAAATTCAAAATGGTACAAATAGCATATATCACTTCAAAAAGGAAATATAGATATGTTGATAAGAAAAAAGCAAGAAATCCCACATAAAGTACTAATAGAATTATCTCTGAGTAATGGTAAAATTGTGGACAATTTTTAAAAATCTTTTTGATTAACTGTACTTTTCAAATTTCTATACTGAATAATACATTGCTTTAAAAAGAAAAGTTTTAAACAACTTTTGTTCCTTCTTACTAATAGGAATTAAACCATGAAGGAATAATAAAAAATTAGCATAGAGAAATATGTATAATGCTATTCATGTTCATATTATTTATATTATAAAAATATTAGAAACAATTATATTCAAATGTTGATAAAATGGCTAAGTTACATATATATTTGAAGGAATTTTATAATGTTATTTTTAAAAAGACATGTATTAAAACCAAATAGCACATGAAAAATGCCTCTCTGTCGGCACTATGAATTAATGCATATTTATAGGCAATGACAGAAAGAAAATAAACACAGGTGTAAAAACCAGGTAAAAATTGGGGGTCAGGGGATTGATGGCAGGGTCGTTTTAAATTTACATTTCTGTTAATTTGGGAGAAGTATTTTCAAATTATACATCTTTTCTTTTTTTTGGTGGCTCTCTTCCCATCTTCCATTTTCTCCTCTCCTCCCCTAATATCAGATATGATTTTAAAGGAATCATTAGGGTAGCCCCCTCCTCATGCTTTCTGGAACCTCAGCCAGAGCCCCCAGGTGGTCAACTTCCCAGCCTCAGACACCAGTATTCCTGACTGACTGCATCCTGGACCAGCAAGCCACAGCTCACTGTGACAAGTCCTGACAGACTCACCAAAAAGATACTAGCTAGATAGGCATTATCTAGACCACTGTTTTTCCAAATATTTGTAACCTGTTTACAAAACTAGCTACATCCCTTTGTTGCTAGGAGCAACTCTGTGGCCTGCTGTTGGACTTTAATTTATGCATCTAATACTTTCAGTGATGTCCAGCTTCTTTTAAGTTTCCTGGAAGGACTGGGGAGCACGGGTTCTCAGGACTTTCTGGAGGGCTCAAAGATTCTGGCCAGGACCTGACCCCTAGTTCCCAGGGACAGGTGGAGCCTCCACTTCTGAAAATCACCATTCACAGAATACCAACTCCTGTGTCCGGGGAGTTGGCAAGAGGATGACCAAAGCATCCCCCTGTGATGCCCTTCTCTCCCATATTCTGTAAACCAAAGAACTGCATGTGCTCAGCGTGTGAGGTGTAAGACCTCCCAGTCAGCTATTTCCTCAGAGGGACACTCAGTTCTCAGCCACATTTGTCATCTAGATGGGAAGTGGGGAGTGAAGAGGAACGTGTGTGGAAATCACACCTGGTTCCACCTACCTGGTGCCACAGGACTTATTTTCAGATCATCGAGGCCAAAAAGAGATCTGAAGGAGAAGGGGGCTTCAGCTGCGGGTGGGTCATTCTCCCCCATGGTGACTATTTCAGGGCCTCTGAGGTTTGGCTCCACCTCCACCTCCACCTCCTTTGCCAGGAAAAACAGAAAGTGTTTGCTTCCCTGTTTATAGTCTTAGTATCAAATGCATCTTTGTTATGTTAAATCTTTGAAATCTGACAACCCACATTAAGCAAATTCATTACCAATTAATTGAAACTATTTGGTCAGAACGCATTTTTTTCCTAAACTATAGTAGATAACAGAGAAACTTCTAGAGTTAGCAAAAAACAGTGGACTTAATTCTGATAAAATAATGACTTTCCCAATGTTTGACTGATCTCAAAATCCACTAAGTACACATCTCTAGAGATACGCCCTTTTGCCATTTAGAGGTTCCCGTACCATGACTTTACAATAGATAAATTACTTTCAAAGCACATGCCTTCTCTTTATTCATCATTGCCATTTGCTCGCATAAACTCAACCTTTGCCTGTGCACAAGATACACCTACCATAAACATAAGAAGTTTTGATACTCACATAATGTCCGAGCCCCTCAAATGTCAACGGCACCAGGGAAAGGACAACTTGCCTACAGTATTTGTGGCTTTCCTAGCTCACACAGCCATGACCTAATTAAGGATGAAAGTATCTGGGCCCTTGGGGTGCCTGCCCCCCCCCAACACACATAGCAAAAGGAGGAGTGGCTGGCGACCGATGGCGGCGCCAAAGCTACACTGGGGCTCTGTTTCCTCCTGGAGAATTCCTCTTATCGCAGGGCCCCAGCGCCAGAGCCTTTGGGAGTCATGTCCAGTGACTGGAAGAGGGGCGGAGGGAGCAATGGAATGGCCAGATGTCCCAACCACACTGCAGTTCACTCTCCCAAGGCAGCAGGCATGACTTCTTTAAGAGCCTGCTTCCTCAACACACTGAACTCAAGTGGTTCCAACAGCCATAGAAACATAGACGCTTAGAGCACCTTTTTTAAAATTTTCTTCTTGTTTACCTGTTATAATGTTTGAAATTCAAAAGGGCACTACTAAGCCATTTAAAACAAACTTTGTCTTTATGTTGTTTTGTGTGGTCATAAGGAACTCAAAGCAAGAGTTGTGAACTAACAACGTTAATTTCATTCCCATTGTAAGAATTGTTTGGAAGGGTATCTGAGAAAACTAATAAATTCACAGCCAGCATTTTTTAGTTTGATTCTGGCTGATACTGGCTGATTAACCATCAACACGTAGCAAATGACACAACTTACCTTTATCACAGGAATAGGAATAGATGATAAAATGCTTCCTGAAACTTGGAACCTAGGTGAGGAAGTCCCTCCCCAAACAGGCTGCTGTTGGCAGGTTTCACAGCATTGAGAAATGTTGTAGCGTCGTCAGTTAGTGGCATCTTCTCTCCCCAGCTCCCACTTTACTCACCATTTCTGGAGCCGCCATCATTAAATGCAGAAATAATTTCCTTTTTCATTATAAATGCAAGCGGGATGGTGAGCAGGCTGTCAGTGCTTTAGTCCAATCGGGAAATATTTCTACCCAGTTACTCAGCCTTGTCGACTCAATTATCACAGCAAATGGCATGATCGCAAGCGACTGTGTAACCCAACCTGTATGTGGCTATCAGGTAGCCATCAGTGGTATGACCGCAGGGACCAGGGAGGGGAAAATGTGGTTTCCCTTTAATTAGTAAGTAAGGTAAGCAAACCTTTGCAGAAACTTCACATGAGAGAGTCTTTGGAATACAGACACTCCTCTTATTTAAAAAAACAGGCAGGTCCTTCCCACTGCTGAACAAGCACACCAAGAGGACAGGAAAAACACTTTGGTGGGGGTATATGTCCCCCCATGTGACTGAGCCCAAGTGTAGACTTGCAGCTGCTCTAAAGACAAAAAGGCAGGGAAGCTGACGTGTTCTGGCAGCCAGCACTCCATGGAGACACTGCACACTCCATTCTTCAGGGGCCTCTGTGTCTCAAGGGGTTTCTGCACACAATACGGCTTAAAGATGTTTTATCAGGAAAGAAATAGCCCTGTTGCTGTTGAAAAGCCACAGAACAGTTGATAGAGCCTGGGAACTGAGAACCTCTTTGGAAGGTGGATGTAAACCATTCATTAATTCAGCCAATATATGTAGGCCATCTGCCATGAACCAGGCATCTAGACTCAAAGCAGGTGGCAGAGAGATCAAAGCATTCACCCTTGGTCTCAGGTGGTAACAAATGCTAGGAAGGGATGGGGCTGGGAGAGGATTAGCAAATAATGGGACAGAGTGGTGGTAAAGGAAGGTCTCTGGAGGAAGTGATGTTTCAGGCAAGTCCTTGGTGATGGGATAAAGTGGGTCTTGTGAGCTAAGAGGGGAGGTTGTTCCAAGCATGAGACCATCAACACCAAAGACCTGGAGGGGTGTTTGAGAAACCCCAAGAAAGCCTATGTGCCTGGAAAGGCCAATGAACAGATCACGGAGGGCCCAGGCCATGGGAGGGAAGGACTCTGGTTTGATTTCTGTGTGGTGGAAAGCCACAGAAGAGTTGATTAGGGCAAAGCTGGGAACTGCGCATGCGCACTGAGTGCAAGGGTGGGGCTGGACGCACAGACGGACGCGATGAGGCTGCTGAAGACTTCTGCGACCATGGCTGTGACTTGGACCAACGTGCTAGTGGTGCAGATGAAGATGAGGTCTGGGTTTGAGATTGTTTTGAAGGTAAAATTGGAGAGATTGGTGATGGCAACAACAGCTAAAGGGACATATTGAGCCAATTGTGGTTTAACTCAAGTCTTGATTTCCTGCCTCCAGCACCTGCCAGGCACCTATTCGTGTCTTTTGGATTTAACACAGATTATATTTCTAGTTTATAATCCTGTCTTTACATCTTTCCTAACTACTGCCTCCATTCCCTGAATGAATATTTGCCCTCAAAGACAATGACAGGAAACTTAAAACTTTATCTTTCTTTGCTTTTACCTAAGCAGTAGGTCGTGCTCCTAACTGAAGTAGACCCTTGGAGGACAGAGTCTAAAATGTACTTTCATGGTACCTGGCATAGCAATAAGTATGTGATGGGGCTCCCTGTCCATTGAGGGGCTGATTATAAACCAAGGTGGACTAGCAGTACTTTGTAGACATGCGGACAACCAAAAGCCATTACGAGGTCACATTAATTAACATGTCAACATCTGTTAACATGTTGGGATCAGTGTTAGATGAGGTCAAAGGCAGAGCTTGTTTAGCAGCGGGTAGCAGGGAAGGGACCTATGAGGGTGGTTAAACTTCCACCACCAAAAAGTAGCCTCGCAGAAAGTTTACCTACAAACCAATTTCACTGAGCTCAAAATAAAATTTTGAAGAAACAGAAATCAACGTATCTTGGGCTGGCATCTCATGTTCACCAAGCCAGTGTCTTAAGTGGTCTTGGTTTGGAGATTTGAGAAGGGGCATCCTACCCCTTCTCACAGCTCTCCTGGGAACTGTGAAGCTGTCCTGACCATTTGCACATAGTTTGAGTTCCAGGAGAGGTGTCAGCCTCCACCTTGATCCCCTTAGTGACAGAAGGAATGCTTTGCGAGTCAGTCACAGGGGAAACTGTCAATCAGGAAGATTTAGTATTTTCCCTGTTGACCTTGAAAGATAACTTTTCAAGTTAAGAAAAAGGATTAAGCTAGGTGGGCATTTTTTGGCTTATACAAATAAGATAATTCTAAAAGAGAAATTTACATTTTAATATGTTATAAACACAATTGCTCATTATTTAGAACAGAATAATGTATTTGAGTAAAGGCTATATTTCAGACCCCAAATCTACTTTTCCCCCTCTGGGTAATAAGCTTTGTTTATTTTCAGACTTTCAAACTTAAGCTATATAATTCATTTGTTGATGAAATTATTTCACCCTTTAATTTGTCAAAGAAAAACATATTATTTAAAGATATAGTTAATTTACACTTAAAGGTGAAATATTGAAACCTTTTACTCTGAGGTGGAGAATAATCCAATGAGATTCACCATATAGACCAGGGGTAGTCAACCTTTTTATACCTACCGCCCACTTTTGTATCTCTGTTAGTAGTAAAATTTTCTAACTGCTCACCAGTTCCACAGTAATGGTGATTTATAAAGTAGGGAAGTAATTTTACTTTATAAAATTTATAAAGCAGAGTTACAGCAAGTTAAAGTATATAATAGTAATTACTTACCAAGTACTTTATGTTGGATTTTCGCTAAGTTTGGCAGAATAAATCTTTATAAAACAACTTACTATACTTAAATCTGTATTTTTATTTATACTTTGGTTGCTCCGCTACTGCCCACCATGAAAGCTGGAATGCCCACTAGGAGGCGGTAGGGACCAGGTTGACTACCACTGATAAAAGACCATGTTTAGTCAACATTTGGAGTCCAAGCAATGAAACCAAAGAAGAAAAAAAGAAATAGAAGAAAAGAAAGAAAGGAAAAAAGAAGGAAACTAATATGATTATCTTGATAGACATATAAAAAAAAGCATTTCGTAATATTCAATATCCACTAATGGATTTCTGAAAACATCTCAGCAAATTAAGAGTAAAAAAGAATTTTCTTAATTTCATAAAAAGGAGCTACCAAAACAGGTACTTGTATTCAACATTGTACTGAAGATCTTTGCAAGAACAACATAGCAAGATGGGAAAATAAAGTTTATAAATACTAGAAAGTGAGGGGAAAATTGTGATTATTTGAAGATTACATAATTGTATACATAGAAGATTTAAAAGAATCTACAAAATATTAGAATTAATCACCGATCTGAGTTAGCTATTGTATGGCGTCAATATATAAAAATTAATTATATTTCTATATACTGGAGATAAATGAAAGTAGAAATTATTTTTAAACAATAACATCAAAACCATAGGAATAAACAACAACAGAAGTTTAAGACACTGGAAACTACAAAACATTTTTAAAAGAAGTTCAATAGAAAGATATACAATATTATATTCACTGACTGGAAGACTCAGTATTGTTAAATTGATCTAAGGGTTCAACATAATCCCAAACAAAATCCCAGCAGGCTTTTTGTTGGTGGAAATTAACATACTGCTTTTTATTGTTCTTGTATTTCTTCCCTTTTCTTTTTAAAAATCAATTTTATTGAGGTTTAATTTTCATACTATAAAATGCACCCATCCTAAGTGTTTAGTTTAGTCAAAATTAAAGACCTATGCACCCATATATTCACCACCAAATCAGGTTATAGAACATCTCCATCACCCCCCAAAACTCTCTCAGACCTTTACCTTGGGAAACTATTGTCTCCTTTCTGTCTCTATAGATGAGATATTACCTTTTCAGAATTTTACTTCAGTAAAATTAGACAGTATTTATAAAATCTTATGTCTGGCTTCTTTCAGTCAACGTAATGTTCTTTTAAATTTACCCATGTTGTTGCATGAATCAGCAGTATGTCCTCTTTTACCAATGAATGTTACCTGTTGATGAAAAATGCCATGATTTGTGTATCTATTAACCAGTTAATGAACATTTGGATTCTTTCTAGATTGGAAAGAATAACAACACCATGAACATTTATATGCAAGTCTTTGTGTGGGCATCCATCTTTATTTCTTCTTGGTAGACAGCTAAAAGTGGATTGGTCATATAGAAAATGTATGCTTAACTTTAAAATAAACTATCATAATGTTTTCCAAAGTTGGGTAGTTTTGCATTGCACCAATAATGCATGAGTGTTCCTACAGTTCTACAGCCTTGTCAACACTTGGTATTGTCAGTTTTTTTTATTTTCGCTCTTTTAGTAACTGTGTTGTGGTACTACATTGTGGTTTCAATTTACATTTTCCTGATGACTAATAATGTTGAATATCTTTTCATGTCCTCATTAGCCATTCACATATCTTCTCTTGTCAAGTATCCATTTAGATCTTTTGCTTTTTTTTATTTTTTTATTTTTATTTTTATTTTTGTATTTTTCTGAAGCTGGAAACGGGGAGAGACAGTCAGACAGACTCCCGCATGCGCCCGACCAGGATACACCCAGCACGCCCACCAGGGGCGAAGCTCTGCCCACCAGGGGGCGATGCTCTGCCCCTCCGGGGCGTTGCTCTGCCGCGACCAGAGCCACTCTAGCGCCTGGGGCAGAGGCCAAGGAGCCATCCCCAGCGCCGGGGCCATCTTTGCTCCAATGGAGCCTCAGCTGCGGGAGGGGAAGAGAGAGACAGAGAGGAAGGAGGGGGGGTGGAGAAGCAAATGGGCGCTTCTCCTATGTGCCCTGGCCAGGAATCGAACCCGGGTCCCCCGCACGCCAGGCCGATGCTCTACCGCTGAGCCAACTAGCCAGGGCTCTTTTGCTTATTTTTAAAATGGATATTTTTTATTATTGATTGAAAGAATATATTGTATATACACACAATACACACATACATTTATATTATATTCTGGATATGCTGGATACAAGTCCTTTTTCAGGTGTATACATGGTGCTACTTTCTCCCAGTTTGTGGCTGCATTTTTATTTTCTTTTCAGTGTCTTTCGAAGAGCAGTTTTCAATTTTTATAAAATCCAATTATAAATTTTTTATGATTTATGCTTTTTTACATCCTAAGAAAGCTTTGCAAACTCCAATATAGCAGGTATTTAGAAGCTTTGTGTTTTGCATTTAGGTCCACCGCACATCTTGAGTTAAATTTTGTGAATGATGTCAGGTAAGGGCTGAGGTTCACACTTTTCCCCATTAGTATACAGTTTTCCAGCACAATTTGTTAAATATATTAACCTTTCTCCTGTTGAACTATATTGACCCCTTCACTGAGCATCAGTTGACCGTATATGTGGATTTTTCTGCACTCTCCAATGGTACACTATGGCAACCTGACTTTTAGATTTATATAAAAATGCAAGGGGGGCCCTGGCCGGTTGGCTCAGCGGTAGAGAGTTGGCCTGGCGTGCGGGGGACCCGGGTTTGATTCCTGGCCAGGGCACATAGGAGAAGTGCCCATTTGCTTCTCCACCCCCACCCTCTCCTTCCTCTCTGTCTCTCTCTTCCCCTCCTGCAGCCAAGGCTCCATTGGAGCAAAGATGGCCCAGGCACTGGGGATGGCTCCTTGGCCTCTGCCCCAGGCGCTAGAGTGGCTGGCTCTGGTCACGGTAGAGTGACGCCCCGGAGGGGCAGAGCATCGCCCCTGGTGGACGTGGCGGGTGGATCCCGGTCAGGCGCATGCGGGAGTCTGTCTGACTGTCTCTCCCCATTTCCAGCTTCAGAAAAATACAAAAAAAAAAAAATGCAAGGGGCCTAGAAGAGTCAAGATAACCTTTAAAAAGACAAAAATCAGAGGACCTAGCCCTATAGTAATTAAAATAATATACTATGAACACAAAAATGAACAAATCAAACCCTGGCCATTTGGCTCAGTGGTAGAGCATCAGCCCAGCATGTGGAAGTCCAGGGTTCAATTTCCAGTCAGGGCACACCAGAGAAGTGCCCATCTGCTTCTCCACCCTTCCCTCTCTCCTTTCTCTCTATCTCTCTCTTCCCCTCCTGCAGCCAGGGCTCCATTGGAGCAAAATTGACCCGGGTGCTGAGGACGGCTCCATGGCCTCTGCTTCAGGCACTAGAATGGCTCCAATTGCAGTGGAGCAACACCCCTGATGGGCAGAGCATAGCCCCCTAGTGGGCATGCTGGGTGGATCAGTTGGGTGCATGTGGGAGTCTGTCTGACTGCCTCCCCACTTCTAACTTTGGAAAAATACCAAAAAAAATGAACAAATCAAACAAGAAAACATAAAAGAGTTGGAAACAGACAAATACATGTATACGTAGTCACCTGAATTACAATAAACATTCTACTGTGGTTCATTGAGCAGATGAAAGTCTTTGAAATGAATAAAGGTGTGGAGAAACACATGAACCTTTACCCTTACCTCATACCATAAACATAATTAATTCAAATGGCCCATGGAGCTAAATTAAAATTGTAAAAGTGGTCAAGCTTCCAGTAGAAAACATAGAAGACCATCTTCATCAGAACTGGATTAACAATGATTTCTTGAACACGTACAGGAAGTTCTAACCATAAAAGAAGAAACTCAAATTGAGAAATGTTGTTTCACCCAAAGACATTAAGAGATTAAAAAGACAAACCACAGCCTTGACAAACTTATTAACATTAAATGCATCCAACAAGATGCATTTAAGATAAAGACTTATCTCCAGAGTTCTTACAAATTAATAAGAAAAATCAAGCAATCCAACAAGATCTTCCCCAAAAGAAGTATTTAAGTAGCCAATGGCTTGCCTCATGGTGCTCAGTGTCACAGCCATTCAGGAGGATACAAATTAGAACCACAGTGAGATACTACCACACAACCCCAGAGTGGCTAAAATGGAAAAAACTGACAGTATCAAGTGTGGCCAAAGATGTAGAGCAGCCTGAACGCTCGCCCACTGCTGGCAAGACAGTAAATGAACAACTGCTTTGAAAAACCATGTGGTAGTTTCTAATGCCATCTGTGCATAGCCTGACAGCCAAAAGTTCCACCGCTGGATAGGTACCTACCAGAAATGCACACTGAGCACCTAACAACAAATACAAGAGTATCTGTAGCAACAAAACAACTGAAAAATCACACAAATGTACATAGACAGAGAAATAAATTGTGGTGTATTCATCTTCTAGAACACTGCCTAGCAATACAGTACACTATGGCTACAAGTAATAATGTGGATTAATTTCACACATGTAATTTTGGACAAAAGAAACCAGACATAAAATAGTACATGTTCTATGGTTTTATTTGTATAAGTTTCAAAAATAGGCTAAATTGATGTATGAGTTAGTTGAGTGGCTACCTTTTGGAGGAAGGTGGCTGGGAACTGGGGTCCCAGTGAAATCCTAGAGCAGAGTTACTCAGCCCAGATGCTATTGGTATAATTGGGCTAGATCCTTCTTTGCTCTTGTCTGCACTGCTGAATTCCTGGCCTCAACTGCTAGATGCCAGTAACAAACATCCCATCCTAATTATGACAACCAAAAATGTCTCTAGACTTTGGCACAGGCCCTGGGGAGGGGGCCAGAATCACCTCCATTGAGGATCACTGTCGTGTGTGTGTGTGTGTGTGTGTGTGTGTGTGTGTGTGTGTGTGTGTGTGTGTGTATTTTTCTGAAATGAGAAGCAGGGAGGCAGAAAGACTCCCACATGTGCCCGACTGGGGTCCACCCAGCATGCTGACTAGGGGTTGATGCTCCATCTGGGTGTTGCTCCATTGCAACCAGAGCCATCCTAATGCCTGACATGGAGGCCATAGAGCCATCTTCAGCACCTAGGCCAATTTTGCTCCAATGGAACCTTTGCTGAGGAAGGGGAAGAGAGAGAGAGAAAGGAGAGGGGGAAGGGTGGAGAAACAGATGTGTGCCCTGGCCAGGAATCAAACCTGTGACTTCCATATGCTGGGCCGATGCTCTATCACTGAGCCAACCAGCCAGGGGGGATCACTGTTTTATTGCTGGACCTCCTGGGGGAGTTAGATGTGCATGCTCACTTTATGAAAATTGTCTGAACTGCATGCACATATACAATTCAGCAACTTTCCTGCATGCATAAAATCTTTTTTAAACTTAGTTTTTGATATAAAAAAAGAAGTCAATGAATAAATAAAAGTACCAAACATTTTAGAGTGAGCATGGAAAATAGGTACAGTGCTGTGCAATATCTTGTCTGCACATAAGGAGACTAAGGGCTAGGGTCGTGCAGAGTTCTGTTGCCTGTGTAGGGAGCCCCAGTAGGGAACCCTTGCTGCCAGCTCCCACTCCCTTGGCCCTCCCCCTCGTCCCTTCTCATGCAGACTTATTCCCAGGGTGACCCATGTCCTAGCAAAGACTGGGTCTGTCTCCACAGGGGCCTCTGGTACCCGAACCGCACTATGGAACAGAGTGGATCGATGCTGAACCCCAGCACCCAGCAAAGAGAATTCTAAAAACCAATTATCTTATGCAAACAGGATATTAGCTTTTGTCAGAAAGATCAAAAAAGGCTTGAGGTTTTCCTCCGCAGCCTCATCCTCTTCTGCCTCTCCCTCTCTGGCTTTATCTACTCATTTCAGTCTGCAGGCAGGAAGAGATGGCAGCCGGGGAGACACAGGTCTACGCAAAGGTCAACAACAAGCTCAAAGGCCACAGGGCCACCTCCCTCCTGGACCCCCTTCTGGGGATGGGCTTCCCGGCACACACCGCGTGAGTACAACTTGCTGGGCATTTGCCCTTGACTCTGAGCCTGACCCCTCTGAGGACTCTGCGCAAAGCTGCAGGCGGCTCATAGCACCTACTTCCTGTTGAAGGGGGTGCATCTTGCAGGGCGAGATACTGTCTTTCAATCAGGTCCTTTTCTGCTTTTTATAAATTAATGATGAGGACAAACACTGCTGGCTAGTGGGTAGGTGGCCTGAAATTTGTGATACTTGGAAGCCATGTGTTACTATGGTGTTCCCACTTCTCAGGGTTCAAGGAGGAGCTTGGGGCCTGGTTGTACCCTCTTTGTGGGCAGCTCAGTGACTCTGAGATGACACTTCAAACTCTTAATTTGAAAGGCCCCAAAGCCAGGGAGTCTCTAATTCTGGAAACTGTTGGGATGAGGATGTTTCTAAATGGTGCAAGGAAACCATTTGTCCTTAGGAAAAACCTCTTGAATGTCTGATAAGGAAACAAAACGGTTAAGAATCTATTGAGTTAGCACCATCCTACATGCCCAAGGAACAAGTGCTCTTGTAGAAAACTTTCACCTTAGGAGTTACCACCTCAGAGAGGGAAGAAGTCCCCGAAACAATGAGCTATGAGACTGAACCTGGGTTACAGTTTCCATAGGAAGCTGATCTCTTAGAGCTGATCCTTTTGAATGCTTATCCACATGGAAAATATGTCAGAAGTACCCTTGGTAACCCTGGACTTGGGAGGGGGGCAAATGTTCCTTAAGCATTATAACAAAATCCCAACGAAACTGGGTGAAATCATGTTGAAACCAGAGCCTGTCCTCTTCCAAACCAGAGCAGGACTTGGTCTTCATGTTGTGTTCATGATAAACCAGAGGCCTGTGAGACAGGGAAGGGAAGCCAGCATGAGCAAAGCGCCTGCCATGTGCAGACCCCATCCTGAGCACCTTCTGCTGGGGGCAGATGGGGTTTCTGAGGCCGAGAAGAACAGGTGGAGGTAGGGCGAGACCCAAGCCCTGCTCTCTACAGCCCCTGGAAAGCCTGTCACACTCCTGACACCGCAGCACAGGCACACATACAACTTCCTTCTTACTTAAACGTTAGCCACATGCTGGCAGTGGGAAATTCGTTTTAAACTTCTCATTAGTCTGAAGCGCCAAAGGCAGGCTCCACGCCCAGGCTTCTCTGTTGGGACCTCGGCAGGAGACGCCTGCCGTCAGTACTGACCACATAGCGGCGGCACTGGCCACAGCCTCCTGGGCTCCTCATTGCCCTGAATGAGGCTGTCCCTGGACAAATTCTCTTAGACATATTTCATTCTGTCCAACTTGGTCCGGTTCAGTTCAATTCAACATGACATGTGCACATCCTGGTGACAGTGATGAGTAAGGCACAGTTAGGCCTCGGGCCCCACAGGCTGGTAAGGGAGGCAGACTGACCAGAGCCCGTTGAGATGATAAGCATGATGCCTGTGTGTGGCAGGGGAACACAGAGGGGCTGCAGACCTTGGTGGGCTGCGTGTGGAGGGCTTCCTGGAAGAGGGATGAACCCTGGGCCTGGAAGAACTCTGGGCATGTCAGCACATGGCCACATTTGGCAGGGAGGCATGTGTACGAGCTGGGGCTATGGCTACTTGAGGCTGACCAGAGGATCCAAGAGTGGGTCCTCCTGCCTTGGTGCAGGGTGCCTGGGGGATGACAGGGGAGAGAGACAGCAGGCATGTGTGGACCTCAGGGCATGCGCCCTTGGACTCCATCTCGAAGATTGGAGGTGGCAGCCCCAAAAGGAAAGTGAGCAGGGGCATGTGAGCAGGTCTGTGTTTTCAAAACCCACAGTGACGCCACATGGAGGACTGAGGCAGGGGGCTGCCTTCAGCTGTGTAGTATCATGGGGGTGTGCCTGAAGGCCCAATGCATGGCAGGGCTGCCCCTGCCTCTCACTCTTTCTCCCCCCCCCCCCCAGAAATGGAAGGCAGAGTTCTGAAAGCTCCTTGCGTTCTCCTTTCCTGCAGGCTGAAAGCATTGGCAGCTACTGGGAGGAAGACGGCGGAAGAGGCAGCAGACTGGTGAGCTGGGCGTCCTGGCACATTGGAGAGTGTGGGCAGAGGACACTGCAGGGTGGGCCTGGGAAGTGCCCGGTACTGTCTGGGTGGGGCAGGGGCCCCTCCACGCAGACCCACCCAGCACTGAAGGACAGGAATAAAGAGCCCACATTTAAAATGGAAAACAAAAGAGAGAGGACTTCAAACAGGGCTTCTTTCACTTATTAACCTGGTTTAATCCAAATGTGACTGTCAAAGAAGAAAATATTAACATGATTTGTTGAATACTTAGGGAAGATCCCCTTTAGCTGATTTAAAATAGAAGTTGCCACTCTCTCAGGCTGCCTATGATGGAGGAGAATTTACTGGGGTCGTAAATGTCTCCTAAGGCATTGGCACATTGCATCTTAAGGAGAGCCATGTGGTTGGGGGGCGGGGCAATAATCGCTGGTTCCAGCAACTCCACCACCCTGCAGCTGTGTAACTGTGCACCCCATCCACGGCGACAGGCCCCATTGTCTACTCTGGGAATCTAGACACAGCACCCCGTCCTTTAAAACATCGTGCTGCCTGAATGTACCATGATGCCATCATGCTGCCCCTAGGTGGGAAGTCCCTTCTCACTCTACCCCAAAACAGCCAGAGTGAAACTCAATGAAAACCAGGTCCCATCAGGCTAGGGTGCCTTCTCCAGAGCAGACAATATGTCTCTAAGTGTCCAGCATGTCCTCAATGGGGATGCCTTTCTCCTCCAGAAACTCCTGGTCAAGGGCAAAACATGTGGCCCTCCACAGGACAGAGATACACCAGGACTCTGGATTAGGCTAGCTAGTCAGCTGTCAGATTTGACTTAGACAACAAGCCCACTGCTGGGATGGCCCTGGTTGGTCCCTCAGCCAATAAGACTAGAAGTCCTACCTCAGCCTAGAAAGGACCCAACCTCACTAATAATCAAGGAGGTGGAAATTAAGATACCATTAAAAACAACTGTCATTGGCCAACAGTAGTGCAGTGGATAGCGCATCAGACTAAGACACAGAGGACTCAGGTTCAAAACGCCGAGGTCACTGACTTGAGCATGAGCTCATCCAGCTTGAGCGTAGGCTCACCAGCTTGAGTGAGGGGTCGCTGGCTTGAGTGTGGGATCATAGACATGACCCATGGTTGCTGACTTGAGCCCAAAGATCACTGGTTTGAGCAAGGGGACACTCGCTCTGCTGTAGCCCCCCGGTCAAGGAACATAGGAAAAAGCAATCAATGAACAACTAAGGTGATGCAGTGAAGAATTGATGCTTCTCATCTCTCCCCCTTCCTGTCTGTTGGTCCCTAGCTGTCTCTCTCTCTCTCTGTCTCTCTATCTCTGTCACACACACATTAAAAAAAAAAAAAAAAACAAGTGTCAATGAGGAGGAGGGAGGGGTGGTCTCTTCACTTTCCTGGCTGCACTTTGGGCTGTCTATCAACACTGAACAGTGTGTAGCTGCCCAAACAAGCCATTCCAAGTCTAAGGACGTCCACTGGAGAAATACCAAATGCTTAAAAAAAAAGTACAAATAATTAATTACAATGTTAAAAAGGAAACAATTTAAATGTACACCAACGGAATGGATGAATGGATGATTACATTTATATGTGATGGGATGTTATACAGCCCCGAGAAGGTTCCTGCTTAACTAGATTTTTATTAACAGGGGGAAACCAGAAAATATTGTTGAGTAAAAAAAATGCAAGCTGCAGAATAATTAAAATAATGGCTTATATCAGTGGTTCTCAAACTTTTTGAAGTCGGGACACATTTAAAATCCTACAAATTATTGTAGGCACACTATATACAAATTTCTGAGAAATGTTATAATAATTAAGTCAAATATTAAAGAAAAAAATATAAAGTCCAAGCATGTTTTTATGGTAATTAAATGAAATAAAGATGACAAAATTAAATTTATTCTGACATTAAAAAACATTTTTATGTTACATTTTTTGAGTTATGCTTTTTAGAATTTATAAAAAAGAGGGGTTAAAAATTTAAAAAACCACAAAAACATTATCTTTTTATATATAGGGATACATTCTTAGTAAGATTTAGTAAATTCGGCAGGTCTCAGCGCAAATGTGTTAAGTTTTTTCATTCTTGTGTTTATGAGAAACATGAGCCTGATGTGTCCTAGCAATTTCTTCAATGTTTGGGTATCTGTTTGAAAGGCAAATTCTTGTTTCCTCATCAATACATTGAAGAATTCCTCTCTTTTTACTCTTAATTATGTTGAGTGCAGAAAACCCCCACCATACATATCATCTTAACTTTACACCAAATAAAGGATAGAAGAAACTTGCCTTCAGTCTTTTCAGGGAACATGGGGGGTAGTGTAAACAATCTAGCACCACAGCTTAACAGCCTTTTGCAGCCTAATCAGGCAAGTGAGGTGGGTATTTGGGCAGACTGTCAGCTTACAGCAATTCCCCACACCTCTGTCCCCCAAAAATCTAAACTCCAAAAACCCTGTTGGTTTTTTGGTCCCCAACAGGTACATATTTCTCTGGAATACCATAAGGGCGCATCAGGAAATCTTCTAGGGCACACCAGTGTGCCCTGGTGCACACTTTGAGTCCCACTGGCTTATATGATTTATAGAGAACATATACAAATGTTGTCTATGAGTTTATTGCATAAATGTCTAGAAGACAAAGCAGTTGACCATTGAGATTGCCTCTAGAAAGGGACAGTGAACCAGGGTGAAGGGATAGATGTCTCTAATGGTATTTTTTATTATTATTTGGAAGGTATATTTGCACATAACTAATGTTTTCCCAAATGGTTCCATACTGCTCTCTAAATTTAATATTATCTCACCAGCACAACTCTGAGTCATTAGAAATTCTTCAAAACCACACTTTCTAATGAACAGATAAATAAATTTACTAGTTTTTTTTTCCTTTTTTCCCATTATAAATGACCCTACAATGAATATTTTATACATACAGTTTTGCTATACTTAAGTTTTTTTCATTTGATTACATTTCTGGAAGTAGAATTATTAGTTCAAATGATCTGGGTATTTTTAAGTTTCTTGACACTTACTGGCAAATGACCATATATAAAGATTACACAGTTTCATCCTTAAATTTCACTGCTTCTTGACACAATTGAGCATAACTTTCATCCTTTGAAAAACATTTCATTCATTTGACAGCTGAGAAAAATGGCTGTTTTAATTCATATTTTTATTATTAGTAAGAATGAACTTGAACTTTGGGTTCTATATTATTTCCTCTTGTACTTAAGATAACTTTTTCTGAGTTGAAAGAAAGCATAGTAGCCACTTCCATTTTATCTAGTTGTTCGTGGTTTTGATTTTAACATTTCATTTGAAGTGTTAGATAAAATTAAAATGAGAATTTCTCCACAAACTTTCTCAACACTAAGGAGATGGCTGGACCACAAAGGTCATTTGAAGACCAGGTTTTGATTTCTCTCATTTTCTTGGTCTTTGACTTGGGATCCATCTAACCTGGGTGTGTCCTGACCTGCTCTGTCGCTGCACAAAGCTCCATGCTGGGAGCACCTCATTGTGCGGTAGTGGAGGGCTGATTTATGTGCTGTGTGCACCTTAGGTGGCCTGCTATTCTGAGGTGTTGTTGTGGCATTTGTCTTCCAAAGGAAAAGAATTTTTTGTTGCAATACTGGCTGAGAGCGGCCTGTTCTCTGTTGCAGGCTGCGCTGTCATTGCAATGACCCGTCTCTGGATGATCCCATCCCCCAGGAGTATGCTCTTTTCCTCTGCCCCATGGGGTCCCTGCTGGAAAAGCTTCAAGAGTTCTGGAGAGAGAGCAGACGTCAGTGCACAAAGAACAGAGCTCATGAAGTCTTCCCTCACATAACACTCTGTGACTTTTTCACGGTGAGTCATTCAACGTGCCTTTAATGCTCATTAACACAGCAACTGAAGTCATTTTTTGTGATAACTAGGTAGTGATGGGACAAAATTGAAGGCTGTCACTTGGTCTATTTTTATGGGGCGGTCCACAACTGCAGTGTTAGCTGACCTCTGTGTGATATAGCTTTTGCTTTCCTTCTCACCTTCATCTGATCAACTCCTGTGCATCCTTCAGAATCTCACTCATTTATCCCCTTCCTTTTTTTTTTTTAAGTCTTTCTCAGCTTCCCAGGAAGAAGGAATTACTGCTGCTTGTACTCCCATCTTCCCTTTGTTTACCTCTCTAGGGGCACTTTCCCTGTTGTATGACAATGTGTCTGGGGCATCTCTGTATCCTTGCCAGACTGAACCCTCAGATAAAGGTGGGTCCTACACTCAGCTTTGCATCCCCAGAAATGAGCACAGTGCCTGAAACAGAGGAAGTGCTTCAGAACTGTGAGATGGATAACTGAGGAATAGGTGGGTTTGGGCCAGTCACAAACGAAGGACTGTTTTTTGCCAGGGGAAGGGTCCTGATTTGGGAAATGGTCAAATAGGCAGCTCCATAGGGGTCCTGGGAAGGTAAGAAGGACCTGGGCTGCTCAAAAGAGAAGAAGGAGGTGTGAGAATGAGGGAGGAGGGGACAGACACCACTTCCTCTGTGGCTCCCATCAGAAAAATCTGGGGAGGGCACACCCTAGCCCAGCCTTGATGTTAGCACACTCTGTGGGCTCCACCCGGTAGTCAGGCCTAGCACTTCAGACAAGTCTCTCCAGGTGACTGATTAGGGAGCAGCTTTGAGGTAGGGACTGGTATTGGGGCCCTAAGAAAAGTGTACTGACAGAACTGAGGGCAGTGAATTGGGGACAGCAAGGAGTCACGATCAGAGTCTATTGGTTCATGGTCCTCCAAGAATCAGACCCCAGAATTAGAAGCGGAGGAGATTCCTATGGGAGAAATGCCTATGAAGGATAACAGAGAAGAAAAGATGGACTGTGTGAGCCTTGCAGGTCTGACGCCTGCTGACAGAAGGGGAGGAGGACCGAGCACCAGAGCCTCACCTGCGTTTGTTGCTGCCAGAGACAGATGGGGAGCCTGAGATACCTCCAGGGGCCATGTCTGTCTTGGTCACTAGGGCCAGGTCTGCAAGAGGCTCTCAGCAGTGAACCTGTGGCTGCCTCGGAGTCTACGGAAGCCTCCAGAAGCTGATCAGTGCCATGCTGAGCACAGCCGGGTCCTGGCACGGAAAGGGGGTTGGCTCAGGATGTGATACGGAGGCTGAGTCAACATGATGGGGCGTGAGGGGCTGTAGTTTAAGTGACAAGGGATTTCCAACCTGAGCATTTGAAATAATGTTCCATTCCACAAAGACTCTTACCTGAAATCTCTAAGAAACTGAAGACCAGCTATATGGAATAAATCCATAACCACAAACATATGAACCAGATAAATCATGTTACACCATTGTGAACAGAAAAGAGTCTTGCTAGGCTACATAATTTTTTATTAATTACATAACTAGATGTTAAAAATAATAAATGGAACCACTTTATTTTATTTTTAATTTTTATTTTTTCAGAGATAGAGAGTCAGAGAGAGGGATAGATAGGGACAGACAGGAACAGAGAGAGATGAGAAGCATCAATCATTAGTTTTCCATTATGACACCTTAGTTGTTTATTGCTTGCTTTCTCATATGTGCCTTGACCGTGGGGCTTGACCCTTGCTCAAGCCAGTGACCTTGGGTCCAAGCTGGTGAGCTTTGCTCAAACCAGATGAGGCCGTGCTCAAGCTGGCGACCTTGGGGTCTTGAACCTGGGTCCTCTGCATCCCAGTCTGATGCTCTATCCACTGCACCACCGCCTAATCAGGCAACGGAACCACTTTAAAATGAAGCCGGAGCTGTCTCAAACCTTGGAATGTTGAACAGGGCAAAATAAACTTTTGAGCTTAAAGCAACCTTGTGCCCCAAAGAACTATTTGCAACGATAACAAGAAAGCAGAGCAGACATGATGACTAGAGGACTGATGACTGTCGGACTGAAAATTAAAAACATTATTTAGAACCAGCCTCACTGTGCTGTGTTACCTGCATCAATAGCAATGACTTCCTTATGTAGATATAATTGTTTCCCTTCCCTTTCTCATAAGTTCCCTGGCCTTTGTTTCCTAATCAGAACAATATTTAGGCTTCTGCATGAATCAGTGCTTCCCAAATAGCTATTCTTTTCTTTGATCTCAAAGAAATGCTTGTTGCCTCTCACTTTGAAAGGCCTCTTACTTTAGGTTAATATGGTGACCTTATAACAAGAACTGAGGGAGCACATGGCTGTCTCTTCCCTTAGTGTGAAGACCAGAAGGTGGAGTGTCTGTATGAGGCTCTAAAGAGAGCTGGAGACAGGATGTTGGGCTCCTTCCCCTCGGTGGTCCCTCTGGTCCTCCACTCTTCCATCAGCTACCTTGGCTTCTTCGTGAATGACAGTCCTGCAGATGTCATCCGGGAATTCGCCATGACGTTTGCCACAGAAGCAGCTGTCTTAGCAGGTAGGTAGCCCTGGGAAGTCACACACAAAGGGCCCAGTTAATAGAAAGTGACCCCTTTGTGTCTGGGACTGTGCTTGCCAAACTTGGACACAGTGGGTGGATCCCAGGGCAGGAAACATGTAGGATGTTCCTTAACACAGCGATGGTCGATGGCTCTCCTTTGCCAAGGGTCTTCTTTGATATGGCCTTAATCCAAGGCTGAACAATTCTACTGGATCCTCCCTAATGAGTCAAGTATCCTTAAAAGGTAAGCAGACAGATTCTGGGAACCAGCAGTGGTCTTGTCTCTAAATGGAAATAGCGTTATTTGTATTGATTTTAAAGTGACTTTCCAAACACTTGCCATATTCCAGCTGCCAGGCAAACTGTCCCAAGAGGGGACATTGTGTGGCCATTTAATGACAGGGAATGTAAGTTGGTGCATACACCAAGGGATAGGGGTCTCCCATAGCCCCACGACCACCTTGGACATCTCTCCTCACCAGGTCAGTGTTGTATGAAAACACAAGTCCTAGCTGATTTATTTTAATTTTTAGGTATGAGTTAAGTTCTTTCTCCTTGGCCTCTTGGGGAAAGATTATCTAGACTAACTTTGAAAATCAGCAAAATTCCCTTTTCTCCAAACACCAGCCAGATCTGGAGACAGAGGCTCTGGCTGGCATTAGTGGAAGAATCTGGATTTGACCTTCAAAGATGTAAATTGCTCCTATGTTTCTGGTTAGGGGTGTGCCTTCATCAGGTCACCTCCACTCACTGAGTTGTTTTCCTTTCTCTGCAAAATGGCAAGGCTCTCACTCGTCGAACAACAAAGCCTGTTTTTGTGGGACTTCCCTACAGTTCCTGGTACTGCTCAGTATTGTTGTGATTTTCCACCTCTGAAACTCAGGGCCCCAGGGGTCCTTGGACGTCTATGAACCCAGGTCGATGAATCTCAGATTTCCACTTGGAGGCTGGCTTGTAGAGACTGGGGATTGTAGTTGCTGGATAGTCATGAACTTAGCCCCCGTCTCCTTTATGTAAATTCAAAAGATGGCTCTTTAATCTCCTGCTTCTGAAAAGACAATGTGAATTTTATCCTGGTGCCATGTGTCAGCCACTTGCCTCGGAGCTGGCATGGTACCTCACTCTCTACATTTTCCCAAAAAGTGGGTCTCGTTGCCTGTTTCAAAAATGGAGAGACTGAGGCTCTGAAGAGTATTATGTCTGCCCAAGGTCACTGTCATGGGTTGAACATTGTGCTCTAAAATTCATATCTACCCACAACCTCAGAAAAAGATCTTATTTGATAATAGGGTCTTTGCATATATAATTAGTTAAAATGAGGTCATACTGGAGTAGAGCCCTAAATCCAATGATAGGTGTCCCTGTAAGAAGAGAAGAGGACACAGAGACACAGGGAGGAGGCCACATGAAGACAGAGGCAGAGGTTGAGTGATGCAGCCACAAACCACCCCTGAAGCCTTCAGAAGCTGGACGAGGCAGAAAGGACCCTCCCCCAGAGACCCACAGGGAGTGGACCCTGCCAACACCTTGATTTGAGACTTCTATTCTTCAGAACTGTGAGGGAACAGATTTCAGTTTGTAACAATTTGTTACAACAGCCCCAGGAAATCAATGAGTCTCCTACCCAGTGGGTGGTGGGACTAAACCTGGAGTCCAACTCTCTCCCCTCCACGCCAGCTGGGTTTTCTACTGAGCAGCCACAGGTACTGAGACAGCGCCTTTAACCTCATGTCCATCGCTCGATCCTGAGGCAGCTCCACCCTGCCCTTCTGCTGCCTGTGCCCTGTGCCTGACCCTGAGGGCTGAGGAGAGGCCAGCCACAGCTCCGGTGTCTCCTGGGTCCCTCCCCAGCAGAACGTCCCCATGGGCATGGGACACAGATGGAAGAAAAGACAAGGGCCTATTCAGATGTCGGGCTGAGTCACTGATGGTTCCACTGCCAAAAGCAGTGGGTCTTTCTCAGTCCACCGTGACGCACGTGGCAAGGCCACCCTGCCCCCACAGCTGAGACACCTGAGAGAAGGAATTTCCCCGACAACCACATTCACTTCCATGGTGTCTCGGTGTCTGGTTTGCCACCAAAGGCAGGTAAAACATGGGCGGGGCCACCAAGCCTGGGTTGCAGGAAGTGTTTGCAGTACCCGCAGGACTTTTCAGGGGAGAAAAGACTCTGTGTGTCGGTGTGTGTCACCTGTGGGACAGGAGGCAGGTAACTAAGATTTGCTGAAAAGCTCCTCGAGACTGTGGGTTCAGAGACTGGTTTCCATGGCAGCCCCAGAAGGCAGCCCTCCTGATCTCCATGTTGTTGCTGTTGAAATGAAGCTGAGTCAGGCTAATGCAGCCCCACCAAAAAGAACAAAATGGTCTAAAGCCAGGTCTACCTGATACCATACTCTGTACTGCTTCCGTCGGTCACCACCTCCCCAGTCACCATAAAGTACTTTGTGGTCCAGCTGAAATCAGATGCTGGCTGGCCTGAGAGCCCTGGAGTGAGGACCAGAGGGCTGGGGCCCCACCAGCAGAGAACCCCAGAAAGACCATGGCCAGCCAAAGTGAGACAGACATCAGAGGGACGGTCGTGTCCGACAGAGTTGTGCTGCCTCTTGCGTTCTCTTCCTGAGAGTCAGCAGCTGAACAAAAAGTCATTGATCTGGAGAGTGTGGCCACCAGGCCAGGCCACCAAGGAACGTGCACAACCAGCATCAACTTCAAGAATATTAATCACTGTTCGGGCAACTAGCTTACAAATTAACGGCCCTAAACACCTCCCAACATCACATCTCTATACCTACCTACCTACCTCTTCTATACATTGTTGTAGACTCTGCAGATACCCAACCATCTCCTGTACAAGGTGAACTCTGAGAGATGGCACAGTGTGGGTGGAGTCCTTTCTGGCCAAGGAAGCCCAGTGCAGAGACAGGAAGGCCATGTATAAAGGCCCGTGCTGCTGAGCCTGGGTGCGTAACCATCCCAGGCGCGCCTTGCTGACAGTGGGCACCTGTGTTTCCCTGGTTTCACAGACTGCACCGTGAAGCCCTGCACCAAGCAGCTGCATATGACACTGGCCCACAAGTTCTACCCCCACCACCAGAGGACGCTGGAGCAGCTGGCCAGAGCCGTGCATCCGGGCCACAGCTGCCAGTGGACCGCGGCCCTGTACTCGCGGGACATGCGCTTTGTGCACTACCAGGTGAGTGGCCTAGGCTGGGCTGGGCAGGCAGACTGGATTCTCCCACAGGAACTAATGCATGAATGGCTTCCCTGACCAAGCACATACCCCACCAGCTCCCTGCTGGAGGTATTTTAGTACAAGGAAGAGCTTCTATTTGTTCTCTAAAATGATTCCTTTTTTGTGCAATTTGCAGCTAGCCTTCCTTTATGTATATACAAAGTGGGACAGAAGTAGGTTTATGTTGTGAGTACACGAAACACAGAGTTTATTCTATTATTATTATTTATTAAGTATTGTATTACTTTCCATATGAACAACTGTAAACCTACTTTTGCCCCATCTTGTATAAGTTGCAGACATATAAATTTGGGGGGGAAATAAAATCATTTCTGGTAATAAAAAAATGGACTATTATAAAGTTATATCAATATATTATGTTGGTTATTAATTTGTTTAGACAATGATTTGGGTGAAGCCTTATTCCAAGATTTTCTCCTACTAAATTGATTCATTCAAATAGAAACCATGCAGTGCTCCTTATGACCCACCATGCTCCATGTTGTGGGAGAAGCTATAAAAAAGTTAACAGTAGGGAAGGTAGGTGTGGAAGTCTGGCTATGCTTTGAGATCTTTCGTATAAGAAATAAGTACAAAGAGATAGGTAGATAGATAGATAGATAGATAGATAGATAGATAGATGATGGATAGTCAGATAGGGAGATGATTGATAGAAAGGTAGGCAGACAGAAAGATAGATGATAAATTAACAATAGATTCATTCATGTATATATGCATACATATACAGCTAGTGCTCGACTTACGGCCACGATTGGTTCTGACAGACCAGTCATAACACGATTTGGTCGTAAGTTGAGTAGGCTATATGTACAGTACTGTGAAATGATGTTATAAAAACCTTTAAGTAATGTTTTATCATAATTTTCTTTTATTATTGTTATATATCATAATTTTCTTTGTTCATTTTATGCCATTTGTACCATCTCTACACCATTTTGTTTCTTATTTTTACATTCGTCAGGTTTAAGTAAAACACTGCATTACCAGTACAACTGGTTTAATATTTGCAAAGACAATTTCCTCTTGGTAGACATCTTGGGAGGGGTTTGATGAAAAATATCCAAGACGCAAACCACAAATTGCTGTACCGAGTCTGAGATAACAGTTGAAATGGTGCACGTGGAGATGGTAGTGCTGCCAGAAGCTGGTCCGCACTGTTGTACACCCAGCTGGGCAACGCTTACACTGCCAGATGCGGAGCAGTCATGGCTAGCAATTGTGGTCGTAAAGTCGAATGGCCGTAAGTTGCATAGGTCGTAAGTCAATCAATATTTGTATGCATGTGTAGATGGATGATAGACACCAAAATTTATTTCCAAATCTATCCAAAGAACTCTGTATTGTATTTTGTTATATTCTGCACTGTCTACCATCAGACAAAGGCTTGGGTATTGTCCTGGAGATGTACAGCCCACCAGGGAGCCTGAAAGCCAGAGGCAGACAATAAGCCTCCACGGTCATCTTTCCCAGCACAAGTCCTTGCTTGAGACCTGAAAACATTTGCCTCTTTTCCAGACTCTGAGGGCTCTATTTCAGTACAAACCCCAGAACGTGGATGAGCTGACACTAAGTCCTGGAGACTACATCTTTGTGGACCCCACTCAGCAGGAGGAAGCCAGCGAGGGCTGGGTGATTGGAATCTCGCAGCGGAGCGGCTGCCGGGGCTTCCTGCCGGAGAACTACACGGAACGAGCCAGCGAATGTGACACATGGGTGAAGCACAGGTGAGTGTCGCCTTGAGTGGCAGCCCAAAGATCTCTGAGTTAGTGTCTGAAAGCGTCCACCTGAAAACAGTGTTTGAATGCTTCTAGACCATTCCAACATTGGTAAAAATTTGCCATGCTGGCAACATTATCCCTGCAGGGATACAGTAAGTATCTTGGCTATCTAGTGGTTTTCTGCTGATAACACTCAGAAAACATAAATTACTCTATATGGCTTTGGAGATCGTAATCCCAAAAGACTGCAAAATACCACTTCTTTATTACAGACATAAATTACAATCAAAGGCTGTATGCTTGGTTTTATTTATCCTTCTGCCCAGTATATAAACTGTACATTATTAATTTTCTGTTGTTATATAACAGATGTCCTTAACAGCTAAAACCATATACATTTTTTATCTCAGTTTCCATGGTTCAGAAGTTGGGCATGGCTTAGCTCAGGGGCTCCCAAGACTGCAGGCAGGTTTGGGCTGGGGCTGGGACTGGGTTTGGGAGCTTATCTGAGGCTGGAGGTCCTCCCATAAGCACACATGGTTGTTAGCAGAATTCATTTCCTTGAAGCTATAGGACTCCTGGTGGCTTCATGTTCAGCTGGAATTTCTTAATTTTAGCATCTTTCACATCTCCTGAAGAGTCAAGATTTTCAAAATCACCAACTACTGGTTCTTCTTATTTAACACGTCCTCCCTCAACATCTCTTCCTCCTCACACCTTTAACACTTGACGTGGAAATGTCTTTAGCTACACGACCAGCTTCCTTGCTTACAGGTTCTGCTTTCCACTCACAATTTCACTCAACTTTTTTTTCTACTACATCATAAGGACTCCCCTTCCTCCGATTTCCTATATAATGTGTCTCTCACCTCACATCCCAAGTCCTCACCAGCAAAACCTTTAGCAGCCATAATTTTATTAACAGTCTGTCCGAGGTCATTTAGACTTGATCATTCTTCTCAAAGTTCTCCCAGCTTCCGCCCACTGCTCAGTCTCAGGTGTCTGCTACAGCAGCATCCCACTCTTGACACCAAGTTTAGTATCAGTCAAGATTCAACCAGAAAAACAAAAACAGTAATTTTTATATTATACACACATATATATGGACATACATATTTATAATATAAATACATATAAATATATTTTATATTATTCTTTAGTGAATATATAATTATTTATTTATGATTTAACTAATTTATGTTTTGTTATATTATTTTGTATTATTTATATTATAATATATACCTATATCATGGGCCATGTACCTACATATACATATATAGATTTATTTCAGGGAACTGCCTTGTGCAATTGTTAGGGGTGGGTAAGCAAGGGGAGGCAAGAAGGAAGGGAAGGAGCCCACAGCAGGCTGGAAACCATGGGCGAGCGAGAGCTCATGGGCTAGGTGTGGCAGTCAGGAAGGACCACCAGATAGATGGATAAGCAGGTTCAGACACAGCTGCTACTTGGAATCTCTGAGCTCAGGGAAGCCTGAAGCCTTTTTTAAAGAGCTTCCAGCTGAATAAGTCAGGCCCAGATAAGATATGCTCTGTTTAACTTAAAGCCAACTGATTATGGAGTAATCGCATTTGTAAAACCCCCTCACAGCAGCACTTCGATGACATTTGATTGGATAACTAGAAAAAGGTGTGTGTATGCTTTCAACAATGACCTAAAAAACCTATGAAAGAGAAAACTAAATAATAATAATGGTAATTCAGTGAAACAAAATTGTGGTACACTCACACAATAGAATACTTGCAATTTTTTGAGATGGTCATGAGGAAGTATTTTATGCACTGATAAAAAAATCCTATGTAAGTTGCAGAACAGTGTGTATAGTACTATTTGTGGGGAAGGGATGAAGTTCAACATACCTGTCTGTGTGCATATACGCACGACATGTATTTGTATGCATGTCTGTGCATAAAAGTTCCCTGGAAAGGAGACTCTCTAGAAACCTCTAACAGCAGTCACCAGTGGGGGCTGGGAGTTGAAGCTGGGAGAATGGAACAGGAATGGAAGAAACAATTTTCAGTACCATTCCATAATTTAAAACTTTTGAATCATATAAATGTATTACTTTTCAAAACAGAAATTAATCAATTTTAAATGTAAAAAAAAAAATTCTAAGGAAATTGGGTCCAAGGGAGAGAAGTCAGACGACCCAGGGCTCTCTGGTTTGTACACCAGTGAGGGTGAAACTGACCCTCTGAGTTCCAGGAAGAGGGGGGCTCCCACATGGCCCCTGTCCTTGTGCTGTCACTAAGCAATTGACAAACCTAGATGTTTCTAGATCTCAGCAGTGAAGACTCTGAAGAAGATGAGTTTGTAGCTGTGACATTTTTTGCTTTACAATTAGCCTGTTAGCCACCTGTTATCAAAATAATTATTCTAGTCTTTAAGCATGACATTTCTGGGACTATTTTTTCTTAGAGACAAGTTTCCCTTTGGAATTAATGAGTATTAAAAAAAATGCAACAAAAGAAGAAAAAAGTAAGTATGAGGTGAGGCTAGGCTGTGGGGTGTCTGCTTGGCTGTGTTTTGGAAGCACTTCCATCCTTCCTGGTGGAGCAATTGGAAAAACTGACATGATTATTGACCAGAATGGCAGAAAACCAGTCTGCTGTCAGACTCACGGATCCTGGTTAAGTCTTCTAAAACTGCCCAAAAGATGCTTTATTATATACTTAGAGATTTTTAAATTAGAAAACAGTCCTTTCATGTCTTGAAATCACTAATCTGTTGAATAATGGGACATGTGGTCAGATGACACTGTCCAAAGCCTCACTGAGCTGCAGGACTCACCCTTGGCTTGCGCAACCCAGGTGGCAAGAACTGCTGACCTTATAGCACCTGAGAGCAGAGGTATAAGTATACGGGGAGGAGTCCCCAACCTGCCTTAGGGGACACACTTTTAGGTATGAATTTGCAGCTATGATGGTCATTACTTGGCAACTAAATCAGTCTCCCTCACCAGTACAACATCCTCAGCCAATATACCAGTAGTTACAGGAGTCTGGGTTTCCTTGGCAACAATTTGCACAATAATATTTGTTTGTTCCTGTGAAGAAAAGGATCAAAGGTGATCAAGGTGATCATGATGGAATCAATTATTCTTAAATCACAGCTGTTTTCAACTCTCCACATAGAAGAATAGTAGAACCAAGAGAGGCCTGAAGGGTAGACATTTTGTCGTCTTTTAGCCAAAAGGAAGTTTCTAATAGTAAAGCCATACAAGGCTGTAACTACAAAACTACAGGGAGAGCTGGCAGCAGGCAACTCCTATGTGATAATGGTTTGGTTCCAGGCTGAACTGGGTCTTCCAAAAATTCATATGGTGAACATTTGACTCCTAAAGCCTCAGGATGTGACTGTATTTGGAAATGGGGTCTTTACCAAAGACATTTAATTAAAATGAGGCTGCCAGAGTGAGCCTTAATCCAATATGACTTGTGTCCTTATAAGAAGAGGAGATCAGGACACAGACACAAACAGAGGAAAGAGCACATGAGGACACAAGGAGAAGATGGCCACATACAAGCCCAGAAGAGAGGCCTCAGAAGGAACCAACCCTGACAGCACCTTGATCTGGGATTTCCAGCCCCCAGGTTATGAGAGAATGTATTTCTGTTGTTCAGGCTGCCCCGTCTGTGGTACCTTGTTATGGTGGCTTTAGCAACCAGTATAGGAACATCATCCATACAACCCCACAGACTATGCCCCTTTTAAAAGACAGGGGGGAATTTAAACACACGTCCATGGTATACGATAACCATTAAGTGTTTCTCTTAAGTTAAAGAGAAAAACAGAAACACTGAAATTGCAAATGCTTCTCCTTTCTTCTCTCATTGTTGACATCCCATCACCATCTTGATTGTTTTGCATTTGAAAGACTAGCAAAAAAAAGTCAGTTTTGTCTCTAACCGTGAACTTCACAGGTGTTATTTATAGATAACAAGACTTTGCTGTCCACACAGTGAGCCACAGCAGGGTGCGGGTGTCCCCACCTCACATTCAGGAAGAGGAAACCAACGTTTCCTGTGTCAATAGGAGACTTTATGAATAGTGTCTTCACTACTGAGAGCAAGTTCATTTGAAGATGGAAATGTCAATGGTTCAAATATAATGTCAGTGTTCTGGGTTTATTTATGATCAGTAAAGCTCCCATTTCACCTGAACAAAGTGAGTCAGTCTATTTGACCTGGTTACCACCAACGGGAGTTTACAGCTCAAGGCAGGACAACCAACAACATGGAAAGAGATGACACAGGTTGTGGACAATTTGAGAAACGCATTAACTAAAGCAAAGCATTGTGAGGGTGATGAAGGGTCCAGGGCATATGACCATGGTGGTCAAAATAGACAACCTGAGTGCTCTGGATGGTTGAGATGCAGGACAGATGTCCTTGAGATGCTCCTGGCTCTGTTTCCTGAAGGTCTCAGGGTAGAGATTGGGGAGCCATCAGTTTAATAACAACTGGGGGTCCTGAGGCCTCTCTACGAGAAATGCAAAACCTACAAATGGGCCTATAAATAGAAACACACCACATTCGTGATTTAAAAAACAAACAAACAAATGAATTGTGACTATATTGATGCCTCCTGCAGTCACTTCCAGGTTTAAAGAAATTCCAGGACAGATCCCAGCAGCATCATTTTCTGGAGCTTTGGTGAAGGATTGAAAAGTTTATCTGGCAGATTAAACAGGAAAGAAAAGCTGAGAAAACTTCAAAAATAAAAACAATGAGAGTAGATGGTTACCCTACCAGGATGTTCAAAATGTGTGACAAGTCTATAATATGGTTTTGGCTTAAAGGAAACAGGAAAACCCGACCAGTGGCATATGGCACTGGCTTATGGGGACATTCACATCTGTTAGCTACATCAGAAACGGGGAAAGAAATGGGTATAAAATAAGTGGCATTTTACATGGCCTCACATCACATACTGAAATCAATTCCTGGCAAAGCCAAGAATTAAACAGAAGAAGGAAATTATTTGAAAAGAGAAGGCGGTTTAAATGAATGTATTTCTGAATCTGGATTCTCTGGAGAGAGTTCTGAAAGCATTGACATGATGGAAGAGATCTTAAAGAGACACTTAGATCTGTCTTCAATAATGGTTATTAAACACTTAAAATTTAAGGTTTCTGGGTGTTAAAAATCATGAGGAATACAACAGTCCAAAGAGCAGGATGAAAGCAATGTTTTTACGTAACAAAAATGATGCTCCCCTTTCCTGTGTGTTTCTATAGCTCTGAATTTGTCTGTTCACTGCTCATGCATTCCTGCATCCCAACCATGTTCCCCTTACACCCTTGCCTACTACAGAAGGTGACTCTAACAGAATTTTGTAACAGGCTGTTCAAGCTACTATAACAAAGATACCAGAGGTTGAGCAGATAAATAATAAAAATCTGTTCTTTCACAGTCTGGAGGCTGCAAGTCCAAGATCAAGGTGTCTACAGGGGTGGTTTCTCCTGAGACCTCTCCCCTTGGAGTGTAGAGGGCTGTCTTCTCCCTGTGTCCTCAACGTAGTTGTCCCTCTGTGTGTATCTGTGTTCTAATCTCCTCTCCTTATAATGAGACTTGTCATCTTGGAGAAAGGCCCACCTTAATGATCTCATTTTACCTTAATTAACACTTTACAGACCCCCTATCTCCAAATACAGTCACATGCTGAAGTCCCAAAGGTTTAGAATCTTAACATATGGATTTGGAGGGACACAGTTCAGTTAGGTGGTGATAAGGTGACAAACAGCCACCAAAACTCAGGATGGTTTATGTGCTGAGCACTGAGCTCTTCTAACACATCATTTCATTTGCCCTCACAATGATCTTTCATCTCATCAGGTACATTCTCGAGTGCACGCATGACCAGGTGTTTCTCACTGTCTTTGTGACACAGCCTCTCGTTTCTCCTCCCACAGAACATATACCTTCAGTCTAGCCGTGGACTTGAACTCCCGAAAGGACGGGGAAGCCAGCAGCAGAAGCAGTGGGGAACCCCACCCCCCACCAAGGCCCAGGAGTGCTGGCAGCATTCAGGCTTTGCAGGTGACAGAGTCTCTTTTGTAAAGTGAGCTTAGTGACATCATCCTTTAATATTAACTCTGCAGAGACACCGCCTCACAGGTGCAGCTTCTGTTCTACAGACATATACCTTGCTGCCCGGAGTGGCAGCCAGACTTGGGCAGGAGTCCCTTCCCTTCGGTGCTGACACCATGGCTGCTCCATCCACCTGGGCCCAGGGTGAACCCCCATGACTATGAGCTGACCTGCATGCTCCAGAGGTGCCTGCTGAGACTGCAAGAGCAGGGAGCACGTGGCTGTCACTCAGTCATGATGCTAGGACACAGAACAGGGAAGGGACAGGGACACAGCCCTGCCTAGAATCCAGAGCTCCCACCCTGATTCTCTCATCACCAAACTGGGTAACCCTGACAGTCCCGTGTTACTGCCCAGAGAACAGGGCTACAGCGTCTGGCTCCTTTCTGTGTCCCAGAGCTTGGCTCGGGGCCTGCCCAAAATTCTTATTTAATAAAACATGGAATGACCTAATAAAGGCCCTGATTGAGACTCCTAAATCCAAAACTCATCCTCCATCTCCACAAACCTGTTGTCCCTCAGAGGCTGCCTCCAGTCTGAGTGGGCTTGGTCCAGACAAAAGCTGAGCACCAGAAGCTGGACCCAGGGTAGGAGTCAGGTAGCTCTGTGAACCAGGTCTTCAGTTGGACAGAATGGACCAGGGAAGAGGAGCCGCTGACCGGCAGTTAGAGACCTGGCAGCCACAGAGACAAAAATGGCTTCCCTCCCCCAAACTGCCCAGGTTTGGGAAGGTGCAGTGAAGTCTAAACTCATCAGGTGGAGAGTATGACAGCAGACATAGATGGTGGGCCTTCCTGGAGCTGTGAGCCTCCTTTGCAGGTTGGTGGATGGGGAGAAGCTGGAATAAAAGGCTTAGCCTATAGCTCAGCCTGTGTCTAAACTCACTGGTGCTTCAAGTGCATGAAAACCTGGCACAAGCCTCCCTGTGGACTAAACCCTCTCACCTGGTCTACACGTGCCCCTCCCAAATAGCAAGGAAACTGGGGCATCAGGTTTGGTAAATTGACTTGTAGTGATCTGAATAATGGCCCCAAAGATAGGAGGTTCTAATCCCTGAACTGTGACTGTTACTTTATAAGGGAAAAGGGCCTTTACATGGGACTGAGTGAAGGAGAATATTCTGCATTATCCTGTGGGCCCTGAATCTAATCACAGCTACCCTTACAAGAGGAAAACAGAGGGGGTTTGACATACACAAGAAGAGAAGCTACAGGCATGCAGGGAAGAGGCTGTGTGAGCATGAGGCAGAGATGGGATCAATGAGGCCACAAGCCAATTGATTGCTGGGGCCACCAGGAACTGGAAGAGGCAGGAAGAACCTTCCCTTATAACCTCTGAGAGAGCACAGCCTTACTTACACCTGGATTTTGAATGTCTGTTATCCAGAACTGTGAGGGAATAAATTAATTTTGTTCTAAGCCACTCAGTTGGTGGCACTTGGTTACAGCAGTCACAGGGCACACATACAGCACCTCACATCTTAAGAGTCATTGCAGCCTTGTTGTTCTGTGGACCCGGGCTCAGTTCCATCCATTCCCTGTGAACCTTTCACTGTATCTTAATATTCTTGTTGCCAAGCTCCGCTTTTCAAAGTTAAAATGCTCCAGGCTCCTCCAGGGGAGAAAATACCTCAAATCCAAAATCCAAAACCTCAGCCCAAAGCATTGAGAGTACTTTGAGATGGTTAGTAAGCAGGCAACAGTTAGAAACATATGTGTCTTGCAACCTACTAGCACATCAGTATGGACAAGGAAATGAGAGAAGTAAATACTTGTTGTTTCTAAGCCAACCAGTGTATGGTATTCTGTTAGAGCAGCTGGAATGGACTATGACCAGGGATAAGCACTTAGAAGAGACCAAAGAGTAAAGAAGTTGATGTGCCATGGTTTGGACATTTCTGTTTCTTTTCATTTGCTTTACAATGTTATAATGCCCAGGAAATAAAAGGTTGCAAGAAGTGAAAGATATTTTCACCTGCAATTGCTAGTCCTCTTCTGTTGCAATGACATTGGTAAAGCTGAAGGTAAATCTACAGAACAAGGAAGGAAAGAAGGGGTCCATTTCTAGGCCAGCTGCTGGATTACTAGGCAATTCTTTTTTGAAGTCTAATAATGTGGAGGTTAAATTGCACATTTCAACAATGTCTGGCTATGCTACTCAATTGATGGACATATATTTTGAACATGTCTATTGCTTACCACAGCTTTTCTCTCCTTCCACCATCTCAGGCCACCGTCATGAGGAGAAGTGTGTTGGTGGTACGCCACGGGGAGCGCGTGGATCAAATCTTCGGAAAGTCGTGGCTGCAACAGTGTTCCACTCCTGATGGTAGGTAAAGTCCTGGCTGTCCCTCAATGCAGACGCAAGACAAAGCTAACAGATGAGATCACTTCCTGAGTTTCTGAGCCAGATTCCCCATGGCACCATTCTTCAGAATGATTACATATAGATTGTACAAGTGAAGTGGATACATGCCACTTCTTTCCCTGTAGGCATTACAGGAAGGCATTGGTGTGTATGCTGTCCATCAGTACCTTAGGTGGTGTCTATGAGTATCCTAGGTCAAATGCTTTGTGGAAGATAGAAGAATGGTTGTACTAGCAAGCAAGCCTGCTGGTGTAATACATGGCCAGTCCGCATACTACAGCGGCACACATAGTATTGGGTTAGTGTGTGCAGCACTGACTTCTGAGCAAGTCATGCTGGCCTGTGGTCTCTGGGCCCTCGGCTGCTGGCACTTGCCCTGTCTCACAATCTCATCACTGTATCTCTCCCATCTGATCTTCACTGCGGTGGTCATTGCCCTACAATGTTTACCTATCTTTCTCAACTGAAGAGCTGACTTTTGAACATTCTCTTGCTCTCCCCAACTTTATCCTTCTGGATGCCAAGAATGAAGGGCTGTGACTTGAAAATACAAAGTCCCACAAACCAGTCTCTGTACTGGGGATCCACATCTGTGTCATTGTTATATCCCTAACAGACAGCCATGATTTCATGAAGGCATTGAATGAACACAGTGATAAAATCTATTCCCAGATTCTGGGCTACCCAGACCCTTTGGGGTTCCTCCAGGATCACGGCAGTTCAATAAAGGGGGAAATGAATAGGGAAAACCATTGGCAGATGACCAGCACGCAACAGAAAAATTCTGAGCCAATCACATTATGACCAAATATACCTCCAAGAACTCACAGAGGTAGTTCTATGGTTGTCTCTATGAAACAATATCAAGTAGAGGTATGAAGGCTCAAGAAAGAAACAACAGGATAATAGGTGGATATAAGGAAAAATATTCATTCACCTACCAGTGGTCGGCAAACTCATTAGTCAATAGAGCCAAATAGCAACAGTACAACGATTGAAATTTCTTTTGAGAGCCAAATTTTTTAAACTTAAACTATATAGGTAGGTACATTTCTTATCAAGGTAGCGCCCACACGTGGTATTTTGTGGAAGAGCCACACTTAAGGGGCCAAAGAGCCGCATGTGGCTCACGAGCCGCAGTTTGCCAACCAGGGAGTCCTAGACAAAAGATCAAGTCACCTATTATGAAATACATTTTAAGACACTGAAAATGACCAGCTTAAAGGTAACATTTAATAAAGGCTGTTAAGAGTGGATAGTCCTTTCCAAAGAAGCGAAGAGATGGCGGAGGTGGACTCTCCGCATGTTCACCTACCGCAACATGGACGGTGATCAGCTGCTTTGATGTGTCCTGTGAACAGCTGGTGCAGCTGTACAGCACCCAGCAGCAGTGGTGGTGACAGGTGAACGGGAGCTGGTGGAGGGAGCAGCACCTACTGCCGCTGCCCAAGAGCCTGCCCAAGGCAGAAGGAGGCCCCGCCCATGGAGAAGGCTGCGGTGAAGACACCTGCGGGACACAAGCTCCTGCGGCGATGGTGGGCAGCATGGTGGGTGTGTACAAGGGCAAGTCCTTCGACCAGGTGGAAATCAAGCCTGAGATGATTTGCCACTACTTGAGCAACTTCTCCATCACCTATAGGCCACACTCCTTCTACATCTTCCCTCTCACATAGCCAATAAAGGCACAGATTTCTCTAAAAGTTAATGGTTCAGATGAAATATCTGGTCTGCCAATGGAATTTCCAAGGAGCGAGCTTTCAGGAAAATTGTGCATGGTAACTAAAAAACAAAGTATGCTAGAATCTGTTGTACCAGGAGGTCTGGGGGTGACTTGGGAGGATGTGAGGTCTTGGTGCAGAGTGGTGACCTCTGCAGGGTAGTCAATAATTTGATAATGAGATCAGATAATTTGATAACGAGCCACTTACTGACATCTTACAGGAGCCAGGTTCTGGGCATTATCTCAATAATTCATCAAAGTAGTACTTCCCCTTTTACTGATAAGGAAGAGTAAATCCTTTACTTCTAATCACACCAGTAACTGGTGGTGCCAGGATTTGCCCCAGACTGTCAGATTAAAGCTTAGGGTCAAACTCAGCGTCAACCATGGTGCTTTGCAGCCTCTGGATGGGTAGGTGGGTGGGGAAATCCAGGGAATCCTCCAGATTCCAGTACCACCTCAAGCAATTGACTGAATAGTGCACAACGCAGGCACCTCTCTAGCCGGCTGTATGGGTTCTGTTCCCACAGGCAATATGACACACTTAAGCTTTGGGAATGGGTCGAATTTCACCTAATTAATTAATGCCAATTTGAGATTCTTAACCAGTTAAGCTCAGTCCAACATGGAGACACTTAGTTCTTACTCAGGAAAATTGTATGAGCAGGGGTCAGGAGAGGACAGAGAGGGTCCTGAGACTCCTGGGGCTGAAACAGCTTTCTGTATTTGAAGCAATGTGTGCACAGTAAAGCACCTTTTTATCCTCAAATCACAGTGCAGAGCACATTCAAGAAAAAACACGGTCAACAATTTAAATGCTAACTATGCTTCTAATGTGGGTTTTGATCTTGAGAGTATTGTGGGACAAATGCATTTACTTGAGGAAACTAAATGTCTGATATGGATTTACACTTTAGGGAAATACTACCGGCCAGACCTGAACTTCCCCTGCAGCCTACCCCCACGGAGCAATGGCATCAAAGGCTTTGAAAACGATCCACCATTATCCTCTTGTGGAATTTTCCAGTCCAGAATGGCAGGTACATTGGAGAGTTGTTCTAGTAAGAATAGTAATAATAATCATGGCAATGGTTGTCCACTAACATGTATTGAGCTCTTGCTACATGCCCTTTGAGGTCTATGCTGATGAGGAAGCTGGGGCACAAAGAGGTTGAGTAAGTCACCCAAGGTCACACAGCTTGTGAGTGAAAGCTCAGAGATTTGACCCAGGAACAGATGGTTGAGGAAGTAGGGAAGAATTAAAGGTATGTAAAAAACAGAGAAGGAAGGAAAAAATTAATGACCGTCGGGTTCACTAAAGATGTCAGTTAAAAAAATGTTTTTTAATTCCTTCTTTGATTTTGTGTCTGGGGTTCTGGTTCCACATGATTGACTTTTTGGAACAGAAGAGGCCATTGAGCTCATCTGGTCTTCTTATTTTCTGAATTAATTTCTGGATTAACTCAGGCTTCCCCGAGTCACACATGGCTGATTAACAGAAGTAACTCACTGGAACCCAGCGTTTCTGGTTCCTCACCCAGTGGTGTGATGTAAGCATTTAGTCCGCAGCCATCTGGGCAGGCAGCCCAGCTCTGATTTGTAGCATTTGCTGATTTCAGTGATGTGAATAGTGGGCTCACACCAAGACTATATCAAGATCACTGATTTAAAGCCACTTAGTGTAGAGTTAGGAGGTAGACAGAGTTGGGCAGTTGGGACTCCCACTGGTCAGTGTGACCTGCTCCCCACAACCTTATCTGGGCTCCTTCTCCTGCAACACACTGTGGAGAGTGTGTGTGTGTGTGTGTGTGTGTGTGTGAGAGAGAGAGAGAGAGAGAGAGAGTATGTGGTGTATACCATGTGTGCTGATATGTAAAGTACTTTCGCAGCTCTGTGTTGCATGCTTAAATCTTCACCTGGATGTTTGCACAATCTCCATGTGTGTGTTTGAAAGCATCTGTGAATGGGCATATATGTAAGCAAAGCCTCTGTATTTGTGCCCTCGGGCTGCCGTAACAAAGTCCCACAGACCGAGGGGCTTCATCGACAGAAATGTATTGTCTCATAGTTCTAGAGAGATCGAAGTGTGGGCAGGGTTGCTTCTCCTGAAGCTGTGAGGGAAGAACCTGCTCCAGGCCTCTGTCCTTGGCTTGTAGACAGCTGGCTTCTCCCAGTGTTGTCACATCATCTCCCTCTGTTCATGTCTGTCTCTGTGTCCAATTGTCCCCTTTTTATAAGGACAACAATCAGATTGAGTTAGAGCTGCCCTCATAACCTCATCTTAACTTGATCAAATCTGCAAAGACCCCCATCTCCAAAGAAAGTCACATTCGGAAGCACTGGGAGTTAGGACTCCAACATATGAATTTAAGGGGACACAATCCAGCCCATGACAGCATCAACTAAAACCTCCTGACTTCGGTACTGTAGTTCTTCTACTGAAGAGATCCTCTTTTTCACCAAAGGTGAGGTCCTCTAATGTTGCAGGAGGAAGTGTTGTTCACAGGCTTGTGCTTCCATGAGCCTCAGGTTGGCTTGAGTTTTCCATCATTCAGAACAAACTGCCAGGAACTTAATGCATCACCCACTTGTTGGCTCACAGTTCTGTAGATCAGAAACACAGGCACAGTGTGGCTGGGTTCTCTGCTCAGGGCCTTGAACATGAAACCAAATGGTTACTGGATAAAGTTCTTATCTGGAGGCTCTTGGAAGCAGTTCAATCTCATCAGGTTTTGGGAGAAGTTCGTTCCTTGTGGTTGTGAGACTGAAGTCCTCATTCCCTTGCCACTGTCAGCACAGGGCCACACTTAGTTCTAAGAGGGCACCCACATTTCTTGCCACATGGCCTCTCCATCTTGGAAGCTAACAGTAGAGTTTCTGATGTGTTAAATCCCTCTGCCTTTGAACCTCTGACTTTTAATGTGCACACCTGAATGGGTCAGGCCACCTGTGGTGATCTCCCCTCTCCCACAGAACATGACATAGTCACAAGAGTGCCATCTCACCCTGTTCACAGGCTCCACATACTCCAGGGAGTTATACGGGGTGTGTATAGCAGGGGCTGGAAATCTTGAAGCCATTTAAGTGCCTGGCTTCCTCAAGTGGTAAGCCTCCCATCGGGGCAGCCACCGCTGGAGGCTATAATTATACAGAGGCATTTCTACCTGCTTTTTTTCCAGGAGAAGCACTAATGGACAGCGGTGTCCGAATCACCTCCGTCTTCACCTCCCCAGCCCTCCGCTGTGTGCAGACAGCCAAATACATCCTGGAAGGTCAGTGAAACTGAATGAGTGGCTGTGAATGGCCACGTGAGTCATAGACAGTTATGGACCAACCCTCTTAGGACTGTTAGCAGGCACTGAGACCCTTAACATTACTGGAATGTCAGTATTGTAACAGTGCTGGACCTTGTCATCACACTGTCCACCTTCTTTGGCTTCTGCTATGTGTTTAAAAAGAAAAAGAAAAACTTCTGGGAGGGGCTTTTAGAAAGCCAGAGAGGTGGGAAATGTGGTTCTTTAAAGTCCAAAATGCAAGACTCCCAGGGCAAGGGAATTGGCTGGCTACTGGAAGCTGTCCAGCACCACCAAAGCTGATGTGCACCAGGAAGCCACTGGCAGAGCTTCTGGGCCTCCACCTGCCCGAGGAAGGAAGTTCTTGCTAGGGAGGGCAGCCTGTTCTGGGGGTTCTGCTCCCTCTGGACGCTCCCTGCCCTCCTATGTGGGGAAAGCAGACTTAGATATTGTTCACCATGCAGGAGCACGGGCCAGCCCTCCATGGTGACAGGACAAAGGGAGAGCATATGGATACAGAGGCAGCAGGTGGGCAAATGTGGAAGTGGGGCTTGCCTCTACTTTCTCAGACACACTGGGGATCAGGGCACCAGATAATGTGGAAAGGGGAGGGCTTCTGCAGGTTGGAGGAGTCCTGAAGGTATGAAATCCATATCAGGGAGAGGGGACAGGAAGGACATAGCCCGGCAAATAGAGGGTGGCCACTGGGCAGCAGCACAAAGAGCCCTCTGAGGTCATTGAAAATGACTTAACACTGAGACCCATCAGCTGGGTGCGGGCTGCCTCCAGCGCCGACAAGGAGAGCAGGCCGAGAGCTGGATCTGACTCCGGGTGGTTCAGAAAGTGAGTGCAGTGAATGAAGCAAGAGAGGGCGGGAGGAGCTGAGGGTGCACACAGGCGGGCAAGACCATTGACTGTAGGTCATAAACTAGGTAAGGGGGAGTCAGAGGCTGAGGGAGGTGAATGGTAGAGGACAAGTGAGCTCAGTGTGGAATAAAATCCTAGCAGGACCACTGCAGTCAGAGGATGAGAGAGAGAAAGCCATATAGAAAGAAGGGCTGGTTGGAGACAGAGAAGATTGACTCTGAGCCTAGAAAGAGGTTGCAGTATCTGCTAATGACAAGACCAAGGTCAGGGAGGAAGGTACATCACTGGAGGAGGAGCACAAGGAGCCAAGAGGCTGGGTGAGCCATCTTACCGACGACGGTGTTACCAAGCATTGCACCTACAGTTGTGTCCAAGAGGGCAGTGAGCCCAGGCTAAAATCTTCATAAGAGGAGCTGTTGAAACAATAAAGGATCCAACTAAGCATGTGTGTCTCACGTGTTGTCTCCACCTCTTACTTCTACATGGGAGAAACTCTGACAAAGTGCCCACTCACGTCTAGGCGCACAGCCAGGGTCCCAGCGAGGGATTGGACCAGTCCTGCAGGACCTACACAGGCACTTGGCTGACTCACTCCTCTCTTATGTCCTCATAAACTTCACACTGGGCTGATGCTCTATCACTGAACTAACTGGCCAAGGCCCAAATCTATGAATTCTAATAGCATGTTGGAAGATGTGACCTGGCCCTAACACTAAAGCCAGGCTTCTAACACAACTTGCTCCATCCACACCTACATAAACACAAACTCACATACACACTCACACATTTGCACACTCACATACTAATACACACACTCATCTTGGGGTTTCACTCAGCTTCAGAGTCTTACACTAGGTGATGGGGGACAGAGACTAAGAGAAGGCAACCTTTTTAAAGCAGTGACTCCCCCACCCAGGGAACACGGTCTTGTGGTGTTAGACTCCCTGTTTCTGTGTCAGAGCAGATCACTCCACCCCTCATGGGTTCAGGAAGGAAGAAGAAATGAGGAGGGGTCCCCCCACTGTGGCCTTTGCTAGCGGACAGTGGGGACAGCAGAAATGGCCATGCGAAGGCAGGGGTTTCCCCAACCTCTAGGTAAGCCCTTCTCAGCTGTGTTTGTTCTAAGCTTTCAGTTTGAGGAGAACTCTTGCTAACTATGATGAAATAAAGCAAAGTAGATATAAAGTTGCTTTCTCCCTGGATTGCTCAGGATCCATGTATTTCTCCCTTGTCCAACAACTAGAGTAGTCAGATGTGAACAGAGGAGAAACACATACAGATGTGAGATTAAAGGTACAAACTGGTCCCTGAATTTCCCATCTCCCGTACCCCCTTTTATTCCTGCCATTTAATGAGCTTGCTTTGTTCTAACCTACACAAGGGGCTGCTATCATTCCACTAACCTTCAAAAACCACTCATTTTTGTTCTTGACTGGTGGCCCCCTAGTGAATGCTGGGGTGGAACCATGCAGAAGGCTTCATAGGTCTTCAAACATGGCCAACCTGTTTTTCAGGCAGACATCTGAGACCAACATGCTAAACTTTGTTTCAATACTATGTCAGTGAATGTCCGAATGGACCTTTTCCCAAAGGATAGCCAAAGAACCATGGCCTATAAGATGTCCTCAAAAGGAAGTGGTCAACCCCATTTGGCAACTCTCCAAACTGTTCCTTTGTATGATCAGTTCACAGCAGACACGAGCCCTTCACAGGGCTCAGGAGCCCTGTTGCCAGAATTTGAGTTTAATGTAGTTTTCTCCATTTCAAATAAGAACATTAAGGTCTTTTTTTCTTCCACTCAAGAAGAGATGGCCTTACTTTATAGGTCTTTTGGTTTGGAGAATAAAATGCTTGGGAAGGGTCAGTTGGGAGGAGTCAAAATGCCCCAGAAGATGACTCCCTCCACCCATCAGTCTGCCCTCAGTCTGGTCTAAGTGTTAGGGGACACTCCCATGTAACTGACATCCTCCAAGATTAGCTGTATCTTCTCCATGGATCGTTGGATCAGCCGAGTTCTTGGGGTGCGTTCTCATTCTAGACCCACAGGTGAGGCCATCTTGATCCGGCTGTTGAGTTGCTCCAGATGATCAGAACGAGCACCAGGCTGGGCCTGCGGATTGTGATGCAAGGAGAGGGAGAGACTGTCCTTTCCGATGGACAGGGGGCCATCACTCCTCTGATATCTTCCAAATCTCTTGTGGTTTTTGTCTCACACACAGCACAGCCATGTGTGATCATAAAACAATATTGGCCAAGAAAAAAACAAACAAACACATTTTTGAAAGGTATTATTTAGATCTGGGAAGAGACTTACTGACATAAAGCCAAAATGGACAGTAAAGATGCTACACATGTCTTCTGTTGTATGCAGAGCTCAGACTGGAGAGAAAAATGAAGGTAAGAGTGGAACCTGGACTCTTTGAATGGACAAAGTGGGAGGCCGGCAAAACCACCCCAACCCTCATGACCCTGGAAGAGCTGAAAGAGGCGAACTTCAACGTCAGCACCGAGTACAGGTACGCAGCTCTCACAGAGCCACTGTGGCTGGGGCTTTCCCAGTTCCTGTTAAAGACAGTGAGTGGGGACCGTGGCAGTGGGGGCTCAACTCCAAACACAATAAGGACAAATAGGGATTTGTAGCTGAGGAGGAGGGTGCAGGGTTAATTTCTAGAAGGGTAGGGTAATTCTTGCTAAACTGACCTAACAGGATTCTTGGTAAAGGCTAACCTGGATGATCAGACATGGGGAGGTGGGGGAGAGAGGACTCAGATATCAGGAAGAGGAATCAGATATGGGGGAGGAGGATTTTTGCTAAACTGCTTTGCAGAATTCTTGCTAAAATGGACTCTACAAGGGCAAACACTAAAGCCCAAAGTTAGGGCCTATTGAGAAGAGGGTTCGGGGGAGCCTGGCTAGAGAGCATCTTTGTCATTCTCTGCCTGGCCGATGGCTGACTCTTTGCCATCACAAACCCCATGTGGTGGTCAGTGAGAACGCTGGGACTGACAGACCTTTGCTCATTTTGAGCACAAACCTGGAGCCTCCCTTGTGCCAAGCCATCCTGGAGAACATCCTCTTTCTCCAACTGACCACAATATGGTCTTGGACCCCACCAAGCAGGCCAGGATGGCAGCTGTTCCCTGTCTCCACCCTTAGGCCTGCATTCCCCTCCACTTCCATCCTGCCGGCCGAGAGCTACAGCGAGTATGTGGACAGGTGTGCGGTGAGTGTGGAACGGATTGTGAACAGTTGCCTACAGGATGGTGAGTGCCTCTATCATGCTCGCTATGAGCAGTGCCCAGAGGTCGGGGTCATAACCTCTGGGATAGAAACTGGACCACTTTTTGAACCTAATAATTCCCCAACCTCCTCCTCCCCACTCCCCAACAGAGCATTACGTAGGCACATACTCCCCGCCACGGAAGCCCCGGAACCCCCATTTTGGAGCTGAGACCCCATGGGACCCAGGATGCAGGGTCAACACATACCACCTGTGCCAAATTCTTAGGAAACAAAGAGACTAGGAACTGAACAACCAAATGTCAGGATGTGGTTGAATGACAATGGGGGGAAATCTGCATGTAGATTAATCAGCTCAGTAGATCACTGAGCTGATTAGAGTATGGAATTGGAATATGGATGTCTTGTCAATTATGTTAGGTGTGATAATAGCAGGAGGTTGTGTACAAATGCAAAGTCCTTATCATTTGGAGGTGTCCCTGTGGGATGGCGCGGTACATGGTGGATATGCAGATATGCGCTAAAATAATATTAGGGGGCAGAGAAAAGAAATACACAAGGGCTAACTGTGGATGACTGCTGGAGCTCCGTGATGGGTATGTGGAGTTCATCAGACCCTTCTGTGGTGCATATTAGAAATGTCCATAGTAAAAAGTTAGAGGTTAATTTTATAGAAATTTAAGTCAGCAAATGTGTGTTGAACACCAGCGATGTGTCAGGCATCAAACAGAACATCATGGGGAGTCTAAGTGAAGAAGACACAGTCTACCTTCAAGGAATTTAAATATTGTTAGGGAAAGGGGTACAAACATATAAACATCTGGAATATTAAGAATATTAATAACACGAAAAAGAGCCTCAGACAGAGGCAGTGAGAGACCACGCAGCCCGCTTCACCACCAGCCCTGCCCCGCATCCCAGAGATGCTCTGGGGATGAAGAATTGTGCTGACATAGGACCCAGGAGGAGCGAAGCACCTGGCCCCTTCCCAGAGAGTTCCCAGTGCACCCGGGGTACATGCACTGAGACACCCTACAGGAAGAGACCCCAAACCTTGCCACATCCAGCACCTCAAGCACTCCTAGCCCTGAGGATGGCTACATTGCCTGTTTTGACTGCTCTGAACCTGGGGAACATACTTTTGGGAATCACGCCTTAGTGACATTTAATTATCAAACACATGTTGTTACTCACAGTCATTGCCGCAGGACATCAGAGGATGGAAAGTGAAATCAGAGCCTTTCACTGAGCCCTCGGGGCCCCATCCAGCTGGCCCCTTTCTGGCTGTCCCAATTCAAGCCTCCACCACCAGCTGAATGTCAGTGTCCCAGGATGATCCTTCCTTCAAGGACCCCTGCAGTCCTTTGGGGACTCAGATGCAGAATCACTGCTCTGCCAACTCCGGTGTCTACTGAGCACTATGTGTGTGCTGCTCCCACGGGGAGCACAGCTCATCCATCCAAGCTTATGACAAGTGGCTGAGGCTCTGAGGATGTCTCACCGAGTAGTAGAATGAGGAGGATCAGGAGACAGAGGTGCCCCATGAGGACGAGAAGCACTTGAGCAAGGAAGGAGGGCAACAGGTGTCGGAAGCAGTGACAGAGCAACAGAAAGTCCAACTGGGCTGCAGAGTAAACACTGATACCCAGCAATACCCTGGCACAGGTGAGCCCTTCACGGACATGACCTGTTAACTCCTTACCTTCCTGTGAGGTCTGAGATACCACCTCCATTTATACAATGTGACTTTGAAGCTCAAAGGGACTGAGAGGTTTGGGTGCCCAAGTCACCCTGATGGAGAGCACAGGCCAGGAGTCAAACCTGCATCTCTACCTCCCACAATGGCATTCCAACAAGTAACCATGAGTTTGGAGACCAAAGGTGTGAGTATGAAATTAATATGAAATATCACTGGAAAGGTAGATGGAGCTTCAGTCTAAGTGTCACATTGAAGAATTTATAGTCACATTAGGAGGTGCTGTGAACAGATTGCTCTGCAGTCAGGCTGGCCTTCAAAGGAAGTGCTCTGTCTGATTTCTTCCTCTAGGTGGAGCCAGTGAGCCTGATCAAATCACCTCCCAGACCCCCTGTTAGGTGAACCTTCCCAGCTCTGCTTTGTCCAGGCTTTGGCTCCCACATCCTGTCACCTGAGGGAGACTCACTCAGCCAGTGGACTCTGGATGTCCTTATCCAAAATGAGTCATCAGTAGACTCATTGTGATTAACTAGCCGATAATTCTCAAGCTAATCGGATCAGGCCTGGGTGGCAGCCACCACTATATCCCTTGAGAGATGGCAGCTCAGATAACTGCTGGTGGCTCAGATTAAGGCAAAGTCTCATTCCTGAAGTTCACAGGCAGGAGCTGCCACTCTAGACCCTGCCTGAGGATGTGATAACTCTTGCAGAACCAATTATGTTCAATGAGAGGCAGGACTGTAAATGTCACTGATCAGTCACCAACTACACCTATTCTACCCTGGGGCCTCTTGAGGCTTTGGGGTACCATGAGATAGTTTCACCTCAAGAACTTTGGTGACCCCTCCAGTCTAATAAAAGGTGCTCTCTGCCTGCTTGGACCTTGAGCTGTTCTTTATCCTACCGTAGGCGTCATCCTCATCGTGGGCCACGGCTCGGCACTGGACTCCTGCACTCGCCCCCTCCTCAGGCTGCCGCCCCGGGATTGCGCGGACTTCGCCCAGCTGGTGAGAAAGGTGCATGCCTGTTTTTTCCTCTTTGGGCCACAAAGTCAGGCAGCCCGAGGACTCAGGGTCCTCCCACTCCTTTCTCAGAATGAAAGCAAGTGTCTTGACAGCCCAGGGCAGCAGGGACCCACCAGTCCCCTCGGAATGTGCCCACCTGCTTTTATGCAAAAGGCAGCTTTGGGCAGGGGCTGATGGGAGAGGTTTGTCATCCTGATTATCAGTTTGGCAGTTTTGGCCATTTGCTGCCAAGATAATATAAAAGAATGAAACACAGGACTCTCTAAAGGTCAGTTCACATGATAATTCCTTGCAACTCCAGTAGTTAAGCAGATGGTCCAGTAGAGAGTAAACTATTTAGATAAAAAGAGAAAAGGACATTGGCCAGGCTGGCTTGCTCCAGGGGACGTGTGAAGACAGAAAGGACCCACACACACACCCTGTTGCCTTGAGAGCCATCCAGCCATGGACACCCAAGAGCTTGTTGTAGCTGCCAGAGCACTCAGTGCTGGGCCTGCTGGATACACAACTATGAGAAAAACAAACAGGTGGCAGACATGAAGAAAAGAATGATGGGAACTTGACCAACTTGTGGAATGTCACCGGCAAAGCAAAAGTTTCTTTTATCCAGTTAGTGAGATGAATTGAGGCAGGCAGACTCAGAAACTGAGACCCACCTCCTGCCCTGCCCCCAAAATCCACTCAGGGCCAGACATGCCCTCTACCCATCTCCTTTTAGCAAATTGACCAAGTAATTGACCAATGGTCTTGGGGTTGGGAGTACCGTAGTGTAGACAATATCTGGGTCCTCAACATGGTTCCATCACACAAAATTGTCATGGGACCACCATCGGCCACAGCTTGTTTGCCACAGGTGTGGGCAGCAAGGAGTTTCCCAGCCCCTGTGGGGTCAGAGGGCTGTGGAGGAGTCCAGACAATATCAGCTCTGTGGGTGCGCAGATCACAAGGTGTACCTGTCAGTTGGCATTAGAACGAGACTAAAATCAATGGACCTGGCATAAAATACTAATAAGTGGTTTAACTCTGTTCTAGATCCCTTCTTTGGGAATGTGCTTCTGTGAAGAAAATAAAGAGGAAGGAAAGTGGGAATTGGTGGCCCCTCCTGTGAAGACACTGACCCATGGCTCCAACTCTGCATTTAACTGGCAGAACTGGATCCTGGGCAACTGAGCGCCGCCAGTACGTTTGCACAACTTCATGATGGGGACGTGAAACTCGCACAGAGACTGTGAGGTACTGTGATCTGAGGTGTCTCACCTGATGTGATTTACAGAAGCACAAAATGCACTTTCAGCTTCGGGGAAGTCTGCTTCCAGGTTTGTTATCGCCACCTGCGGACCTGTGACCCTGTGGGCCCAGCTGTGGGATGCCACCTGGTAACATGTGTCTGCCACGTGGCTTGGAGAGAAATGAGAACTGTGACTCTAATTTCCAAGAATTAAAGACCTGCCACACAAACACCAAAAGGATATATTCATTTTATTATATATACTCTTATTCGTCAAGTTCCCAACCATTTTCCCATTTCTATTTCAATCACTCTTTGGCGATGTCCACAGGGGCAGAAAGAGGTAAATGTTCAATAAAATGTAATGAGAAGCCGTCTATCAGATCAAAAGCAGGAAACTGCTGCTTGGCATCCACAACTGGGTATTAGTTTTCCATTGCTGTGGTAACAAATCACTACAGTGTGGTGAAGACAGCACAAATTCTAAAACACACACGCAATTTATCCTGCTGCAGTTCCAGAAGTCACGAGTCCTAAAACAGGTCAACAGGCTTCACCCCTTCCAGAGGCACTGGGGGAATATTAACTTCACTGCCTCTTCCAGCTTTCAGAGGCACCCCTATCCCTCACCCCATAGCACCTTCCTCAATCTGCAAAGACAGTGGTGTCACATCTTCAAATCTCTCTCTTGTCCCTCTGCTCCAACATAATGCTGCCCCCTGCTTCTGACCCTCCTGTCTCCCTTTTGTAAAGTCTCTTGTGATAATATAGGATAATTGAGATTAATCCCCCATCTCAAGATGTGTAACTTGATTTCATCTGCAAAGGCCCCTTTGCCTATAAGAGAATACAT